>NW_023425405.1:23119024-24319024 GCF_014108245.1 Pipistrellus kuhlii | reverse complement strand
CATTGAAGTACCATGGGATAGGCCGATATTGCTGACTCCTGGTTACCTACATTTGTCCCACTAAGTCTAGACAGATAATTAATCAATTGGGATATAATTGGGACAATTATACCACCTTCTATCCATGGATTCATTCTTTGACTCCAACAGACAAAGAATCCAGGATATCCTGCACCGGAGAACACCACGTGTTCCAGTCCAAAAATTCCATTTCAGAGAGTACGATGTCACCCAGTGTCTATTAGAAAATAGGCTCTAGAAAGTTGTCCATCTTACACGCTATAGTGGGAGTTTGCAAGAGCCCCCAAAATTTAATATGGAGCAAGGGAAACACTAGGTTCTCTTCTCAAGCAGATTCATTTCATGAAAGCTGCAGGCAAGTTTTGCTTTTGCCTTTGCCAGATGGGATTTCAGCCCCCAGAAGGGTTCCTTTTATAACCATGGGGAACAGAGGAACTATGAAGAGTGGTCTGAGGGCTTTCCTGAATCATGGGCAGTGTGAAAGCTGAGCAGAGATGCTGACTTTCCCCAACTTAGGTACCTGCAGGGGCTGCTTCATGGATCAGCTCTTTCCATGGTCTTCAACCTTCCTGGGGTTTCTCCCTACTCCGGATGTTTTTAAAATGCATTTTTATTGTTATGGTGAGAAGGTAGATTTCGTTTTTTTACATACAGCATCGGATAGTATAATTGCTTTAGAAATACATTGCACCATCTATTTATCTAACAAACCATGCAATATTTAGTTTATTGTGTGTTGTCATAGAAATTGCAGAAGAAACAAAATTCAGTGACATCACTTATTTCCAACACATAGAAAAGCAATGCTCATGAAACGTAAATATGGCATCATTACCTGTCATGTTGCAGTACACTTTCAGAGGCCCCAGCGGTCCACTGCCATCAGGATCTATCCAGTAGTAATTTGACGTCTGCCCTAGGTGTTTGTACGCTTCGCAGGATGGCTCATAGATGGCTGGAAAGAAATGTCCTACGTGAGCACAGCACGGAACAAATGGCTCCCCGGACAAATGCCCCAGGAACACATCACATACTGGCTACCACTGCTGAGGACTGTATCCTCTTGCTAGAATGAGCATTCTTTCCTTTACATTTACTCTATAAGCATTTCTGTTCTAACAAAGATAATAAATTCATGCTAAGGTTTTATTATTGGGAAATGGTCTTAAAATCATGAAATTGTTAACTTGATGTAATGTTCATTGTATTAGGGCTCATGATAAAAAAAAAGAATCTCTAGATATTTATAGATACCATCTTCTTACTGTAAAGGCTGTTATTTTACAAGATAAGTATTGTCTGTTTTGCTTGATCATCAACTAAGAGCTCTCTTTCTCTCTCTCTCTCTCTCTCTCTCTCTCTCTCTCTCTCTCTCTCTCACACACACACACATGCACACACACAAAGAGTTCATTTTTTGTATAGTAGTATAGTGTCACAAGATTTCTTCATTTATTTCAGGAAAAAGGAAAGAAATGTCCCTGCTTCATTTTGTTACAGGTGGTTTAATTACATCAAATCTTGTTGGTGTAGAAAGCTGCTATCAATGTAATTGAATTACAGGTTCTTTTTCATTGTTTTCCTTTTTGTTCCCCTGCTCCTGACACATTTTCTCTTCTTGGAGATGCCAACTGTTTTCCAAAGTACAAAATTTACATGTCACCTCTGTAGTGAGAACTTTCATATATTATTGCAAAAACTTTTTTTGATACCTCTGAAGAATTTGAAAGATTTCTTTACAAAATTAAGAATTCTGATAAAAATCCACATTTCTGAAATGCAAGTACTAAAGACTTTAGGTACTGTGCACTTTAACTCCTACTCCCAACATCTGCTTTTTGTTCAATTATGGAGTAGGATATCTGCCCTTGGGACTTCCTTTCCTACCTTCCTCCTCCATCTTCTCCGTGCTTCCCTTTGGCTTTCCTTGGTTTCCTCTTTGCAAAGATGTTAGACCTCCAAGTCTACTTCATTTCAACAACACACTGGACTCAAACAATTCTAAAATGTTTTTATTTACTTAGTCCTTATTTTCCCCTGCAAATAGTTACTAAGTCCGTATGATGCATTGAGCAGTAGATTAGACTACAGAGATACAGCTGTGAACAACATGGATAAAGAACTTCTGGATTAGGGATCCCTCTCTATATGGGTATTGCTTATGCATAAAGTGCTATTAGAAGAGGAAGTGGCTAGGAAGTTAAGCAGAACCCATACAGCTTTTATCCCACATAATGATTAATTCATTCACTTTCTATACCCCAGTGGCTTCTTTTGATAATACATTATAGTTGCTCTAATTTTGAATACCATACCAAGTGAAAGGCAGTGAGGAAGTATTTTTGAACTTGAATCAGGAAGAGGTCACAATTAGATGTAGGTTTTGGAAAGAAAACTCCTAGTAGTTCAACTATATTCCAGGGAAGTGATTCAGAAGATTAGAAGATATTCTGGTGGGTTCGGGCCTAAACAGGCAGTCGAACATTCCTCTTAGGGTCCCATATTGGAGAGTGTGTAGGCTGGGCTGAGGGACAGATCCCATCCATACACAATTCTTGATCACCGGGTCTCTAGTCTTATATAATAAAAAGCTAATATGCAAATCAACTGAACAGAGGAATGACCAGTCTCAATGACACAGACTGACCACCAGGGGGCAGATTCTCAATGTAGGAGCTGCCCCTTGATAGTTAGTGCTCTCCCACAGGGCAGTGCCACTCAGCCAGAATCCAGGCTCATGGCTGGTGAGCACAGTGGTGGTGGCAAGGGCCTCTCCTGCCTCTGCAGCAGTGCTAGGGATGTCCAAACCTGTCAGTTGGACATCCCCCAAGGGATCCCAGACTGCAAGAGGGCGCAGGCTGGGCTGAAGGACCCACATGAGTGCACAATTCTTGTGCACCAGACCACTAGTATGAGAATTTAAGCACAGAGTAGAGGTGACTGATTCACATGTTTGTAACAGCATTAGCATATGGAGACCAGGTAAATCTAGCAATAGTACACTGAGACCAGGTAAGACATGGAAGAGAGTTCAGAATGTTCTAAACCCACAACATCTGAAAACAAACTAATTATTCATCTTTGACAACCTCTCTCCAGATTATTATAATTTCCCAGTATAGCTCAAAGTCATCCACAATGTCAAGTTCAAATTCTAAAGTCCCTTTGACCACCTGCTATTAAAACCTTTTATCTTTCTTCCATAATATTTAATAATTAGTTATTTTGCCAACACCTCAGTCATTTTCCTTAGTACCTGCTCTCTGGTTTATAACAATCACCCTTTTAATCCACTATCTCATCCAAATATCTCTTCACTTCCCATAAAATTATGCTTTTTTATCCAATTTTATTACTTTTGTAATGTTCAAAGAATGTGTAATGGTTCTTCAGTATCTATGATATTATACCTCAGATCAGCCTCTATGCATGTAAGACTTGCTATAATCCAATAGATCTTTCCTGGTTTTAGGAATTTGCCAATATAAACCTTGTACTCTGGTCAGGCGAATTTGACATAGGAGATTGCTCACCCATCCTGAGTTTGCCTTCATCTGCAATATATATACTATAAGCCTCTTTCTCAATCTATAAATTTTCTTTCTTTTATTTTTATTTTTATTTTTTTAATATATTTTATTGATTTTTTACAGAGAGGAAGGGAGAGAGAGAGAGAGCTAGAAACATCGATGAGAGAGAAACATCGACCAGCTGCCTCTTGCACACCCCCTACCGGGGATGTGCCCGCAACCAAGGTACATGCCCTTGACCGGAATCGAACCCGGGACCTTTCAGTCCGCAGACCGACGCTCTACCACTGAGCCAAACCGGTTTTGGCTCAATGTATAAATTTTCTTAATCAGAGTTACTACTTAGGCAGATGTGGTAAGAGGCAGCACCCTGCAGTCAAACAGACTTGGGTTGAAATTCTGATTTCATGAAGTGCTATAAACACTGGCAAAGTGTTTTAACTTTATTTAGCCTTCCATTGAGAATGGGTATATTTAAGGGTGGTTTGAGAATTGGAGAAAGTAACCAACAGCATTTGCCTAATATTATGTCTGGTCATAGTAAGTATTTAATAGGTGGAATTCTTATGATCAATATGATAATTATTATTTCGGTCCCATTCATATTCCGTCTTTCTTAAGGAGACTCTGCATGCAACATGTCTATTTTTCTGTAGAACTAAAGCCATTCATTGTTCACCTCGTATTGTAATATTTAATTATGATAAACTAGGGCTTTATTAATTGTTAATTGGATTTCATATACAAACATTTTATTTCTTAAACAAGACTGAATTATCTTGAAGACATGCTTAGTTGTCTTATCATAAGAAGCACATGCATATGTATAAAAGCACCATGGGTGGGAAGCGTCAGTCACACTTGCATTTCTAAGTAAGCATGTTAGCATTTTAAAGAGGGCAACACATCTCAACCCAGGTAACTAAGAGTGCTAGTAGATGTAGAAGGCAGTGGATGTAGGCAGTTTGGGAAGCAAAACCTCTTCTCTTTTCCTTCAAACTATGAGGATTATTCTGCTTGTCCTTAACGTAGGATAGGCCTATGAGCTGCTTTTGCCTCATCAACACAAATGGAAAACCCAGTATCTCAGTCAGACTTTATCATGTGTGAAAAATCACCTGCAGAGCTTATTAAAACGGCTCTGCCTTCACGAGGGGATTCTGACTCAGTAGAGAATCTGCAGTTCTAATAAGCTCCCAAGTGATTGCTGGTGCTGCTGGTCTGAGCACATTTTAAAAAGCACAACTCTAATCCTGAACAAGTGAACTCTAGCCCTGGTAGGTGTGCCTCGGTTTATCCAGTGACTTCCCATGCATTGAGAGATTCCTGGTCAAGGTATATGCCTGGGTTTCTGTCTTGATCCCCAGTAGGGAGTGTGCAGGAGGTAGTTGATCAATATTTTTCTCTCTCCCGCTCCTTTCTTCTCTAAAATCAAATTTAAAAAGTTAACTGTAGAAAAGTGAATACATTCTTAAGTTACATTTAAATATAAACAGAAAAAATAAGTCACTAAAAGGTGATACAGTAAAATTTTAAATAAAATAAAGCTAGAATGCCACGCCATTTCACTCAAGATAATGAAAATGGAATGTGATACCAAACTCTAAATTAAAATACAATGTCCATAGAAATATACTTGGAGGAATTAACAGAAATATATTTAGAAATACAGCAAAACATTAATAGTGATTATCTTAATAAAGAAAAACACACACAAAACATAGTGATTATCTTCTGAGTAATAAGATTATAGATGATTGAAAACCTTTCATTTTCTGTGCTTTTCATATGGTTTTATAATGTGTATTAGTAATGTCATCATTAAAAAATACTTTTGCACAATGTGTATTAGAAGAATGATACTGAAATAAAATGTCAAGGGCAACTGTAATACAGCAAAATCGCATTCATTTTATAAATGAATAAGGAATTAAGAGATTTCCCTTTAAATCTTTCTGTCATTTACTTCTTGGGAAACTCCCCTTAACTTGGTTTTCTCAACTGTAAATTGCAGGCAAAAATAATACTTCTATCACCAAATTACTGCAGAGATTAAATGAAGTCACAGGATGTATCGATATAAACCAAAAAGCACTGAACATACTAACATTCTAATCAGAGAATGGACTGACCACAGCAATCACCAAATGCCTCAGCCAGGTGAGTCTGTGCAGTCCTGGCTAGAATGTTGCACATGAAGCTACAGGAGAGGACTGAGCAGCATGGGCCAGGGAAGAAAGAGAAGAGAGGGGCCTGAGCCATTGTCAGTAATTGAGTTTGCTAGTAGGCTGTCAAGATCAGAAAGGAAATTGGACTGATGGCAAGATAAGTAGACTCATTAACTCCATTGATTTACAGGTGTCCCCTGCTTTTCAAAAGTTTTCTTTATGCCCCTTTGCTTTTGCAATCAACCCTTCACAGTGCCTATTTCTGCTAACTGAAGCACATCCCCAAAGCAGAAAATAGCACTCAGTGTTTGTTTTGCAGAGAGCCTTCATAGAGGTGGCCTGCGCCCCAAGGTGCCAGAGTGGCCCCACCAAGCTCCTTTCCCAGGAACTACTCAGCCTCTCAGTATGGAGCCCCATAGCTTCGAACTGTGCCCATGAGCATCTGCGCTTTATCTCCATTTATTTTGTGCATCCATTAGCCAGATGCGTCCTAAGGTAATTGCTTCTTGGCTTTACGCTGTTTTGACTTCCTAAGGTTTCATAGGAATGCTCTACTTTCAGAGGGTGAGGAAAGCCTGAATTGAAAAAGTAATTTTTCTCTGCCGTGATGCTTAGTCCCAAGTAAAGGACTCATATTCTTAAGTAAATGGCATGTATTTAGAAATATGACAGCTGAGCGTATCTGATTGAATTTCGGAGCATGCAAAAATCCAATAAGTGATAAATCCTAAATACCTTATTCATTTTCATGAAACATCGAATGCTGTCTCTGTAAGATCATGTTAGGAGAAATGGGATATGACAAGGGACTGCTGTATTAGCTTCCTATGGTTGCTGTAACAAAAATAATCAAATGCTTGGTAGATTAAAACAACACAATTGTATTATCTTAACAGTTCTGGAAATCAGACTTGAGATGGGTTTCACTGGGCTAAATTCAAATTGTGGGTAGGGCATATTCCTTTGGAAACCTCTAGGGGAGAATCCAGTGCCTCATCTTTTCTAGAGTGTTGAATGCACCTGCATTCCTTGGCTCATTGTCCAACTTCTACATCTTTATAGCCAATGGTGATTGCTGGAGTCTTTCTCACACTCCATCACTCTGATTCTCTGCTTTCATTGTCACCTTTCTATTTTAAGAAGCTTTATGGTTTCATTAGGTCCAGATAATCCAGGATTATATCATGTAAATGTCCTCCAGATATTCCAGGATTATATCATGTGCAAAGGGAGAGACCATTAAATACCTTTGCTGTGTAAGATGACATAGTCACAGGGTTGTTCCATGGTTTAAGTCAGGCATATTATGGGAGGTGGTGGAGGCATTATTCTGTTTAACACAAATGTATGAAAATAACATAATTGCTCTATTTAAAAACACATTTTATGCCCGGGGCCTGTGTGACTCAGTTGGTTGGGCATTGTCCTGTGCACCATAAGGTTGCCAATTGGATTCCCAGTCAAGGCATAAGCTTGAATTGCAGGCTAGATCTCTGATAGGGTGTATGCAGGAGGCAATGGATTGATGTTATGCTCTCACATTGGTGATGCTTCTTTCTCTCTTCTTCTCTCTCTAAAAATCAATAAACTATTTTAAAAAAGAACACATTTTATTAAACACACAGTGTACTCCCAGAGCTGTTGATCAATAAGAGAAGTATTCATCAGAATAGCAAAGATAGAAAAATAAAGTATACCATTTGGAATGAACATGAAAGATCCGTATAGCCTTGAAGGTGATGCCTTCTCTGCCCTCCCAGTCTAGACCCATACATAGCACAATACATTGCCAATTATCAACTCACAGGCAGAGAAGAATAGAGGATTTAAGAGCAAAGATGTACAACAGGCACAATGTGCTGGGAAATAAAAACATAAATTAAGTGTGGGGAAGCATGGGACTTAGTTGTTAAGTCTGTAAGGAAGATTCTCCAAAAGGTCAGGGGCCTCTTAGGGGGACCTTGCTGAAGGCAGCAGCTCCTGCCTTGACTTTTCCAATCAAGTCCGAGCCCCAGGGAGTGTTTTGTTGGAATCTCTATGTTTGGTCTTTAAACCCGACTTTGTAGAAGCATGTGCTTTCTCAAGGATACTTACCCTGCTGGTTGTATCTAGAGGTTAATTTTAGTTCAAGTTGTTTTTACAATAAAAGCCCAAGGAGGCAGGCAATTGGAGCTGTTTTGGTGCCTCCTGCCAAGCAGCCCCTTAGCCTTTTCTTTCACAGAAATGTGTGTCAGAGTAATCCATTCATCTGTTGCTCAGGGTCTGCTGGTCAGTCTCAGCAATTAAAGAATGACTATAGTAATGGCAAAATATAAAGGAGAAAATACTCCTAGGGAGAAGGAGAATGCCCAAGAGTCTGAACTGCTGCAGGGAGAGAACGGCAATGAATTTAGGGAACAGATTTGGGAGACTTTTTAAACTGTTCAAGGTGGAGGTATTTGTAGAAACCAGCCTATGAGGAAAGGAACATGTCTGTGTAATAAAATAGGGGCTCTGCTATTAAAGGAGTTTGAAGCATGAAGGGGAAAAAATAGAATAAAATTGATAGATTTTGTTAACTTCAAGAGAGGAAGTTTTTTTTTTTTTTTTTAATGGTTAAGACGGATTCATGTTATCTTTTAAATAGGATTATTTCTGATTATAAAAAGCCAGTTTGGCTCAATGGATAGAGCATCTATCTGTGGACTGAAGGGTCCCAGGTTCAATTCCAGTCAAGGGCATATACATTGGTTGTGGGCACACCCCTGGTAGGGGGTGTGCAGGAGGCAGCTGGTCGATGTGTCTCTCTCATTGACATTTCTAGCTCTCTATCCCTCTTCCTTCCTCTCTGTGTAAAATCAATAAAATATATATTAAAAAAAAGAATTTACATTCTTTGGGTGAATTTGGGAAAAGTAGCAAATAATAAAAAAGGATATAACTTATTCTTCTGCCTCCAGTTGCAAACTTGGGGAGCTTGAATTTCTTTCTCTTTTTGAATGCTAAGTCCATCTCCTTCCTTCTTTCTAGCCCTCCTTCAAGGATATGACAGTTAATAGAACTAGTAGAGTACAGGATTAAGAAGGGCCACGATTTATTGGTGATTATCAGGGATTCCATACCCCCTCACTCTCTGCTTTCATGAAATAAGGTCTAAATTCTGACAGTCAATTTCAGGTTCTTGAGAATATAAAGTCAACAATTTTGCTTGTTAATGAAATCTCACCATCATTGGCTAGACTGATTTAAAACAAAACAAAAAAGATAAAGTAGTTTCTTACTGAAATAGCAAAAAAGAAAGCTTGCCATTATTTTATTTTTTTATTAATAGTTGGAAAATTTATTTTCAAATATACAGAAGTGTTTTTTTTCTTTTTGAGGTACATAATTATAACTTGTGCCCATTAATGTTTTGTCAGCATTTTTTCTATTCACTTAAATTATTTTATAATACAAATCAAAATAAATCTGGGTTCTGTCACATTTTTCCTCATTCTTTTTTTTTTTTTTTTTACTTTTTTTTTTCTTTTTTCTTTATAACCTTAAGTAAGGCATTTTGGACATATAAATATCTTATTTTGTGTTATCAAATCTATTATGATTTTCCATTTAAAATTTGTTTTCACATTTTTAAGTGCATAATTGGACAATAAAGGCTTTGTTGACCATCCTAAGGCATTTATATTACTCTTTAACCACAGAACAGAAAGCACAAAATAAGATGGTAACATTATTAATTTCATGTTTAAGAAATATCTCTTGGCAGCTATGTAAATAAAAGGTCATAAAAATAAATATTAATTAGAAGACTATGATAAGGGGCTATGGAAGATATGATTAAAAAATAACATTCTACTAAGAAATAAAAGCATTCACCCAAGAATGGGGCAGGAAGCACAGATCTGGGATTTGGTGTCATGACTTCACTTTTCACACAAATAGTAATAATTCAGAAAAGACTTTGCTTTGGGTTGAAATGTGTTCCCCCAAAAGACAATGAAGCTTTAATTCCTGGTACCTATGACTGTAATCTTCTTGGAAGATGATTAAGTTAAGATGTCATTAGAGTTAGAGCTAATTCAACTTGAATAGTATCCTTGCAAAAAGGGGACATTTAGACATAGAGACAAATGTCTATAAAGGAAAGACACAGGGAAATGCCAACTGCAAACTAAGAGGTGCCTGAGGCCAGCAGAAGCTGATAGAAAATCAAGGACAGATTTTCCCTCACAGCCTCAGGGAAAACCAATCCTGCAGATACTTTGATTTCTGACTTCTAGCCTCAGAACTTTAAGGCAATAAATCTGTTGCTGCCCTGTTGTGGTAGTTTGTAGAATAGCAGCTCAAGGAAACTTACACAGACCCAGAGTTTCCAACTAACTAACTGAGCCAAGTTCCCCTTGCCCCAGCTCTGAGCTTTTTCAACTTTCTCTAAGTGATAGGAAGGACAACTCCCCACCATGTTCCCTTACTTTACCTTTAAGACAGAAACATCTTCCTGATAAAATAGCTATTTCTGGCCCATTATGTGCAAGGGCTTATACAGGGTGCTCTGCACAGTACAAAGTAACAGCTCCCTAGAACTTTGCTGATTCTGGTAAGCTGAGAAAGGCTCTGCTGCTCATTTGTACACCTCATGCTTTGAGAGAGACCATCACACATGTGCTATCCATCCTTCCTGTTATTATCTTCTAAAGTGCACAGATTGCTAGGAGTGGCCAAGGCTGAAATTTGTTAAAAAGTAAATTGTGCCCTAGATGGTTTGGTTCAGTGGATAGAGTGTTGGCCTGCAGACTGAAGGATCCCAGGCTCAGTTCTGGTCAATTATTTATTAATCAATTATTGTATTACTTATTATTATTAACATCATCATCATTAATCTACTTATGCCCACCCATGTATTTCTCATTTGAAACTATGGAATTTATTTTCTCACCTGAATCAGCTTCAGGAGCATTTGGTTGGAGAAACTAGTTTTCTCAGCATCTCATTATTCCCATTAAAGTTAACTATTGAGTGACACCCAAGCTGAAGTTCAGAGAGGCGGGAGTGGCCTTGAGACCTCCCCATGTTAAAGCTCCCTATTCCAGGACCATACAATTATTTTTAATTAGGACATGTGTAAGCTTCATAATAACTAAGTCCTCATTAACACTTGAATATTAACCTCATATGTTTTCTGTTTCTTTGGTTAACTTTTTAAAGCTTGAATAAATGCCCTGACCATATTATTTCCCCAAGGAACTATTGTTTCATTAAGGGCACACAGAAAATGATGGTGGTGGAGTGTGGATTTAAACAAAGATATTTTGCATGCTAATATTATGTCATGATATTTCCATGAATATAATTTTTGTATGAGATTTTTTTTTTATTATCATCCTGGGTTCATTTACCTGTTCAAGTCTCAAGGGAAACAGGTGATTTAGGGGGGGAAAAGTTTTTTGATTTTTTTTATTAAAAAAAACAACACAACAGCTCATAGTTCTTTTATATGACTAATCAGTTTATTAAGCAATATTTTTGCAATAAGAGTAAAATCTATATTTATTACTTCATTTCTATTCTCCCTCTCCTCATTCCCATCCCAATTCTGCCTTTTGTTTGATCCACCCCTGAGTCCCTCCAGTTTCACACTGATTCCAAGTTTCTACTTCAAATAAAACAATAATCCAGACTTTCATAATGATGGTCAGAAAACTACAGTTTTGTGACTTTATATTATCATGACTGCCATATTCCTTAATGATATCAATATCCATTCCTGCTATTCTTAGATCTTCACTCCACAGAACATCAAATTATCCTGTATTTCATTACTCAGTCTAGGCAAGATTTACCTGTATTTTCTTCATTATTACTTTCAAGTTATAGTAGACAATGAGGAGGTAAAAAATAAAAATCCTATAAAAACATATGGGCATCCTACAAACACTTGGTTCCCTATTTTCCTAAGGCTTCACAATGGAGCTTGGCAATCCCATTTATGACTCAGTTCCTATGAGAGTTGCCTGTTGTCTCTTGCTCCATCTACTTAATCCCCAATTCCTATCTAACATTCTCACTCTCATTTTCACTGTTTCCATAATGAGAATAAGAACATTGACTCAAGATGTCTCAGAGACTATATTCCTCTCTCTCAATATGACTCTGCACGAAACAGGTCCTTCTTCCTTTCCTACTGCAATTTAATTAATTAATTGAGATCTACTAATGTGATAATAGATCTATTACTATACTTTGTACTAGAATTTTTTTTTTAATAAAAGTGAGCAGAATTTGTTATCTAATTATGGAGCAGACATGTTGAGAGATAAAATAATGTACAATTTGCTAAGTGTACAAAAGAGATATAGACAAAATGTCATGAGACTGTAATAACAGATTGGTTAAATTGGTTTTGGACAGTCTGGAAGTCTACATTTGTGAATTCACTTTAAGCTGAGTTTTAAAGGATGAACAGAAGTTTTCCAGAAGGAGGACAGCAGGACCCCTCTGATTGCTACTTCCCAATGATGTTACTCCATGCCAGTCTTCTGATAATTTAAGATAATTATTTTCTTGATTTTCCTTCTGTCTTTTTTTCATTGGCACCATATTTTCTGTTAATCTGTGCTTGATCTTCTCTATTTGGGGTAGTGAAAAGAGGAAGATGAAGAAGCTGAAACTGGTTTGACTCAATGAATAGAGTGGTGGCCTGTGGACTCAAGGGTCCCAGGTTTGATTCTGGTCAAGGGCATGTATCTTGGTTGTGGGCACATCCACAGTGGGGGGTGTGCAGGAGGTAGCTGATCTATGTTCCTCTCTCATTGATGTTTCTAACTTTCTATCCCTCTACCTTCCTCTCTGTAAAAAGTCAATAAAATATATTTTTAAAAAAGAAGAAGAACAACAACAACAATATATGCAACAGCCAATCTAGGTGAACTTCTTCACCACCTACATCTTCACTTTTATAAATGCCTTAAAAAATCTTCCATATTCATCTTTATTACAGTGGTATGAGGTAGGTGTTACCATCTTCAGAGCAGATCCAGAATTTCTGGAGCCTGATATTAATATATTTTGGAGGCTCTCTTTAAGAAAAAATATTCATATCAAATGAAAATAATATTGGTATGTAAATGGGAAGTTGGAGTATGGTCAGTAGTTATTCCTAGACCAGCAATAACTTAATATACAGAAATGATCACTGATCTCATAAATAAGTCACTCAGCTCAAATGTACTGTATCCCCAACTCAATCTCTCCTCACCCAAACACCACAAAGTGTTATGGTACTCTAAAGTAAGCTAATGCTAATATGTGATGGGGAGAAATTGGAGAGAGGGAAGTCTTGGCTTGTTGCAGGTATAAGATATCTTATCCTTATACATTTCACATGAACATGTGACCACGAGAACATACCCTACACAAGTGAGGGACTCTGAAGCTTTAGCTCTATGATTATTTCCTCTGATTATTCCCAGTTTACAAATGAAGAAAGGAAAGCTCAGAAAGGTTCTATAATTTACCCAAATCACACAGCTAGTCAGTGAGTGGACAACTATACTCCAACAGGTGCTCTGCCTTCTCAGGTGATGTTTCTTTTTGTTCGCCAGCACAAGCTTCTGCCTGAAATATGGTAGCAACCATACTTGGGTAAAAACTGCTATTTGAATTTTAACCCTGCTGTTCTGGCTTCTGCACCTGCTTAAACATAGGGTAGATACCTCAGCTTCCAGGTAGAGACCTGGAGGCTAAGGCAATTTTCCTGTGCCTGGGACCAGAACTACAGGAGATTGATTCCCACTGACTCAGTACCTTCAGGGGTAAAAACTGAAGATAACCTTTAGAGATTAACTGCTGAGCTCTGCTTCTCTATTATTGGCTATTGCAAGATAGGGCCACATTCCAATGTCCAGCAGGATAGGATATGGCTGGGAACGACCCTTCAGGCTGTTCCCAACCTTTAGAATTTAGAAATTAGAACAAAGGAAAATTCTTATGGTTTGGACCTTTAAAAAGACTGCCTACACCTGGAACAGTGTGGTCCTGAGTGTGGCCACCTGCATGTGGTGCTCTTGCAGCCACGCTGGCCAGTTCAATAAATCCTTGCCTGCTTTTTTTAATCAATCAGCAGCCTCCGGTGGTCTTATTTTGAACCCAGGGTTCGACCCCACAACACTGCCGTTCTGTCTGCTATTGGGGGTGCTATTTACTTTTGAGTAGTTTAAATGTTCCACTGAACAAGTTCTTCATTTAAAAAGGAAGAAGAAAAAGAAGAGGTACCTATCTACTTTAAATGATGACATGTGTGGTAGATGGGGAAGCACTTTTAAATGATAAATGAGATGTAGATAATTAGACTTTCCTGTGCTGAGCTGTAGCCATTATGCCCATGGAATTCTAATTAGACATCACTTTTTGGTAAGGCCATTTTCAAAATTAAGGTACCTCTGGGAAAATCACTTGATAGATATTTTTCCACTCATAGGATTTCAAGGCACATGTGGACCAGAGTCACCTGAAACTGCAAAAAGCTTTGGGAGAAGATGGTGTGATGTTGGCTCTTGGGTACAGGCACATCCATTCTGGGCTGAAACTGTATTATCCTGCCTTATTTTTTCTATTACCCAATAAGTTGCTGGATGATTTCATCTAAATAGCTAGTGATTAGGTGAGATACCACATATACACCATCTAGCATCATTCCATTTCTTTTCCCTTGGCAAACACCAAAAGGCCACACTCATTTTAATTAATAAACACAATTTGACAAAGAAAATATTCTTCTTTAAAGCTCTATGTGGTTCAAGATCAAATAGAAATATATTGAGTGTAACCAAAGTGGTGAAAAATACAAGCTCTGCTCAGCTTACCTTACAGTGCACAACTGAAAACTGGCTGTATTGATTTCTTGTCCTATATACATACAGTGAAATCTCATTTACCCAACATCCTTTGGAAATGAAATGTTTACAGAACTATAGAATTTTAGAGATTGAGAAGACCTTGGTGTCATCTAATCTAGCTACCTCATTGTAATTAATTATAATAATTATAACAACAACAGCTACTTGGGCTCTAACTATGCATCATATTTTTAGATGAGTGTATTTCATGCAATGTGCCATTTGATTTTCATAGTAATCCTGTAAGGTATGTATTATTCTTTTCATTTTACAAATGAGGACAACTGAGGCTCAGAGAGATCAAAATAACTACTTAGGATACAAGTTATGAAGCCAGAATTGAACATGAGACTATGGCTTCTGTTCTTAGCCACTATATTAACCTTGCTCTGAGAGTCAAATACACCAAAAGCCTTACTCACCTATAGTCACTCATTTATTTAGTGTCCATTACTAGACCAGTACTTGAATCTATCTGTTATCACATTACCCATCTATCATACAAACTCTAACATAAGTGAACCGATGAACTATTTTCATTCTTTTAAACTCTAAAACTAATTTTATTTTAAACATTTTCAGTGAAAATCACTCTAAAAATTATTGCATATTAAGCTTTCTGCTTCCATAATTATACTACATTAAATATAATTGCTATTTCTTGCTGACTCAGGTTTTAAAATTACCCACATCCATCACTGGATGATGCCCTGACAACATGAGACTCTCACCAAATGATCCCAGGAAACCCTGTTTCATTAACTTGTTGGTTTCCTGTTTTATAAACCATAATTCCTTATTACATTATTACTTGAGATGTCCTGCTACTATTGTCCAAATTCTAACTGCACTTCTTATTCACATAGAAATAAAATTACTCTTACTGTGTCATCAGTTGGTAATATGGTGGGTGTTTTCAAAACAAACAAAACAAAACAATTCTGATCGCTAGGTTAGTGTCATTTTCCCTTATGAGATATTTTTGCTTTCTGAAGGATAAGGTGGAAGTTACCAGCTCAGGGCAGATAAAGGGCTGTATAAGCAAAAATAGGATGTGCAAAAGGCTCAAGAGTGTGATGCTCAGTGAGAGGGTGGTGCGGGGGTGAGGGGGTAGGGGGTAGTGGTGCTGAGGGACATCCAGAGAGACTGCAATCCAGATTTCCAAGACCAGCAAGTAGGAGGAGTTGAGATGAGAATCAACCATGGACCAATTTTCAAATAACTAGTGCTTTAATTTCGGGACTTTGACTTAGCCTGAGAGTAATGAGAAGCACTGTGATGAGTTTCAAAGCAAGATGAGATGATCAAGTAGGGTTAAGAATCCCCTTTGGTGATAATATGAAGACTAGGCATGAGAGCACTAACAGTGGAGTCAGGAAGAACAGTTATTTGGCCACGGCATAGTTTTGAAACAAGATCCTTTCAGTAGAAACAAGTATCCTCATTGCTATAATAAGAAGGAAGAAATGGACAAGCCCTAGGGCCAGTTGTAGCTCCAAAACTCTGTAACCCTGTTGTTTATGATTATTCCTTAAAACATGAATGATGATATGCAAAAATTAAATAAATAAAGGGTTTTGACTTGATCTTAATCTCTACTTGATTGCAGCTGGAAGTTGATATTATTTCTGCATTGGAGTCATAAAACAATTGTTGTTGGCTTTTAAGTCTGTTTTGACATTTGATTTACTTCCCTGGTCTGTACAAATTTTTGATGATGGGGTAAAACACGTCATAGGTAAGCATTCCAGAATCTCAATTCATTTGGTCATTAGTAATATTCTGAGATTATCTCAATGACTTCTCAACAGGGTGCTAGTGAATGGGCAGTGATATTATTAACTCTGAACTCTGGGGCCAGAAGAGTTGGACTCTTGGCTGGCTTCCCTATCAATGTGCTCTGTAAACCTGAGCAGAGCACTTACCCCGTGTGGCTCAGTTCCCTTCTTTGCAGAACAGAGGTGGTAATATTACCTCTTATAGAATTTTGTGAGTAATAAACATTTAGAGAGCCTCGTACTTATTGAGCTCTGTATAATTATTAGCTATTAGAATGTTAGTCATAATATTATTTAAGGTCATTACCCTGGAAAAAATGATATGTAGCACACTAAAGGTGAATAAGAACTTCACTTAGTTTTTTTTCTTCTTTTAAGTAATTAAAAAACATATTGGTTTATCAATTCATATATAATTTATAATCATTATTCTTTTTTAAATCCTCACCCAAGAAGTGAGGATAATTTCCCATTGATTTTTAGAGAGAGTGGAAGGAAGCGGGGGAGAAGGGGATAGAGGAGAGAGAGTGAGAGAGAAACATTGATGTTTTAGAAAGACACATCCAATGGTTGCCTCCCACAGAAGCTCCAACCAAAGGGTGGGTTTTGAACCTGCAACCTAAGTATGTGCCCTTGACTGGGAATCAAACTTGTAACCCTCCAGTTCAGAGGCCTACGCTCTAACCACTGAGCAATGCTTGTCAGGGCATTTAATCATTCTTAAATAGAAGGAACATCTTAGGTAACTTAAAATCAATATTAAGTCCAAAACTGAGGCCTGCCCCCTCTCACAATCCAGGAGCCCTCAGGGTCTGGAGGCAACCCAGCAATCAGGGGAAGGCGAAGCCTCCATCACAACTCTGCTGCTGCCATTGCCGACAGTGCAAGGCTTGGCCAGCCCTGGTTACCTGATCCTCAAGTGGCCCTGGGCAGCTGGGCAGCTGCCATCTGAGGCTTGCCTGCAACTCAGGCCCACCCTGGGCAGCTGGGCAGCCAACATCTAAGGCTTGCCTGCACCTTGGGCCAAAACTGGGTGGCTGGGGGGCTGAGGGAGGGTCCAGTTGCACCTTGTGCCTGCCATCTGCCTCCTTCCTCCTCCCCCATTAGGGCTGAAAGGAATGGGGAACTCTGGCAGGGCTGAGGGGACTGGGAGCTACCATCTTGTGGTTATGGGTGTCTTCATCTTTGTGATGGTGTGATGGTCAATTTGCATGTTCCCCTCTTTATTAGATAAGATGTCACCCCAATACGTTTAATTTTTTTAAAAAACAGTTCTAATTGTTCCAAAGTTTTCACACCGAGCTGAAATCAGACCCCTAGAACTTATTTCCATGGATCCTAATTCTTCCTTTTGGTCCCTCAGAACAAGCCACAGAGGCCTTTTCATGACATGAACTATCTTCAATTTAATTGTTTAATGATTCTTTGAAATTAACTTAAGATTTAATTCTCATTAAAACATAAGGAGTTCTTAAATGCTTTTCATAGCAGTCACTTGTAAGCAGGACTAACTCTCAGTAAACTTGCATAGCAATTCTCCGTTATCTCCTCTTACCCCATTATGCCACTGCCATCTGGGCACTCCTCCACAAATAGCCTATTTTCCTCCAAATTTTTTCCCCTTCCCCCCTGATTAATACATCTCATCCCTTATGAATTTCTAGCTCTTTATTCAATTCTTTAGTTTTTGCCACAGAGATAAGAGATCTAACAAGCTAATTCACATCATGATGGCGAATAGCCCCAAATAATTTTTCTTGGGCTTTTCTTAAAAGGCAATATTTAGAAGCCAAAGTACTCTAGTTAACTGCTAGTAAACTTCAGGCATTGTGCATATAGAGTAAGGGGAATGTTTAGAGGCCAATAGAGTCTCAGCTACCCTCACAAAGGCTTAGTGCTAAAGTATATATTCCAAGTGCTTAATTGTTAGGGGCTGTTAAGACTCCATCTCTGGTTGATTGTTGGAGAATGGAGGGGTCAGGGAAGATAACCAATCATAAGAATGAAAACAAATCCATGAATTTTCTTCTTTGTCATAGGTTGTTATCAATTCACCAATTGAAAAGGACAGTTGGATCTTCACAGAGGACAGTTAGAGAAGGAAAAATACATACCATCCATTAACTATAAAGCCTTTAGTTGATAAAACTAAATAGGAAAAAGAGTTAAGATATCAAGAAAGAAACTGGCATAGAAGTGGTATCAGGGTTTTCTGTTGAGGATCAATGAATTTGTTTTTAGCGTATTCCCCCTGAAAATGCCAAAATACAGGTTCCTCTATGAAAATTTCAAAAAAATGGTAGGCAATTTCTTTTACTGATTTACTAACATGGATACAATCACTGTTGGAGACAGTTGTAAATAGTCTGAAAAAGATGTACTCTTCAAATAATTGTCTGCACCGAGGGAATTTTCATTGTCAACAACCACTCTTTATTCAGCTTTCTTAAACCACTGCTTGGCCTTTAGGATTACCATAATTTCTATGTTCTCTTCGTTATCTTAAATTTGACTTTTGTCATTTTGAAGAGTTCTCTGTTGAAAGGTCTTATTGGCTCCAGTAAATATTTGTCCAGAAAATCAGGATCAAAAAAATAATCACTAACTCACTTTTCTGGGAGATTTATAAAGGTCTGTGAATGAATTACTTGAAATTCAGATAAGAAGAAATAATGAAAGAAACAGAAAAAAATATATATTCCAGAAATCCTTGGCTAGCATCTAGCATGTCAGGTACTGTGAGGAAAAGGAAAAAAAAATGTTAAAAAACGTCTTTTCTGTCTCAGTTGTGTAGAGGATCTATTTGCAGAATCAAAACATAACACCCAATGCAGTCCCAAACTGTATGACATGGATCTCTGGACAGCTGGCAAATAGGAGACATGCTGTGACAAGTGCATATGTTTTGCTTTTACTTATTTATTTTTAAAATATATTTTATTGATTTTTTACAGAGAGGAAAAGAGAGGGATAGAGAGTTAGAAACATTGGTGAGAGAGAAACATTGATTTGCTGCCTCCTGCACAACAACCCCTACTGGGGGTCTGCCCGCAATCAAGGTACATGCCCTTGATTGGAATTGAACCTGGGACCCTTCAGAATGCAGGCCAACGCTCTAGCCACAGAACCAAATTAGTTAGGGCATGTTTTACTTGTAATTGATTGAAAATCCCACTTGACCAAGATCATCATCCTGTAATAAAATAGTGACTTAATTGTGTTTGCAACAGAGATATTTTTAGTTGTGAAGCTATAGTGATGGTTAAAGATTCAGTTTTAAAAATAGTGGAGATAAATATAAAATCATATTGTGGCACCTTCTAGAGAACATGTTTGATAGCAGTCAGCACCACATTTATGTTGAGAATAATACTTTGTTTCAGTGAAACATGTATCAAAATAAATTAATATTAATCATATATATAATTGATGAGTTTTGTCATTGGGTGTTTAATTTTTTTATGATTTAATAAGAGCTGAAGGACAAATTTTTATTCAAAGCTCTTTGCTTGTGAATGTTTAAGAGAAGAACCAAAATAATTTACCCCTGGCCGGGTAGCTCAATTGGTTAGAGCATCTTCCCATATACTAAAAGTTTTCAGGTTCCATTCCCTGTCGGGGCACACACACACATTGTGAGTTCAGTTGGGGTGCATATGGGAGGCAACAATCTATGTTTATCTCTCTTTCCCCCTTCCTCTCTAAAATAAATAAAAACATATCCTTGGTTGAGGATAAAAGTAAAATAAAATAAAAAATAATTAATCACTGTTAGAATATCTATACTAAGAAAAGAGAAATATGCAAATTGACCATACCTTCGCTATGCCCAGAGCCAATTAAAGCAAATATGCAAATTAACCCAAACAAAGATGGCCACCTAACCACTCAGAGCAGATGGATGCAGGTGCCAAGTGGCTGAGGCGGGGCAGGAACATTCCTGCATCGCCATAATGCCCCAGCTGCTTGGGAATGCTCCAGCACCAAGCAGCGGTTTGGATCCATGCACCCAGCCCGACACCCACAATGGGGGCTTGGCTGCTGGCTTCTGGGGTGTGTGGAGACCCTGGTGGACACTGCTGCAGGCGGCCCAGGGGTCCCTGCATGCAACCCAGCCTGACACCCATGGTCAGGGCTCATGCAGGAGGCAACCAATCAAAGTGTCCCTCTCACATTGATGTTTCTGTCTCTCCCTCTCTCTTCCACACTCTAAAAATCAATGGGAACATATCCTCAGGTGAGGAGAAAAAAAAAAGTCATATATTATGAAAGATACATTTTGAAAATGCCTAAAGAAAGTTGTCATTTTTTCACAGTGAAGGGACTAGAGTCCGTGCTGATGAAAACACCTTGGTGGCTGCAGTTGCTGCAGCAGCGGGGTAATGGGGCTGGTCCCTTCCCTTGATCATCCTGGTAGCCTGAAATCCCTCGAGGGGTCCAGATTGAAGAGGATGCAGGCTGGGCTGTGGGGTACCCCTCTCCCCATGCATGAATTTCATGCACCGGGCCACTAGTATTATATAAATACACATATATTCTATAGGGTGGGGCAAAAGTAGGCTTACAGTTGTGAGAATGCAAAACACAGAGTTTATTCTTATATTATAATTTGTTAACAAGAGGCCTGGTGCGCGGAATTGTGCACTGGTGGAGGGATGTGGCCTGTAGGGATCGGCTCACTGTGGAAGTACCACTCATCTTGGTCAGCTGAGCCACTGTGGACCTGCCCTGTGAGTGGCTGCTCCCTCTTTGAGAGCTCACTGACCACCAGGGGGCATCTCCTGCATTGAGCATCTGCCCCTTGGTGATCAGTTCACATCATTGCACGATAGCGACTGGTTGACCAGTCATTCCAGGCGGTCTGCCATTTGGTCGCTGGAGATATATATATATATATATATATATATATATATATATAGTATTGTTTTTCATACAAACAACTACAAACTGACTTTTTCCCTACCCTATAGATATGCATATTTACATGTATATTTATACATTTTTAAAAACCGACTTTTTTTAAAAACACTAGTAGAGAGGGTAATATCTGCAACTCTAACTGAATTTCCCACACAGCATTCAGGGCTGGGCAATAAGGCCAGCGTGGTTCTTCCAAGTCTGGGAGCCTAAGAGCTAACAGGCTAACCTGTGTGTGGGAAAAGGCTGGAGAAGGAAGCTCTGCATGTGGGCTGGGTTTTTAATAGAACAACACATGCGGGAGCTGGGTTGGATCTTAATGAGGGGCCAACATTTAGAAAGATAGGGAAGAGTGGGCATTCTTGGATGTGTGGCAGAGAACTGCTATGTAAATGGGACTTCTATGAGATGTTACAGAGGGTGACATTGGTGGAGGAGAGAACTCATCTCTAAGAGAATAGAGAGCTGGAGGCCAGATTTAAGGCCTTGGAGGGAGCAGCAGGCAGCATAAGGTCTGGAAAAGGAAAACAGGTGGATCTGGCAGTAGTTTAGGAACTTCCATCTACTACAGAGGAGAGTAACTGTGACATGAACACAGTCCTTGTGGAGGAGCATGAGGAAGTGGCATCCGGTCCATTTCCTTCCTCAATGCAGGTTAGAGTGATGCAGTGCTTGTTTACTGTGTTCCTCTGAAAGAGAGAGTAAGTCTCCTGAGAGCAGAGGCACACCTGTGTTTATTCACTGCGACATTCTCAGTAGCTGTGCATGGTAGAGCTCAATAAATATTTGCGGAATTAGTAAATGAAAACACAGATGAATTTCCGTTAAGGAAGAATACATTGGAAAGAAATTTCAAAGAAGGAATCGATTTTAAAGATGCTGAGGAAAGAAGTATGATATTTTATTCTAATATGTAAACTCAGTAAAATGTCATAATTTAAAAAAAGTTTTCTTAGGTAGCCCAGTTCCTGCCTGGTAGAGTAACACAAATGCACAGATTTTCAGAGATCTGTCTCTTCCCCTGCTGAGATGGTTGTGTATGGACTTCCCTCTTCCTGTCTGGTTATGCCTTCCTTTATTTGGAATTCTATGATCAAAGCTATCTGGACTGTCGCTTGTTATATTACATGGGAAGATAAAGGAATATAGAAAAAAAATTTGGCAAGGCTTGTCCTTAAGTCTTTTACACTACATTGCTGGAGACTGAGGAAACCTACTTTTGCTAACAGAGGGTGAATGTTATAAATTACTCTTACTATTGGCATTCTTACTGTTACCCTCTTAGTCTTCTTTTCCTCCCATCCCTGCACACAAGAACAAAGACATTAAATATTTTAAAAAACTTAACTCCATTACAATTCATAAGATTAAAACTCCAGGGGAAATATAAAACCTTTGCCCATAAGCAAGAACTCCAAAGAAATGAAAGAATAATCTCATAACAGTTATCTTGGATTTGAGTAAGTTTGAATGTCTTTTTCCCTTTAGAAATGGTAGAATATAAAACTGGAGGAAATCATAATCTTCCTGGCTATCCTGTCAACCTCCTCATTTTCCACCTGAGAAAACAAAAACCTGAAAGTGGTAGGGGCATGCAGAAGGTCAGCTTTTGGAAGCTCACTTCCAACTCTGTTTTCAAGCTCTAAACATTTTTTCAAATGTGACTTTTTAAAAATATATATTTTTATTGATTTCAGGGAGGAAGGGAGAGAGAGATAGAAACATCAATGATGAGAGAGAATCATTGATCAGCTACCTCCTGCATGCCCCACTCTAGGAACCGAGCTTCTCTGGGACTGGAACTGTGACCTTCTGGTTCCTGGGTCTATGCTCAACCACTGAGCCATGCTGGTCAGGCTCCACTGTGACTTTTAATTCCACTTTTAACAAGCTGATTTTAACACTGATGTTGGCCACCTGTTGTCATCAAATCTTCTTCTAGCTGTAGTTCAATATTTATCCACCCCCTGGGTATTTACTAAGTGCTGGTTGTTGGGACAGGATGCTGAGAGGTAGGACGGACACAGAGGGTATAAGAGGACTAGGCTTACTGTGCCCACTGGGACTTCTGTCTATGACTGGAGTTTATGTGATTGAGGGGATATCTGAATCCATAGTCTGTGTGTCTGAAATCTTAGAAAACCCACATTAGTGTCTGGAAGAGAAAAGCAGCAGGAATCATGAGGAGGTGCTCCTGTTTCAGGACTAGGATAACAGGGCAATGGGACAAAACACTTATCACAAATGCTGTCACCTTGGCTGTGACTGCCAGAGGAAATTCTTGCTGCCCTTTGAAATGTTCATTCCCAGTCTCTTTGCACTGAAAGCAACCTGTCTTCATGTTAAACTTTAAAAGTCTTATCTTTGAAATAAAGGTCTAATTTTTATGAAATCCATTGGTTTTGCCTATCTGCAAAAGACTCAGGTTTGAGTCATTTTCTTCGGAGCTGTCAGGGGTGTCAGTCACTTCACAGAACCATCAGCGGGAACATCCCTTTAGTATTCA
The DNA here is from genome assembly GCF_014108245.1 of Pipistrellus kuhlii. NCBI lineage: Eukaryota > Metazoa > Chordata > Mammalia > Chiroptera > Vespertilionidae > Pipistrellus > Pipistrellus kuhlii. The sequence continues at coordinate 24,295,231 of NW_023425405.1, read as the reverse complement.
GAATAGTATGACTGCCCTATCTTTGTTCTTTGAAAGAGTACCCTGTACCCTACGGAGGCTTAGGCCAGATGAAACTGAGCTGTATCTTCTTCAAAAATACAATTCTAAATGGTACCATGTCCACTGGATTTAAATAAAAATATCCATTATTACTCAGTCTTATAGGCTTATTCCAGGGTTTCTCAACCTCAGCACCGTTGACATTTTGGGCTGAGTAACTCTTTGTTGTGGGCTCTCCTGTGCCTGATAGGACATCTATCAGCTTCATTGGCCCCCACCTCTAGATGCCAGCAACCCCTCCCAATGTGACAATCACAAATGGCCCCTGATGTTGCCGAATTTTGAGTCACCAGGGTTAAGCACTACTGCCCCGCACAATGCCTAAAATTCAGGTTGAGCTCCATGGTGATGAGATCTGTATAATTATAGAACCTGTATAATTCTATAAGCTAGAAAGTCAGGGACATGCTGATCTCTTTTAAAACCACCAAGTAGCTGGCTAATATATATAGTAGCTGTGTAGTTCAGTTCTCTGAACCTCCAGTTCTTCAATGATGATGGCAAAAAGTGTATAATGCTACTTGTTACTACACAGTTACACTATAATATCATCTGTCATACTTACTGTAACATATATCATAATATGTTATGTAATATATGTTACAATATATAACTATAGTACCAGTTAAATTAGTATTAATATGTTTATTACATAATTGTGTTTGCAGCACATGCTAATTATTACTACTGAATCCAATATAACTGTGACCATAATTAGAACTACTGACCCATTTAGTAGTATCTCCCATACCTAGTATCACTAAGGAAATGGGATGAAGAGTATACGATTTCAAAAAATAATAAGTAAAACTTGTTCCTGCCCTAGCTGGTTTGGCTCAGTAGTTTGGAGTGTTGTCCCATGCACTGAAATGTGTTGGGTTAGATTCTGGGTCAGGGTATATACCCAGGTTTTGGATTTGATTCCTGATTGAAGCAAATAAAGGAAGCAACCAATTATTTCTCTCTCACCTCTCTCTGTCTCTCTGTCTCTCTGTCTCTCTCTCTCTCTCTCTCTCTCTCTCTCTCTCTCTCTCTCTCCCATCTCTGTATCTTTCTTTCTTCCTTCTTCTCTCTAGAATTGGTAAGCATAACCTCAGGTGAGAATTAAAAAAGAAGCTATTTCTTTAAGTATGAAAAATACATATGTTATCTCCTTTTTGACTTGTTGGCAGGCTTTAAAGATTTAACTCAGGTTTGTAAATATTTTACTTTTATCTTATTTCTGCATCACAAAAAATGTGTACAATGAATCTTTGTTCCTTTGACTCATTCTTCTTTCTCACTTGCAGCAAATTTATGGAAGTCCCTTCTGGGAAGAATTGGCTCAATTAGAAAGGAGAGCACCATTTATTCTCCCTTTACCTCTTCTCTCCTCTCCCCCTTGTAATCACTATACTATTATCTATATCTATGAGACTTTTTCTCTGCTTAATCCCTTTGCCTTTTTCACCTATATAATTTTATTAACCAAATGTCACCCCCCAATAAATACAATAACATTTTTAAAAGGAGGGCACTTATGTAAAAATACTAAGGTCATGATTTTTTCTTTTTCATGACTTTCAATAACATTTTGGAATTTTCAGTTATTTCAGAGATGAAATAACATTCTTCTCTTGAGTTTATTATGAGAATGAAAATCTATATGGTGACTTTTCACTCATTTATGTTTTAAGATCAGAGCAAGCAAAGCAGTATCTCCAAACCAGCTAGGGCTTTGTCATTATTGTCTATGTGGTCTTGTACATGTCACTCTATTGTCCAAAGTATCCTCATCAGTAAAATAAGATGATAACTTTTTGTCTGCCCGAGTTCCTATGAGAAACAAATGAGAAAGTTTAGGAGAAACTGTGTTAGGAATTCTAGTGCTTGCTACAGAAGTTAAGTACTATTTTCTTTCTATTTTTCAAATATATAATTTTGTTGATTTCAAAGAGCAAGGGAGAGAGAGAGAGAGAGAGAGAGAGAGAGAGAGAGAGAGAGAGAGAGAGAAACATCTCCAATGAGAGAGAATCACTGATTAGCTGCCTACTGTACAGCCCCTTCTGGGATTGAGCCTGCAACCCAGGCACATGCCCTGACTAGGAATCGAACTATGACCTCCAGGTTCATAGGTCAATGCTCAACCACTGAGCCACACAGGCTAGGCTTAAGTTCTATTATTACTGTCATTACCACCAGTGTTACCAGCATCCCCATTATCATGAATAACCCACAGACTGTTCTGAATGCTGTTCTGGGCCTTGGTGGAATAAATATGTTAACACTGATTGGAAGAGAGAGAGCTAAACTCTTATCAGACAGGGAATGTATCCACTGGGTGAATCCTACAATTTCCTAGCGATAGAAAACATTTTCCATGTTTAGCAACATAATGGAACATTTCGGAACAAGAAAAAAAAAAAAAAAGAAAAACAAAAGAAAAACAAAAGAAAAACAATTTTTTATCCAGCACATAACATTTCGTGCTCTGTAGAAAGCAGGTCATAATAAAATTGCCTAGGCATGAAGTTTTTATTTTATGGAAATCTGTAGCGCTAACATGTGAAAAATATATTAACATACTTTGTTTTTGTTTTATTAAACCATGACTCACTTTGTTTGGGAGTAGTGGGTAACATCACCATGATAGCTCCATGTAATAAACAATGTTACTCTGCTCAGGGGATAGTCTGTTATGGGGCTGTTCCCTGAAAAATACATGATGATGTGTTGTAGCCTTATGAGCATATCCAAGAGGGCTGATGGTGTCAACTGCTTATTCAACATGTGTGACACTGTACCTGTAATATGGTGAAATTAATGAATAAATGAATGAACAATGGAAGAAAGGAAGGAAGTGGGGAGGAGGGAAAGAAGAGAAGATTCTGTGTTAATATGCTAAAGTTCACTTTGAAAAGCCAAAATGGATCACCAGAACATACAGAAACATTAGTCAAATAGATTTGCTAATTTTTATTTGCATTGGGAAAGAAAAGCTGAATTTTTCACTGAAAACTATGTATATAAAAACAATCCAAGCCCTGGCCAGGTAGCTCAGTTGGTTAGGGTATCCTCCCCATACACCAAAAGGTTATGAGTTCGATCCCTGGTCAGGGCAGATATAGGAGCCAACCAATGAATGCATAAATAAGTGGAACAACAAATCCATGTTTATTTTCTCTCTCTCAAGTCAATAAATAATAAACAAATAAAATCAATTCATATTCTCCAGTATATTTTGATGATATTGTTCCATTAAACTCAGTCTATCAAATCTCAATAGCATAATGTAGAAGATGCTGATATACACACATTTTCCTGCACTGTTTGATTCTAAAATGGACATGGTTCTTTTCTATTTTAAGATTAGCATAACTTTTGACACAGTACTCCACTTTCTGTGCTAAAAAGCAGTTTCAGACCTGTGATTTGGCTTTTGCTTATCTGGCAGCTTCCAGATGGCGACTGTGTTATATGGGATGTTTGGGGCTCATCCAATGAGTGGCATTAAAAGTACAGAAGATTGTCCTGCTTGCCCTTCCACCTGGTTGTTTTAGGGGATATTGGTTGATATTGTAGGGGATTTGCATTTGAAATTAACTCTCCAGTTCCCACCCATTCATGTGCAGTTTACACAATTTTCTACCTACTCTCAGTTACGGGAGTCATTTAGTTCCCTTCACCAGGAATTAAATTGTTAGTAAAAGACACAAGTCAGTCTTCCCTTGACTAAACCAGTAACAGGTAAGATACACAGAAAATAAAAAAAAGCTGTTCTATTTGTGAGTGTGTATGTGTCCGAATGTGTGTGTGAGTGTGCTGGGGACTAATTTAGCAGGTCATAAATCCAAGAAGTTCATCAAAAGGTTGGTGAACCTTGAGGCTTCAGGAGGGCTGGAGATATGTATTGTTGCCAGACAGCTGAGGGCATTTACCCAGACCTGAAAATCTACATGTTATTACCTGCTGCTAGCCAAACAACTGAACAGCTGAAGGCAGTTCCCCCAAACTGATACTTTACTGCTTACCAAACTTTACCTTTGATATGTGTGTTTGCTTTGCTTTAGGGCAATAATGTGTGAATAAAAAGCTCTGGGTCAGGAGAGTCAGAGAGAGAACTTAGTTACTAAAGCTAAGCTCCATTGGTCTCCCTTATGTATTTCAAATTTATATTTCATGTCTAGTCTCTTTATTAATTTACTTGCAGTCCTTCTCCAGATTTCTGAACCTTTCTAGATGCAGAATAACACCCTAGCAGAGTGAATGTGTATGTGTGAGTGAATATCTGAATTTGTGTGTAAGTGAATCTGTGTGTGTGAATGTGTGAATAAATTTGTGGGTGAATGTGTGTATAAGTAAATGCATGTATGAGTAAGTGGACAGGTGTGAATGGGTGTGTGTGAGTGAATGTGTGTGTGAGTGAACATGTGTGTGGTAGATGTGTGTGTGAAGAACAGTGCAAGAGCGAGGAGTTGGCACATTGAGGGAGGTGGGATCATAGATGCATGAGACCCTTCAGTACTACAGATTTATACGTGCATCCTTAGGAAGCCAAAGTGACCCTAGCAAAGAATGTTGTCACTGGCAACCCAAACCATCTAGACCAGTACAGCTTCCTTTATCCCCTCAACATAACTCTGAGATCGGCTGCAACTGAGGCTATTTCAAGTACAAGAACAGCTTCCCACCTCACACACACAAAGAAAACCATTAATATAAGCATGTCATTTTCCCTTCTTCACCTGCCTCTCTTCAAAGACCTTTGGGCACACCTGTTCAGCCAGGAAGTGCAACCAGGAAGTGTGCCAGAATGAATATTCCCAGGGAGTCCTTTAGTAAACGCTTCAGCATCCCCAGGGACCAAAAGGTTTCTCAAAGACTCTCCAGGGGGATTGATCCCCAGCTGAAGACAGCAGTCACTTGTCACTTACTTATCAAAGTTCTTTTTATTATTTTCTTGCAACTTGCAACCTTGCCCCATTATCTCTACTCCTTCACTAGGGCTCAGGATAACCTCCTAAGTAAACTACCTCCAGCCAAGTCCTAGCTTTGGGAAGAACCAAAGCCATGACAAAAGCTCCTTCCTGTCATGAAAGGGCTTCATGAGGGGACTCAATAGTTAATGTTTAACACCTACCATTCAGTCATGTGTGTAACTGGTCTCTCTGGATACCAATGAGTAAGAGAAAATGGGCATTTTAGCAAGTTTTGCTATGTAATATGGCCTCCGATGCCACTGGTAAAAGCAAACTATAGTCTTATAACAAGACTCTCAGGACCTATTTCAAAAACTCAATGAGAGTTTGCATTATTTGGGGGACTTTTATACATTCCTTTGTAAGAAACATTACTATGTGTGGTTATATTTTAGAAAATGTGTACAAATGGAGACTAGACCAAGAAGACTTAGATTGAATTTCCAATTTTGCAACATTTTACATTTTAGAACCTTGGGTATGATATCTGAAATTTCTGAACCTTGGTTTCCTGAGCTATAAAATGTGAAAAGAAATACATACTTTCATAATTCATGGAACTCAGAAGTGTACAGTGTTCCATTGTTTCAAGAGCTGATAGTGCATAAATGATAGGAAGAACTTAATTTATGTTCTATATTTTTAGGGAATAAATACAAATGCATATCAAACAAAAGAAAAAAACAACAACAACAACACATAAAACACAAGCTATTTGGAAATATCTTCATTCCCTCTTACCACATTGGCATACTGGTAGAAAACCATTAATTTAAGCATGCGATTTTCCCCTCCTCACCAGTTAGGCTAATTTTATCTACTACCCTGTTTCCCCCAAAATAAGACAGTGTTTTATATTAATTTTTTTCTCCAAAGTTGTGCTAGGTCTTATTTTCAGGGATGTCTTATCTTTCCATGCGCTAAGTCTTATTTTTGGAGGATGTCTAATTTTCGGGGTAGCACGGTATGCCTGAACTTAAAGAGGTTTCCACTTTCATTAGAAATCTCATTGGTGAAGCACATACTAAAACACATCTTAGAATGTACTGTCAAATTCATACTAAAACACATCTTTAATGTGGTGTCCTACATGCTCCACATTCTAGTTTTTATTTAATACTTAGGGTTGAGGCAAAAATGAACATTAGCCTTAAAAATCACAAACTTGTTAAAATCATTACTTCAAGCAACCTGCATGAAGCCATTATTGGAGTATTCAAGTTGATTATATATTTTTCTTAAATATGCCACTTGTCACTGGTTTAATCCTCATGTGTGAAACTTTACCTCAAGCTTGATATCTATATTCCAGACATCCCTATTAAATCAGGTCTCCCACGATCAAGTTAACTTTAAGATACCCAACTTCCTATCACCAGCTTCTGCCAACCCACTCACCTGAGCCCCATGTTATCAATCCTGCATGTGCTTCTGACATATCTGACCATATTTATTCCCCATGAGGAATCTCATTCCTACTCTCACATGTACTATTTTATAGATTTGGAATATGTTTCATGGGCTTGTGAGTAGGTTTGTATTATTTTTTTGTTTTTCTCTTGATATCCATTTCTATCTTTTTTTTTTTTTTTGTCCTATCCTTACAAACACCACCACCACCACCATTTGCCATTTAGAATGCTCTGGTCAGCCTATATTATTTGACCTAGAAAATATGACTATCTCAATGATATGCCCCTGAGGGTTCACACTCAGCCTCCTTCTACTCTGTTAGAGGAATTCTGACAGCAAAAAAGGTTAGGACTGGAAACTACCCTTCCTGATCCCTTTGATGGGCATCTCTGGCTGGCAGGGGAGCAACGAACAGGGGGCAGGTAACATGTTCTTTTATGAATTTAAGTTGAGAATCAGAAATAGGAAGGAAACATTGAACAAGACACATTAATAGGAGACGAAAGGAATAGTTTAATGAATTATAACTCAGATTTTTAAAAAAAGTTGTTAGGAAGATTGGAATTCTCAGTGTCAAAAGCACTTGACAAGTTTTGAGAACTAGTAAGCCTGCTTCAATTTCTCTTAGCAATGGATGGAAAGAGTGGTATCAAATGTAGTCCCTCCCACTCCTTTCTGGTATTATTCTTGCCTGGTAGTTAAATACAAATGCCTGTGCAGGTTATTCACCTACCTGACAAAGTACAAAGTGGGTGACATGAAGGAAGAGACCAAGGAGATGGAACACACAGCTGCCTTATATCTTTCTTCAAAGAACAATGTTTAAAGGGCAAAAGTGGTACATAAAATCATTCTTCTGGGGGGAAAAAACAACAACAAAGTAGGAACCATCTCTTGCTCTATTTGATTTGAGGTTGTGCAGGGAGAAATAAGATATCAACTTGTTCATATTGAGTGCCCATCTCCTCGGAATCCTTAATCTGAGCTACTATGGGCATATATTCATGTTCTGAAAGCATCTTCCACCTCCTGATTGGTTGCTAAATGTTTGGGTTCATGGTAAAATTACTGAGGTTTCACAATTTGGTTTCACACACCCTTAAAATTTTGTTCCAAGGTATGATCCCTGTATTCTTGGAAAAGAAATGAAGAAAGAAAGCAAAGGAAATAAAGAATAAAAAAGTGAACACATTTGAAAAAGAAAAAAAACACAAACAAAAAACAAAGCCATGGACTAAAATAGTAATAAGAAATTATAGACATGGAAAAAAGGCTTCCTTCAGTGGGAAAAGCATTGATTTAAGGATCCTTCTAAAAACTTCATGAAGCTTGGATAGTTGTAATGCCTGTAATGCCTCTGCTTGTGTAACATGAGGAGGGGGCGGTATTTCACTTTATTAATTTTTCTTTAAAATAATCCCAGCATAGACATTTATGTTTATCATAGTCAGAATAATAACACCCCTCTTCCCAAATCCTAGCTCCTAAACCCTGAACCTGTGAAAATGTTATCTGACTTGATAAAAGGGATTTTGCAAACAAGATTAAATTAAGGATCTTGAGGTGGGAGGTTATCTGGATGGACCCAGTGTAGAAACAAGGATCTTATAAATGAAAGGAAAGCAGGACAGTCCGTGTCAGAGTGCTGTGGTGTGTGGCCTTGATGATAGAGGAAGGGATCACAAGCCAAGGAGGACAGGTCTCTGGGAAAGACAAAGGGAAGGAGGCTCCCTTAGATCCTCCAACAGGAAGCAGACACGTTAACCCATTGATGTAAATGCAGTGAGACCCATTTCAGACTTCTAACCTCCCAAACTGTAAAATAACAAACATGTGCTGTTTTAAGATTCTAACTTTGTGGCAATTTGTTATAATATCAATGTAAAACTAATTATTGTTTTATCTATTTGTTTATAGGGAGGTTTATCATGGAGGGTATCATAATTTAAAAATGGGTTGGCCTCCTTTTTAGTACTGGGCATTTCAGCACTGATGAAATTTATAAAAATACTTGAGATAGCACACCATACATGTTGGTCTACTTGAAGATCCAAAGGGAGGTCTAGAACATTCTTAGCCTCTTAACAGTATGCATGTGTACTGAATATAAAGCTAAAGTGGTGTGTGAGGGGTGCCAGGTGCCAGGCAGGCCATCAAAGTCTGGACATGCCCAGGGAAAGACATCAATGTCGGGCTGTTTCCTTTCATCTGTATCCTCCATTTAGTCCCTGTCCCCTACATTATCTCACTTATTTTCTCTCTCCCAATCTCTCATATTCCCTCCTTTACTTTGTCTTTTATTTTCAATGTTCTCTTTTCTTCAATTGACCATCATATGAAACTCAAGTTAATTTTGATTCTACTTATCATTTAGCCTTCTATATATTTTCATTACTTCTTCAATTATTGTATACTGCAACTACAGAAGAAATTAATAGCATCCAAATACAGTCCTCTGCCCAAGGAAAGCTGTGACAAATCAGTATGGTAGGTACCAGAAAACCTTGTCTTATACTCAAGCTATGAAATACATAATATGCATGTATTGCTCCTCATTGTTTTATGATTTTATGACTAAAGCTAATGCTATTAAGAATACATATGTAGCCCAGCCAGTGTTGCTCAGTGGATTGAGCATTGTCCCACGCATCAAGAGGTTTCATTTCTGGGCAGGGTACATGCCAGGATTGCAGGCTCCATTCCCAGTAGGGTGTGTGCAGGAGGCATCTGTTCAATATTTCTCTCTCATAGATAATTTCTATCTCTCCCTCTTCCTTCTTCTCTTGCTCAAATCAATAAAAACATATTAAAAATTTATATATAGACATGTGTATATATGTATTTGTATACTCATCCATATGTAAGTCACATGGAAGTGAACATACATCGCACAGTGTGTACTTTAGCAGTATTGCTTCCATCCAAACAGACTTAGGAAAGCTGGATTTGCAAATCTACTTTAAATGTGTTTTGTTTCCCTGAATATTGTAAATGGAACTTTAATATTATCTCCTAATAATGTTTTGTAATTAACCAGCATTTTAACACTGAAGTAAGCAATAAACTAATGTTTTAACACTTCTTTAATTGAAAATATTAAGAGAAAGATAATTAATTTGTAAACTGTACACAATGAAACCATTCTGAGCCTATGATTAATTTGGTCTATTTTTTGTTCTACACACGAGTAGCTTTAAAAAAAAGTAAGCAGTGCCTAATTAGTAGTAATTTTTATCAACCCAGGGTAATATTTCTTCATTTTTTATAATTACATTCTAAGGGGCTTTCAAGTTTTCTCATAACATTTAAAAATTTTCTGTTCTTTAATTAATTCACCTTTTGTAAATCTTCTGTCTCTACTGTAATACAAAAAAAAAGATCACACTTTATCTCCACGAAGAAATAATTTGGGACTTTAACATCTATAGTTAAATATTAGTTTGGTTTCTACTTCTCATTTAATTATCTGCATACCATCCTGTAAGTACAATGTTAATATAGACCTTTAACCTCTAGTAGGTCTAATTTTAGTCACTTCCCTTCAAACTCGTTTTCTTTCTGTACCCAACATAAATAAATATATTTCTTTAATTCAACAAATATTTACTGCATTTAAAATAGTGCCAGGCACTATTTTAAATGCAGGAGATACAATAATGAAAAAAATGAGTAAAAATGCCAGAACTTATGCAACCTACATTTTGGCTGCATGATACTAGTGAATCATGTGAAATATTAAAAACATGTTTGGTCCAGTGTCAGTAATGAGGGCAGTAAGAGCAGAATTATCTGGGTGGGGTATAGAATGTGAGTGGAGACAGGTATCAAAAATGGTTTTCAACTTGGCAACTGAACGTTGTGTCTATTCTCTTCCCTGAGAATAAGTCCTTACTGTATTATAGGGTCCTCTTCTTTCTAGCAACATAATGTACTAATCGACTTTGGTTTAAATCCCACTTTTCTGAGAATCCTCATCAAATTAACCTCATGCTATTCTAAACACTCCATTAAACTGCATTCCCCAAGGCCTGTGATTAGGTTTATTTTGTGACTTTGTTCTGCTTAAAACTTTGTTCCAGCTTTTAAAACATTATACACATAAAATATATGATTAGGAAGCTGAAATATTATATACATAAGGTATATATAAGTAAAATACAGTATGTGGTAAAAGTAGGTTTCCAGTTGTTCATATGGAAAATAATGCAATAATTAATAAATAATATTACAAGCATACTAGTAAACTCTGTTTTATGTACTCACTTTCCTACTTTTACCCTATCTTCTATATGTGGCAGCTTTTCAAAAATTAGATTGCAATGTTTTAAATATTTCACTGGTAGCTATCATAAATTGCAATCTACTTTTAAAAATCTCTATATGTATAAAATATATACACATACATTCTATATAAATATAAAATTCAAAATGAATAAAAATATATGTAAAAATCCACATACCTATATCTATATATCAATTATACAGTACCTTCACTTATCTAAAAAATGCAGTTTGCTTAAATGGCTGAATAAAGAAATCTACTGGCCTTTAATGTTCTTAGTACCTAGTACAGCATTATAATGATGATTATGGAAATATACTGGCAAAGTCTACCATCACTGTATTGTCTCCCATTTTAAAAAAAGTATATTTTGTTGATTTTTTACAGAGAGGAAGGGAGAGGGATAGAGAGCTAGAAACATCGATGAGAGAGAAACATTGACTAGCTGCCTCTTGTACCCCCCCTACTGGGGATGTGCCCGCAACCAATGTACATGCCCTTGACCTGAATTGAACCTAGGACCTTTCAGTCCACAACTGACGCTCTATCCACTGAGCCAAACCGGTTTCAACTTGTTTCCCATTTTTAAGATTATAAATGTAATGCAAGGATAACTTTTAATAATATCTGGTGTTTTTCTTTAAAACGGAATGACTTTTGCCCCAGTAGATTGATGAGTTTCCTGCCCAGATCTGAGTAGGAAGCACTGCCCGCCCTTTGAAGCACTCCCTCCTTCTGATGAAAGCTGATGACTGGCCTGCTGTGATTTCAGGAGGCTCCTCCAAAATGGGGAAATCCGTTGTTTTGATTGATAATGTATTTTCTCTGGTGAACTGCAGGTTCTACAAGGGGCAGCTAAAACATAAGAGCCTAATTTGATGCTGTTACATTTGGATGAAGGCTGGAGCGAAGACAAGCAGGGGCAGAACACTGAGGCAAGGGGGTCCCTGAAGGGAAGAAGGCAGGCAGCTGGGAGCTGGGGATGGGAAGCCAACAATACCTGCCTCAGGCATGGGGTGAGTGTAACAGTATGACCTCTGTGGTTAACACTAATGCTTATACACAAACCTGGAGTGCTTTCTACTCATCATCCACAGACAGGGAGCGCTTTGTAACTCAACCAGTGCTGCCTCGTTTCAGCAGGCAATCCCCAGCACATGGGTAGAAAGTATATTTGTTTTGTAGATGAGAAAAATGAGCCTCAAAGCGGCAATGTGACTCAACTAAGACCACATGTTTATTCACAGAACTACCATCTTACCATTTTTCCTCTTCACAGCCTATTCCTCTGAGGAGCTTACAATCGATTTAGATTTTTGAACAGATAAATAGGTATTGAAAATATGATTAGAGATTTAAAATCAAGTAGAAATTAAGATCTAGTCTTTTTTATTTCTATTTCATTTTCTTTAGCACAACATTAAAAAATGAAAGTTAGTTTATCATGCATAATAGAAATAATTATGTTCATTTGAATATGACTAAGAAAATGTGTAAAATATTTTTAAAATATAAAATGACCTTTAATATTATACTATCATCTGGAAAAAAAAACAGTTAAAATTATAAAACGTAACATTTTATGCTTTTTACTTATATTTTTAGACTTATGTATTCTTATTTTTGTTTTATTTTCCTTATATCATAGACTGGAATTTTCATGTTCCCTGTGTCAAACAATATAGAATCTACTTAATCACTTCAACAATTTCCCAGTATGTCCTTATATCATCGTTTATTTTACCATATTCTCATTGATGGATATTAACATCTGTTCCTATTTTTCATTCAAAACTATGCTGAGATGAAAATCATAAATAACTCTTAGTAAAAATGTCTAAATATCTCCTTGCGATACAATTCCAGAAATGCAACTGTGGTCAAAAGTCACATTCAAGTTTATTAGTACACCCTTCTCTGGAGTGTGAGGATAGATCTTTATTTAAATTCAATGTATGATCCTTCCAATGAAAATAAAAATTCTTATCTGTCTTAATGGTGAAGAAGTTCAAATAGGCTAGTAGATGGAATTTCTCTTTTAGATATTATTGTGAAAATGTTCCTAGTGCTTTTATTCTTTAATTTAGTTAGTGAGAAAAAGGTCTTCTGAAAGTTGAATATGACTGGAAACTGAAACAGGTCAGAATATCTGTGACTTAAACTGCAGCTAGTCCAATGAAAAGACAACCATAACAGAGGCCCCATTGATGTAAGAACTGTTTATCCCTATAGAGATACTCTTGTCACACCGTTGAAATGAATATTTACTAGTGAAGATTCAAATGTGCAAAAACATATTTTGGAATTATCTTTTGCAATAAATAAACTCTCCATGGTTCCACATCATGCCTGCAAGTGGAAGTGTGGACATGTGGATGTTACAGAAGTGCACATGTGTTTGAGATCTGTGGACATGATCATGGTGATAGAATGCAGCAGACACACTCTGTGATTTAGGATATAATGTACATGAGGGGGTAACCCTATCCTATATGTTTTTCTTGTCCAACTCCTATTATTTCTTCCTCCAAATTTTACCCACTTTGTATATTTCTTCTCCCAGGATAAGTCCACTGTGATGTTTGGTACCATGATTACTAGAATCATGAGGCTCCTGAGTTGTGATGACAGAAAAACAAACTTTTATTTAGGTTTTCATGGCCACATGCACCTCCCACTGTGCAGAGCACCTACCTACAGGCATCCTGCTTTGTTCATTCTAAGTTGAAGAAAATAGGTCAGGTGTTGTCCAAGATCAATCAGCATAGCTTGAGTATAAGACAAGGTTTTCTTGTACCTACCATATTGATTTGTCTGTAGCTTTCCCTGGGCACAGGACTATGTTTGGATGCTATTAATTTCCACTATTAAGCACATTGGGAAACTAGGAATCTGTTTTAGCCTATTTCTTGCTGATAAAAGAAAAAAACAAGTGAGTTTGTTTAGTTTACAAACATTATGAACACATAAAAAAATATGCACTACATGATACTAGATCTTGAATGAAACTCATTAACTTACTATTAGAAACTTACTAAATTACTTCCTAGTTTTATTACAAAAAGCAAAAAAAAAGGTTGCTTTAAAGGATAATTAGATTTTTTATTACAAAAGGAGCCAGCTTGAAGAAGAAAGAATCCCCTTTTTAAAGAAACATAGCATTAAATAGTGAAATCATGACTCTGAGTTCTTGGTACTGATATCCTTCTTAAATAGTGTATGAAGATCAGAACAAAGGGAGAAAGTGCTAGGTAGGATTCAGAGAAGTTCCAGGTTGGTATTCCTGATGTGTAAAAAAGGTGCCCAGAAGGTGAAACACTAAAAAGGATGTGAGTGCTCTGTATGCACAGCCAGCTGCTCATGGTCTAGGTGCTCTGGATTTACCACAATGGGAAACAAGACTTCTATTGCTTTTAATGTTTAAGTCTTGATTGTGATATAGGAACACTTAGGACATGTAAACATGTTGGAAGTTCAGTGCTGCCATAAAACAAAATTTACAGATACTAACATCATCAGATGTTAATCCAGTGCATCTTTTGTAAAATGCATGGTTATTATATTATATTAAATTATGAATCAATAATTCAAAATGTATATGTGTTACTTAAAACTGTTCATCAAACCTTTCGAAAATTTCATCTCTTTTTATGTTGGCATCAGTTGTAGTTTTACTATTGGGGACATTTAACTTCCCTGACACTATTTGTAGTTATCTCAAACACAAGTCCGATATTAAATACAAAGATTCTGACATGAATGTTAAAAAACATAAGCTCTCCTATTTTTCACCTGTCCACCATCCCTATGGCTGCCGTGTGAAGGTACCAGAAGACTTCCTTTCCTAAGTGCCACTGACAGGATGTTGTGCAGTGACCTGCTTTTTGACCTCCTCCTGCACCCTGATTAAGATGAGGCGACTGAAACTCTTGATCACAAGGGACTGGAGAGTCCATGTGGCTAGTGACTGAAAATATACTGCAAGACTCAAGTAAAACAGACTGTAAATGTGCTCTTCAGTCAGGTGAACTTGAAGTCTATCTAGGGAAGGAGTTAGAATAAGTAGAACTCCAGAGAGGCTCAGTCTCCTGGTGGGATGGAGAGAACAGAAGGAACATTTTGTCTTCACAAATTGCACAAATAGGTATGAGTCATCTGCTTTGGAATTTTCCAGTAAGCTCATTAAAACGAAGATTTCCTGAGCCTATTGCAGATTGTATGAATCAGAGTCTTAGGATGGTGCCCTGGAATCTGTTCTTTATAGATTCAGATGATTCTGAAATAAACTAAAATGTAAGTATCAGTGGTTTAGAGAAAACAAACCCAAACCTAGA
The DNA here is from genome assembly GCF_014108245.1 of Pipistrellus kuhlii. Taxonomy (NCBI): domain Eukaryota; kingdom Metazoa; phylum Chordata; class Mammalia; order Chiroptera; family Vespertilionidae; genus Pipistrellus; species Pipistrellus kuhlii. The sequence continues at coordinate 24,280,184 of NW_023425405.1, read as the reverse complement.
TGGCCATAGAACTGATGAAGTGATTGGTGGTCTCTGAGTTAAGTGACTGGAGCCCAAACAGTTCTTCCCTTCAGGGCCCAGAAGTACCTGGGAATTAACCGCCAGGTGAAACAATCTGCAGAGAAAACCCCGAAACACATTCCATGAGGCACAAAGGGATTAAGCTTTACAGTAAAGGCTGACTTTACAAGCAAGGAAGCGAGGTGCAGGTGAGTTATTCTGCCCAGAAATGTCTTTCACTGGGAATCCAGCCTTTCCTTTTACAACTAGGTATACACCAGCTTAAAGTATAACTGATGTGAAATGTGATGGTGACTGAATCCACTCATATCAAAGACTTTCCAAATAAGGGACTGGTGGCAGGCAGACCTTCTTTTGTGGAATACAGATGAGAGAGGAAAAGTCATGATGAAGAGAGAGGACAAAGAAAAGAATGAAAGTTTAGAACAAATCCAGCTGTTTTTCTTCATGTAAAAGTCCTACAATAAGTAGTTCGGGGAGTGTCAGGCTAGGCAAGTATGGAACTCTCATTTCATTCCATAATGAGCATTTGCTGAGTGGGCATTAGTCCTTAATTGGTAGAAGTCAAATAAGACTTTTTTTTTAATATTAAGAAGCAAATATTCGATAACTTTGTAATTCTGTTTTGTTGACAGGGTGTATATAGCAGGCTGTGGGAGAACAGAAAGTGGGGTTCTAAATCAGATTTGGAATGACAGGGTATTCCCTGAAATAAACGAGAGTTAAGTTGAATACCAAAGAACCCATCGGAGTTCATTAACCAGAAAAGGAGGATTTGTGTTTGCATAAAACATTCTAATGTTCTCCACATGCCTGGAGAAGGGAGAGAGGTGCCAGTGAAACTATAGGGAGACAGACAGGACATAGATCATGCAGTATTTTGGGACATTAATTTGTTCAAATGTTTTATGGCAACACTGGAGATTTATTAAAGGGTTTTAACCTGAGAACTGATGGCCTCAGATTCTCAGTTTTGAAATTTCAGTCCTGCTGATGTGTGAAGGATCAACTAAAAACTTTCAAATCAGGGCTGGGTGGTCCCTAGAGTGATACAAAAGTGGGGAGAGCCTGAGCTGAGATGTAGCCCTGGAAGGCAAGGTGCGATACAAATGATACACCAGACACAGAATATGCTGAACTTGGAAAGTGATGAGGTGCGGGGGTTTTAGGCCAAAGGCTTCAGTGACCAGGTTGGTAATGGGCCATTTACTTTATAGGTATTATAATACAGAAGGAAAGGCAAGTCTGGATGGAATGAAGGAAAATATATGTTTATTTTCAAAACGCTGAGTTTGCTATATGTAGGATGTTGAGATGTTTATACAGATTCTCCCTGTGTGCCAGTCACTGTCCTCTAGGCAATTTAGTGGATCTAGTGGAATTTTCTGGACTAACGATAGAGGTGAAGGAAACTTCACTATTTAATGAAACTGAAGACATGGTTAGGGGAAGTAAGGGGTAGCATATAGGTGAGAAGGAAGGCCAGAGGGCAGGTTAGGAGCATTACTATTTCAGGATGGGGCCACAAGATTTTGACTAAGAAGCAATGGCTTTAATCAACCCAGATTGAAATGAAGAACTAGCAGAGTTGTAGAAAAAGAAAGAAAGAAAGAAAAAAAGAAAGAAAGAAAGAAAGAAAGAAAGAAAGAAAGAAAGAAAGAAAGAAAGAAAACTGATACAAGTAGAGGGATCTTATATAACATATAAATTTCCTATTTATATGTCTTAACACCAATTTGCCAATATGGGTCAGCACTGGGAGCAGATTTAGTGAAGTAGGGAAGATGGGAATCATGGTGAGGATTAGCTGGCTTTGGAAGGGGATAACAAAGAAAGACAACTTCTTCAGATTGACTGTATTTATGAGAAATGTTGAGAGAGTCCTAGGCTTTACACATACGCACTCTTCATTCTTATCCTCTCCATGCCACTGTTTTGTAATTTCTTACATTCCTTACTTCCTTTCACTCACTTGACTTATGTTCACCTGCAAGCACTAATGTTTGCTATGTGAGGCTCTCCTGAGATGAAGTTGATAAATAAAGTTGAGAGAAAGAGACAGACAGTGAGAGAGAACATGGAGTCCCTGGCACCCAGGGAACAAAGATCCATGATGACACCAATGGCTACCACTTTTGAGGACCCGCACTATACCTGCTAAGGAGCATCCACTTCACATACACTTTAAATTCTTTTTAAAAAAACACACACAAAAAAACTAAACAAAGTACTTTGCCAGGTGAGTATTTTATTTTTCTTATACAGGAAGTGGGAAGTGAGGCTTGAAAGGTTAAGTCACCACCTTGAATCACACAGACAGTAAGTGAGAGAGTTGCACTAGAATTTCAGTATGTCTTACTCTGTCATCTACTCTCTTTTTAAAAACATCTCAGGAAGCAAGGAAAAATTGAACAGCAGGGAAGTTCAAAGAGTCAAGAATCAATGTGGTCCCACACATCTGTCTCTGCTAAAGCCAGCGCAAAACTCTGAATAGTAAGAACCAAGACAGTGGCCAAGGGTCACTGGGTTTCATTTCCTGAAACCCAACTTGATATCATCTGGTCAGACAAGTCACAACTTTAAGGAAAAAATATCTAATCGATTTTTTAAATATGCCATTTTTGAAAGATAGAGCAGTTGAATATTAACCACTGGAAGAACATGTCCATGCTTAGAAAGCTGAAGGACACGAGGCTTTCACTCTGTTCTCTTTTGCTGAAAAGTCTTAGAATGATCCCAATGCCTGGCTGTGGCATCTTCTATTGCTATCATATTGACTATTTTTATTACAAAGAGAGGAAGGTTTAACTAAAAGGCTTATGACAGTTCCTTAGTTAAGAACTTGCATAGTCCTATATTATCCTTTATCATTGTTCCCCCTTGTCTGCTGAATAGGAGCTGCTTGAGTTAACTGTCATGAAGCTTGTTCTGGACAACAGGAAAGAAACAAGTGTCCCTTTACAATGTACAAACAACCTATTTGACTGATTTCTGGAACTACACTAGTTCCATTTGTTAATTCAGACTTTCCTAGAAGCAGAGCAGGGAAGAAGTGGGAATGATTCTGACATGAAAAAGCTTCTACTAAGTGCTTAATGTCTTTTATGACATACAACTCTTACAGGTTGCAAAATAATTTAGACTAGTTGGGACTACAGTGTTTTAGGGTTATTTGCTAGGTGATCTACAGCATTTTGTTAAAACAAATATGTTGGAAAACAGAGAAAGTAAACTTGAAATGGATACATTCACTCCATTTAAATAAATATCTTTGCTGTTTTGCCTTGTTTCTGTCCCTTAAATCCTCCTAGATTTACAATTGAGTGTTGATAATTGCTGAAAACAGCAACGAATTTTACAGAATAACTGGCTCTATTTGAAGACACACATTTCAATGTGCATACTACATGGTAATAAATAGATTTTTCCATGCAACTTCTGAAAACCATTCTCATTATTTTTAGTCACATATCATGTATATGTGTGAGTGTGGCAACATTTCATAATTTGAAGGTCCTTTATAGTTTTTAGAAGTTACAAAATAATAGAATTAATTGCTTTGAATTTAGTCATTTTGTACCAGGAAAATATTGATTCCTTTCCCAACACCTTTAATTTCTAATGGAGCTTGAAATTAACTTTGGGTTTTAATTCTATTTTATTCTGGTTTTGTACATCAGGACCATTCATAATGTCAGGACAGTGCTGAGAGAACCATTTCTGAGCCAGAGCTCAGTGAGCTGTGCAACATTCTAGTCTCCATCCTTCATAGAGGGGAGGAAAGGATGCATGGGAAGGTATATTACATTAGTATTTTAAGAATGAGTGATCAAATAAAAAAAGTTAGCTTGTAAAAAGTCAGCCATAATCACTTGTGGTAGTTTGCATCAATGTGTGTGTGTGTGTGTGTGTGTGTGTGTGTGTGTGTGTGTGTGTGTGTGAGTGTGTGTGTGTGTGTGTGTGAGAGAGAGAGAGAGAGAGAGAGAGAGAGAGAGAGAGAGAGAGAATGGGAGCATAAGTCCACATTTACCCAGTTTCAAAATGGCCAAAAGAACAAAGGACAGAGTTCCACTAATCAAAAATGCCTTGAAAATGAGCTGTTCTGATTCATAAGGTCCACCAGTTATATATTCAAGTGGTATATGCATACACTGATGTATGCATATCACAAATACAAACTACATATTGTAAAATAATTTAAATATAGTCTGCCTGAGATTTCCAAATGTTCTGTAATGATTTTATATTGCCTTTACAAAGTGTAGTGATTGTAATATCTTAATGCTGAAACCTAATGTAATGGTCTCATACACATGCCCATAACTAAGTGAGTACCCTCTTTCTCTCCAAGGCTCCCTAACTTGCTCTCACAGCAGCTGTGCTCAAGCTGATGACATCTGGGGAGGACAATGCTATGAACTATGGGGCATGGCTCCTCTACTATATTTTCCAATAGAAAATCAACTTTTCAAGGCTGTGTCTCAAAACAATCTCCATGTTCTAGGAATTTTCAAGGCTCAAAGAGTTGAAAAGGTGTTGCCAGAAGGGAGACAGTGCAGCAAAATACACATTTCACAGAAGAGACAGGGCATGAAGGGTTTGAAATTCCACCTCTGCCATGGACTTTGGACATCAGTGTTTAAATCTGTAAAGGAGAATGATATCATCTTCCTTGACGTTTAATTGTGATGATTCCATGAGATTGTGATATCATCTTCCTTGACGTTTAATTGTGATGATTCCATGAGATTGTGAATGTAAAATTCAATAGTTAACATGCTTCCTTCTTTGTTGACTTTGGTCAACTCACAATGCATGTTCAAACTTAAAAAGTTAATCAACAGATACTAACTACTAGGTTTTGTTAAAAAAAAAAAAGGGGGGGGGATAGTTGTCTACACAATTTACATTCAGGGGGGAAAACTGAACAAAACATTTTGGGGAGAGAAAATAGAGAAAACATGCTGATAATAATTGCTGTGGAAAGAAGACAAAATGAGTAATCACTTTAAACTGGAGTGATTAGAGGAAATTTCACAAAATAGCACAAAATAGAAAGAGACCCTACAGAGTATAACATTCAAATGTGGTAAAAATGAGGAGGAGAGCATTTTGGAATGGATTTGGGGGGATGATGTAAGCAAAAGTGGGGAGGTAGGAAAGCATGAGGGGACATGTGGAACTACGTATAAGAATGGACGTGAGCATGCGCAGTGCAGTGAACTGTGTCCTGCAAAATCTTATATGCACTTAAAACTCAGAATGGGATTATATTTGGAAATACCCTATGTACACGTAATTAGCTAAGATGATTCATTCTGGAGTAGTATGGGATCTACATCCAATGACTAGTGTCTGTATATGAGAAATGAGAGGGAGGTTCAGACACACAGATACAGAGACACACAGTGAAGACAGAGGCAGAGGTTGAGGTTAAGACTATAGCAGCCAAGAAACAACAAAGACTGCTGGAAACCTCCAGAGGCAAAAAAAAAAGCAATGGGGAATTCTACTCTAGAGACTTCAGAGGGAGCATGACCCTGCCTCCAGGACTTTGAGATAATACATTCCTGTTGTTTTAAAAGCCCCCAATTGGTGGTCATTGGTTAAGACAACCTAGGAAACTGATACACATAACATTCCATCTCTTGAAGTCATTTATCAAGAAAAGCACAAAAAATACCTCTCCTTCAACTATTTACTGACACTCTTCTGGTTGGGAGTAAATTAGAGTCTTTTCCTCTTGGTTCACCAGAATATTTCAGTGGCAATCAGTTCTGTTCAAATGGAAGCCTCCTTCTTGTGTTATTTTCGATAGAGCATAATTTGGCATAGAGAAATTATTATGGGCCAATTATCAGGGACAACTATAATAATAAAAGAGTAATATGCTAATTAGACTGGGGGTCCTTCCTGACAAAAACGGGACTGAGGGTACCCAGCCCTGGTCTTGGGTGCCTGGGGCCGGCTGGAGGAAGCAAGCTTGGGTCCCAGGTGCCAGAGGCAAGCGGTACCACAAACTAAGGGAAGGAAGGCCTATGCTTGCATGAAATTTGTGCATTGGGCCTCTTGGGCCTATCATATAAAAGGAAATCTATTCTGTTACATAGAAGGAAGAGGAATATTATTATAAAATGCTGTATCCCATAGAGAAATCCTCCATTGTGTGGGAAGAGGACTTTGTATGTTCAGAGCCGGATAAACATGTCTGTATGGCTGTTCCCAACATGATATATGTGGATGAGTCTACATCCATGCATGTAGGTACTATTCCAGTTCAGTTACATAAATTTATTTAATATTTACCAGGCACTGAGCAATGATCCAGGCACTTTTGTCCAGAGATGAAAAAGAAACAGTCAGTGTCTAAAGAACCACAGTTACCTTAAGTGTAAGGTGATTGGTGATGACCTAGATCAGTGGTTTTCAACCTTTCTAATGCCGCAACCCTTTAATACAGTTCCTTATTGTGGTGACCCCCAGCCATAAAATTATTTTTGTTGCTACTTCCTAACTGTAATTTTGCTATTGTTATGAATCATAATGTAAATATCCGTGTTTTCCAATGGTCTTAGGTGATCCTGCTAGTGGTTCCCAATCTTTGGGTTGCCACCCACAGGTTAAGAACCGCTGCTGTAGAGCCTAAGACCATTGGAAAACACAGATATAGATATTTACATTATATAGATTGTTCTGTTTGAAATATGCAGAAACTCTCTACCATCCACAGGTCATTCTGTAGAAAGTAAGGAAGTCAGAAAGTCTAGTATAGTTAGCTTTTCAATTCAAAGCTAGTCCTTCTCGTCCCAGCCACTCCACCAAGTTCCCTTGCATCTTCTCTCCACACACTACCCTTCCCCAATGTCTTCCCCCTTTGAGAGCATGTAATCACAAACCGGGGGAGATAATTGGCATAAAATTCAGATACCAATATCTTAATATGCTATTATATTAATAACTATTTTAAAATATCTACTAAACTGTGCCTCCTCAAACTTCATATATTTATTCTTATTTTTTAAAGCCTATGGACAGAAAGCCCATCTCCCCAATCATCAAAGTTCTTACTTATTGTACTTTTGAAAAACAAAAAGTTCCCTAAGATGCAAAATGACTCTACTCAGAGTCCTCATTTAAAAGCACAGTGGGAACACAGTTTCCTTAAACTAATCAATAGAGGCACTGTTGGAATCTAAATGATCCCAGCATGAAAATTACAGTTTGCGCAGATTAAATGTGCTTTTGTGATTGCCACATGTGAAATTGATGTTAATCAAGTGTCAAAGTGAAGCCATACCTGGGCGAAGAACCACATCTGATAGAATTTAGAGCTCCTTATTCATTTATCGCATCTTAAGATAGGTAAGTACATGGGGAGCATGGGGTATGACAAGTAGGAAAGAGAATTTCCATTTTAAGTGAAAACTAGAATACTAATTCAATGTCTCTTAGGATTTTTAATATAGTAAATAAAGTACTTTGTCTTTAAACAAATGTTTCTACTGTGTAGTCTTTCAACATTGAATATATATAGAATGTAGGGAAATGTTTTCTCTTAATAAACTTCTCTGATTACTAACAGCAATTCAAATGCTTCTCAATAAATTTGTTTTCCATACTATTTCTGACCAAGAAAACTGTATCTGATTCTGTATCATTGTTTTTATTTCTAAAATGTGTGGTAACCCCCCCAAAGTAGTTTTGGGTGTAGAAATAAAGCTAAGTGAGAATGACCTCTATCCAGTGGAGCTGTGGCAATGTCACAGAGGCAAAGAAAAAGTTGAAAGACTGGGCCAATGCCACATTGTACCTCATATTAGTGGAAGGTTTGTTCTGAGCAGTGGATGCAGTGTCCACGAGAAAAGAAGGAGGATTCTTTCTGTATTCACCATACTTTGACCATCACTGATTCACTGACTCTGCTTTCTCTCCCAGTCCCTGCCCCACTTCTACACCCAGTAGCTCTGGTCTCCCCAGTAGGTGCCATCATCACACAGTAGATACTCACACTACTCACTAGGAAGCAAGTAAAACTGCCTCCAGTTCCCACCTGCCTTCCATAAAGGCATCCAAGGTTTAGATCCAAGACTTCTCTCTCAGAATTGCAAGGATACAAGACTGTCTCCATTCCTGAACACCTCTCTCCTGTGGAAATCCAGAACACTCTAATTCTCTCATAAGTCAGCTTGATTTAAATAATTATATAAGGGCAAGGGAAAAAAAAGAGTCCTTTTGGACAGTAAATTAACAAAGCTTGTTCCATTCCCCAAGCTTCAGGTAGTTTGGGAACTTTCAGAATGGTCAACCTGGCCACACAAAATGCATGCTTTATTATTTCAGAAAGTCTAGATCAATTTCTCTGAAACCATTAATGAGGTTTAATATACTCACATTTTCTGAAAAAATATGCTTCACATTGGATACTTGAATGTTCTCTAAGAGGGGAAACTCATTGACAGATAGCCATATGGTAGAAAACACACATAAGGTTTACTAGAGTCTGAATTCTTTTGTTGGATGGATGTAAGAAAATAATTTCTCTGTCCAAGGCAGAACACTTAGAGGTGTTTCTTTTATCCAATCTAATCAGATAGCTTCACTTGGCCTTATCCATCATAGCGGAAGTTGATCAGAGAGTTGGCAAGTAAGACATGTTTAATTGATGTCTCAGTAGACTTAGATAATGGCAAAGAGTATTATTGGGACGTTTTGATGCCTGCTAATGAGTAATGACAGCGATTTTGCTTGTGCCAGTATCATCTGGCATTTGGTGCTGGCATCTGTGATGGCAAGAAAGGTCTTTCAAGAGCAGAGGAGTCATATTTTGTTGGTAGGAACCATCATAGCACTTTGGGGACAAAATTATATGATGAGACCAAGGAACTGAAAGCCATTCAATATCTTTCTCATTTCACTTGAAAGTAAGACCATATTTTTTAGTCAAATCCCTATACATTTATAGAACTTCACTTATACTTGACTAAGTTAAAAGATTTTCAAATAAAACATTTAACTAAAATTTAAAGCGGTCAGCTGTCAGGACACCCAAAAAAGTGAACCAGCAAATTTTTCTTGGAAACTATTGCACTTGTGTGTAAAATGCTTGCTTTTGGTTGCATTCACTATCTAGACCAAATGCAACTGTCTAAGCAGATTTTTGCTATTGGAGTTTGGTTTCTGCTGGCCCACCTCCCACATCTTTTTCTGTTATTCTCATTCTGAATTATCAACCAAACAAGACTCGTAGCCTTTTAGTTTTTCCTTGAAACCTTTCCCAACCATCTTGATTCATATTGTCCTCTCTTTCTAGTTAAACATACTGGTCTTTATAACAGTTTGGCACATAAACCTCAATTGCTTTCTGCTAATATATGTTAGTGTGTCCTGACTTTCCTGTTTCCTTTTTTAACTGCCTTGTCTACATTATAAGGAAGAGGTATAAGGAAGAGGGACTCTTATCTGTATTCTGTATCCACACAGCATGCTGCATACAAAGCAGTCAAATATATATATTATTATTGAATGAGCTGTAACCGTCTTTGAATTGGAGATAACCCTATATACCATGCTTGTAAAGTTAAAGAATTGAAATAGCCATAGTGACCAATGTCAATATAAAAGCAAAAAAAAAAAAAAAAGATTTGGTAAATATTATAAGGATCAAAGGAGAAACACACTATTTTTAACTTGAATTTTTTCTGGGGTTTTTTGAAAATATACAAATGTCTCTAAAGTTTCCCTCTGTATCTTCTAAGTAAACAGGACTCTTCTCATATTGCCTTTCCCCTAACTGAACTTAGCAAAGGTTCAGAAATTAGTGTTTTCTATTCTTTCTCTTTGCCCTGAACCTTGGATAAGACGGTCCATGGGATTTGAGCTACAGGGGAGTTTAATGAATAATGTCAGTTCCCTTAAGACCTAGCCTCTGAGAAGTTCGCAGGAGCATAGCTCCTTTCTCAGGCAGGTTGATTGTTAATATGCATTTGCAGACCAACCTTTTGCAAAGGCCCTTATTCAAAGAGAAAGCTATATTTTTGAAACTATTGAAAGAGTCTTTGTAAAACTGAAATTAAATCCTTTCTATGAGTAATCTTAGCTATCTGTCCAAAGCAGGCATGAAAGAAGGGATTAATTTGAACACTAGGCTGCCTTGGAAATGGAAAGGTCTTTGACTGTGCTTCTCTAAATGACCTGCACTATTTTAATCCATTGTAATTTATTTGCTTGTGGCTGGTAGATAGAAAGGCTTCTGATTCCCCTCCCAGGTAGTACATTCTCATTCCTTTCCATCTTATTCTATCAGTGGGTGTCAGGTAAACATGTCAGTAAAAGACCCTCTATTTTTTTTTGTAAATAAATGTGATTTCAGAAAGTGACACTTCTTGTCCTTTCCCTCTTTCCCTGAATGTCTCAGCTCTTGTAAGAAAGTGAACTTCCCATCTGGAGGATATATACACCAAGCAAGGCTTATTATTATTTGAATTATACCTATTTTATTAAAAATTGCACTCTCTACCCAATCCCCTGCCTATGCTGTATCCTCCTCTCTCTGATATCTCCCTGTCCAACTGATCAGAAGAAAATCCCAGAAATAAACAAATACTCTGACAACAGAATCCGAAAAGATAAAAGAATTGCTTTGAATTACAAAGAATTTGTGACAATACTTTAAGGTTTTTCCATGTAATTACATTTATAAATATTTTTGTGAGCATGAAAAGTTTCAATTCAGACTGTAAAAGGTAAGCATGTGTTACAATTTACCCTCAGTCCACAATCCCAATGAAGCAGAGATATGAAGAGGAGTGATGATTCTAAGAACTGTTAATGAAATTATATAATTCTTTGAAACACTACATTCTAGTATTCCTGTCCTCTTCCTTTCTCTACCCTACATTTCAGCTCTTATCCCACATGCAGAATGGAGTCAGATGTCAATATATTACTGTCAAAAACATAAATAAGTGATATAAACTCAGTGCCTCATAGCCACTCTTGAATGATAAGAACACACTGAGCATGTGAAGTAGGTATGGAGTATGAATAGAATGGAAGGATGAAAAGGAGATAAATATAAAATACTTTGGTAATTGTTCACTTTATAACAAAGAAGCATGATCTGGGTACCTAATGCCATGTCTAGATTAGAAAGAGCAGATTCATTCTATGCAACCAAATCATCTGGCATAGCCATTATTTTTGTGAAAAAATCATCTTATCTTTTCTGTGAGTATTGGCTTAAATATTGAGGACCCCTTAGATCTTTTCTGTAAGCCTTACCCAGTGCTTAGTATCCTTATGCTACTTACAACAGGCAAAAATTTATTTGTCTGCCTGTTATTATTAAAGACTTAGTGATGCCCTGTTAGTATGGTCAATGGTCAGAGCATCAGCCTGCACACTGATCAGCCTGAAAGGTCACAGGTTTGATTTGTAGCCTACACCTCAGTTACGGTTTTGCTCCCTGCCCCCAGTTGGGGCACTTATGGGAGGCAACCAGTCAATGTGTCTCCCTCATTTTGATGTCCCTCCCTCCCTCCCTTCATCTCCCTCTTCCTTTTACCCTCCCTCCCTCCTTCCTTCCCTTCTATACTCTCTGAAAAGCAATGGAAAAATATTCTCAGGTGAGGATCAACAACATCAACAAAAAGACTTAGTGGTACAATAAAAGTTACAAAAAGATATAGGATGTTTTCAAATTTACAAAGCATTTTATGAGAAAACTAGAGGCCTGGTACATGAAAATTTGTGCACTTGGTGAGTGGGGGGTCCTTCAGTCAGGACTGCAAGTCCAGGAGCCCTCAGGGGATGTCTGATGCCATATATATACACATATATATAAAATGTATAATGTACAATATGTAATATATAATATATGATATATGACATATGATATACAATAATATATGATATACGGTATATGTTATATAATATATAATATACAATATATAATATAATATATGATATATGATATATGATATATGATATATGATATATATGTATATATGAAATGTTTTAAAATAGCTCATACAGAATCTGCTAGCACAGTAGCAACTATACTTTATTATCTAAGATGACATTTTTTAGTGCAATCTACTTTGCCACTGTTATTATAAATTTCAATAAATTACTTTAATGAATGGTGTCTTAACATGGCACCGTGTTTTCCCCAAAGATTATTTGAAATGTGTAGGCTTATTTGCTCATATTCTGAATCCCTCTATATGATGTCTTACAATGTTATAGCTCTTGGGATTGCCCTTGCTGGTCTTATTATCACTACCCTTTCTGCCTTCCATTAATCCATCTTTGATTCTCTACCCTCCTTTTCTGTTTTCTTTTTTTTCCTTTAGCTTCACTCTCTTTTCATAGCTTCACTATCATAAAAATTTTATATAAATGGTATTGATGTTTTTTAAATATCGATGCTCTATATTTTCTTCCCTTCATTCTGAGCACATACTACATACGGGGGGAGAAGAGTGCTCTGGGGACGAAGTGGGGATAAAGTGCTCTGGGGAAACCGAAAGTAGCCCTGTCCCTCTCAGATATGAAAGTCCAGTGAGGAAGAAGTCACATTATTAAATAATCACAACAATAAATGCAAAATCACAGCCAGCACCAAGAGAAAGAAATATGTTTTAGAATAAGAGGATTTGACATAATCACAGGGTTATGGAAAGCTTTCCTAAGGAGGTGACTACAGAGTTGAGGGATGAGGAGGAATACGCCAGATAAAGCAGAGAGAAAGAATGTGCACAATCCTGTGGTGATGGCAGTGGCAGAGACAGGGAACAGTGAAAGGGTGTAGCACATGTATGGAAATCTGAAAGGAAGCCAGTGGAAAAAAATAGAAGAAAAGTATGATTGAAGACCAGGTTAAAGACATAGCCATACAAGTAAGTCCTTAGTAGCCAGTTGAATTTATAGCTTACAGATTGAGTCCAATTCCATGAGGACATGATTCTATTCAATGACCACATTTTAGAGAGGGCAGGGGTGGATAGCAATGCTTCAATTCCAAGTTATCTTCATTGATGCCTAAGTCTGTGGTAACTCCAAATGGGTAGAGGCACCACTCTTCCCAAGGCTAATAAATCTAGAAGATGATGCCGTAGGTTGGTATGGCTACAAACAAGTAGGATTCATTTCTTTTTAAAAAATTATGTCCTGAAACACATGTGGAATTACTTATGAGTATAATGGTGTGAGCTACTGAAATCCACTCACTTTTCCTGTGTGCGTTGATAAGATGCTGTGTAATTTATGGTTTGCAAATTTATAGACCCAGAGTAATAGCTCCAGAATGCAGAATATTTTCCTTTCACGTTTCAATTTTCCTCTGACATTGACTAGTAAAAACTTTAGTTTTGTATTTGTGGACAATCCCAGTACCTGCTCCTTTTTAGTACTTCAAAATTCAGAAATCACATAATTTGAAAATGAAAAGAGATCTGTGTAGGCCTATTAAGTTAATATCCTCTTACTACCTCTGGAAAGAGCCATGCCTCTATATCTGGGCAAGGTGAGAATCTCTATTTTAATAAAAACATATCTGGACAAATATTTTCTCTCAGAATGAAGACCTGAAATTCAATAATTCTTATAAAGTTCTATTCCTAAACATTGCTTATATCTATCAAATATCCTATTGCACTTGTAAAAATAGCCAAAAGTTTTTATACTATTGAAGACATCTTGGAGATTTTTAGGGCAATTCCACATAAGGGATTAATATTATAGGTAAGGATGAATAAGGTCAAAGTTAGATCCCAGCAACATGAGAGAAATTTCTGCCAAGACCTGAGAGGAGACATAGTGTTTTTAAATTTAATTTATGTAAATTAGAGCCATAAATATGAAGTGTAAGAAATGCATGTGGAGAAAAAAAAAAAGAGAAGATAATTAGATTCCAAAGAGCACTTAAAGTACTGGAAAGTAAGCTTCGAGACCAATTGAAAAGTGTTTGTGCACACTGAAGGAAAAAGACTAGCTGCAAACATGGTTTTTATCACAATAAAGCATGTTTCGAAGGGCTGGCATAGATTAGGGGTTGAGCATCAATCTATGAACCAGGAGTTCATGGTTCTATCCCCAGTCAGGGCACATGCCTGGGTTGGGCTAGATCTTTAATGTAGGGCATGCAGACGGCAGCCAATCAGTGATTCTCTCCCTCTTCCTTCCTCTCTGAAATCAACAAAAATAAACTAAAAAAGAAAGACATGTTCTTTAACATTTGGGAGAATGTAGTAAAGGCAAGTCAACATAACAAAACAAATAAACTTCCAACATGATCATTCTATCCTTTCTGTTATGATTTCATGTTCTGATATGCTGCTGGTCAGTTCTTAGACATTCACTGAGAACTTTCCTGTGAGCTGACCATCTCTGGGCAACTGCGATTCCCCTGTGGGATATCCTCACCCAAAGGATGACTTTGACTGGGGTTTGTAAATGACAATCCTCTGAACCCTATAGGGATTGTGTTTGGAAATAAATTGTCCATGTATAAACAGGCAAATAAACAAAAGGAGAGAAGTTTAGGACATATTCAGATCACTTTTAAAACTCTTTAATTCCTCTTGGGGAAAAACAAAACCAAAATACTATGGGAACCAACCATTCACTTCAAGCCCAAATCTGCCATGGAAATGAGAGCAAACCATGATTAGCAGCATGAAATTAAATGACAAAAAGTGCAATGTGGGCGATTATTGATAGAGAAGTTCAGAGCAAAGGGATGATTATTCTGAAAGGAATGAAATGGCTTACATATGTTGAGACTAACATATGCTAAACTTACCTATGTGTCTTCTATAAGGCATCCCATTTAATCTCACTGGCTTTATGAGAGTGCTGTTACTATACCCGTTTGACCCGGGAGATAACTGAAGTTCAAAGAGTTTACTTGTAACTCCAGGTTACAAGTAAGTAAGTGGCACAGCCAAGTTCAAGGTCAGGCAGTGTGACCTATCATAAAAGGGCTTCTAGGTTCCACCTTGGACTACAGCCTCTAGCATGGATGATCACAGGTACTGGACAAATAATTATATCATCCTGCCCAAGCTTGGACCATGTGAAAAATATGCTGAAATAGTAACCTAATTATAATGTTGGAAATTCTATTGAATATTGAATTATAATGAACTTTAGACTTGACTTAGCTGTTCTTTATCTCATTAACAGGTACTATAAAACTAACATAACTCCTTTTCAAAAGGGATGCTTAGTCCTCTGCAGAAAATGAGGTGAAATATTTAATAACATTAAAACAGTTCAAAACCACAGAAGACAGAATAAGTGACTGGAAGTCTTAGCTCACTGGCTTTTAGAACTGTAAAAGACCCCAGAAACATTCGGTCAAGAGAGGAATAAAAGACATCCATGAAAAGTCAAGACTTATAAGGGCACACAGAATGGTCATCTCACAGCTAGCATGAAGCCGCTGTTTTTTCACTTCAATGCTCTTGCTATGAATGTAGTCGCCTACTAAGAAAAAATGTACAATGTCTCATTTTTTTCTCTAAATAATATATTATATCTATTATATATATTGATATATTATATATATTATATATATAATTGTTATTTACTGGGCCAGACATTTTGTGCCAAACTGAATGACATATATTACATATATTTTTACATTGTTATTTACTGGTCCAGACATTCCCAATTTTTAACTAATCAATGGGAATAAGGCAGAGATAGTACTGGTCTTTCAGCTTAATAGAAAGCACTTACCCTTCAATAAGCTACCAGGTATATATTATTTTTCTCACAACAAAATAATGGACGGTCAACTCTATATTGAATTATGCATTATGGTCTTTGAAGTTCTATTTAGCACACATTGGATTTTCAAGATTTTGGCCTCATTTAAAAAAGACAATGAGGGATCAGGGTCAAATTGTTAAAATGCACAATTCTACTGTTCTAGATATAAAAATGGAACAAAGAAGAGTAGGAATGAGCAGCAGGATGGAGATAATTTTCCTTTTTTATATTTACAGCTTGCACTAGAGTCAAACCTAAGCACACGTAGGATGTTTCTAATACTTATAATTTTCCTATTTTTTTAAAAATCAACTATTCAACCAATAGCATATTTTAACCCTTTTAAATTAAAAAAATTAAAAATACTATTCTTTGCTATTTTAGCAGCTGAAAATATAATTTGCTTTTCAATTCAATATCAAAAGTGTTCACTAAAATAGGAAACCCTTAAAACCACCACCAATTTTTTTTTCTATTTTACTTTAGTGTTTCCATATTCAGAAACAAAGTTCCTTAGAGTTAAAGGTGGTATTTAAAGACAACACTATATAAATTAAATTGGTGGAGTGAAATTCTTCAATTTTATTAAAGTTATCTAATTCAAACTTATATAATCAGTATTATATTCTGAAATTGAACATTTGGTGTGACTGGAAATTTTAGTTATTACTCTTTTATTGTAACTAATTTCAATATCAGTTTTGTTTTTTGTACTTTCTCAATACCTATATATAACAATATTTTTCAGATCATGAATTACTAAGGGTCTGTTTTATATTATTCTGTATATCTTCCTATTATTGTTAATTTCTTAGTTCTTTTTGTCTCTTGTTTTTAAATCTCTCTAAACAAATTAATAAGTGCAATAAAATAAATTACAAATGTTTTCCTTAGTTGAAGTCTCCCAATATATTCTGAACACACTTTCTGGCTGAATGTGACTATAAATAATGATAGAAAAGGCACAGGGAATTATATTGTATTTTTAGCGTCCCCAGAACTCCACCCTGATCATATTTCACTTGTCTTTGCTTTTTAAAAGAGAAGAGAAAGCAGTCTGTGTAAGAGGGTTTGAATATGAAATTTTTAGTCTTTCAGAATATTATGATGACTGAGGAGACTGAATCTTTCTCCCTTCCTGCCTCCTGACACACACACACACACACACACACACACACACACACGACTTTCTTTCAATTATATGTTTTATGGCAAATCTGTTTTCCAAAGTGCTCTGTAAATAGCATGCATTTTTGGAAAGTTAATATTACAATTATAGAGTTAATATTCCTTTAAAAATGTTCTTTGAATTATAAAACATTAAGTTTACTTACCTTTTCAGGGTGAAGCTATTATATAAAACAAGGCCCTTCTGTGATTTGCTAGTCACCCTTGCATGTTACATTTTATTTTTAATTAGAGGCCTGGTGCACAAATTCGTGCATGGGTGGGATCTGGTCAACATGCCCCAATGGGGACCAATTGTTGGTGGGCCAATTGGGAGGAGCAGCCACAGGCCTTTGGCTGGATGGTCCCACCCCCAATCAGGCTATAGGGGTGCTGATCAGGGACTAGGTTAGCCGGGGAGAGGGGCTGCAAGCAGTTGGCTGGCTGGCCTGGCCCCTGGTTGCCCCCCCTCTCCAATTGGGAGCAGGAACAGCCAAGGGGAGGGGCCATTGGAAGTTGAGGGAGCCAATCAATCAGGGCTCCATTTGGGCCCGTTGGTCACCGCAGTGTGTTTCACATCGACCTGTCATTCTGATCTCTCTGCTTGTTCCATCCTTCAGGTCCTTTGGCTTATATATATATATATATATATATATATATATATATATATATATATATATATATATATATAAATTCTCTCTTTTTGTTTTTATTTTAGATATACCACTTCAATGGGCTTCATCCCATTTTCTAACTTTTCTTTTTGTACTCTAAATAAATGTAGCCAAATAGTTGTGACAGAACATGAGACAACCATTTCCAAGAAACTAAATGTTCAAATTACACTCTGTCTGCCTCTCTGATGAATTGATAAATGAGGATCCAGTCAGAGACATCACACTACCATAATTTTCCAATTTACCCAGATTGACATGGCTTGGGCACATTGAGTCAAATCCAAGATCAGCATTCCAATTTTAACTACATGTTTACATATCATTAGAAATGTTCCTCTTTTTTTGAGTTGTTAGGCATGAAAAATATATTTTGACAACTAGAATACTGTTCTGGAGAAACAACAACAAATCTGGGTTTTTCTGAATCGCGTGATTTAGCTTGTGGACTAATTCAGGTTGCTGAGTTTTAAAGCACAGCTAAAGACCTGGGAATCTCATGTAGTACAAGTTCAAAGTGAGATGAATTGGCACTCACAGTTGTGGCAGGTGGCCCCACTGTATCCGGTCTCATCACAAGTGCATTTGAAGCTGTCCCACGTTTGTGAGCACTTCCCACCATGCTCACAGTGATTGGGCACACATCTGTCAGAGAAAGAGACAAACAGAAATAAACCAACCAAAAATGGGATTTATGAGTGGCCAGATTCCAGGCTGTCTGGGCAATATATCATTACAATGCCTGTTTGCCTTACCAAGACAATTAATCCTTGTTAGTTTGAGCAGATTAATATGATTTGTGATGGAAGGTGCCAAGCGCACAAAAGATGATGTATTACAGGCCTGGTGTTTCCCACTTTTGAGTAAACAGTAGAAATTAACAAACAGTTGAGGGATTCATTTGCATATCACAATTTCATTTTAGTTTTATTTTGCACAAAAACAAAGACACTAGCTAAATTTCCTCCTGGTGAGAGATGAATGATTAGCCATCTTGGTTCCTGCCCTATTCTTTGTAAAGGCCAATACCAAGTCAGAAAGGGGTAACACTGAGTTTTCCATAGCAATTTGAGGTTCTGAAATAATGCATGGCAAGGGCAATGAAAACATACCAGCCTGACAAGAAAATATATGCCTAGCTGGCTAATAGAAGTCACCTACTTAAAAAGGCAGCAAGCATAACATAGAGGGTGAGGAGAATGTAAGTTTGTATTCAAATCTTTGTCTATTTATTAGATGGGCAATCATGACTGTATAATTTAACCTTTCTGAATCACAATTTTCTCATTTGAAAAATGGAGTAATTGTACTTATAAAGTTTTAGAAATAATGTTCATAAACTACATAATTACTAGAAAGGATAAAAGAAGGCCAATAAATGAATGGGAGCTATACCTGGACCATAGCTTTCAAGGCACAATGCATAGCTTGTCTGTATCTTAGCAATAGTGAATAAAATTGAAATTTGTTTAGGAATACTTCTACTTCAATAGCACAACACTTTCCTTTGCCCTTATCTTTTTCATCAATTCCTCTCTCCAACTTCTCCACAAACTGATTCTTTATGATCCAGGTTAACATGCTCACAAATAACAAAGGTATTAGTTATTATGTGTTAGCATTCATAGGACATTTCTGAATTTGAACAGAAAACTCTTTAAAATAGAAAAGCACACATAAGGAATTGTTTGATATTGAAACGGACTCAGAACTGTTGGACATTGAAATTGAGACTCAAACATTTTTTGTTATTATATGTTTATTTCTAGTCTGCAGAGGCAATATTTTTTAAAGGAAAGAAATGGGGGGAAAATAGATACAGAGGCAAAGAAGCATTGAACAGACTATCAAACTACAGTGGGAAGGTAGTGGAAGTTAGGTGGGGCTGTAAGAGATCAACCGAAGGACTTGTACGCATGTATATATGCATAACCAATGGGTACAAGACATGGGGAAGGCAGGTGAGGGCATGTACTGAGGGTAGGGGAAGCCATGGGGAAGTCAACGGAAGGAAAAAAGGAGACATATGTACTATTATTTGCAATACTTCAAACAATAAAAAAATTAAAATAGAAAAACCCATCAAGAATGAAACAGCAGAATCTATAATAGTGGGTCATAGGTAATGGGCTGATGGAGAGGCATCCTGCATAGAATTCCTTAATTATAATGAAGCCTTATAAATTTCCTGCTGAAAAATAAGATAGAATGGGCTCGGATATAGCATTCTCCAGCCCTGTTCTTTTTTGAGTTACCATCAGCCAAGTCTAAAATAACTATAGCAGAGCATGCCCTAGTTAGGCATGGGACCTCCAATTCAAATGTAGAAATGTTTTTCCTCTACAATGCTTTGCAAACCTTTAGTCATGCAACAAACATGGGAAGTAGAAGATGAAAAATTTTAGGTCATTGCCTTTCAAAAGCTTACAACCCAGCAAAAAAATTATATATATATATATATTTAACACCCTATTTTAAAATAGTTACAATTTTCTAGTTCTGTCTACTTATCACCTTGCTCAAAGTTTTGTGTACTTCTTTTTTTTTTTTTTTTAATTTCAGGTAGGAGAACTACTTTTAACATTTCTTGTAAGGCAGGTCTAGTGGTGGTGAACTCACTCAGCTTTTGTTTGACTGAAAAAGCTTCTATTTGTCCACATCTGAAGAATATCTTTGCTGAACAGAGTATTCTTGGCTGGCAACATTTACCTTTCAATACTTTGAATATGTCACTTCGCCCTCTCCTGCAGTTTCTTCTAAGAAATCTGCTTATTATCTAACAGGGATTCTTTTGTAGGATCATTTCTTTTTTTAGCTGGATGCCTTTAATATTTTTTATCATTAACTTTTGATACCTTCATTATAATATGTCTTAGAGAGGTTTACTTTTTTGTTTTTTTGTTTTTTGCATTATGATAATAAAGTGGTCTAACAGCTTCATGGACTTGTATGCCTAGTTCTTCCTCCAGGTTTTGGGAATTTCTCATCTGTCATTTTCTTAATTAATTCCTCTGCTCCCCCTTCTCCTTCTGGTATACCCATTATTCATTCTTATGTTGGCTCTCTTAATGGAGTCTAAGAGTTCTCAAAGGTTTTCTTTACATTTTAAAAACTCCAGTTTTATTTATTCCTCTGAAATCATTTCTAGATTCCTATATTCCAGGTCACTTATTATCTCTTCCATCTAATCAGAACTATTACTAATGTTTTCTAATGAATTCTTCAACTCCTTTATTGAATTCTTCTGTTCCAGGATTTCTGTTTGGTTCTTTTTTAGAATTTTGATCTCTTTAGTAAAACGCACCCCTGTTCATTAATTTTATTCTTGCGTTCATGGAATGGCCTTTTTGAGGTTACTCTTAGCTCGCTGAATTTCTTTGTAACAGCTATTTTGAATTATTTTTCAGTTATATCCCAATCTTCCATGACTTTGAATTTGGTTACTGGAAAATTGTCATTTTACTTTTGTGATACCATATTGCCATGATTTTTCATGCTATTTAATTAGATGTGCCTATGCCCAGTGCATTTGAAGTAGCAAACAACTTTCTTATTAGGTAAAGCTTTGCTTACTTTGATTTTTAACAGTTTGATATATTGTCAAAAAAGGCCTTTTTTCCCCCCAGCAGGTGGAGCTATAGCACATTTTTTGTTGTTTCTGGTACATGAGCTGCCTCATGGCTCTATTTGGGAGCAGATACATTCCATCCTCCAACCCCTCTATCAGAGGTGTCTTTTGGTACCAACATCAGTGTGGGATTTGCCTAGATTGTGGGCACCACTGCCAGAGCGGCCAGGGTCATCACAGACATCCACCTTTGCTTCTTTAGTTCTGCCACCTCTAGGAGGTCCAATCCACCCACCTTCAGATATAGATAGATAGATAGATAGATAGATAGATAGATAGATAGATAGATAGATGTACAGATCCCTCAGATACCCTGGCAGAGGGTCCTTGTTGTGCTATGGATATCCTAACTTAGAGTAGACAGACAAAGGGAACAATTTAAACTACCCTTATGCTGATATCGCTCCTTTGACACCCTACATTTGATAGGCATTTGGTATTGGTCTTGGGCATGGTATTATCAAAGCTACAAAAATGGTCCTTTGTAAAGGATAAGATTCATGCAAAATACAATACAGGGCAGAATTTCATGGCTCATCAAAGAAATATGAAATGCTATAGAAATTTGGATACTGGAGTAGTTATGAGAAAAATCTAAATAAGGGGCTTAATAAAGTGTAGAACATTTCATCCAGGCATTAAAGAGGAGTTGCATTTTTTTAAATATATTTTATTGATTTTGTACAGAGAGGAAAGGAGAGAGATAGAGAGCTAGAAACATCGAAGAGAAAGAGTCATCGATCAGCCGCCTCTTGCACACCCCCTACTGGGGATATGCCCGCAACCAAGGTACATGCCCTTGACCAGAATCGAACCCAGGACCTTTCAGTCCCCAAGCCGACGCTCTATCCATTGAGCCAAACCGGTCTCGGCGAGTTGCATTTTTATAAGGAAAATGTTGAAAACTGTCCCAGCTGCAGAAAAGAAAAAGCAATGACAAGGAAGTAAAAACGCAAGTGGCAGGTGGTCATGGGTTATTGTTTTGGGTGCATTCCCACAGCCACTACCCTCTGCAGACACAGAGCTGTGGGCCTCAGCATAACTACTTACTCGGATATGCAGGAGTCCTGATTGTCCAAATCATGGGTGCAATCAATGGAACAGACACTTCAAAATTACATAACACTAAAAAAATCCTTGATACTTAATTTTAGAATACTATATGTGTGTGCCTTTGTGTATTATATTTACTGCCTAAATTATTGTGGGTTAAAATTAGCTCAGCCTAATATTGAAAGTAATATACTTCAGCTCATTGTATCAATTAATTTGGTGGAAGTAGTACAGAAATGTACCTAGTTGTAAAAAAAAAACACCCACAGGTTGGAATGTAAATGTGCTATGAAAAGGGCACAAAGCTGAAAATCCGTGTCTCAAAAAAAAAAAAAAAAGATTACTGTATACGTATGTACACACACACAAAAAGCATGTCTATCAAGTGAGATTAACTAAATAAATACTTCTAAAATTCAGTATTAACAATTTAATAATTTATTCAAAAGTGATCTTTTATTTAAATGAAATTTTAATATTTGTTTAGTCTTTTTTTTGTTTTGTTAATCCTCACTAGAGTATATCTTTTCCAGTGATTTAAAAAAAAAATATATATATATATATTATTGATTTTTTTCACAGAGAGGAAGGGAGAGGGATAGAGAGTTAGAAACACTGATGAGAGAGAGACATCAATCAACAGCCTCCTGCACACCTCCTACTGGGGATGTGCCCACAACCAAGGTACATGCCCTTGACCGGAATCAAACCTGGGACCTTTCAGTCTGCAGGCTGATGCACTATCCACCGAGCCAAACTGGTTTCGGCTTTCCATTGATTTTTAAAGGGAGTGGAGAAAGGGAGAGACACACAAAGAGAAATATCCATGTGAGAGAAACACATGGATTGGTTGCCTACTGCATGAGCTGCAACCAGGATCCAAGCAGGGGAGGAACCTGGAACCGAGGTACGTGACACCTTGACTAGAATACAACCCAGGTCCCTTTGGTCCTCAGGCAATGCTCTATCCACTGTGTCAAACTGGCTCAGGTAATATTTTATTTTTTAATGTTTGTTTTTCATATTTCTACAACCAACATGATACATATGCTGATTACTGGCATTTCAATTCTTAATGGCATGAAATGTTTTATGTCCAAATCAGGTTGAATAATCAAATGTAACTCCAAACCCTAATATTTTATCAGTATATTAAAAAATGTTAAGACCCATTACCAAGCAGAACAAATTACAAATTAACCTAGGTTTCCACTTTCTAATTATTTATTTCTTCTACTGTACTCCTACAGAACCATTTACATATGTCCAACATACCCTTATCACGCTGTTTAGTGATTATTTGCTTGAGCATATGACTTCTAAATTGTGACACTTTGCAGTTAGGAATTTCTATCTTCTGATTCTTAGCATGACAAGGTACCTAGCCCACTCTCAGTAAATGACTATTGATTCAAAGCTAGAAAGTTATGCCAAGGAACTAAGGTAATTTCGGGAGAAATATCTCTCTACTCTAAGAAATATGGACTATGTTTATGTATGATGTTAGTCTTAGATTCAGACTTATGCTTTAGTAAACTAATTATTGAAGTAGTTTCCAGGAAATGTGTAATTTGTGTCAGAGCATGTCCTGGCTTGAACGTTTGCTTCTCATAAACAAAGAATCAGATGCCTCGATTGCTGCTACTAGAGAACTACTTCACCAGGATCAGAAACATACAGGGAAGCTGGCAGGTGTCAATTTGCTGTGATCAAAGGGCTCCAGAGCAAGTGATGCATCAAATTAACTCTGCTCCCAGCTCGCCCTTGTATCAGAGACCCTGTCGGCCGGAATCTGTGCACCTGCGCCGATGCTTTCCAAAAATGCTTACAATCAGAATGCATTTTAAAAATGAAATTGGTACCTCAATACGTAAAACCAACAAAAGCTATGTTTTGAAAGTTCAAAAGTAAAACAATTGTTTAATATAGCATCAAATGGACAGTGTAGCTGTCTGGATGGTGTCGATGATTCTTGCCAGGGTTCTGAATGACAGTTGCAGTTTATCCAGAGTATCTTTTTTATTTCTATACTTGATTTCCACTGCAAAGCATGGAGGACTTTGGTATTTGGACATAAGAAACTGCAAAGGATGCCACATTTTTGTTTGCAGCTGCTCACTTTGTAGTCTGTGGATACTACTTAATTACACAGGGAGAACAGAAGAACTTTATTTCAAATCTAAAATATGTTATCCTGGGAAGCATAAACGAATGCATAATAGTCCTCAAAGCATTTTGAAGGTTATTTATTTATTTATTTATTTATTTATTTATCTCTACAGTGTATAGGAGTTAAAATAAAACTTTAAATACAATTCAAATAAATCTTATTGTCGCCTTTCAAGCCACACTTGGTTCTGTAGAACTCAGAATAAAAAACACAGTGCATCAGCAGCAGCACTTCAGAACTATGCTTACACAAAACCCAATAACCATTGACAGCGGAGTATTGATCAGAACAGCTTGCTTGCTGTTAAGAACATCTTGAACTACTGGTATGCAAATGCATTGGTTCTCAGAGTTTTACATGCGTAGGAATCACTTGCAAACCTTGTCGCAACAAAGATTCTGATTTTTTAGGTCTGGGATGGAGTCTGAGATCCTGTTTGTCATAAGCTCACACAACTGGTCAGAGGACCACGCTGTGGGTTCCATTCTTTGCAGTGGGGTCTCAAAGAATGGGGACACCAAGGGGAAAAACAGCACAGAGGCAGGCAGTTTGTCAAAAGAACAAACTTGATTTCCTTTGCCATTTCTCCTGAGACTGTATTTTCCTAGGTCCTCCTTTTTCTTTTTTCTTTTCTTTTTTTTAAAAATATATTTTATTGATTTTTCACAGAGAGGAAGAGAGAGATAGAGAGTTAGAAACATCGATGAGAGAGAATCATCGATCAACTGCCTCTTGCACACCCCCCACTGAGGATGTGCCCGCAACCAAGGTACATGCCCTTGCCCGGAATCGAACCCGGGACCTTTCAGTCCTCAGGCCGACGCTCTATCCACTGAGTCAAACCAGTCCCGGCTACCCTTTTTCATATGATTCGTTCAGAGGGACAATATGATAATCACCTCATCCCACTTAGTAGGTTTAAATTTCAGAACCTGACTGTAGATCTCGTATTATTTAGAGACAGTGATCACTGAATATAAAGGTAGTTTCATTTCACCCTAAAATCATTTCACCTTAATGACAGAGTCAACTGAAAGTGGGCACCTGCTCAGTTCTTATCTAGAAACTCATGCCAGGATACTTAATTTGCGATTAGAGGTTGTACCACAAACCTCAGAGAGTACTGCCTGCACATTCAGCATGCCTTGTTCAAAATTTTAGAAAAGAAAACTTTAGGTTAATTGTAGGTTATTAAGTAAACTATTGGAAACTTTTTAAAAGTGATTTATAAGTTACCATCCTAGCATAAATTACCTCATGAATTTATGATTTCCTCCTTTGTCTTGCCTTCCAATTTTATTTTTGCTAATTAAGAAATTCATTTAGAAACTTTGCTTTATTAAATGCTATTTTTCCTATTCTTGGCCCCCAGAGCTTTTCTGCAATCGTGGTGTTTTCTTCTGCATTACCTGCAATATTGATATTTTAGTACTTTTATTTGCACACTAATTAGCTTTCAATTTTAGTAGAAGGCGTACTCCGTATGTGGCATATTTCATTACTTGCTATTTCTTCTGGTCAAGCTGAAATTATACAGAGAAATAATCATAACTCCAGCAACTAATTTAGCATTTCATTACTACATAACTTACTTTTATAGTTGTATAACAAAAAAAAGAATGTTATATTGATGGTGTTCCTTCAACAAGCATTTATTTATGGAAATATTTAAATGCATAGATATTGACTGTACTGCTCACAATATGCCCAAATGTCCCATTAAAAATAATCAAACATCTTTATTCCATATCTGTGTAACTATACATTTCTACACTAACCGTATCAATGATTAATTTTAGCCATACAATATAAACATATTAAAATCATTTCTATTATAATAGGCTTGAGTTCAGCTTATTTTACTTTTGTAATTTACTTTGCGTTATAATTTTATAACACATTCTCCATCATTTCATGAATAAAACACACTTTAAGAGATCACAGGCTTACAGGAGGAGAAGAACCTGTGAGATCCTTTGTTTCTTCTGTCTCCTGGTCCAACTATCTTTAACCTATGTAACAGTAAGGTCTTTCTATTTAGTCACCCACTGTAATAAAGATACTTTAAGACCAAATCTGAAGAAACAAAAAAATCAAGGAAGTAAAATGCATTAGGAGTTAGGTCTCTCTATAATCCTAACACTAAAAATATTCGTACAGACATAATATATCACAATTTCATGAGTTTGATGGAAAAGCTAATCTTTGAAAGGAAGTATGGATTTAGGTTAGCCTGAAAGGAAGAACGCCTTTCCATGTGGAGGGACAGTACGAGCCAACACCAGTATGCACAGTGTAAAATGTGGTTATGGAATAATCAATTGTTGAGTCTGGTGGAGTAGAAGGCTTGCATTCAGGAGTGAGGAAGGCAGCAACAGCCCTTCCCCTACCTTCCTTTCCGTCATCACCCTGAATTTGTTCAGGTATGTTCTCTGCTTTGTGTGGCCATGTGCTTTTAGAAGGGAGACACTCCCAGTTCCCAAGGGACTAAAAGGCTTCTTAATGAAGTCATTAACCTATTGCACATTGTTCCTCAAAATCTATGGTCCCCTTCCTCTATCACAATAGAATGTGTGTCCATACATAGAGCCGCTGACTTCTCCATGAAATGAAATGTCCATGATGGTAGGCTCTAGGTCTGTGCACCAGTCTCTATCCATTGCCTGGAATTCTGCCTGTCATTGAGCAGATAATCACTGAGTGAGTTTTGATGAAGTGAATAGCAATCATTTGGAATGGTTGGAATGGCTTTCAGAGCCATTTTGCAAATATGTGACCGCATATGAACAGAGAATGTCTCAAACTGCTGCGTTTTAAGTGAGCTTTAGATTACCTGTTCCATTTTTCTCAAATCTAACATGAAAGGATAACCCCATTACACAATAAGTCAAAGTGTCTGACTCAAGGCTTCATACAATTTCCACACCTACCACAATGCTATTTCCTTTATAGATGAAGAAAATACACATCCAACAGAAACCCTATACCCTGAAAAATTGTGAAGCCTTTATATATTGAGATAATTATTAGAATAGCAAGTGCAGACCTGAAGAAACCCACCAGCCAAGAAAAAAACAGTATTTTGACAAATTAATCAATATATAAAAACATACCAAAAGAATAATAAAATAATAATTCAAGAGTGAAACCCCATAAATTTATAGGTTTATTCTATTAAAGAAAGTAATAGTAAGAGTAACTCCTATGGGATGCTACACATTGGTTGTTTTTTTTTATTAGATTAGAAAGATTAAATACTTTAAAAAAGTAATACTATTAATGAAATTATCTTGAAAACAAGTTAAAGTATTTTACAGTTTATGCTTCCAAAAGTGCATAAGCAGTTGTTATAAGTTTAGCACATTAGAAAAATTTGCACAAAAAATTACACTAATCATATTACACTCTAAAGTGCAATATTATTTAATTGGCTCACCACTTTTTCTGATCCTGAAATCAAACTGGAAACATCTCCTTAGACAGGCTTCACTGTATTCTGATTCCTCCAATATTCACTAGTGAAGAACATTTAAAATGTCCTATTTTTAATGTGACCAAGTTTAAAAAGCATCACTATCTTGAACACAGTATTCCAAAAAGGAGAGACACAAATGACTTCTAATGGCCTACACAGAATATTTTCATTAAGAAAAAAAAAAAGATACTCAATTAAGGTAGAAACATGCAATGAATAGATCTTTGTTTTCTAGATATCAATATGACAACATTTTAACATAAGCTACAGTATACACATGGTCAATTTTGTAAAAATGTTTTCTATCATTACATAATTTGTTAATGAGACCATTCACCTTCCCCAGATGTTGGAATACAGAGTTCCTGAACTTTCCTAAGTCAGTACACATTTGGTCCAAGACTTTGAAAACTAGAACTGACCCAGTCAAACCAGAGGATCTTAATTTGTAAAATGAAACAGCTAAAGAATTAGAGTCTGCTCAAACACTGGCAATAAATTCGTTGCTTTATTCTTGTGTTCAGCAATATGTGTACAATGTAGATATGTTTTCAATATTTTAAAAAGTTAGCAGTCTAAAAATGAGCTCAATAGCCTTACAAAAATAAACTTTTCATGTGTATATATAATCTTTAAGAGGAATTTCTGTCATCACTATCATTTCAAAGAGCTGTAGACAGCACAAAACCTCAAGTAAAATGCCTATTAAGAGAGAATTATTATAACTGAGCTTCTTTGCCATGCAGATTGTTTATGTAGTCTCAAATACATAATTATATACCCACTTCTGCTAATACTGTTGGAGACCTTTTATTTTTTGTTCCTATCCTAAGTTAATAGCCTATCAAGGTTATAATGACATGGAATTATCATAACACACATATGTGAGTGTATTTTGATGGTTTTTATAAGTTGTTTTTTTTTATTTCTAGAATTCACATCTGTACTTCTGGGTTAACAGAAAATTCAAACCACCAAAATAGAAGAGTAAGAGTCTGCCTCTAGAAAGAATGAGAGAACTCCTTGTTTGATCTAGTTATTTTACAGATACAGAAATTGAACTGGAAATTCAATGAGATTAAGTGGGCACAAGGTCACAGGATACAATTGTTGTATAGTCAGACTTGGGCACAGGTGTCTGTCTAGTACTTTCAAAATGTCTCATACTAGTTCTAAGTTACAATGGAGAAAAATTGTTGCAGACTAGAGATATTTGAGAAGCACAGAAAATTATTGTTTTTAACATTTTCTCTAAGCACATTTTCTCTAATGTCTGGCTCTCTGACATTTTTCTTTTTTTTGCACTGGGTCCAAAAAGGTATATTATGCTTATGCATATTTTTCATATTTGTCCAGTGAAGAAATTAAAATGACTATTTCTGACATTATTTCTATAGTTGATTCAAAGTGAATAGTGTGGCAAACAATTTAATCAATTTCTATGGTTTTGTTATTATCCTTACTGTTTAACTTATTATTTCTTTGGAAAGCTTAGTCTCTTTGGAAGGCAGTGTTCATTGTAAATTAAGCTGGCTAGAAATCTATCAGATATCTGTGACAGGTATTGTTTGGAAAAGAGCTATAGATTTTGATTCTCAAAGGACTAAAGAAAAGCGACCCATGCTAATGGAGATAGAGGACTGGAAAATGTTTGAGGGAGAGCCTACCATTATCCTTTAGGAGGCCAGAGTATATTAAATCAAGCCTCATGACATATACTTTTGTTTTATCTCATTATTATTTACTGTAACTCAGCTAGATTTCAAATTCTTTAGGTCAGGTGCTCTGTAAGACCTGGGTCAGCACCACAGACATACAAGGCCCATGATAAATGCCTGTTGATGAATTACTGAATCAAAGACAATAGCACAAGCAGCTTCTCCTCATCTATTATAGACGTTCCAGCACAAAAAGAAGCACAGAACTTATAGGTTGTAAACAGTTTCTTAAAAAGTCAGTC
Organism: Pipistrellus kuhlii; assembly: GCF_014108245.1. Lineage (NCBI taxonomy): Eukaryota > Metazoa > Chordata > Mammalia > Chiroptera > Vespertilionidae > Pipistrellus > Pipistrellus kuhlii. The sequence goes on along the minus strand of NW_023425405.1, from coordinate 24,250,259 downwards.
CTTACCACATTCTTCAGAGATGCACATAGTTATGACCACAAATACTAAACTTTCCTACAGATCTCACGGCTTGTTATTGCCAGAAAGAACATCATCAGATTAATGTCCTTAATCCTTGTTTTCTAGTGTTCACACTTGTTTTTTTATCTGTTAAAAAAGGAAGAGGATTCCAGTGCACAAAGCTAACTTCATAAATGTCAATAAATTGTGGAAGATAGTTTAGCCATAGTCTAATATCTTGTTTAAGTAAACATAACTGCTTTAACAACGTGTCCCTAATACTTTCAAAATAAGTATGTTCATTATTGTTACTTCTCTTGATATATTTCCCAGAAGACAGACTTCAGTTGATTACCCACTGTTATCACCGTTTCTGTTAATACTTGGCTAAGCAAGAACACAGAAGTAAGTAATTTCAAATTTATTTTAATTTAAGAACTTTAACTCAGTTATAAAAATCCTGGGTAGCATGGTTTAGAACATTCACTATCTCATTAATTGGATTTTGTGCCAAAATAAACTGCTGTCATACCCGTTGCTGTATGGAATTGCATATACTGTTATCTTTAAGGCTCTTTTTAAAAATTTACATTTTAATAAAAAAATAACATTGGCAGTATCATTATATTGATTAACATTATCATGGGTTAGACAATTACATGCTTTGCAGAGAAAATGTTTTAAGGTTCACTGGAGAAATAACTAATAAAAAGTGGGCAATACTTTATCTCTTTTTCGTAAATGGAAAGAATAATTATTGAGCACCTATTATGGTCCATGAAGTATATGAAGCACTGGCTATCTTAAGGAAATATGATGAAATCTACACACTGTTGGACATGTTATTGTGGAAGCATGGAGAGAATACTCTGGAAGGGCGCAAAGTGGTTATGTACAGGATGCTAAGGTGGGGTTGGGTGGCTAATTGTCATGGAAGCTCTTTGCACATGATGCTTGAGCTGGTTGTAGATGAGCAAGAGCTCAGAATTTAAGAAGGTACTTTTGGACATGAATACAGCATGGGCAAGGATAGGCAGGGAGGCTTTTAACAGGTGAACTGTGCATGTCAGGAATCTACCATTGCTGAATCTTTAACAGCAAACCTGGGAGAGGCAAGAGTTAATCTAATCATTTCTCTGTGTGACTAATAATGGCATTAAATGTCAGATAGGTATTATGTGGTTTGAGTTTCTAGAAGTCAACTCTATACTCACGTAAATGCTGCTATTTCACAACTGGGTATTCAATCTCTAATTTTACTCTTAAGAAATAAAGACTGCACCAAGAATTTGATGGCAGGGCTATCCTGTAGTTACTTTCCTATGATAGATATCATAAAGTGATTGATTTGATCACTTTATTATATCTATCATTGTACAGCTATTACTATTTACTCATTATTCTACTATTCTTTAGTTCATTAGAAACAGGAAAATATACATATAGTAAAAACAAAAAACAAGTCACTAATAATAATGATTGTTCAATTCATAAATCTGGAGCCAGTAGGAACCCTCACTAAACATTTAAGAGTAATAGGGAACCGTAAAAAGGAAGGAAATCTTACCATTTGCAATAGTATGGATGGACCTGGAGAGTATTATTTAAGTTAAGTGAAATAAGCCAGTCAGAGAAAGACAAGGACCACATGATTTCACTCATACGTGAAATCCAATAAACAAAATAAACTAATAAGCAAAATAGAATCGGACTCATAAAGAACAGAGGGATAACTCTGTTCTGAGAGGAGTGGTGGTTGCAGGCTGGGTGAAGGGATTAGGGGGAGGGGAAGACAACTCACAGACACAGATAACAGTAAGGTGATTACCAGAGGGAAAGATATTAGGGTGGGGGGTAGGGGGAAGGAAGTAGGGGAAGTAGTAGAGAGTAAAGGGGGATAAATGGTGATGGAAGGAAACTTGACTTGGGGTGGTGAACACAGAATAAAATACAGATGATGTATGATAGAATTATACACCTGAAACTTATATAATTTTATTAAACAACTAGAGGTCTAGTGCATGAAATTTGTGCACAAAGGGGTGTGTCCCTCAGCCCAGCCTGCACCCTCTGCAATGTGGATCTTTCTCACAATCCAGGACTGCTGGCTCCCAACTGCTTGCCTTCCTGTCTTCCTGATTGTCCCTAAGTGCTTTTGCCTGCCAGCCTGATCACCCCCTAACCACACCTCTGCCAGCCTGATTGATACCTAACTGCTCCACTTCCAGCCTAATTGCCCCTAACTATCCTTCCCTGCAGACCTGGTCACCCCCAACTTCCCTGCTCTGCTGGCCTGGTCAACCCTAACTACCCTCACCTGCAGGCCTGGTCCCTCCCAACTTTCCTCCCCTGCTGGTCTGATCGCCCACAACTGCTCTCCCTTGCAGTCCTGGTACCTCACAACTGCCCTCCCCTGCTATCTTGTGATGGCCATCTATGTCCACATGGGGGCAGTCATCTTTGACCAAGTGAGGGTACGCATCTTGTGTGTTGGAGTAATGGTCAATTTGAATATTATTGTTTTATTCGATAGGATTAGATAGGATAGAGGTCTGGTGCACAGGTGGAGGCTGGCTGGTTTGCCCTGAAAGGTGTCCTAAATTTTGGTGGGGGTTCCCTTGGGGTGTGGGGCAGCCTGGGTGAGGTAACTGTGGTGGTTTGCAGGCTGGCCACACACCCGATGACCCAAGCAGAGGCCCTGGTATCTGGGATTTATTTATCTTCTATAATTTAAACTTTGTAACCTTGAATGGAGGAGGCCTGGGTTTGTCAAGGTGTGCGTAAAGCTTGGTTCCTCCATTGCCAGGAAACCCAAGTCTCCTTTATGTGGCCACAGCCAGCTTGTTTGGGTTAATTTGTATACTTGCTCCTGATTGGCTGTGGGCATGGCTTGTGGATGTAATGGAGGTACAATCAATTTGCATATTACTTTTTTATTAGATAGGATTCCACCCAAATAAATAAAAGAAAGAGTACAAGGTAAAGAAGGTAAAAATTATGAAAACATTTACAGTTTTTTCAAACCCAGAAAAATTAAATGTCAGAAACCCCCAAGCTGGACCACCTTCAAGAAAATAATTCATCAAAAATGGAAATGGTTTTAAGTAAAGTAATAACAATAAAAATCTAACTATTTTATTAACAGGCACTTGACTTTACAAATGGTAGTAAAATGATTTGACATGCTTAATTTTAACTGCAAACAGCTCATTTCTGCAGATTTATTATCTTACTTAAAAGTAAGATTGCCCTATAGAAAATTTGATAGGCTAGAATTGCTTCTAGTTAGAGTTTCTTGAACCTACTTTTATTCTTTCTGAATTATTATGACATTATCATTTATGTCAAAACAGTTGAGTCTTTCTTAGTGTTTCAGATAATTAATAACTGTGGGTTTCTAGGGGCTTATCCCTCAGTAGCAAAAATGTATTCCCAAACCTAATTACTCAGGTCTAAACTTGAATTTACCACTGAGCATTTAATTTAAAATTTTTTTAGTGTTGATTATTTTTGTCACAACTGCAAAGCCAATCTTGCTTATAACCATTTCAAGTGGAGTAATAAATTCCCATAGAATATACATATATTAAAAAGTAAGCAAAACCTTTAGCATTTCCCTTCTATCTGCACTTGGAATCTATTCTTGGTTTTTCATGATTCAGGATAGCTCAGGATATACCACCATAAGAGAAATCCACCCCCCCCCCCCCCACCTCCCAGACATCCAGACATAATCCACAAAAATTCTAATCCAAGGAAATAAGACAATCTATTTAGTCAAGCAATTGAATAAGCATCCCCCCTCTCAATTTCTGCTTAGCTGACTCTAACTTGGAGTAGAACAGGGATCAAAACTCAACCCCACAGCCCCATGTACTCCCAGGTGCACTGACAGATGCATCAGGAAGGACTTTATGGTTAATACCAATGAAAGGCTTCCAAATAACCAGTTTCCTCTTAGGTGAAACTTACATGGGGGATGAAACAGAAAAAAAAAAAACCCAAAAAACCCAAAACACAAACTCTTAATGAGAATAATGAATACACTGGTACTACTCTGATGGGATGACCACGTGTTTCAAAATGATCAACTTCAAAATTTGAATCAAATTGTAAAGCAAAACAAAACTAGAGTAAAGCACCTTTTCTAAAGCATCATATGTGTTCTGGCCCCAAACTTCCTCAACCAGCTCTACTCTTCACCATTTAAGATTATCCAGGGTTTGCTCCCTTTTACTTTTCTTGCCCTTCATTTCAGGCACAAAATGGTCTAAGTATTCTCTGCACATACCATACTTGTCCATTCTTCCCAAATGAAAAAAATATATATTGAAAACCACTATTACCTGAAATTGAAGTAAGGAGTTTTCTATTCCCTTTTAATACCTCTACAACCCTGTTTTTGTTTAATTACCTATGAAGGTTATTGATGTCAGTATGTTAGAGTTATATTCTGCTATCTTATTCTCTTTGTATTGAGTAGTTATTCCATTGTCTCTCAGTTTTCCAGATAAATAATTACATTGTTCCCCGAAAGGGGACCTGGCCCTTGGTGGGTCTGTCTAGGGCCAGCTGGTAGTCTGTAGTTTCTAGGCTTTCTGCAGGAAAAACTTTCACAATAAGAATACAGATGATTATGAGGGAACAATTATGAAAGCTGGGAATGTAAAATAAAAAAAAAATTAAAAATCTTAGAATAAAAGAAGCATCAGGAGAGCCTAGGCTGGGCTGCCTCAGCTCTCTGGGAAGTCAGAGAAAAAGGAGGCCTTGGAATAAGGTTAAGGGGTTAGTCTGGGATGAGCTTCCACTGCCCATTGCTCACCCAGTTGAAAGCCTAGTGAGGTTCTAGGCAATATGTGCCCCTGGGAGAAGTGGGAGGAGAAAAAGGGAATGGGAATGGTAGGGGCTGTTTCTCAGAGGGAGAGTACACTCTGGGTCCTTTGTCTTGAAGCTTTATCTTAGGGGAGGTCTCATGGGAGGGTTTTAGCATAACATTCATCAGTTTTTTATGTGTGCTCCTCCAGGGCTGTGGTCTCCACCAATTGGTCAGTGTCAGGAGGTCATTAGTCATTGCATCTGACCCTGGTGTGGCCCACTTGGTTTTGCTGCTTTTCTGGGTCTAGAGCTGAAATACAACTGAGGCCTAGATGATATTTCCAGGGAGGTGACCTTCTGTACCTGCTGTAAATTGCTGTCATTTTGTTTAGCTATCTGTCTCAGTTTCCCAATTTCAGTTGTCATGGCTTATTGGCCTATCTCAATATAATCTACACACACACAAAAAAAGACATCTTATTCTCTTTTTGTTGTATGCCTCTAATTGCTTTCTTTATTATATATCTCCAATATGTTAAGTCATTGTGAAATAGTGGGCAGCAGCTTTTTGTTCTACTGGTAATGACTACTGTTGTCCTTTATGATAGATGTTAGCTAAATGATGGCTTTGAAGATAAGCTTAGTGATATATAACACCAATAAAATCATGTTTAAGAAATATTTTTCAATTCCTATTTAACAGAAGTCTTTTCTTTTTTAAAGAACTGGTATTGAATTTTGTCAATTTCCCTTTCAACATCCACAGAAATGACCATATTGTTTTCCTCTTTGACTCTATCAATATGATGACTCATATCATTAGTCTTCCTAATATTGAATGATCCCCCATTTCTGAATTATTCCCCAATTGGTAATGTTATAATATGAACTATAATGGACTGCTGAATTCTGTTGAGTATACTTTAAGACTTTTGCATCCATACTCATTAGTGGGAATGGTCTGAGTTTGTGTGTTTGTGTGTGTATGTGTGTGTGTGTGTGTGTGTGTGTGTGTGTGTGTGTTGCTTTTGTTTTATTTTGATAAAATCTCTGTGAGACTTAAAATTATTTCACAAAATTTTTTGAAAATTTTCCTCTACTTCTATGCTTTTAAATAGTTTTTAATTTTATTTTTTAAATATATTTTATTGATTTTTTTACAGAGAGGAAAGGAGAGGAATAGAGAGTTAGAAACATCGATGAGAGAGAATCATCGATCAGCTGCCTCTTGCACACCTCCTACTGGGGAATGTGCCCACAACCCAGGTACATGCCCTTCACGGAATCGAACCCGAGACCTTTCAATCCGCAGGCTGAGGCTCTATCCACTGAACCAAACCAGTTTTGGCAGTTTTTATTTTCTTAACTTCATTTTTATTGTTGACATAATTACAGATATTACCATCCCCAACCTCCACCTTTTGCTCACCTCCACCCAGCCTCTGACCCCCTTTCCTCTGGCCATCAAAAGTAAGATTTTCTTTTTAACCTATAATGTTATTCAGAGCTAATTGTTCACTTAAATGGATTTAAATGAGAGGTTAAGGACAGAAATGTAAGTGTATGTCTTGAAATCTGTAAATAGCATGAGTTTTAAAAACTGAGTGATCTAGTAATGCTAGCACAGCTAATTTTTGTCTGTGCAACTTGAGCAAGTTAATGTTTTTCATTTCTTTGCTCACCTAAAAGTTTTTAGTGATAATTTTACTTTTGTTTCAGTAGTGCACACATAGATATTAAAATCATTGTTGTATATCACTGGCCAGTTTCAAGGTTATTTAACTTATAAAAGGTATAAGAGATTAAGGGACAATAATAAAAACAGGTGGACTAGAAGCTATGGTGAATCCAGTCTACTTCTATGATATAAAGTTCCTGCTACTTTTAGAAGATGTGGAGCACTTAGTATTAATGAAATGAGTGATCAGAAAGTCAAAGTTGAGAACAGAAAAATATACCTATTAGCAGAGAAAAGTATTTTCCGAGGTTGGCAGAACCACACAAAAGGCCAGCTTTGACAGGGCTTGCAGTCAAGTCTTGAACACCGAAACTAAGATTAAAGACCATGATCCTGTCAAATGGGAGATCAGTTTCTCAAATGGGATTTAAAAATACAGACCCTCCATAGTGCACGCTGCAGACCCAGTGTTATTAAAGGTCACCAGGATGTTTTCTTAAAGTTGCCGTGTTGGCAGCTTTATCATGAGCTCTGACCCTTCAGATATAGCTGCTGCAGGACTTGTATTAAAACCCTGTTCCCTTCACTCGTGTCAGAAAGGAAAGGCTAAGGCTTCTTGAAGGATAATGGGCTCTGGGGAAGCCTTCCTTGAGCCATTCCAGGTTTGGTTTATAAACCGTCTGAATGCACCCTGGTGAAGCAGCCCCAATCCTGCTGAGATTTTCCATCCTGAAATTAAATCTTGTTGTGCTCTTGAAGTTAGAGAGCAAGCATTCAGAAACCACTGCCTTGTTGGGAACTATCCTGGCAATATTAATAAATTTGTGATTTTGCTCCAATATAAAACTGCATATTGAATATATGTCCTACGTATATTATAAGTCTAGCACAAAGCAGTGACAATCACAAAGTGTTCTCTATTTCAATAGAAGAGGGGGAAGTCTTGCATACATGATGACAATTCATGAAATGAGAGGGATGCATAACCCTGGCTGAACACATACTTCACTTCAACTAGAAATCTTGCTTTAAAAAAAAACAACCCTAAAATCACTAAATTCAAAATTCCATTTTTGAATTAGAAATGTATAACATGGGACAGAAACTAAAGTCAATGCTTAGCATAAGTGAGCAGGAAACAAATATTGAATTAATATATGAAAGAACACACCAAAAATGAACAAATTCTTTTTTGATGTAAAATTATATGTTTGATTTACATGTAAAATGCTTTGAGTTATAGAATGTTTTAAATTTCATTTTTGCTCCAGGGTTATAAGTCAGTTCTCTTAAAGAACAAACATGAGACGATAAGCCTTAGGTTCCTATTTCATAAATCACTGTGGATTTTCACTTTCCTACTAGGTATATATATATATATATATATATATATATATATATATATATATATATATATAAATAATATTTCTCAAAAATGTATAATTAACACAAAATAATATGGTCTTATTTCCACCTCTCATTATAAAATGCATCAGAGGGCTTTTCAAAGTTGTTAGGTCTCAGAATTATTCTCTCGATTTTAAATCTTGTCAGTGAGAATCCAATAATAATAATTTTAGGGCTCACTTATACTAATGACATTGCATAGTTCACTTAGATCATTTGGATATAGGCTTATTCTTTTGTAAAATTGGGAATATAGTGCCTAATTCACCTAGCTAGCTGAGAGAATTAAAAGTAGCAATTTATAGAACCAGTGAGTATTTCCTATGAACCAAGCCATGGGCAAGGTTCTAGGAACACACATTGAATACGACTATTTCCTGCCTCACGAAGATTGCATCCTAATGGATGGGAATACAGATGAGTAAAGCCACAGCTACAAGAAAAGAACAGTGTCCTAACATAAATCTACATGTTATCCTCCCAGGAGACAGTAAGGAGAGCCTGATGACAATGCTCTGTTTCTTCCAGAATGTGGGAAATTGGGAAGGCATTTAAAATTGGATAGTTAACAATGAAGAGTTTCCCAGGAAGACATGGTGATGGGGGAAGAGAAAACAAGACCTAAGGAAACTCTGTCCTGCCAGGATAATCAGGGCAGACAACAAGAAATCAGAGTGGATGCAGGCTGCTAACAAACACCTCCACAGATTTGCAGAGTTGACACTCCACACCAGATGAAAGCATCAGTCCTACACATCTTCAGGGGTCAAAGAAAGCATGAGCTATTCCCCAATCAGGCTTCCACATTGTACAATCACATTTCTCTTTAAGAGAAATGTGCTCATTACAGATGAACTGCAAATGTCTACAGCATCTCATAGCTCATGCTGAGATCTCCTGCAGATGAAGTACAGAGTGAGAAGCTAGGTTCACATTTGACATGTTCCTTTTTCAATAGATGTATGAGCATTTTTCACATTAAATAATTTGTCTTTCCTGTCCATTAGATTTCTCTGCTATGCTAAAAACAAAGGAGAACTCTTTTTAAAGAAATACCTGGTTCATTAACTTCCTACAGCATTGTAAAGATTAGCATTTTCATGATCTGGCATGATTTGCAAAAGGATGCTCAGGATCCACTGATATTTTTCAAAAAATATATCATCATGGCTTAGTATATATAAAATAATACAAGGGACAACAGAAGAAATTAAGGTAATAAATTTCAATATAATTTACCTTATATAATAGAAACAATGCCAATTATGTGTGTGTGTGTGTGTGTGTGTGTATATATATATATATATATATATATATATATATAGAGAGAGAGAGAGAGAGAGAGAGAGAGAGAGAGAGAGAGAGAGAGATAAATTCTACATTAAATTTTAAAAGTAATTTAACTATTCTTATTATTTATAAATATAGACTTTCAGGTGTATACTACAATGTTACTTCACGACAACTCCTCCAGGTCCCTATTGTGTTATTATTTGTGTATCTATGTGTATATGACCTATAATATAAAGATATTTCCATTGTCATTAGAACATTTTAAATTTATCATCATAGACCTCATTTAAGAGAAGACCAGGAAACAAAAAAAAATTGTCAACTAATTGTTGTATATGTGTTCAGTATTTCTAATAAGGATTGATTATCTATTATTAAGCAATAAGAAGTGCACAAATATAATTGATTTGTTTTCACTTAGGATTGGTTAATGCTTACATAGCACCCAAACCTTCAGTAAAAATGCCCTAGATTCTTATGCAGTCAGACAATCTTAAAAAACAAAAAAACTCCTTTAATTGAAAAAAGAAAATTTCTCTAGATAAAATTTTAAATTTTATTTGAAACTCTGATTCTAATATAGCAATCTGGAGATAATCCTCTTAAACATTATGCTTATAAAATAAAAATGAGAAAACAGAAAAAAGAGATGATTTGTATCTTCAGAAACACAGAAGATGAGAAAATAAAAATACTGCATCTCACACTTCATTTGCAGGTCACCAACATTAATTTAATTTTAAAACAGTTGCAGTGTTGAGTTCTAATGCCATTTAATGGCAAAGGGAATTTAATTAAATTTATTAATTGCTGTCTTCTTATTTTTTAAGAGCTATGCATAATTTATGAACAAATTGAGAGAATCCACAACAAATTGAGAGAGCCTTTTTAAAAACAAAATTATTTTTATGTTAAAAGCACTTTATCATATTGGAGTAGTAAGGAAAATTTTTGTATTAAATTACTTAATAATTCTCTTGATACTAGCCTTACTTATAATTGGATTTCAATAATATTCCATTCATATATTATCTTTAAATATACACTGAGTGGCCAGATCATTATAATCTCTGAATGCATAATTATCTGGCCCCCTTAGTGTGTGTGTGTGTGTGTGTGTGTGTGTGTGTGTGTGTGTGTATTAGAGGCCCAGTACATGAATTCATGCATATATGGTGTCTGGCCAGCCTGGCCAGGGGAAGGGGATATGGGTGGTTGGCCAGTCTGCCTGATGGTTGAACTCCTGGTGGAGGGGACAATTTGCAGTTTAGCCTTTTATCATATAGGAAATACACTGAATGGCCAGATCATTATAGATCAGAGATCATAATAATCTGGTCACTCAGTGTATATATTTCACAATGAATATACATATAATATATAATATATATATTTTGCAGTGAATGTATATTAGAATATTAGTTAAAGAAAAAAGGTAAAGAATGAGATAAAAATGTCCCCAAAATCCTACCACCTTGAATATATTCACTCTAAAAATGTTCAGGTATTTCTTTTCACATAGTTTTTCCTAAGTATGTCCATAAATATATGCATATTCTTTATACACATTTTTGTAATTATGCTATAGACTGAATGGTTTGTACCTCCCTCCCCAAAATTCTACTATGTTGAAATCCAAACCCTCTGATAGGATTAAGAGGTGGGGCTTTTGGGAGGTGATTAGGTCATAAATGTGGAGTCCTCATGAATGGGATTAGTGCCCTTATAAAAGAGGCTTGGACAGCTAGCTTGCCCCTTCCAGCATGCCAGTTTAAGGAGAAAAGACAGCCATCTGGGAAGTGGGCTCCCTCGCCAGTCATCCAATCTTCTGTTGCCTTGATTGTGGACTTCCAGTATCCAGAACTGTGAGAATTTCTGTTGTTTATGAAGCACCCAGTCCAGGTAGCTTTGTTACAGCAGCCAAATTGACTAAGACAGTATATAGTGATCTATTCACAGGTGGAAGAATATGTGTGTAAAAACAAGCAAACACGAGTTACTCACACATACTAGTGATTCTCCAAAAGTCTTCTGAAATCTATCCACTTGTCTGTATCTACTGGCTCCATCATGGTAGAAAGGACAAGTATCCCTAATGGGTCCATAGTTAAATCTGTCTGTCCTTAAATCTATTCTTAACATAGAAACAATAGTGATTTAAAAAAATAAAAACCTGCTTCTTTGCTTAACGTTTTTTTTAAACTTTCTACTGCACTTAAGATAAAGGGAGAGTCTAAGCATGATCTACAGGCTTGGTGTGATCTTTCCTCTGCCCTCCTCTGCAGCCTTGAGCTAACCAGGTCTCCTCTGTGATCCTTCCTGTCTAGTCACACTTACCCTGCTTCTCTTACCAGAAGCTTAAATGTCCTTTCATCCTCACATGCTATTTTTTAAGAGAAGGAATAAGATTCATCTCATATTGCAATTAATGTCCAGACAAAATAGATCATTTAAATTTTGCCCTTAGCTGATCTTGGCCTCACCAGCTGGTGTGTGTGATAAGAATTTAACTAAATAATCACTATACATTAAAGCTTGTTCTGATTCAATAATTTAAACAGTCTCTTGAGGTAATGTTCAGGCACTCTTGGGATAAATCGTCTTCTCTCATTGTCTCATTGAGAGGAAGATAAGAGGCTAGATTTCCCCACAGACATGGCTATAATTGTGGCAGACCTGACTGTGGTTCTCATGTCTCTAACTTCCTAAGCATCCATCTCCTGCTGATTCCATCAGTGCTGATGTGGACCAATTAATTGCTGGCACTGAAGGTCCTAGATAACTCTAAGACATGACAGTAAAATGAGCAATAACCTTCTTTAAGGAATATTCTTAAGTAGCAGGACTCTCTCACCTTTAGGCAGAAAGGGATCCTATTTTGTGTGAATGAGCACTAACATAAACAATGGCAAAAGCAAACAAAAGAATATGAATAAAACTAGAAAATAAGACACAGTATTTCAACAAACAAGCAGGGTTTAGGGGCAGTACTGTTGACTGCTTGAAGGACTCTCTATGGTACATTGGGATGGGGTGGCAGATAGTTTTGCAGTTTCTTTAGAGTCCAAGTAAAAAATCTACCACAACCACTTAGAACTTTCCTTCCACTTTTTTCTCTCTCTCATCCTGTATAATAAAGAGGCAGTATGCAAATTAACCATCACTCCAACACACAAGATGGCCACCCACATGTGGACACAAGATGACCATCACAAGAATGCCCACAGGGGAGGGCAGTTGTGGGCGATCAGAGAAACAGGAGAGGGCTGTTGGGAGGGACCGGGCCTGCAAGGGAGGACAGTTGGAGGTGATCAGGCTTGCATTGGAGTGCTGTTGTGAGGGACCCAGGCTGGCAGGGTAGGGCAGTTAGGGGTGACCAGGCTGACAAGCCAGCAGGGTAGCAGTTAGGCATCGATCAGACTGGCAGGGGAGTGGTTAGAGGGTGATCAGGCTGGCAGGCAGAAGCGGTTAGGAGCAATCAAGCAGGCAGGCAAGCAGTTGGGATTGTGAGAAGAATCCCAGATTGGAGAGGGTACAGGTTGGACTGAGGGATACCCCCCCGACCCCTATGCATGAATTTCATGCACCAGGCCTCTAGTGAAAGAATAATCTCAAAATTAATGCAGCTTTCTAATTATGTTGATGCCCTGACCAAAATATTCTGAAAGCAGAAAATAATTCTCACCTCCTGAGACATATATTATAGTTCACAAATTAATAAGCTAAGGTATATATCTGTTGAGAATTCAAATAAAACTAAGAATGACAACTAACACTTGTTGCATGATTAGTATCAAGCAATGTTCCAACTATTTTTGTCTTCACAACATTCTAAGCCAAATATATTTTTTACTTTTCCTTCAAATATGTAAACTGAGGTAGGAGGCTATTCTGATAAGTCTAACCAAATAAAATGTAATGTGCAAATAAAAAGTTTCTGGATCCACAATTGTGGACCAGATCTATGATGTGGTATCCTCTCCAAGCTAATTTCCCATGGAACCACCATTGGATTTCTAGCACCATAATTCTGCTAGTTTTATTTTAACTATATTTTTAAATGAATACTAAAATACATAGCAAAAATGATGGACAAAAACACCACTACCTTTCATCAGAGTCTGTAAGCATTTATAAGGCAGGAAGTCATCAGTCCCTGGTGAGAGGACACATGAGGTTAAGCATCCTTTACCTGGACTCACTTTCCATACCTGCACTCTCCCCAGCACTCTCTCCACCCCTAGATCTTTGGTTCTTGCTCAATAATTCTCATTTTCTTGTTGGGATGGAGTCTTTTGAGAAACATTGTTAAATCATTTATGCGGAGTCACACCATTCAGAAAGAACCTATCATGTAATTTTAATACCCTACCAAATACAATTTAGTGATTTTTTACTTTTCTCTTAGCAGCTAAGGGAAATAATGCCAGTAAAAAATAAAATCAGACTGAAATAAGCCAGTCAAGAGATTTCTAAAACAAACAAAGTCCTCTTTATATAAAACAAGAAGGAATATATGATAAGATTTGGACTTCTCTAGCCATTTTATTAAGACCATTTTACCGATTTCCATTTCTTTGAGGGTAATTGTTTAGAGAAAATTACTCTAAATCCGTGCCAAGACCCTGGTAACCTGTTTTACCCTGTGTGGGGCCCCTTTTATGCTCTAAAATTGCCACTGGCCTTGGCCAGTTTGCAATACCTTTCTTGTTGGGAAAGCTATAAGGTTAATGATGGCTGTTTTCCTAACCATGTTCCCAGTTTAGCAGTTCTACCCTGTAAAAGGGTGGAATACATCCACTATCAACACATAAATTATGACTTCCCAGGGACCTTCACAAAGGCGATTGATGTCCTTGCCTTTGGGTATCTGCTGAGTGACTGATCGGAACAAACCAAAACCATACACAAACCTTTTCACTGGGGATAAAACAGTGGAGGCAGATTGAGATCCAAAGAAGAATAAAAACAAACAGCAATAAAAAATGAGGAGCCAACCAATGTAGCCAATATCTTTCCTGGAGGAGCCTAACTTCTTGGGGTAGAATCCCACCAGCTGCCTTGCTGACAAATTACTGCAGTATCTATTTGCATGGTGTGCTTAGATTTCACCATCAAATTTAGGATTGGTGAATGTGAAACTGCAGATTTAAAAGAACATAAAGCTACAAGCTTATCTATGTGTGTACTTACCTACTTCTCTAAGGCCTGCAGAGGGATTCGTTTTTTGTTGTTGTTGTTGTTTGTTTGTTTTTTTTAAAAGATATTTTTATTGATTTCAGAGAGGAAAGGAGAGGGAGAGTCAGATAGAAATATCAATGATGATAGAGAATCATTGGCTGCCTCCTGCATGTCCCACAGTGGGAATCAAGCCCTCAACCCGGGAAATATGCCCTGATTGGGAATCAAACCATAACCTCCTGGTTTATAGGTTGATGCTCAATCACTGAACCAAACTGGCTGGGATGTATAGGGATTTGATTTTTAAATTATTGCCATGTCCTGGAGTACTAGAATCCAAAAGAGCTTTGAAGTCTTCACAGATTTGAGGTAAACCTTGAAGCCCAGGCCATGTAAGAAACTTCCCTGATGTCACTCTGCAAAGAAAAACCTAGGTCTTATGTAACCAATTGCCTATGAAGTTGTAGAAACTAAATGTGGACTGGAGTGCTTGGGGAAATGAAAACATTTCCCCCAACTAAATACTGAAGATGACCATGTACAACAATCTATGGAAAAGTTATGATTAATGCTGTTGGTTTTTGAAAATATATTTTATTGATTTTTTACAGAGATGAAGGGAGAGGGATAGAGAGAGAAACATCAATGAGAGAGAAACATGGATCAGCTGCCTCTTGCACACCTCCTAATGGGGATGTACATGCAACCAAGGTACATGCTCTTGACCGGATTAGAACCTGGGACCTTTCAGTCTGTAGGCCATGCTCTATCCACTGAGCCAAACTGGCTAGGGCTAAAGCTGTTTTTTAATTTGCATTAGGTTAGCTATATTCATCTTGGCTTCTGAATAGAAGCATTAGCCTAGGATATCCAGATAAAATAGCAAAATGTCACCTTCTGAGATTGAAATTTGGTTAAACCGAACACATGTACTTACATTTGTCAAATGCCTTATTTTATAAATAAATTGCTAATGAACCTATGATATGTTCTACTGAAATCACATGACCTGGGTGTTTCTAGATCTATGCAAACTTACAATGTTTGTGACTTGGAAAAATTGTGTTTTTTAGTATTTTATTAGACGTACTCACACAAGCAGACACACACAAACACAAAAAAACAACAAAAAAAAACACCCCACCATAATTACCACCACCACCACCAACAACAACAACAACAAAAACACAGGTTAATGGTGGAGAAAAGAAACTTGAAAATAAGATCTGTTATTTTTCAGGCCTTGCCAGGCAAAAGAGGCACATGAAACACAGATGTATTGGAACAAAAATAATTCTCTGCAATCTGTAGGAGCTGGAATAAAATATTATTTAAAAACATCCATAAGGCTTTGCTTTCAGTCTAGGAAATGATTATTAATTTGGAATATATGTCTGCTGGCAAAAGCAGGAGTACAAAAATGCTGTGAGGTAAGAATGCTTGGTTGGAGCTTGAATTTGAAAGAGTTATGTAAATTAAAATAAATAAATGAAAACATCTGAAGTGAAAGGAATTAAAAGTTACTTGGTCCACATGGTTAACAAGTCAGGGTTTAGCTAGTGGGGTTTGGATAGCAGGAGAGAATCTATGCAAACTAGGAATGTGAGTTGGGACTCAGAGCACACCTATGCAACATAACAATGTCCTTCTCTCTCCAGGTTGTAACATGACAGAGCTTTCCCAACCAGCCAACAGTACTAGGTTCCAGCTTTCCAATGGGAATAATAACTGTCAATGAACAAAATGAAAAAAGCTTAAAACCCATCTGACCTACATGGGCATTTCTCCATATCTGTTGCCTGATGGATAGTACATGAAGTTTTGAGCACAAACTTGAGATAGATGCAGAACACATGCCTACCAGTGTGTGTTCCTGGCAAGCTCTGTCCCTAAGGGCTACATTTTTGTCTCTAAGATTCAT
The DNA here is from genome assembly GCF_014108245.1 of Pipistrellus kuhlii. Taxonomy (NCBI): domain Eukaryota; kingdom Metazoa; phylum Chordata; class Mammalia; order Chiroptera; family Vespertilionidae; genus Pipistrellus; species Pipistrellus kuhlii. The sequence continues at coordinate 24,233,964 of NW_023425405.1, read as the reverse complement.
GACCGAGTTGATAAACAGCGGGGAAAAGTTTGTGATTTTAAATACTGTGTACAGTCACTGAATAAATACTACTTTCAAAGGTTGTAGAGTCATGATTTCTGATTTTCCATTCTAACTTATTGATTAGTATCACTAGAACTATCATAGTTGTCCCCTCAAAAAAGAAGTTTTTGAGAAATTTCTGTCTTAAGCATCAAATCTATAATCTTCCCTTGAATTTTAGTTGTCCTGAAATTTTGATTTTTTTTTGTCTAGCAAAGAATCTCCCATTATATTATGTGGTTAATTTTAAATATATTTAATATCTGGGCCAATAAATTTTCTATGGAGGGATGTTAATTTTGAATGTACTTAATATCTGTACCAATGAATTTTCTATAGAAAATTTAAACAAAATGAAAAAGATATCCTGAAGTTGAGATATCGTTGCTGCACATAGATTATAAGCAAAGCAATTTTATCAAATAACTCATTTTACAAAACAAAATTTATTCATCTGATCCTGAGAACTATTTATTTTAAGCTGTATAAAATGTCAAATTTCTTATGTGGAAAATTTGTAGCTATTGTTCTTAATTTTCTTCTATCACATAAACTACTATAACACCAAAATTTCTGTGGTTACACTTAATTGGAGTTTATGCTGCATAAATAGATATTTTTGCCACAAGCCTTGACACATGCAATGAAATTAAAGCATCATTAAATCAAACAGGAGGAGAACTGGATGTTCTCACCTACCAAAGATGGCACCTCAACAATGACTGTCTTGTTGGTTTGTTTCTAAGTGTGTTCAGGCCACATATTGTTTCTGTGATTAAAACTACATAAAAAACTAAGTTTTGACGAAGATTGCCTTAATGTTGCCCTCAACGTAATTAAATTTCAGACAGGCTTCTTCCCAATCTAGGCATCTGATTCCCATTTTCTTAGGGCATCTACTTTAGAAAACCTGTAATTATAAATCCTTCCTCTTCTTCATTGAGTGTAAATCTTTTTAAAGCCATTTGCCAGTTCTATAACCCAGGGTTGTTTTTCTGAAGGGCCCATGAGTCATCTCTTTGAAATGTAATCACTTAGGAAGGTGATGCCTTCCTCTCTCAATCTCTGCTGGAGGATAGAAACCTAACTTCTAGAGGCCTTGCTCCAAGTTACAAAACTGTCTACTTCCTTTCATGATGATAGAATGTTTACTTTTCCTTTTGGTAAAGCCAACTAGCAAACACAGGTGACACACAGACTCTCACATGCCAACTCTTAAAAATTCGCCTGTCCTTTAATTCAGCAGAGTCTAGCTCAGTCTGAGTTCAGGCCTCTCTCACCTGTAGCAATAGCCTTAACTAAAGTTATGGCTGCTTGTTTAACTTTGTCCCAAGCAGTGTTTGCATCAACAGTCTAATTTTGACTTACCTCAGAGTTGTCAGACTTGTCTGTTTTTGGTTCTTTGTTATTTGTTAGTTTGCTTTTCCTCTTGGAAAGAGATTGATTTTCTTAGGATACATAATAGTTAATACTGTTCTTCATGACTTTAAAATAGCATTACAGTAAAAAACAAACAAACAAACAAACAAACAAAAACCTTAAATGTTCTAGAAAATTTTATTTTATATTTCCTTAAAAACCTAATGATAATGACACTACTACACCTACTTGTCAGTGTTTCTCAAAGGACAAGGTTCTCTGGCTCGCCAATGAGGCTATTAAATCTATCTGGATATGCAAATGTTTCTTTAATGAAGAATAAATTACCCACCAGGTTTACTGAACAATGAAACAAAACCTCTCAATTCTGCTTCCAGCTTCTAATCTTATTTCTGTGACCTAGGTGGGGGTCTCTCTCAGGCTGACACTGGAGAGGGTGCCATGACTTCTCTGGTTCCCTTAGTGTTTGTACAATTAGTAAGTTGGTGGTAATGTGTGAACTTTTAAATCCCCGCAAGAAGCAGCTACCAAGAAAAAAAAGTAATAATAAGAAATGAGAGGGAAAAGAAAGATAAAATTTATCAAATACTTTACAATTTGCAAGGCACTGTTCCAAATGCAGTATATGTGTTATTTCAAGAATCATAATTGCAACACTAGGGTAGGTTCTCTTGTTATTCTCATTCTACAGATGAGGAAAGCATGGTCCCAAAAATGTAAATAGCTTCTCTAAAATTATACAGCTAATAAGTGTCAGGGCTGGAATTGGATAACTCAAGAAGTGCAGCACCAGGCCCAACATGGCCAACCATTATGCTGTAGTAGCTTCTAGGCTTGCAGCCTATCAACAGAAGATATGAGAAAATTGGCTGAAAGAAGGCAAAATATACAAAACCAGCAAACATAGTCAGGTCTTACTTACAGTCTTGCTAAGTTACAATTATCCTTAAAGTAAAAGTTATTTCTGCTCATTGATGTAGGTCACGGATACTTGGTCTCAGATGCTACCATCTAAGGCAGTAGTTCTCAAAATGTAGTTCCTATAATAGTTGGTTGTCCATTTGAAACTGTGTACTCTGTTTTTTACCAACCCCTGCCCCAGACCTCCCAATTGGAAACTCTGGGGTGGGGCTCAGCAATCAGTTCTACCAAGCCTCCTGTGATGCTGATTGCTTGCTCAAATCTGAGACTCATGGCCAAAGAAAATCTTGGCAGGAATCCTGCTGCTGCTGCTGTGATTCTTCTGTAGTTATTAGCTTCTAAATAGCTTGTTGTAATTTATAGATTTCTAGCCTGAGTCGGCTCCACCCCAGAGTGAAGCCCATTTCAAAATCTTACCCAGAACAGGCTTGCACAAAATTCCTTCTGCAGAACTATCTGTTGAATGAATCAATACAATCATCTTTGTTTCTCCCTTTCCTATCACCACAATACAATCATCTTTGTTTCTCCCTTTCCTATCACACTAAGACTGTGAAGCCACTAAAGAAATCTGCAAGAATTCATAATATATTCTACCCCAACCACAAACACTTAACTGAACCACAAGTAATGCACAAGATCATGTGCATAGGGAGAGGTAAAAGAGAAGCCACTGTTTGGAGGTCACTACTATAGTCTAAAGAGGGAGAAGAAGCATCTGGGCAGCCGTCCAGAACCCTGGAGTTTGGTCTTTATAACTCACAGCAGACCTTGCCTGATTTACTGGAAGTGCTGTGACATCCCAGAGTAGCAGGTGCCTCCATCTGCAGCTGAAGCCACAATACACTTAAAAAGAACAATAAAATTTACTTTATGTTCCACCCTTAAATAATAAAAACCAGCTGTCCTACTTGTCCTTGTAAGTAGGGCAATCAATAACACTGATCCATCAATCATATGCAGAGCAAGGATAGCCTTCATTTTTGAATATATGTTAAAGTACATTTACAACTGTAAAAAATACTATGAGCCTTAAATATAAATATGTTAGTATTCTTGAATTCCTTTTTTCCTTGTAAAGGCACTGGATAATCCCATCTCTTTCATAACAGAGAAGTCAGTAGACAGAATTCAAACATTAAGATAGATACACAGCCTCACAGCCCTGCTGGTATAGCTCAGTGGTTGAGAATTGACCTGCAGGTCTCAGTTTGATTCTCAGTCAGGGCCATGCTCAGGTTGTGGGTTTGATCTCCAGTATGGGGTTTGCAGGAGGCAGTTGATCAATGGTTCTCTCTCACCACCAATATTTCTATCTCTCTCTCGCTCTCTTCCTTTCTGAAATCAATAAAACTTATTTTTTAAAAAAGAATAAATACACAGTGTCTAACTACCTTGGTGGGAAATACTTCAATTTGATTTTGAAATGACATTAGAAGAACTTAAAAATAATTCCATATTACCTCATACTACTATAATATGGAATGTCACCTATAATTGAAAACTCTTTAAAAATTAAAATTTAGTTATTTAAAAAATTAAAATATTTTGAAGTACAAATACTGGGTCGGGGAATATTTTTTCTTGGTCATCATACAAAGAATCCTATTTTCATATAGCTATGGTAAATTAATATATAAAATATAATTATTATTTGAAGGGAAAATACCTTAGGATATTAAACTCAGCATTGTGGCATATCATAGTTAACTATTGACAAATAAAGGGCATAACCTTGAACATGAAGCCCAGTTGATCAAGAACATATTTTTCCACTTTTTATTCTCAGTTCTAATCTTTCAGAGCCTGTGACCTTCAGTAAGTTTCAATATCTTTTCACCACTTTTGTTACTATACTTACTTTGTATTATTTTAGTGGACTGGCAATGCATTTAGAGGGCATAGAAAATGTTTTCAAATACTTTAAAGCACATATATTATTTAAAATTATAATAAAGCATTGCTATTTTAATAGATACTAATTTCATTGTTCTTAAATATTTGAACATGTTCAAATTTTGCCATTATTCCTCCTCTGGTCATAAAATATGAAAACATGTCAAAGAAAACAATTTGCTTTTAGATTTTTATATTTCAACTCTGGGTTAGACATTCAAACCAAGTTCTAGTTGCCCACGCAGCCTCTGTCTCCCCACAGGCAGTCTGAAAACACCCAGAGGCAGGTCTTTGTACTGTAGTCTGTAGGATATGTAGGAGAAAGCAGGTTCATAAGATATTCTAACTGATGTAAACCTAGGAAAGTCTTAAAAGTGGTTGAACATTTCATAGGTAACATTACATTCCAGTATGAAACCCATACCTAGTCTTTCCAGAACAACTGTCAGATTCAGACCTAAATACTTCCACCCAAAAGGACTCCTTAATTATTAGCATGGAAAACACAACGTTTCCTTCTTTTCACTGAAAAGATGCCCCGGGGTGTCCTGAGGACATAGGCCCTTTCCTCTAAAGATCCCAAAGGAAACATATTATGACCAGTACACTGCTCTGCATAGCTGTAGCTCTAGTCCATCTCCACTCAGGTAGTATTTTCAGTCTAAACCTGGTGAAATTTGGTGAGATAAAATAAACTTTTGAAGAATTAATTAATGCATTTGCCACCTAAACATATATTTCTTAGACTGAAATGTATATAACAATCACCCATTTAATAAACAGTACTTCAGAGGCTAATGGTGGAGGAATTTTAAATTAAGATGGACCGGAAGTGTGGCATAACATAGGAGAATACCAATATGATAAGGATTTTTTGAAGCACAGTGCTGATTTCAAATATCCTTTGGGAAATGATCAGATCACGAGGCTACCACCCACCTTCATGAAGAATGAGTCCCCTTATAGAACAGACCAGGGAAAGGTCCCTTGCCATTAGCGGCTACAGTGAAAAGATGGCTCTCTAGGAACAGGCTTTCGCCAGATACCAAATTTGCCAGGACTTTGCTTCCCGGACTCCAGAACTGCGAAAAATAAATGCTTGTTGTTTATAAGCTACTCCATTTATGATAGTTTGTTAATTTAGCCCAAACAAATTAAGACATTTTTTTCAGTTATTCAAACCAACTTAGGAATCCCAGAAGCAAGTCAAATGAAATGGCCTGCACTTGCCCTAATGGGCTGCTCATGCTGTTCCCTTCATCAGCAATATCCTGCCTGCTCTGTGTCCTCTGGACACCATGCCCTGCACCCTCACATGGAAGGAGATGCTCTCTCCTCCATGCCAAGTAGCACTCAATAGTGTACTATAACTTTAATTCCTTCACCAGATAGAGGGCTGTGCCAGGGTGTGGTCACACCAGTGTCCGGTAGGGAGATGACTGAGAGGTGCTAATTTAGGAGATGAGCTCTACTTTTTATTTTTCTTCTAACTGTATCCCCAGTGGAATGCTATCTTATTTTGATAAAATGGTGCCTCTCTAAAATTATATCTTGAACTATCACTCTTATTTATATATAAATATATATGTACCTCTGAGAACAGCCATTTAAAATGCAAGCTTCTCTGTCCTAAGCAGCTTTGCTGAACAGATGGGTTAATCCGGAGATAATTAGAAAATCCAGTTAAACAGAAATTCTGCTAACTGGAAGCTTCCATTTTATAATCAAGCTAATTAACTGGGTAATTATTGTATCTCTTTCTTCTCAGACTGTGACCTCATTGAAGGTAGAATATTTTTCTCATTAACTTAAATATAAAATGCACTGATCAAAATGCTTACTGAAAAAAAAATTGTACTAAATTGTACTAGCCTCAAAGTACAGTTGGGGAGAATATACATTGGGAACACAAGAATAAATTGAATCAGGTGTCTGATTCTAATTATTCTCTAACATATATAACAAGGTCAAACACAACTTTAAAAGAGCAGATAGCACATAAGAAATAAAACAATTGAAGACATCTTCTTATCTCTTTTCTTTTTAAAGTATAAATCTATGTTCTCAATGTATAATGGCAGACCAAAGGACAAGGAATTCAACTGATAAATGGACTCTAGGAAGAGTGGTAGTTTGCATAGAATTATAAAATAAAGTGAAGAATAAAAAATGACAATACAGTCCCAAAAGAAAGGTCAGAGAAAGACAAAGGCCATAGGATTTCACTTACATGTAGAATTTAAAAATAAAAACAAAGAAAAAAAACCCATAGGAGTGAAGAACAAATTAATGGCTGCTAGAGGGTGGGTACAGGTGAGAAAGGTAAAGTAGTCAATAGTATTGTGTTAAGTTTGCATGGTGATAGACTAAGGATGGTGAGCACGTGATACTTAAATAAATGTTGAATCACTATGTTGTACACCTGAAATGAACATAATATCATATGCCAACTAAACTTTAATAAACACACACACACACACACACACACACACACACACACACACATAGAAATGTGGACTATGAATTGAATCATCCATTCTGGAGTTGAAGAGGGTGGCAAATTCAATTCAATGCAATTTATGCAAAGCTAATTGCATCTCAACTATATTCATTAAGTCAGCAGTTTAATTATTTACTGCAGTTAATAAGAGTAAAGACACTTAACAATATTGAGTAGATTAAAGGCCTGTAGTGAGGTTCTGAGGGTCCACTGTGGGCTAGAATATTCCAGAAACTTTTCCTGCAAAAATAAACTTTAGCTAGACTATTTGTGGTTGCTATTTAGTTTCACCATTTGTCAAATGACAAATGAAGCTGAATTGTTACTACTGAGTAGTTCTTTCCATGTGAGCCAATTAAATTCAGTATTTTCTTTGATATGTCTGTACTATTCTTTGCAATGTAAATGTTTCTGTTTGAAAATGAACTTTACTAAGTACTTTTTATTCAACTGCAACCTAAAACTTTAAAATATGCCAGATTTCTCCCACCTCATGTCCCCTCTTTCAGCATTCTCTTCTAAGAATCATACATTTAAGTTTGCCTATAAAAATTGAAAGCCATTCTGAACAAAAACAATTGGCTGTTGCGACCCTTTGATGGAGCGTTAACCTTGCCCTCTCCTGAGGGCCAAGAAAGATAAAGTCTGGTTGCCTGGAGCCCTTCATGAAAATGAATCGGGAGCAGAGAGTTCATGTGCCTGCATTTGTGAATAGTAAAAGCATCCCAGAAAGATTATCCATTAGTAATTCTTTTCATGTACTTTATTATGGCTGCCATTCAAGTTTGTGCTTTCAATGTGACTGTAATGTACTTCATAAACTCCTTGCTGCTTTTTTCTGTTGGTTACATACCCAGTTAAATGACTGATTTCTGACTTAAAACTCCATGGTGAGGGCCTGGTGTTTTTACTTTTGTGTTTGAGCCACACTATTGTCTCTCTTTCTCAAGCATATCTTACATTCTCCCCACTCAGTCATTTTGCCTCTACTTATTCTGATTGGATTCATGTTGTTCATATTCACTTAGTTTACCTTTGTCTCTTGAAAGAATCCATATTCCATAAAACCTCTTCAGATACTCCCAGTTATATGTGGCTTCTATCTCCTCTGAGATTTTCTTGGTCATTTATCACAAATTGACTTCCAATTACATCTATTTGTGAGGATGTCATATCACTTATATTTGGAGGATGAGTATAGGATCACTCACCCACTCCATTCACTCAACAAAAATGTTCATTTATACAATAAAAATCTCCCATGAGGATTTTCCAGGAATAGACACTGAAGATATAGTGGGAAACAGCAAGCTCATCCCCAGACCACTACACATGATGGATTAATGAGGTGTAGGTGCTATGCCTTTGGAGCCATGATCTTTCTTAATATCTTCCGTTATAACCAGGACACAAGGACAGAGGAGGTTCTTATTGGTGGGACAGAAGTGCACGTTGTATTAGTACAAATGAAAATTCTACAGTAGAAACTGAAAGAGCCACCAGCTTAGTGCAAAGACAGAGCTGAACTTTGTGACAGAAACTGATTTGAAACTTAAAGTATGGTCTCAGGGGTTCATGGTCAGGAAACTCATACTGAGGAATCTTATAATAATTATATTCAATGACAGATATTTAATTATATATATATTACACACCCCATTCCCATCCCCCCACACCACTTAAAAGGGCACAGCTGTCTGGGCTTCAATTTTTAATACTTTAATGATAGTAAGGCTACAGCAACTCGGTAAAGGAAGTATTTATATATGAGCTTTCTAATTATTTAGGCCCCTTTATTTTCTTTCTTTTTAAAAAAATAAAAGCACATTTGACTGGCTTAAAAGCAAAACAGGCACTTATTTGCACACATTTTTCATTCCCAACCCCATGACTGACTGATAGGGAATCCTGGTCCTTTGGCAAAAAGGCTCAGGATGAAACTATCATTTTTGAATTACTCATTTTCAACCCCTAATCTTAAAGTAATAGGAAATTGCATATAACTATATAATACACCAAATCAGAATTCCACAGTAGCCCTGGCCAGTGTGGCTCAGTAAGCTGGAGTGTCATCCCGCGCACCCAAAAGTCAGAGATTTGATTCCCAGTCAGGGGTCACACCAAGTGTGTGGTTTCATCCCTGGTGGTGGGAATGTGTATGGAAGGCAACAGATCAATGTTTCTCTTTCTCCCATCCTCTCTCTAAAATCAATTAAAAAAGGAGAAATTACCAAATCAATAGAAAAATATATCCTCAATCAACAACACTAATAAGAAATTCAAACATGAAATACAGCTGAGGTTAATTTCATTTACTAATTATCTTTCCTTGGGCATATGGAACGAGTGATCAACAGATACATTTGAGTCAACCCATATAAACAGAAGAATTTGTGTCAGAGAAATATCCAGAAGATAGGCAGTGTCTGTCTGTTAAATTCCACACGGGTAGGTTTGAGCAAATAGATAACACTTGATTGGGGCTGATTGTTCATATTAGAGAGTGTCTATTAATGTCAATGACATATTTTGTGTCTGGGTGTTTTCAGGAGAGTTGAGTGAGTTTGGATGGGAGTTGTCAAAAGTAAGAGGTATCTGAAGCTTTGTCATAGGAATTTTCCTTACTAATATTTCAACTAGCTAAAATCTGAAGCAGCTCTCTTTCATTATTATAATAGAAGATTCTGTAAACAAATAACTATGACAATATTGCAAACACAACGAAATCCTCTCTATTCTTAGTACCTCCCTTCTTAGTCACAACCCTAGACAGTGATGACTGCAGTGACCAAAAGGATTGTACAATGTTTGTTTTTGTTTTCTTTACAACATAGGAATACATGCATCATCTGTAAACAAAAGCCATAATTTATAAATAAGAACTCCACTGATAAAACCTTTGGATTTTTACAACAAATGAGAAGAAAATATCTCATTTAAATGCATCATCCTGGCTGCTGTGCTGATCAATTGGGAAGTTAGTGCAACAATAAATGCAATGAATGGCTCAGGAGGGGACCTGATGGAGATGGGAAGAGACAACTGAATTCAGGGTATATTGAGGGCATGTCCTCTGCTGGTTAGCAGATTTGGAATGTGAGGGGTGGGAGAAAGGGTCAATGAGGAAGCTAAGATTTGGCCAGAGCAAACATGAATGAAGCTGACATTTCCCCAAATAGAGAAAACTGAGGGAGGAATGCTTGTTTTTGATCAATAGTTTGGTTTTGAACACAGGTTTGAGATGCCTGTGAGGCTGTGATGACTGTGACTAAGCAGGCGGCTGGGTGTAGAGCCCGAGGCTCCACAGAGAGGACAGAGCTAGAGACACAAATTTGTGAGTCATGAGCATATCGATGGAACATGGGGCCTTGAGACCGGTGTTTTCCCAGCCACACTCTGTTCCCTGAGGAGAGCAGAATCATGTTGAGAACTGTTGCACTTAACCAGCATTGGGATTTTTCAGAGCAAATATAATGGAAGGAGAGAGGAGCAAAGAAACTGAGGACCATTTCAAAGGAGTGATTAAAAGGCTAGGACACACAATTGAAACTGAGAGGAAGGGATGTGAGGGCATGAGTGTAGGAAAACCTATTTCTGTTATGTTTGACTTAGGGAATGGAATGAGCAGCAAAATTATGGAGTGGTTGTAGTTAATGATAATATTGATGCTCAGGGGTGACCTTGAAAGTGAGAGGCTGCAGGAGGAGACAGAGTAGGTCCAATAATTAGGAGATAGGTCATTGGAAGAATGGTCCCCACACACTGAAAGCTCTAAACAGTATAACTGGGGAGTTATTGGAGCATGTGGCAGTGATCCAGGCATTGTATCATACAAAATATAGACAATGGTCCAAAGTTCTGTAAATATCCCAAATTCTCAGAAAGAGACAGTTTTAAAATTTGCTCCAATACTAGGGTAGTGGAGTATGTATGTAGGGGTGAGGGGGGTTGAGGGAATTACTCACTTATTAAATACACAAACAATAAAAAAATGGTTTTAGAACCACTATAAACATGTAATAGTATGTGTTCTTTCTATAATTATCAAGATTTTGAAAGGTGTGGTCTCTATATCAAGCATTTTAATCAGGTTTTTTTGGGCATATAAATTACATGATCATTGCAATGAAAATCAACCTGGCTGGGCTAACTTAATAAGACCCTGCTATAAGTGAAATCCCATCACTTTCATACCACCACAGGCATTTCACAAAAACCCAATTTAAGAAAAGGCTCTTAAGGGTGGTCAGAGTGTGCCTTTGCTTTTCATCACAGGACTTGCAGTTAGCAGAGGTCATTAGTCAAGTGGTGGCCCCTCATACAGCCTGCTGGCAACTGGCCTTAAAGCCTGGGCAGCCTTATTAAATCCAAGCACTTGCTTGCACTCTGTGACTGGTTAGAAAAGTTACTCAGCTGGTCCCTATCTACATGTAAACTCTGACAAAGGAGTTGAAATTACGACTATTTTTTTTTATTTAGCAAACTCACACACGGTAAATATTGACATTAGTAAATAACGATATTGCACAAGTGTGCTTGTGAGTATATAAAATATATATCCAAGTATTTAAAATGTTTTGAGAAAGTACATTTGCCTCAAGTGTGATGCTACAGGAGGTAATTCTGATGTTATCATGTGAACGGTTGACCCTCCCTGTGAAGGAGGTATTCCACACTCAAGTACAATTAAGTTTACTTAATGATCTGTGGCTACATTCTGCTTAAATGGAGTCAGTATTAGTGACACCTCTAAACCATCCCTTCAATTTGTAGAATGTTTTAGTTAAAGAGATTGCACCTGTCTTGATCTAAACTTCCCAGAAATGAGGTACATGCTTGTTTGCTTGAATACAGAATGATAGTAAATTCATGATAGTAGCAGGGTAAGAAATTCTAGCAGGTATTTAAAAACTACTGATTATATATATTAGTATATGGAGTATATTATATATATATATATATATATATATATATATATATATCTCCAAGTTATATATACATATATAAAAACAGAAATAATATATAGGTATAATAAATATATTATATATGTATATGTACTCAGTAGTATATAAATTACATGCTAATTATATATGACTATATAATTATATATAATCAGTAGTATATATTTCTATCAATATATGTACATAATTAACTCTATTGTAGAAATCCTTTCACAATGAAAATATATCAAAACATCACATGGTATACTTATATTACAATTTTATTCACCAATTATACCTCAATAAAGCTGGAAAAAAATGTGAACATCCTGAGCAGTGTACAAATGAATACTACAGCACCTCTTCTGGCCTTGATAAATATTGTTGCAATGAATTAATGAATTCTCTGGAAAAAAAATTAGAGAGCAATGTTGAACACAGCCTATTTATAACTTTATTTTGCTTTTCTGTTTGATTCCTCTTAATATCATCACAACATTTAAAATGAAAGTAATTCACTTTACTGTTGCAAATTGGGGTATTTAACATGCAGTTTGGTTATTTTGTTTTCAAACACCAAAGAATACTTTAGAATAAGTTGGCACTGTTGGAGAGTTATTTTTCACAACTCAATAGAAATAACATTTTGACATTCAGTCCTCTTATTATAGGATTTAAATAGTAAGTACAGATTATTGCTTCAATGGCTGGTAATGTTCACTTGATTGATAAATGGTGCAACTCATAATTTTGTACAAACTCATGCCATTAACTATTTAGAGATTTTTTTTGTCCCAATAACTAATATTGATTATTTTTGTAAAACTATCTTTTTGTATCTGGTAGAACCTCTGTTTCTCAGTTTCACGTGACAAGAGGAATGGATAGAAGATGAACATGGACTCCTTTTGTTAGTTTCCTATGCCATGCAGCAAGTTGCAAAGTGAAGACTCAAGAGAGACTACATGACATTGGATGGAACACAGGATTTCAGACCAACCACAACAAGTCTTCTAAGACTCCAACTCTGAATACAACCTTCAGGCTCCTGTCTGAGCTTAGGTCAAGAGTTCTCTCTGAATTTGACACATTTGACACAGCAACATGAGTAATATACTAAGCCAATACCCACAAATATACTGCAGACAATATAAAAGGGAAACTCCAGTAGGGCATGTTGGCTAATCCCTAATCCCATCTTTCCAAAAAATAAGCTTCCAAGAAACTTAAAGCCAAAATTCAAGCTCTTTTTCCCATGGCCCCAGTTTCTAATCTTAATAGGAAAGAAGAGGCAGTTTATAAATAAAGTCATTAAATAAAAATAAGTCATCCTGCCAGACAGTGTGTTATGATGAAGAACATAGAGCTTGGGGGTTTTGTTCTGTTTGTTTTGTTTTTCTCTTTTTAATATTCCAAGCAAACATAAAGAAAAAAAAAATTCTCCCCATAAGCCTGCCCACTAGTCAGCATCTATGTGGCAGAATACAGGGCCCAGGAGCTGAAAAGGCTGCCAGGCCCAGTGGGTGGGTGGCTGGGGGGGACGCTTTGTTAGTGGTCAAGCAGGGCACTCCTGTGGTGCCACACTTCAGTTTGAAAGCTTTCCAGTCTGCCAGAAGGTAAGCCACAGGGAATGAGCCTGCAGGCAGGAAGATGACAAGACAGGCAGGGGGTAGAGTGAAGACAGGAGGGCACAGATTCTTCTCCCTGGGAAATGAGCCCTCCCTCGGAATCTGTTTATGTGAATGACTATTCCCTTGCTCACATCCCTTTCATAGGGTGGTTACAGATTCAATGTGGGAAAGCTGCTGGAAATGTTTTGTAACACTGGTGTTGAGGGAAATGTTTCTTTCACAGGCTATGTTTTGTTTTCGGGAACCATGCTTTGAATCATGTATTCCCGAGTTCATTTAATAATGAGTTCTTCCACCACTGAGTTTGTTCTAATTCTGATTCTCTTTCAGACACAGTAGGCATGGAAGCAGAGGGGAAGGAAGTCTTTAAACTCCATGCTCCATTGACTAAGAGGCATGGCCTAAAGCTGTTCACTTTCCTAACTTGTAAGAAAGTAGAAAGTTGCCCCACTTTCTTTTCTGGAGAAAGTGATTTTTGTCCTTGGAATGTCTTACTGATTATGAACAGATGACACTGAAATCCATTTGCCTTTCAACTGTTCGAAATTCAGATTACTCTTCCCCTGTGGGTATGAAAATAGGCAGCAAGTGAATTGTTCCCCAAGCCAACCCACAATGCCTAATCCTAATGATCAGCCACTGCTCTAGACTTTTACGACTATTGTTGCTATGGGGAAATACATTTGTGATTTCATTTTTAATCCTCACCTGAGGATAACTTTTTTTATTGATGAGAGAGAGAGAGAGAAAGAGAGAGAGAGAGAGAGAGAGAGAGAGAGAGAGAGAGAGAGAGAGAGAGAGAGAGAGAGAGAGAGAGAGAGAGAGGAAGGGGAAGGGGAAGAGGGAGAGAGAGTGAGAGTGAGAGATTTATGTGAGAAGAGACACTGATTGGTTGGTTGCCTCCCCTAAGTACCTTGACTGGGATCAAACCCACAGCATAGGTATATGCCCTGCCCAGGAACCTAACCCGGTCAGGGATTCACTCCAACCCACTGAACTTCCCAGGCATTTGTAACTTTACATTAGAGACTGAGGAAAGTATGTCTCCCCTTGGTGGTGGCCCAAAATCAACACAGGGTGTCAGATGGCTGAGGGCAGAAGTTTCTGAGAGCATTTGACTTGATTGGCTCCCTGTGTGTCTAAGTCTTGACAAGACAGGGGATATGCCAGGTCATATGTTCTGAAATGGAGAATACATGCCAATGAGGGGAGTGGGAACCAGAACTTTCTGAGTGCTATTATCATCGATAGGTCATTCTTGAACCAAGCGTTTACACATCAGGAGTCTTGCTCAGTAAAATATGTGTTTTCTTCTTCTACCAAAAGAAATAAAATTTTATAATTTCTCACCAATGAACTGGTCATTGTGGAAATCCTCAGGATAGGGTTCTGAAGGAATATTATTAGTTTTAGGAAATAAATAAATACCAAAGAGTTATACTTTCTACTTTGTGAAACTGTGAGTATTGGTAAGTAATTATTATGCAATTATAAGTTACTTTTAAATTTTAGTTTTGTTGAATCCTCACCCATGGATATATTTTTATTGATTTTAGAGGAAAGGAGTGAGAGAGAGAGAGAAGAAAAAAAAAAGAGAGTGAAATACCAACCTGAAAGAGAAATATCCATCTGTACATACCCACTGTACATGCCCTGACCAGGATCAAACCCATAGTCTTTTTGGTGTATAGGACTAACTGAGCCACCTGGCCAGGACAGTTATAAGTAATTTTTACAGAACAAAAGAACTACCTAGAATAATGAGAATTAACTCTTCTTTTACTATGTTACTAATTGGCTTCCCTTATTCATAAAATTGGTTTGATTCAATAATAAATGCATATCTTTTATGAGAACTTTAAATGGCACCCTTAAAATATCTTTCTCTAGATTTTAATTAATCTTGAATATTTAATACACTTTTGCATAACTTAAGCAAAAGGCTTATCTTTTTTTCTTTTTTTTCTTTTTTCTTGCCCAGGGCTCCTTAACTTTAATTAGTATGCATCGTATTTAACAAAATTTTGACATTACCTTAAAGGAGCAATAATTCTGAACCCTTTAAACTCACCATTATCAGATATGGGTTCCATATAATAATTATAATACTGGGAAAGAAAAAAATGAAATTATAAAAAGGAAACTTTTTCAATACTAAACTTTTTCTTTGTAGGTATTTTCTAAAAGGTAAAAAAAAAAGGGGGGGGGGGGTGTTGGTGGTGGTTATAGAATGTCCAAGTATTTCTGTGACCAGCAGTTAGGTATGAACAGAAGGGACAGAAGAGATGGGCCAGGCATAGAAGGTTATCAGAGTGGAAAGCCCTGGGTGTCTATCAAAGGGAAGAACTGGGAAAACAAGGATTTTTCTACCTTAGGGCAGTGTTTCCCAAATTTTTGACATATGTGTACCCCTCCTATAATTTCGTAATGCTGAGTACCCGAGTACCCTTCATACTCATGAGAATGTAGAATTAGGCGCGGCTAAGCACAGTGCAGAGCATATCCCCACCAAACTCTTCTCGTATCCCTGGGGGTATGCATACCACACTTTGGGAAACACTACCTTAGGGGATAGCCTTCCCTTCCCTAGCATGTCACTAGTCCATACTTTGGTAAATCTCCTTGGAGGAACAAAGGGCCTAAGAGTGGCCTCATGCAGCTCCCCTGGGGGGCGGGGAGAGGGGGCTTCTACTACCATTCCCTTAAGCATTAACTTCTAGGGCTAATATCTAGGCCTTATTTTTGGTTCAGCTCCAGGCCTAGGAAAGCTACAAAACCAGACAAGTGATGCCATGGCTGACATTAGGACCAGCTGCATTGACTAATGAACCCTCTGCCCTGGTGCTGACCAATCAGTGGCAACCATGACCCTGAAAGGACACACTGGAGAGTTGATGAATATTTTATTAAGATCCTGAAACACTGAGACTTCTAGATAAATATTCTCAAGGTAGAAGGCCCAGGGCAGCTCTCCTATAAGCACACCACAGCCTTTCCCCTCCCCCAGGCACCCTACCTTCTCTCTCCTAAGCTCCAAGGGCCCTTCCTAGAACTTGTTTCCTGAGCCCATTTCTTCTAATGCTCATTTCCTCTGCATCTGTAACTTTCTACATAAACTTTCTCTTATAGATTGAGTTTTGTCGCTGAATTCTTTCTTAGCCAGAACTCAAATACAGAAGTTGCTGAACCAAAGTCTGGTTAGACCATAGGTTTAACATCTGATGCTATTTTCACTGCCATCAACATTTCTGTAGCATTTCTGGGAAACATACCAATAAGCCAAGTAATATGATACAAAAAAGGATAAAGTTATTATAGAGTATAAAATTGTATCTTATACAGATGCTTCAATACCTGTCCTACATATATTCCCATTGGAAGTAAACTGATACAGGTCTTAGAGGGGATTCCTGGTCAGCCCCCATGACTCAGGGAAGCCAAGACATGGATTTACAGCAGATATATGACCAGAGTCTGATTAAAAAGAGATAAATTGATTCAACAAATTTCATTTCTAGAGTTTGAAGTAAAAAGCATAGAATCGATTGGCCAGCTAGCAATGATAGATAAACAAAGGTTATAATAGAGGGAGTTATAGGGCCAAATACAATAAATGGGCACCATGAAACTGAAGCTGTATTAGTTGGGGTGAGATCCATTGTAAACAACAGGAAAGACAACAGAATCTGCCTTCACAAAAAAGAAAATTTATTGGTTCAAATAAATGGAAAAGTATGGAGTAGGGTGTATGCTTGATCAGGTGGCTCAACACAGTAACCAAGATTTCAGCATTTTTCTATCTTTCCAAAGCTTTCCCACTATGACCTTAGCCCAGGGCTGCCCAACTCATGATCCCAGATGATTTCCCATGATGGCTGGCCTTGATCACAAGCATATCCCTAAAGCAGTCTCAGTGGCCACGGTTGTAATTAAAGACAGATTAGCTTCTCTGAACCCAGTGGGAAGCCAGAGCCTGTGATAGGATGGGGGTTGCCCACAGGAAATGGGTTGCTGAGAAAATAAGAATGTGTACCTATCACAGAATTTATGGGAATACTAGTGTACAAACACTTTAAGCAGAGCAAGCCAGGGGGGAAATGAGCACATTATAGCTCAGATATGTTAAAGCAGAAGGTGTGGGTAAAGGTCCATGAACTTGTATCTTTAAAATTGTCTTAAATCCAGAAACCCCATCCCCAGCTCCAGTCTCAGCAAGGTCCACACCTTGCTATGTAAGGTGACTGCACATCTCAGTTTGTCTAGGTTAGAACTAGTTCCTACCTGTTATATTCCTTTCATTCTTAAAAGCATCCCAGTTTTCGACAAATTATATGGTCACCCTACTGTTAATGGTACCTACTTTTGAATTTCAATTCCTCCCTAATCATTTCACTTGCCTATACTAATAAAAGGGCAATATGCAAATTGGTCAGGAGGCCCTCACAGTAATGACTGAACTGTAGGCTGGATGGGGCCACAAGACTGGCAGAAGTTAGTGAGGGACAACCAAATGACTGAATAGCAGGCTGGGTGGGCAGCCAGCCCAGCATGGGGGTTAGTGAGGAGTGACCAGACAACTGAAAGCAGGATGAGTGGGGTGACCAGGCCAGCAGGGAGCGGGGGCAGAGGGGTGGCAGTGAGGAGGGACCAGGCAGGCAGGCAGGTGAGCAATTAGAAGCCAGCGGTTCCAGATTGTGAGAGGGATGTCTGACTGCCAGTTTAGGCCCAATCCCCGGATTCAGCAGTTGGACATCTCCTGAGGAATCCTGAATTGGAGAGGGTGCAGGCTGGGCTGAGGAGATCTCCCCATGCATGAATTTCATGCATCGAGCCTCTAGTAGCTTTATAAGTTGTCTGTACTTGAACTAGTCTGAGTTGGTCTGTGGAAGATATTTCTATCAGGAGGAAACTCTAAGATGACAAGGAGGCAGGGCAGCCTCTTCTACTAAGAAAAACAAGAGTGAGGGTCCTCCCAGGCATGTCAGTACAGCCAACTGGATGCCCCCACAGAAAACTAAGTTTGGAGGAGGCACGTAAAGAGCAGGCTCATAAAGGACAGTCTGAATGACTGCAGGAGAGTCTGGAACACTGTATTCTGGTGAGAAGTCACAGACCTCGGTTTTTCTTTGCTCATCTTGGGATCAGCCTTTGCTCACTTCTGAGCTACAGAGTGTAATTTCTTCTTAAATTCATCAAAGTCATTATTTTTCTTTTCTTAGATGGTTTATAACTATAAGCCTTGACTTGTACAGTTCCTTGCAATGAATGGGTAAAATTAAGGCAGAATTGTTTATGAGAATCAAGGAATGAATTAGCCAAGAAGTATCTAGTAACCATAAATTTATGTATTATGTTTTATATTTTTGTATTTTTTCTACACATAGAGATAGAAAATGGCTTACTGAAAAACAGCTTTCTGACTTCCATTCTCATAGTAATGTAAGGCCTGGAACTCTGAAGAGAACAGGTGATACAGGTGAAAAACAGATACAGTTTTGAGAAAATGGTAATTAGTTGCTACAGTGTTCTAAGCATAATGCCAGGATATTTCATAAGATGTCATTTCTACATTATCTGCTTTATTTTCCCTGGAAAAAGATAA
The DNA here is from genome assembly GCF_014108245.1 of Pipistrellus kuhlii. Taxonomy (NCBI): domain Eukaryota; kingdom Metazoa; phylum Chordata; class Mammalia; order Chiroptera; family Vespertilionidae; genus Pipistrellus; species Pipistrellus kuhlii. The sequence continues at coordinate 24,215,052 of NW_023425405.1, read as the reverse complement.
AGGAAATATAATTCCTTCTTTTGTTATAAGCTGCAACACATCACTGGTCTTCCTTCTCACCACTGAACTGCATTTTCCACACACCTACATCTTTTCTATACTCAGGGTGTGGCCCATGGACCAACCACATCAGCATCACCTTGGAGCTTGTTAGAAATGCAGAAACTCTGTCCTCATTACAGACCTACCGAATAGAATCTATCTTTTAACAAGATCCCAGGTGATTCGTATGCACATAAAAGACTGAGAAGGATAGGACTGAAACATTCCCTCTCTGAATAATTTGCTTTGGCATCACACCCTTCTGTCTTCACCCCATGTTCACTTTGTTATCATAAGCTTGCATCATGAACCAACCACATCATCATTCATCCCTTTTATGGAAAGCTCTCCTCTTGACACATATATTACCTTGTAGATAATTTTGGATTTTTTTTTATTTCAGTCTGTATCAGCCATGATACAGTATTCTCACCACCCAGGAGTTGGTTATAGATTTCCCTCTAAAGGAACTGTTGTATTTGAACCAACTCCTTTTCACTTTGAGAATTTTTCTCCAACACCTCTCCTCACTTTGACTAAATAGAAGAATTTAGAAAATTCTGTATCTCTAAACAATTATTTTAAAAATATTTCAATAAACTATTTAATAATGTACTCATTTTATGATCTTCTGACCGTTGACACCAAAAGGAATGGTGGGAAAGAAAGAGGCAGAATGGTTTAAAGAATGAATGAATTGAAGTGGCCTTTCCTTCCAATGGATAAAATCTGATGACTCAATTCCTCTAGAATGCATAGAGTTAAAAACAAGTGCATGATCATATTCCAGATATTAATGGTTTCTTCTGACTATGGACATTCTTAGAATGTTTCTTTCAGGGATTTTGATAATTGGTGGCAACTTCCTATTTCAGCCATGTCACGTGCCTTAGTTTAAACTGCCCATTTTTCCAAGATAGACTTGCCCCTTATTATATGATACTAACTTTTCTTTTTTGGAAGGCTCAACTTTAATCCCATTTTTCCCCACAAAACATTTCCAAATTCCTCCATTTGGAATTTCTCTCCTTCTTCTTTGTACTGTCATAGTCCGTGTGTGTGTGTGTACAACTATTGCATTCACTTGTTCATTCTACCAAAAAAGTATACATTTTAAAGCATATCCAATGTCAGGCACAGCTAGGTACTGCAGTCAGAATGGGGACAAAATTCAGGACTGTGTCCCATTATAATGAACCTTAAAGACTAGAAGAGGAGATAGAAATATAATCCATCTTGAATGTATGATTATGAAGATGTTTAAAAGAATCTAACCAAGACTTAGAGTATCTGAGTTGGTTTCTCTGAGCAAGGTACCTCCTAATTGGTCTGAAGAACAAGAAGGCAATGGACAGATGATAAGGGACAGATGATGAATGGTAGGGATGGGGCAACTCCAAATTCACAGTGCAAGCAAGGGCATGGGAGAGAGCACCCTAGGCACTGAGCAAAGGCAGTGTGGCTAGAGGCTGAGGCTGTGGAGGAGATGGAACTCCAGAGGGAAGCAAGACCCAGACCTTCCTTAAAGGATTTTTGCTTTTTGCTAAGGGCAATAAGAAATTATTGATGCATTTCAAGCAGGAGAAGTTTACACAATCAGTATAAGAACCAGGGTAAATACCCACCTCTGCCATTGTATTATAAAATCCTTGAAGAGAGAGGGTATATCTTATTCAACCTTGAATACAGCAAAACATCTATTGCCTAACACTAAAAGCAAAAGACTAGATAAATGTATTTATCTTTGAAAGGATAGAGGAAACATATAAAATATGTATAACTTTGAGAAGTTATATAAATGCTGTATCAATTGTTTTCAGGAAGCATAACTGTAAATATTTTTTTTTAATTTTAGTTTTTGAGTTATCACATGGACTATTAACTACTATATGTCTATTCTATTACCAATTTTCTTCTTTCACTTTAGTAAAATAACTCCAAATGTTAGTAGTTAGGTATTTTACCACCTAAAATAAAAGACCATAATTCCAGTGTATCTTGCAACTCCCTACAGTCATTACTAAATCTAGCCAATGAGATATTAGTGAATGTGTTGCATGAAAGTTTGGGAATTTTTTTTTTTAAGAGGAGATGGGCCTTCCTACTGTTTTCTTGAAAGACAGATGAAATGTCTGTAGATCAGGCAGCTATTTTGTGATTAGGAGAATGGAAACAATAGGCCAAGGAAACTGAAGTAAAATATTACAGTTTGGGTCTCTGATTGCTTTCTGGAATTACTATACAAGCTTTGGATTCTCTCCTTCAGACATCTTTCATGTGAAATAAGAAATTGCAGACTTGTCTAACAAACTCTAATTGGACCTTTGTTCCTAGTAGCTGAGAACAATTTCTAATTGAGACCTAACTTTTACTTTAGGAATGTTGACTTTACACATCTGTATGACTGACAGATACTTTCGTGGAAGAATTTAATCTGTAAAACAGGAAGTTTCTAAAGTATGTTCCCTTAAAATCTTGTCTACTTAATTTTGGGCTTGTCGTTTTTCATGAATACTTTTTATTTTATTTTTAATGAATAGGGAATTAATATTCTAGGAGAAAAACCAACGCATCTGGCTTCTAAGTCTATAAAGACAATCTCTAGGGATGGCACTGCAAGCAGATTTAGGGCTTAAGGAAACATCTAAATAATTAAAAGGGACTGAGCACTTCAGAAGGATGCCAGTTTCCCAGACCTTCTGGGAATCCCCACTGACTATGAAAGAAAACAGCTCTAAAGAACAACTTATTGAGTTTTATTAGAAATTGCATGGATCTTCTCACTCCCTTTTGGGCAAAATTAACACAGAACCTTGAGCCTCCTTTACAGCTTCACAGTCTGCAGCTGGAACTATCTAGAGATTCTAGACCAGTACTATCCAATACAAATACCACCTGAGCCATATATGATATGCAATTTTAAATTTCATTTTAACCCTATTATAAAAAGGAGAGAGAGGTGAAATTAACATTGTATTTTATATAATACAAAGATGAAATAAATATAAAACTCATGAATGAGATGTTTTACATTCCTTTATTTGTACTAAGAATTCACAATATAGTGTGTATTGTGCTTACACACTATATTGTGTAATATAGTGTGTATTGTGCTTACACACTATATTGTGTAATTTGTGCTTACACACTATATTGTGTAAATTACACAATATAGTGTGTAAGCACAATACACAATATAGTGTGTATTGTGCTTACACACTATATTGTGTAATTTACTGTAGTTGTTAAGGAACAACTACAGTAAAAGTTGGTATTCAAAAGCTACATTGGACTATTGACTGCACCTTGGACAAGATAGCTCTTGACCTGCTGACCTCTTCTGTGTTTCTCTTCCTTCCTTTGTGTCATTACCTGCTCTTCTAAAAGCAATGCCTTTCCTATTTTAACTTTATCTCTTTGACTTCTCCTATTGCTTAATTGCTGGTACTAGTTTTCACCATTCACTAGATCCCAGCAAAATCTTATTCTAACCTACTTATTACTACACAAATGTTCAGTTAGGACACTGTTCAGGGGCTAGTGGCGATAATACTTATATTTTATTAAAGCCTTTTTTTTCTTTCTCTGAAACCAGTTTATCTTTCCCACCAATACCTTCCTGGTGTCCACATATAATGAGCTCGCCCTAGTCCAACTTAGAAACACATTGGATTGGCCCTTTCATCCAGGCCTATTCCTACTGCAAGAGTGTAGGCTCTCCCCACCTCTGCTCAGATCACCAGAGCAACTGTTAGTAATGCAAAACTTGACTTCCCTGCAAATCCTTCAATGATTCCTTATTGACCAGGGGTTTCAATGTCATCCTTTTACTAGTCCCCTTCGGAATGGGTTCTCCTTAAAATGCTAGTGTCACACTAATGGCTGTCATTCTCTGGGAGACCCTACTTTCACTACATGAGTTTCCTGGAAGTTACCATGTTGCTTATATCCCATGTTCTTCTGCATGGGTCTTCCATGCACCAGGGATGCCCTTCCCATGTGACTGTGAGCTGCTTCCCTGTGCAATCTCCATCTTCACCTGGACCTGGACTCAGGCAGAATTAGAGCTACCATCCTTTGTGACTACTTCAATTTTGGTATTTCCTGGTTTTCTCAATAACTGGGTTTTAAAAAGTCTGTCTCTTTTATTAGTTAATAAGGATGTAGGGTCCATGTCTTATTCACCAAGACTAATGCTATCCTTGGCACATGGTATGTAATCAATGAATGGTTGTGGAATGGATGGATAAGTAATATATATTTTCATCTCTTCAATGAACACCTAGACAAGCTTTCTGCTCTCCTTTAGTAATTTTCATGTTTCAGAGCCACTACATGGTTATCTGTGCCTCCACACATCTACTCATGTCTTTGCTCTTGCCTGGCATATTATCTCCCTTAGTTTCTTGTCATCTGCGATAACAGTTCCTCTAAAGTTCAGCATATTTCTATGGAGCCACGTCAGCCCACAGTGATTCCCCTTCATTAATTTCCTGCAGAAACCACTGTCTATAATGATTAAACAGTACTACCTTCTTATATAGTTTTTAAACTTATTATGAATGTCTTCTGTATCCACAGCTAAGTTAGTACAGTCCCTTTGAGAAGAGTTCCTGTTCTGCACCTTTGGTTTTCTCAGTGTGTGGGCAGTCCCAGGGCTTTGGCCTTCTCTGGAGATTAACAGATGTCTCCTGAGTTAAGAAAATACAACAGCAATGTGAATGAAACTTGCCTTCTTGTGTACGGTGTTTCTAATTTTAGAAATGTCACTCTTTCACATTTTAAAGCTTTTTCTTTCTTCTTTAATTTTCAAATGTCTGAAGTTTCAAGTAAAGGAAATTAACTTTTATGTTATGACCATATGCCCAGAGGGGGTTCTTCAGTGAAGTGTGCCCATGAAGACAATTGTCATGTTGATGAGGCCTTGTGGAAATTATGCTATAGAATCAAAGATCATGAAGCTACTGGAATAAAAGTTTAGCAGACTCTATTTACTGAAAGCAAACTGAGTTGATCCTGTAAATAAAAGTTGTATGGAACTTAGAAAGTCTACCCTCCTCACAATTATTAATAAATGTTCTATTTATATCAATCTATTTGTTGATTAAGATAGCCTTTATAGATATTACAATTTGTATGTTAACATTTATTACAGACCCACTTTCAAGTACATTCCAAACACACTCACACACACACACACACACACACACACACACACACTCCCCACCCCTTCCATCTGTATCCCTCTCTTGCTCATGTAATATTCTTTTTGATGTAAGTGGGATTTGGTAAGCAAAATGAGACTCAGACTCTAATACATTCCTCAGTAATTCATAGACAGATTCAATGAAGAAGAATTTATCTCTAATATGGCAATGGATTACTTGCAGAATTTATCTAAAAGGTTATCTGAAAAGTTAAGTTTATTTGCCCTCTTAAACTAGTTTCTAGGTAGCAGACATACAACCACAGGAAGAGGAAGTATTTCTCTTCAATTAATAAAAAATGACAAATCCCAAGTCTTATTAAAACTGTTTTCCTTGCCATAGAGAAATGACTCAATTTTTCTCAGATCATAGATTATTTAAATTATAAAGGAAATTTTTCAAAGAAAATTTCATATTTAAACTTCTATAGTACATAGACACCATTCTTTAATTTTTACCCTAATTTATATTTTAATGGAAGTAGGGGATGCCCCATACCAATAAACCAGAGAGCAATGCAATTTAATAGTCCCTCCCATCCTCTCTCCCTCCCTTTCTCTCCCTCTGTTATTTGGTAAAAGGCGAAAGATTTATGCGATCTGAAGAGAAACCAGAGTATCTCTCCCTCTGTTATTTGGAATGCAGCTAACAAAAGAAGAAAAAAAGTGAATTCTACCTTCTTTTTTCATACTACGGAAATCTTAAATATGTTGAATTTAATGAAGTAAAGAAATAAAACTTTAAAAGGATACATATTTTAACCATTTTTAATTTTACTTAATACTCAATGACTCACTAGCCAGCAGGAATTGCCCTGGGCTCTGCTGATTTCAATTCTATAGATAACTACATGGTGATTACAAGAGGGAAAGGGTGGGACAGGTAGAAAAGAGTAAATGAAAGATAAATGGTGTTGGAAAGAGAAATGGCTTTGCATAGTGAACACTCGATGTAATATACAAATGATCTATACTAATAAAAGGGTAATATGCTAATTAGATTGTTGTGTTCTGGATGATTTTCCGGATGCCCTTCCAAACAAAGCCTTGGTGGCAGGGCCAAGGCAGATGTGGTTAGGTGTGATCAGGAAGGCAGGGCAGAGCAGTTAGGGGGATCAAGCCAGCAGGGGATAGCAGTTAGGAGGATCAGGCTGGTAGGGAAGAGTAGTTAGGTAGATTAGGCCAGCAGGCAGGCAAGCAGTTAGGAGCCAGTGGTCCTGAATTGCAAGATGGATGTTCAACTGCCAGTTTAGACTCAATTCAATGAGCAGTTGGACATCCCCCAAGGGGTTCTAGATTGGAGAGGGTGAGGCTGGGTTGAGGGACCCCCTTATCCCCCATGCATGAATTTTGTGCACTGGACCTCTAGTATTATAAAATTGTACACTTGTAACCCATATGCTTTTATTAACCAATGTCACCCCAACAAATTCAGTAACAAATTTAAGAACTCCAAAAAATATTGTACAAGTCTGGTCCACCTGCCTTTCTAATGACCCATTTCCATAAAGCTCCATCCTCAATTTCTAGTTTCAATTTCTTAAACTGCAATGAAAACTACATTGACCAATGATCCTCTGCAGATTTTCCCATTCCCCCCCCCCCCCATACTTAAACTGATAGCTTTGTTTTGGGGTACTTATATTTCTAAGAACTTTCCATTTGCTTTAATGGAAATTCTGTCCTTAAGCATGAAAATGTACTTAGCAATTACATTTATAGCAATTATTACTCATCTAAACATGTTTGGGAATGAACAATTAACTCCCACACAACATGTGAGGAGGACACCAGATGAAAGATATAGCCCACTGCTCCAACTCTTCAACCATCATCAGGCCAGGGGTACCACTCCCTGCATTTCACAAGGAATGGTGAGCTTTGGTTAATATTATATGTAAAGCTGGCTTTAGAGGAAGGCAGTTAAATGAATTCAATGAAAGTTTGGCAATATATCTAAGTAACTGACAAAAGCAATTATCTTAAAAAGAAAATATTTGTTAAGGCACTTCTTTTAATATGTTGTTTAATTAGTTGCTTTTGTTTTTATTTTGTCAGGTAATCCAACGTGAAAAAACAAGAAATGAAAGTTAATGACTCTTTTAAATCTCCCTGTTGTTGACTTAGCTACATGTTAAAATTGTTTATCTATTTTTCCTTTCTGCTTATCTTCAAATGCATAAGTGTCTTCTGACATTACTTTTATACACTAGGCCTTCCTAGGGATTTAAATGTCAAAGCACAGAGATATGGCATGCCACAAGCAAATATAGTTTTCTTTTGTCCTAATACATGCAATATATCAAATACGAATAAGGCTGATGTTGAATCTTAAAATGGTTAATTTGGCTTTATTTCTTTGCCTTTTTCTCTTAGGAGAGTTATCTCCTCTGGCATTTCACTACTGTGTTTTCTTTTTTAAAATACATTTTGTCACTCTAGTCCTTTACTTGTATTTAAAAATAAAATTGCTTTGAAATCACTTCAGAGAGATGACTGGAACAGGGGCCCCCAGGGTGTGACACTGTGGGGTCACTGAGCGTGTGTTTTTGTGCTAGATCAATGACGAAGGCTTACATGCCTAGGTGTAAACAGGAAAGTCCTCTCAGGGTCCTTCCAAAAGAAACTAAATGTCTCTGGCAATGGAGTTCAAGATCAAAGGGGAGTCTAAATTAGCCCAGAAGGCCAAGAAAGTTTATACACAGAGCCATGCATCTAATACAAGAAATGCATCTGATCTAGCATGAGCAAGAAGGCTTTCCAGAATTCTACTACTAATTTAATTTATCCCCAAGAAAGAAAGAACATGGCCATTTGCAATATAAAATCTATGGGATCCAAGACAGGAAAGAACTGAGATAAGGAGCAGAGACAACATAAATATATCTACAATAAAGATTCATCACATGCTCGGTCATATGAAAAAAATCAAAATTGAATATATATCTAATCCTTATTTTCTAGATGTTTATTTTGAGCTGGTGATCTGGTTTTAGGACCCTGTACACATTTTGTTCTCAGGGTATTTCTGACGGGTGTTCTTTCTGCAAAGGGAAATCTGGCCTCAAGCCTTGAAAAACTCCTTGTTTGTTCTGGTTCTCCAGGAATGAATTCCAGCCGACCTGTTCCTTGCTGCATTGGAATTTGATGAAATCAGAGTCATAATGATGTCAGAATTTAACAGGTACAATGTTTGAAACAATGTGAAGTTTAGCTGAGAAACATTTTGCCTCCTTTACCAGTTTCATGTAATTGTCATAGAATCTATTGGTAAAAGACAAAATGTTTCCCAAGGTATAAGAGATGCTAACACAATTTGACATCAGCTGGCTTGATGACATGAACAGTTCTTAAGAACTGACAGAAAGGGGTGGTCATCCTGGAAATATATGAACACTTTCAGACCTGAGGGTGGCAGTCACAGTTAGGACCCTACATCCTTACTCACTAATAAAAGAGACAGGCATTAAAATGAAAAACAAAGCAAAACACATTTTTTAAAGTAGTTAATGAAAAAACTGAGAAATTCCAAAATTGAAGTTGTCAGAGGGACGGCAGGTGCAATTCTGCCTGGGGCCCAGGTGAGGAAGGGACTGCACACAGGAGCAGCTCACAGGTACATGGGCAGGGCATTCACACATGGGTATAAACAGTGCCACTGCAGAAATACCCATGGTTGAGACATGGGCCTTCCCTTTCCTACAGGGGAAGTCATTTTTAGATATGTCAAGTGAAAGTTTTGGCTTTTTAAAAATGTTCATCCTTTTTTTTTTTTTTTTTCTTGTACTGTGTCTATCCACTCAGTGAACCAATGGTATTTCCACAGGGAATCGGAGAGAGGAGAGAGAGCAGAGGAGAGGAGAGGAGCCATAGTCAGGGGGAGCCATGTGACACAGTCCTGGCCACTGAGACTGTCACCCCTGCCCCTACACTGTCCTATTTTACACTTCTCCTTTCCTCCCCTCCTCTCCCCTCCCCTCTCCTGTCCCCTCCCCTCTCCTCTCCCCTCCCCTCTCCTCCCCTCTTCTCCTCTCCTCTCCTCTCTTCCCATTCCCTCTCCTCTCCTCCCCTCCCCTCCCCTCCCCTCTCCTCCCCTCTCATCCTCTCCCCTCCCCTCCCCTCCCCTCCCTTTTCCTCTCCCCTCCCTTCTCCTCTCCCTTCCCTTCTCCTCTCCTCTCCGCTCCTCTCTTCTGGACTTTGGACTAGGACAAAATGTTTGGAGATGTGAGGATTCAATTTTGGCAAAGTAGTCTAAAACCAAGGAGATTTGGTTTGGAAGAGCTAGGTCTTAGAGAGCAGAGAAGATGAGCCCAAAGTGTTAGGACAGTTTAAATTCTGATCTATGATCCTCTCTCTGCCATATCAGCATTGAAGTGACAGAAAGGGGTGCTCACACTCAGTGTGATCTTTTATAACTATTTAGAGACTGAATGAATCTCTACAGAGACTTAGAAATACTATGGCATTGGTGGCGTGTGCCATCCATTCTGCCTTTGGGAATTTATGAAGAGCCTCATGCCAGCCTGAGCTGAGTGCTATGGAGTACATAGAGAGCATGACATGCTGAGGCAAAGACAGCTATTTCCACACCCCAGCCCCTCACACATACCATGGATACTTTCAACTTGTATGCAGTGTGTAAGAGGTCTAGAAATCACTGTGGGTTCCTGTGGGATCTAAAAGAATGCTCAGATGGCTTTCTGGTATACCAGGGGAAAATATTTAGGAGAAAAAGGGCAAAGAGCCACAGATCTTGAGTGACAAACCATCCTAATTTACCCAGATTGAAGGGTTTCTCCCGGCACAGAGTTCTCAGTACTAAAAGGGGAACAGTCTTAGACAAATTGGGCAAGTTAGCGCCTTACAAAGACCCCCAAACCGAGACTAGCAGTAGCCAAGGCATACCACAAGGCCAGAGGAGTAGGCAGTTGGGGCAAAGGAAAGGGCAATCCCTGAAGACTAAGCAGGCTGGGGACCTTTGGGGAGCCCAGTGATAACTTGAGAGCACATGGAACAGATCTCACTCCTCTGATCACAAGATGTTACAGAAGTTGGCTGGTTCTGACCCAAGGGCCATGCTGGTGGTGTCAAGGAAGACACTTGAAATGGGGTAATAGCCCAATTGACCTTTGAATGAGCTTGCATATCATACTGACTGAAAAAAATGCATGTATATATATATTAGTGTACCCAAATACATGTGTTCAAATATTTAGTTTTTCTGGTATGAGTTGGAAGTGGAAGTTCATGAGCAAATTAAGATCAATTATAAAAAAAAAAACTTTACATTTCATTCATTTAAGTTAGGCTTATACATTTTAGCCTTACTTTTACAGAAATGCATTACCTCTTTCTGAACTGATAATATTCATCTCTTTCTTTGTTGCTCACCTTTCCAATAGTCAGCTTAGTTTTGAAACATCACTACATCTATTTAACTCTCCTTTAAATGTTTCTCAAAAGAAATCCTACACTTCTTCTTTTCTTTCAAGGAAAAAAAAAATCAAACAAACTGGGTAGATGTTCTTGAAAAGAAAACACTGACATAAAAACTAAAAACTGGGACTGTGATTATGTACTTCTATCCAAAGATATAATGAAGACTTAATTACCAACTCAGAAATAGGATCCAGTCTATTCAGAATTTCTCAAGGAGTAATTTTGTAGGCTGGGCTAATATTTACTCTTCTTCTTCCACTCTCTGTGATATTCAGAATGTTTACTGGCTTTGTTTCTGAATATATTTACAAGCGAGGCAACAGGAAAGCCAAGATTATAATCCTAATGAACTACTTTTACCAGTGTTTCTACCAGATGCTGGTTCTGACAACATGAATTTGCTCTGGTCTCTCAATAACCACTCAGTGTCCAAGTGCCAGTCTCTAGGGGACATCACTGGCATGCAACTGAATAGACCCCCAAAGAAATGTACCCTCTTTTCTTTCAAAGCCATCAACAAATGCACTTGGGAATTTGTCGCTAAAGGGAAGGTATTGGCTGATTTTAGAAATGGAAGATGGAAAAAAAAACAGCTGCTTTTGGCTCCAAGAAAAATAAATCTTGACTCCAGTGACTTGGATAAACAAGGATTACTTTTTTTTTCTTCACATAAAAAGAAGTGAAGGTGATTTCTGACTCTGGTTCACTCGAGCTCGAATTTTCTTGACTGCACAGCTCCAGGCATGATGTCTGCATTGGAAAAAAGGACACTGTAGGGGCAGGGGTGGCAGCTGAATCAGGAAATAAACGCTTTTTCAAGAACACCATAGCTGACCTCTATCTCTCAGTGGCCAGGACTGTGTCCCATGGCTCCCCTTGACTGTGGCAATGAAAATGACCTCTCTGGCAGCTAAGCTATAAGGTTTTAGGATTGATATACAAGTCACAACGAGCAAAACAGGCTTTACTATTACTCACAAAACAGAAACATTTTTCCAAATGAGGCAAACTCAAAATATTTCAACAGCAGCTTCTTCATCCCCTATGTCCTTGTAAGGATCACAGACAAGGCATCAAAGAGTAACTCCTCATAGATTCTCAAGTCCAAGGCTGCAGCAGCTCTCCTCCTTTACAGATTCTGACCAACACCTGCCAGGACCCTCCCAGGACTTACTACAGCCCCTATCCCCTTCTTTTACTCTCTCCCTCTTCTCCATCCTCTTTTCCCTTCTCCCCTCACTTCCTTTGAAATGTCTCCATGATTCTGTTGTAGTTCTCTCTGGCAGGAGCAAGTGAGTAAAGCTAACGTTAGGGGCTTTGGCTCATATTTGCACACCTGAAAAGAGGTGAGAGAGAAGTGGGTTGGGAATAGGAACTATAAAGGGCCTCTAAAGATGTTTGCCACAAGGAATCAACAATGTAAGGTTGCTAGGAGCAGATTAAAGATGGTAATTATGCAAGGAGAAATCCAGAGGTTATGTGCTGGATAGCTTTCTGATTTCAGAGAGTATTCTAGCAACCGAGGATGTGGCAGAGGCCCTCCTCCCTGGGAGCAGGGTATCAATGAAAGGGTAGAGCTCTTCCGATGTTGGAAGAGGTTTCCTGCCCTCTATTTGCCTCTTGCCTTTCCAGTCTATGGCTATTAGGAAATACAGCTGAAGAAACCAGAGGCCCTCAATAGGTCAACATGGCCATTTAATCAGTCTGCTGATATATGTTTGTTACATATTTATATCCCAGTATCTTCTTGACAATTCAATCCAAACATCCAATAGACATCTCAATTCATGCTCACCACCAAATTCATGATTTCCCCCTGACCAATCTCTACCATTAGCCTTCCCATCTAAGGAGACAACAATACCTTCCTTCCAATTGCTTTTACCAAATCATTTCCTCTCTTCTTCTCATGCTCCATATCTAACACATCAAGAAATACCACTAAATATATTCAGAATCGGCCACATCTCAATACCTCTTGTGCCAACACACTGGTCTGAGACCACCAGAGTCTCTCATTTGGATTATGAAATATAATAGCTCCCTGTTTCTACATTTTACAGAAAACAAGCCAGTTGTAATTCCCCACACAAAGAAAGAAAAATAAGTTGAAATCATAAGGTATTCCAGGACACACAGCAAAACTCCCTTAGTGTCATCTTCCCCAAACTGTTTTTCTAAGTTCTACTCATCAAATCATTCAGCTGCTCCTATTATCTCTAAACATTTTATAAAAGTCACACTTGCAGAAGTGTTCATATTTTTTCACCCTATGTTTTCATTTATCCACCGCACTCCCCAAAAATAGGTTTCAAATCATCAAGCTGAAGTTTGAAGGGAGAAAAGTAAGAAAGAGCCAATGCAGGCTTACTTAGGTAGTTTGTAAATAAAATGGAAGAGATAAGGCAATTGCAAAATTTCAGTTAGTGGTGGTAGTGGTGGTGGGGGTGGATGAACAAGAGGTGAGCTAAGGATGTGTCATTAAAATGTGACCTAGTGGGTCACCAATATATGAGTTCAGGCTAAACCCACTGGTCTTCTCACCTGGCAGATACAGACTAAATCCTCAATGATCTCCTCAATAGTTTCAATAGATGAATATAGTCTTGTGTCATATTTATAAAAATATAACACTTCACAGATTAAGATTTTGACCTGAAGACATTTTAAGTAAATAAAGGAATGTGGTTTCCTACATATTGGTAGTTAATGTACAGAAGTTATTTCCTTAAGAAATAAGACAAATAGAACATGAATTCCATAGTGGTTTTAGGAAATTTGTGGACCTGTATCAGAGGTGGGTTATCATCCAGGAGGGCAAGAAAGAAATTCCCTGTTCTGTTAGCTGAAGAATACTTGACAACATAGACAATGGGACTAACTCTATTCCTCTAGCTACCAAAAATTGAAATTTGCATTTACCATACTACATCTTCACCAGGAAGACCATATTCTACTCTGTTCATTTACCAAAATCTCATTCATTCTTTTGAGGCCAATTTGACTCCCACTTTTTTCATGGGAGTAATCTATTAAAATGTCAATATCTCTCCCATACTTCTTCAGTTGCAAACAATTTAAACAATTTAACTATAATGCTCAGGAAACATGGTGTTTGAAGTGAAACAGCAATATTGCCATAAAATCTAGCATGTTTACAAAAGCAGAAAGAACTAACTTGGTTATTACAGACAGAAATTATTATATTATTAAAGCTACTGGCATGGAAAATGGACAAAGTCATAAAATATCTCTATATGCTGTATAACTATTACTACAAAGAAAAATCTTTCTGAATGGAAAACAATTACTAAATTTACAGATAAACATCTAATACCAGAATATGTTTATAAAACTTCATCTCTCACATTTTCTGATTACTGCTACCATTTTCATTAGGCAGAAACAACAGTATTACACAATATTGATGGCTCAAAATTATGAGTATATTTCTATTAAAATTTTTCATTGTTCTGTTTAAATATAAACTGTTTAGATTGCCATCAGTAATAGAAATAAATACTGTGATACATCAAATTTTATTACAAATATGTTAAGACTTTAAAAAGTCATAATCTGTACCTATCATAAATTAATTTATTTAACACAAATAGTATTTTATTTAGATTATATGGAAAAACTTAATTTTTTATAAATGGCTTTATATATTTTTAAGATTAATCATATATCTTTGAATGACTTCCCCAAGGATATCTTCTTAAATTAAATGATATTATTAGAGATTTCAAGTATATATATTTGGGGGGGAGCATATTGAGACATAGAACTTTCATCTCTTAAAATATAAAATTAATTAGATTATCTTTCAGAATAATTTTAAAATGTTTTTTTTAATCATCTTTATTCACCAGGTTAAATTCAGTAAATGGTTAGGTGTTATTTGTATATAGGCAAAACATATGAAAAATATTTTTACACTAGAAGAAAAGGCAATTTTAGAAGCATATTAAAGTAAAGTATATAATTATGTCACAATATTTCATACAAAAGAGGTATCTTTCCATTGTGTGAGAAGTCAACTCAGTTTTCCTAAAAAGCTCCTCCTTAGAGTTGCAAAAACTAATAAAGATTAGATTTTGCAATATTTTCACACATGTATTTTATAAGCAAACTCAATTACATTAAACATTCTGCTTCTGTAAGCCCCCACATAGCCTACCAACATTTTTTAATTCTTCTTTTACTTTGAGGAGGCTTCAGCTGGGGCAATATGATAAGGATGAGTTGTGACCAAGACAAGGAGAGAAGGGCATCTCTGCTTGTGGATGTAGGAAGCAAAACTAAGAATAAACGGAGTCCCTTCATATCTCAGCCATTGATTGCAAAGCCACTTACATAATGCTCACACTCATTGAGCAAGGGTGATGAAGTAATGCGGCATCACAGATTGTTCTCTCATGTATATCCATGTCCTGCTATAAAAGGCATTGCTAGAATCCACATGTAGGACCACCGGCATGGCACAAGGCTCTTCCTGCCTAACCCATCAGAGGGGTGGGTGGGAGGGTGAATGTTTCATTCACCCCACAACATAAATATGAATTTGAAAAGTCTGGTCAATGTGAAGCAGGATGAAAAGACTGGTTACCTGTCTATGATGGCGCACATGTCAATGCTGACGTTTGCAAAACTTCCTGGTTTCCTTTGTGCCACCTCATATAAATTTACCAGTTGATCATCCACTTGAATGAGCTGCATGCATCCTTGGAATGAAGGCTGAAGGACAGAGTGACTCGAGTTATTCATCTGGTTCAGAAAACCTGTGAGAGAGCAGAAGAAATGGAGAAGTTAAAATCTGTGTGCAGCAAGCTTCACTAAGTTTCCTCTGGTGATGCTCCCTGATCTCAGCCATTGTCTCCAACTCCTGCTTTGTTGGTCCTTGCTGGTGTTGTATTCAGTACAGAAGAATGAAGAACTGTGAGAAAGAGGTATTATTTCAGGGAAAGACATAAAGATTGAACCTAAATGAATCGTTGTCTCTGGAATTAGCATTCCTTATTATTTTCTTCTTGACTTCTTTCTCACTCTGTCACAGTTCATTCTATGTCCCTCTGCTGTTAATAGTTCACTGCTGTACTTCTGCCCTTGACCCTGCCTACAGAGATTAGAACATACAAATTAAACCTTTCTCAACTATTCAAGTGCCTTCCTCTTAAACTTTCAATATTATATCTATTTCCTTAATTTTCTAGAGGCCTGTTATTTAGATGACAAAATGCTAAATTTACTATTATCAATTAAGATGAATCTATTTTTATGGATTAATGTCTAATTTAATCCAAAGATATATTTGCATTATAAATTATTTATAAGTTTATAAAATCCTAACAAACATTACAAAGAATACATTTAAACATAAGGATCAGCCACCCTTCTCTGAATGTCCACACACACACACACACACACACACACACATACACACGCACGCCAAGTTTGAAATAAGATTAAATCTTTTATTAAAAAACAAGAGGCCTGATGCATACAATTCATACAAGAGTAGGCCTTCCTTTCCCCAACTGCCAGCACTGACTTTCCTCTGGCACATGGGACCCAGGCTGGCTTCTCCTGGGCCCCGGCTTTGTCCCAGAAGGATGTCTGGACAGATTAGCATATTATCCTTTTATTATTATAGATAACTTTAAAATAGCACCATCAAACAATTACTGTTATGACTTTCAGTAGAGACATGCATATGACATTAGTATGCATAGAAAATTTATAGTCCATAGAAAATAATATATCTCTAAAATAAGTCCCCAAAAGCATTTCCTTTTCATAGAGTTCCCTATACCAAATTGACCTACCAGAGTAAATTTAAACTGTGCTAATTTGCTTACAAATCTGAGGTTATTCACATATTTATTTCAATCAAATAATATATGCACACCAAAAAATAATTTCTATAGAATGGATTGAGACCAAGACCTGCCATTAATTTATTAAAAGTAAATTTATAATAAAAACTCTTAAAAATTGACCATTACATTATTTTTTAAAGTGTTCTATTTTGTTTAACTAGTAATAGTAGTTAAGTACAATAGAAAACTCCTTCTTCCTTTTTTAATGGTTTATAATATTTAAAGTTTAGTAATTATCATTCGAATTTCTTTAAGGATTAATCACAGAGGTTGAGTATATCCTTTTCCATCAAAAGAATTCTATGTAAAAATAGGATTAAACTTAATTTCTTGACTTAAAATTAATATTAAGATTCTATTTCAGCCAAAACCGGTTTGGCTCAATGGATGGAGCGTCAGCTTGGGGACTTAAGGGTCCCGGGTTCGATTCCGGTCAGGGGCATGTACCTTGGTTGCAGGCATATCCCCAGTAGGGGGTGTGCAAGAGGCAGCTAATCGCTGACTCTCTCTCATCGATGTTTCTAACTCTCTATATCTCTCCCTTCCTCTCTGTACAAAATCAATAAAATATATATTTTAAAAAAAAGACTCTATTTCAATGTCAAGCATACAGCTCATCTATATATTTTTCTAAGTTACATTGTTTTTCATTTGCATTCCCCACTGAAGTAGCTGATCTTAGAGAAGTCATCTATTTAGACTAGTTGCATGCATACACATGCTTTTAAATCTGTTCAATCAAAATAATATTGAAAGGAGTCAATGTCTGCACTTAGAAAGTAAACATCCAGCTGTAATGTTAATGACTATTCTTGACAAGAGGATCATTTGATTCTGTTGTTGAACACTAGGAAGTCTCTAAATATCCATACTAGCTTAGAAATACTTCAAAATGAGTAGATCTATTTGTGAGAACATGACCTTCTCTGATGCAAAGCAGCTACATAACACAGATTGCTGTGAACTGAATTGGGCATAATTAAGTTCATAAAACAAGACTTCATCAGTAACCATAACAATGTTCTGCTTGGTCCTAAGGAATTTTTGAATTTTAAAGTGTTAAGTCCTTTCATTTTTCTACATGGGATGCATTTTAGTAGAAGACAATTATAGGCCATATTACTAAGTTGCTATTAAACATTTAAGTTTTCCCCCCATCTCCTTGTATTATCTTTAACATTTCCAAGAGGGACTCCATTAATTCACACCATCTTGTAGACCCCTTCTACATCAAATTAGGGCTGACCTCTGTTGTCAGTAGAAAACTATGGAAGTGGTGACTGTGCATGACTTTCAAGGCTAGTTTTCACCTTGAACTCTGAGACTACTAACCCTGAAAAGTCAGCCATCATACTTGAGCAATCTTATGGAGAGGCCCTTGAAGAGATAAAAAAACCATGAGGTTAAGCCATTGTATTTTGGAGTGATTTGTCATGTTGTAATATAAATCTAAAAATGTGACAGTGATTTAGGCATTGGGATGTCCAAATAAGTTGAATGGGCCTGGAAAGTACTATTACTTGAAGTCTAAAGGCTCTGGAGTTTGTTGGAAATGGCTTGAAGGAAGGTGGGGAAAAATGTTATTGGAAATGAGAGAAAACCAGATCTTGTGTTGTTGCAATGGGACATTTAGCAACACTGTGTTAATACGGGAAGGAAGAAGGTATACTTGAGATATTTGTAATCGAGCTACTGGCATTTTAAGGCAGGGAATTCTGACACCTTTCAATTTATAGTAAAAGGGAAAAAAGAAGTGAGAAAAGCTAAAGAAAAACTGTTAAATATGAAACATACAGTTGAAGATAACGTTTTCTCAATAATAGTCACTTCAGTTGGCAAACAATGCAGAAAAAAAATGAATAAACGATATTCAGGCAAAGATCAACTACCACTAAAACGTAATCTAAAAATAACATGAGGTGTGAATATAAAATCCATGTTAAGACTTCAAAACATATTAGGTGGTGCCTCAAAAAACCATTTACTCAGAAAAAAATACTTCTAGGAATCATATTGGTGTTTAATACATGTCCTCTGAATTATATAATAGGGGTTCTAATAATCTTAAGGGCACCTTGCCCTTAGCATGCCAGCAGAAACCCAATGTAAAAAATAAAAATAAAAAACTGTTTAATAGAGTAAATCTGAATAGCATTCACAGAGAGGCTACCGATTTTTAAGAGAACTGTACTGGAGAAAACACCACAAGCTTGGACTGAAAGGACTAGAGATGGTACAAAATGAGAAAAGGTCTTTAGATGATAAACTTCTACAGGCAGGAAACTACGCAGCTGTGAACATGGACTATGTTTTATTTTAAAAGGAAAACATGGGTCAGATTGATTAAACTGAGAATCCAGAAAGCACAACCAAGAGCTATAGATGATAATTTCTAGGAATTAGAAGACATGAATTCTAATAAAGGAATTGGCAACATGTGCCTGACTGAATTTCAGAACCACTACGGAACTCCTGTTTTTCTCCATTTGAACTGGAAAGTCTAAAGTGGTAGCTCTATGCCTATCCTATCTTTGTATATTGAGTGTGTGAGTGGCCTAGAATTGTCGCAGGTCTTCAGATGAGAGGCTACAATTGAGTAACTGCACCTGTCACTTCTGCAATGATCTATTTGTCACACAGGTCAGCACTGAATCAGTGTGGGAAGGTACTACCCAAAAGTATGAATAATAGGAAGTTAAGATTTATGGCTCTCTTGGAGCATGGTTACCAGAGTTTGCCCTTTGGGACACAGAGATTCATGTTTCTTCAACATGAAAGTATATTCATCACCTCCAAAGGCCTTCCAATGTTTCATCCCATTAAAGCAAGCATGTCAAACTCAAAAGCTAACACAGGCCAAATAAACAAGGTTTAAGTTTATGTGGGCCGCAAAAATACACGCACAAAAGCTTCAATTTTCATTGAAATGTAGAGACATGCTAAATACCAAGGGCAGAAATAAATGAGTAATCATTAACATAAAATAATAGAACATTTTAATAAAAAATAATATTTTTCTTGAACATTAATTTACCAGATACTGAATAACTCCACAAATTAATAATCATAACACAAATAAACATTTTTTTCTTGTTCTCTGAGAACAAAATATTTCTTGGTGCACACACCAAACAAGTCAGTCCAAGACTAACTTTTAGCAATTGGCTGCCAAAATATTCACTGCTAGTATTAGTGGAGAGAAATGGTGTACCTGCACTGTAAGGTGCATAAGAGAAATGAATGCATTACAATTATACTAATAGTAATCAGTTATTAGTGAACATTGTAGTTCCTTATTAATAATTATGTGTAACTTGCAAAAAAATGAAACTAGCCTTAACTGGTTTGGCTTGGTGAATAGAGTGTCGGCCTGTGGACTGAAAGGTTCCAGGTTTGATTCTGGTCAAGGGCATGTGCATTGGTTGTGAGCACATTCCTAGTAGGGAGTATGCAGGAGGCAGCTGATTGATGTTTCTCTCATCAGTGTTTCTAACTCTATCCTTCTCCCTTCCTCTCTATAAAAAATCATAAAATATATTTTAAAAAATGAAACTAGACCATCTACTTAAACCATACACAAAAATAAACTCAAAATGGATAATGAACTTAAACATAAAATGGGGAACCATAAAAATATTAGAGGAATCCATAGGCTGTTCCTCCCTGGCTGACCAATCTCCCGCTTCCCTCCCCAGCTTCAATTGTGCACTGGTGGGGTCCCTCAGCCTGCCCTGTGCTCTCTCACAATCCAAGACCCCTCAGTGGGGCACAATGACTGTCAGGTAGTTCCATCCTATATAATAAAAGGCTAATATGTAAACCAACCAAATGGTGGAACAACCAATTGCTATAATGCACTCTGACCACCAGGGGGCAGAATGCTAACACAGGAACTTCCCCCTGGTGATCAGTACACTCCCACAGGGGGAGCGCTGCTCAGTCAGAAATCCCGAGTTGGGCTCATGGCTAGCAAGTGCACTGGCAGTGGCAGAGGCAGTGGCAGTGGCAGGAACCTCTCCCACCTCCAGAGCAGCACTAAGGATGTCCAACTGCCAGCTTAGGCCCACTTGGGAACAGGCCTGAGCAATGGGTTGGACATCATTGAGGGCTCCTGTGAGAGGGCACAGGCTGGGCTGAGGGACCACCCTGCCCAGAGTGCATGAATTGTGTGCACCAGGCTTCTAGTATTAATAATAATTAGGTATAACTGGAAATTATAAAATTAAATTATAAAAATTGTATTAAAAGGTTTATTACATACCGTTATATTGGCTGGTCTGCAAAAATATTCATTGTGTGTGGCATGCTGCCTGTGAGCCATGAGTTTTACATGCTTGCATTAGAGAATCTGCTAAAAATTTAATAACTCACTAAGTCAAGTTCATATCCAAATGAAGCTCCTGGGATGTCCAAGAGGAAAGAAAGCTGTTTAGGTGCAGTTCCTGTGACTCCCAGGGCTTACTAATAAATGGCATTAGAGGCTTCACCTTGGTCTCTTGGACCACTTGCTGTGGGACTGTCAGACCAGGTGCCATAGGAGCTTCAAGTGGTTTGGTGGGGAAGCAAGAAAAGAAGACCTCCAAACAGTCAGCAGCAAATAGCTAGCTATGTGAGCAAAGCCATCTTGAAGTGGGACCTCCAATCCTAGTCAAGCCCTCAGATGATTGAGGCCCTGGGAAACATAACTTCAACCTCATCAAAACACTTCAAGCCAGAACTTCCTAGCCAAGTTGCTCCTGAATTAGAAGTTGCTCCGCAGAAAAAGAAGAGAGAGTAAATTATCACCATGCTGAGCTACTGGGTTTTTGGGTTGTTCTATGCAGCTATAGAAAATTCAGATTATAACTAATAACTCCTGCTATCACTTTCTCAAATAGTTTTTAAAAATTAGAAGTTGAATAACAAAACCTTAGCCTGCAAAGCAGAGTTAATGGTGGATTGCTGACCATTCCCTTATAGCTAGTAATGGGTTAAAGATATTGTGTCTCTGAGGCTGAAATTCCTAGTGTCCTAACTCCGTTTGAAATGGAAGAGAAAAATGTTACTTACTTCCTGTATTTGTTCCCTGTATGTACAAACATAATGTCACTAAAAATACCAGTGAAACTTTCAGTAATGACTCTAAAACTCAGGAATTGGCCTATTTAATAGATTAATAGCAGGAGTGTTTGGAGTTACAAATTTACAACTGAGAATATGAGGGTCAGAAATGAATAGATACAAAATAGATATAAATTTGTTATATCTATAAATTTGGAATAAACATGTAATATTCATGCACGGGTCATTGTTCCTGGGCTCTATGATCTGACAATGTGTTATAACACCCACAGTGAATTGTGATCCTGCCTGCCTCAATTTCATTTCACTCTCAGTAAACATGGGCACCTCCTTGCTTTACAGGGTCATTATAATTATGTTGCCTCACTGTCATGTTTGAGATTTTCATTTCAAGACTTAGGATATAAAAACTTCATACCTGATTTGAAGTCCACTCAGTATTTATTATTCTTACTGACAAAAGAAATACATGCAATTTCAAGGTTTTAAAATTTTAATTCAGAAATACATCAGTGAAAAGCATGCTGATATTTCTTTTGACAGTAAAATGCCAATCTAAAGTGTTGTAAATTATAACGTTAAACTGATGGGACAGAAATAGCAAATAAGAGGCAACAGGGTTGAAAATTTCGCACATCTAAAATAATGTGCATGCTGAAGTTATCTTTATTTACAGTTACTTTAAAGTTGGACAGTTTGGGAGGTCAGAGAGAGGCTGGTGGAATGCTGTAAAGATGCTAAAAAATATGCAATGTCATCCTTTTAATATAATCTTAGATGATTGTGAAAAATGTCTACCACCAATTTCTATTGTTTCCCAAGCTTCCTGAATAATTCACCCTGTTTGGAATGTGGGTCCATGCAAGCCGAGTGTTAGACATGAGCCCAGTGGCGGCTGGCACCTCCACATTGAGAATATCTGTGCAGCACACTCATCTGGTGTGGCTGTGAACCTAACTACAATACAGGTTGATTGAGTAAATAAATAAATCTACTGAGGACAGTGGAACTGGGTTCTCATTATCAGGAAACGGGATACAAATGTAAACTGAAAAATCTTGAAAGGATGCTATGGGTTTGCTTTAGAATTTAATCTATCAATGTGCACTTATGCACTTCAGTGTATTTAGATAGATAGATGTAGAAATAAATCTAACTGGGATTGTGTGAATGCTCAATATACAGATAATTTCTATCATGCTTGTACATAATCTAGGAGCAGGGTTATCTCTATAGTTTAGACCTCAGTTTCTCTACTGAATAAAACCACCTCTTTGGAGAAATGGTTTACTCCAGAGCTGGGTTAGGAAAAGCATAAAAACACAATATGAGGCAGATATTTTGCTGAATAAGAAAGCAAAAAATTGCTCAAAAAATAATGATATCGTGTCAGAATGACACAGTAGCCAGCCTGAAGAAGGCTTCTACTGATCAAATCTGGACAATTTGAGTGCAAAATAATTATGGACCATAAAATATGTTTTGAATCTCAAAAGAAAAAATATAATAAAGGAAGGAAGGAAGGCAAAAGGAAAGAGAGAGAGGTTACGTAGGTTAGAGAGAGGAAATGAGGGAGAATAAAAGGAGAAAGGAAGACCTAAAAGTAAAAAGAAGAAAGTAAGAAAAATGGAAGAAAGAGAGAGAAGAGGGGATAGAAAAAAATAAAGAAGGAAATTAATTTATAGACAAACTTCATTGAATAGAATAGGAATCCATGAGTCAACCTGCACAAAAATAAACAAGGAGAATGAAATATCTTCCTATAGTACTTTGCTAACTAAAAAGACAAAACAAAACAAAACATCATGTTGGAATTAGCAAGTCACCATTTGGCCACTGTCATAACAATAATTCATTCAGGGGGAAATATCAATTGATAGCTCAATTGTATGGGTGAAAGTTGGATGAGGAACAGAGTCTCAAAGTATCTCTCTAAAAACATATTTATTAATTTCAAAAAGGAAACTAGTTATTTTATAGCAAAGAACCCTGGAAGCCATCTTTATAATCAATAATAAAAGTTATCACCATCAGTCAAGGGTCTGGTTGACATTGTGGGCCACCAGATAAGATGCAATGAGAAGAATACAGCATTGCCAGGTAGTACTCCTGCCCCAAAATACACATCCTAAGTCTAGAAAGGAGGAAACATCAGACAAACCCAAACCAAAATGATCTTCAGGAGTGATGAGGTTGTGAAAGTAAAGAATCATGATCCATGATTTACAACACTATAAATAAGATGTAGTTTTTATGTCGATGAAAGATCTTTGGGGTGTTTTGAAAGGGAGAGGAACAGGCAGTTAATGATTAAAGCTTCTCCAAGTAAATTTGCCAAAATCAGAAGGTCCTAAAACACAAATGAACCTACATCCTATGTAATAAAGAGCTAATATGCAAATTGACCATCAATCCAACACACAAGATGGCATCTCCCATGTGGTCAAACATGACCACCCCCATGTGGACACAAGATGGCCACCATAAGATGGTCAGCAGGGGAGGGCAGTTGGGAGGGACCAGGCCTGTAAGGGAAGGCAGTTGGTAAAAACCAGGCCTGCAGGGGAGGGCAGTTGGGGATGACCCAGGCCTGCAGGGGTGGGCAGTTGGGGATGACCAGACCTGCCTGGGAAGCCAGTTGGGGACAACCAGGCCTGCAGGGGAGGGCAGTTAGAGGCAATCTGGCCAGCAGGGGAGCAGTTAGGTACTGATCAGGCTGGCAGAGGAGTGGTAAGGGGACTAATCAGGCTGGTAGGCAGAAGCAGTTAGGGGCAATCAGGAAGGTGAGCAGTTGGGAAGTCAACAGTCCTGGATTGTGAGAGGGATGCCTGACTGTCTGTTTAGGCCCAATCAGTGGGATCAGGCCTAAACGGCAATTGGACATCCCTTTAGGCATCCCAGATTAGAGAGGGTGCAGGCTGAGCTAAGCAACACACACCCTATCTCGGGCACAAATTTTCTACACCAGGCCTCCAGTAAAATATGAAAATTGGGAATGTGTGGGAGTCTGAGGAAGAAGCAATTATCAATAAAAATAATTATAGTGCCACAAATTGCACAGTTCTAAGTAGCTTCATATAGAGATTATCACTTGTATTTTTTTATTTGTATTTTTTGATAAAAATAACAGGTTTTACATAGAGAACTTATTTCTTTGTTGTAAATCATGGGCCATGATTAGATAGAGAAGTCCTATTGGTGTGAGCTTATCCTGAAGTCAACAATACAGTGTTGTTTTTCCTTATACAATGATGAAGTCAATCCAGGCTAAGCTTGGGTGCTTTTCAGTGTGGAAGACCCAGGGCTAGAAATCCAGAAGTTTGATCTCATAACAATGCTTTCTGAAATATCTGCACAAAGCTAATAAACATTGTATTTTCCAAATTGAAATTGCAATCATATTCCTTGGGAAGCCTGCCATAAGTACCTCCCCTTCCTCCCCATTCCTAATGGATGAATGAGCAAATTTCTCATATAGAGATGGAATAGAGAGTAAGCATATTGTGAAGTTTTAAGGTGCTTTTCCTTTATTTGCAGCTCTTGGATATTAATGCATTTTTTTTTTTTTTGTCCTTGTACTGGCATTTGTAGTACCCACTCCTAGAGAAGTGAGCAGCAGCATAGATTCAGTGTGCAGTAAAGGTTATCTCTTGGGAGATTTTTGCATATGTTAAACCCTATTTTGCACTTGTTTCTGTGGGTCATTTCCCCCAGAAGTTCTCAAAGGAAGGATAGTAATGTATTGCTTCTATTTTAGAGATTAAAATAAAATTATGATAATAAATGTAAAGAGTCAAGAATCAGCTGCACACCTGTTTCCAACTTTTAGAGACTAAAGAGAGAGGTAGGGGAATAGGGTGTGACATGCGACCCCACAGTGGGATTTTTTTTCTCTAAAGGACAATATAGGACAATTGACAAAACTTGAATAAGGCCTCTGGGTGAAAGTTATATGAGTGGCTTTTCTATTTTTCTTGCATTTCCCCCCAGATTTGAATTGTTCAATAATAAAAGCAATTAAAATTTTTTCCACCTGATATGAAGTCGTGCTTTATGCTAAAAACTCTTCCATTTGGCATTACTTTATCCTATATTATAAAAGGCTAATAGGCAAATTGACAGAAGGGTGGAATGACCAGTCGCTATGACGCACACTGACCACCAGGGATGCAGACACTAAAAGCAGGAGCTGCCCCCTTGTGGTCAGTGCACTCCCACAGGGGGAATGATGCTCAGCTGGCTCCTGGCTGGTGAGCACAGTGGTGGTGGCAGGAGCCTCTCCTGCCTCTGCTGCAGTATGGAGTGAGGGGTCCCAGACTGAGAGAGGGCACAGGCTGGTCTGAGGGAACCCTGCCCCCACCCAGTGCATAAATGTTGTGCACTGGGCCTCTGGTTTTCCAATAAAATGAAACTGTCTTCTCCCAATGTTCTCAATGCCCCCTCTTCTTTATTACACTTTAATCTGCATTCAGTGTCAATGGATTTTCAATGAAATTGGGCTTCCTATTTCAGTGATGATTTTCAGGTAACCAAAGGACAACTTTACCCTTTCATTAGATTTCTCAGTGGCATTTAACACTTGATTCTCATATATTTATATTCTATGTTATCAAACCAGAATGACTTTTATTCCCTTACTAAACTGGGTATTCTTATTACTGCATTACATTCCAAATTTAATTCATATCCCCCTTAGTCAGATTTAAACTTCCTCTGTTCCTAGATCTTAAAATATTGGGACACATACAACCACTCAAAACTCCTCCTGATATTCAAAAAGTAAAGCAATGCTAATTCAACCATTTAATAGGTGTAATAACATTCTACAAAACTTTAATAATTTTCTTCAATATATACTTCATGTTTCAAGTGAATTTTTTACAATTAGAAATAGTTCTGTCATATTTGTGTGTGCCTACTTTGCTAGTTCCCCAATTAAATGTTTAAGATGTCTATTCTTGCAAATTACGTTTAGGCCACCTTGTTCTCTTGTCTGTGCCTCAGGAAAACCATGCCCTTTCTGCCTGGAATTTTCTTCTCCCTTTCATTTTTCATGGTTGATTTCTTCTAATGATTCAGGTCAGCTCAAATATCACCTTCCAAGATGGGCCTTACAAACCCACTCTATTAAAAAGTATTCTATCGATTTTTTCTTCCTTGTTCTTCAGCTACTCATTCTTGTTATAGAATTTGTCATAATTTATACTTATCTGTATTGGTTTATTTATTTACGTGTGTGTGTGTGTGTGTGTGTGTGTGTGTGTGTGTGTGTGTGTTTCTGAGTGTGTTTTTCTCCTCTTTTTTTATTACTTTCATTCCATCTGTCTTATTGTCTCTATGAATTGTATATATATATTCACATATAAAAACTCACCACCCTAATTATCTTAAAATAACCAGTTCCATACATATGGGATATATTCAAGATATACAGTGTCTATTAAAAGTTTGGAAAGAAATTATTTTTAGCAGATTAAAGCTACCCTTTACAAGATAATATATACATATATCAGTTTCCAGACTTTATGAACACCTCTATATTTGTTAGGCAAATGAGCAACTGAATTAATATGTTTGGGTTTTTGCCCTTGAAAGAAATGATGTTTAATCTTGCCTCTTTAACTTTCTCTAGGCGTTTGTTTCAGTTTCCTTATTTGAGAGGCCTGCAATCCCCAATAGTGGCCATGCAGGAGGCAGCCTATAAATGTCTCTCTCATTGAAGTTTCTCTCTCTCTATCCTTCTCCCTTCCTCTCTTCTAAAATCAATAAAAACATATTTAAAGCCAAGTGGAATTTGAAATCAAGCACCAGACTTGTGCAAAGAATAGGACCAATTCTAAATGCCCCCACCCACACCCACACCTACACACCATTAAATAAAGACTAAACTGCTATAATCTCAGGTAAAGCAGATGCTGGAGAAAAATTCACTAGTCAGCAAAGAGATAACAAGGGAATTTGTCTTGAAAAAGCAAAAAAGAAATTACTTCCTAAGACTTCATAAGCTACAATCTTGCTCAGTAAAAGTATGGGTTTCAAATTTATTTTGATAAGAATTAAAATAGAAAAAGGGGTTCTAAATTGCTATCTTTTGAAGGAAGTATAAGCCCTCTCTGGATTCACTCTGGAATTACAGTATTCAGGGAGATAAAAACCCAATAAATTTGAGCTCACAATCCAAAAAACACAAAACATAAGAAAACAAGCACAATAAATAAGATTCAGCAGAACCACCATACACACACACACACACACACACACACACACAAAATGGCCCCATGAATTGGAAATAAGTTTTACTATTGTGAACATAGTCAAATGAATTAAAATTTAAAAAAATAAAAAGTGAAATCAAACATAAGAAAGGAATGAGCTCTGGCGAGGTAGCTCAGTTGGACAGAGTATTGTCCTGTGCACTAAAAGGTGGTAAGGTAGCTGGTTTCATAGGTCACATATCTAGGTTGCAGGTTTGATCTCCAGTGGGGGTTAACCAGTCAATATTTTTCTCTCTCATTGACATTTCTGTCTCTGTCTCTCTTTTCCTTCCTCCTATCTAAAAATCAATAAAAAACATATCCTAGTGAGGATTAAAAAAAATGTGATAGTATTAAAAAGAATCAGTCAGTTTTGCTAAATAACTCAGTTCTCCAAGAATGAATATCTATTGTTAAAATTAAAAACTCATTAGTTACATCCCTGATGGATTGTTCAGTAAATTAAAGCATCATTCTTATAAACCAAGGTAGTGCTTTGATCCCTGGTCAAGGCATATACAAGAATCAACAATGAATGCATTAGTAAGTGGAACAACAAATTGATGTTTCTCTCTCTCTTTCTGTCCCTTCCCCTCTCTCTAAAAATCAATAATTTTTAAAACTTATTAGTTGAATTAAGCTAATGAGACAAAGCTATAGAATGTATTTGTGAACCAAAAGACAGATTGAATACCCAGAATGTAGTACAGAAAAATAATTGGTTTAAAAAATTAAATATAGAATGTTAAATGTGGAGGACAAAAATTTCAGAAAGAAAAAAAGAGAGAATCATAGAGAATAAATTCAAAGACACACGGTCTGAGAGTTTTTCAAGAACTGATTAAAATTTAGATTCAGGAAGGAAAGTAGTTTCCAAACAAAATTTTAAAAATCAACCTATTAGTAGACATAAAATAGTTTAAAAACAGATCCCCAATGAGCATAACAGTAGCAAGAAAGAAGCTAGAGGACTCCTAAGAAATAATAATAACATATACAGGAAAGCTGTCAATAATTGGGGTGGGGGGTTGAATGTAGTAGAATAATACAGTCTAAAATAAAGAAAATTCCAATGTAGAATTGTAAAGCAAGCTAAAATATCAAAAAGAAAGTGAAATTAAGAAAATTTTAGGCAAACAAAAATTGAACCATGTTACCACCAACAAAACCCATAAAAAAACTATCAAAACTAAAGGATGTGTATTGAAGAAAAATGAACTCTAGCAAGTGTAAGAGGGGGGGGAAAGGCAAATATGGAAAAAAATTCAAAATACATTGAATACATACACAAAAATGAAATTATAAAATGATAATATGGTAGTTAATAAAAAGGTAGACCTAAAATGCAGGAAAAAGTAACAAACATATAGAATGGTAGAGGATAATAAGAGTTATGTTATACCAAATGTTATGGACTGAATTGTGTCTCCCCAAAATACATACATGAAAGCCTCAACCTCCAGAGAGGTAATTATGGTTAAATGAGGTCATAAGTGTGAGCCCCAATCCCACTGGACAGGTGTAGTTATGAAAAAAGAGCCTACATATCTTTCCCCTTGTACCCAGAAGAAAGACCATGTGAGGATGTAGCCATAAGATGTCTCCCAGACAGCTACAAGCTGGAAGACAGGCCTTACCAGAAAGTAACCCTGGCACCTTGGCCTTGGACTTCCAGCCTTCAGATCTGTGAGAATCATACTTTTGATTGGGCTCCTTGGTCTGTGATGCTATAACTGCCTGGCATACTAATGCACCACGTTTCTCTCATTGTTTAGGAGGAAGATGAAGATATTAAGTTACCTTTGTCTTTTATAAATACCCATGAAAAAGCATAATAATATCCATAAAATAAAAAATATGGAATCTGTATATTTTACTTTTTAATGGTAAAGAATATATATATTTAGAACATATTTGATCAAGCAAAAGTAAGAAGTAAAGGAAGAATAAAAGAAACATAGTAAAATAAAGACAAAAGTAAAGTAAGATGGTAGAAATATTTCCAAATTCAGCAATAGTTAAAATCAATTTTAATCATATTGAAAATATAGATCATGCCTCAGGGTTTGTTTTTTAAATCTAGCAATAGACTATATCTGTGAATCACAGATAAAAACCTGGGTGGCTATGATGAGACTAATATACCCACCTGGTGATATGTTCCAAAAATATTGATATAATTTATAATAGCGACATTAGTATCCTAGGTGGAGAGGAATTAGCTACAAAGCATGTCTTAGTCTGATGCTGCTATTCTATCTACCAATCATATGTTTCACTAAATTACTTAAACATTGTGATTAATAGTTTTTCCTCATCTCTAAAATAGAGAAAATAGTATCTATCTCATAGTATCATTTGGGTAACGAACTGAATACATGTAAATTATTTAGCATACAGTCTGACACACAGAAACATCCCGTTACTAAGGAGGATGAAATGACAAAATATATTTAATACAAAACCAAAACAAACGCAGAAAAGTATATTAATGACAAAGGTGAAATTCACCAGAAAGTTATATATATATATATTCTAAATATGTTGGCACCTTAGTATTCAAATAGATGCAGTATTCAAATCGATAAAGTACATTTTCAAACACTGCAAGCACCAATTCCTCAAGAAAACCTGACCAATGATTGCCTCCTTCCCCAAATTCTAGGCTCCTTCCTGGTGCCTCCTCTCACAGGAAGTTATAATTCTTTCTCACTTCTCTCCTACCAAAAGCACTTCCTGTCTTAGAAATGGAACCTTCTTCTCAGTGCCAAGTTACAAACATAATATAGAGTAAGTATCTGAAACATGTATGTTTGAGAAATAAATGAATTTGAAAGTATTATTTATTTACAAATAAGTGTAAACAAATGTCTGAAAATTTTACTTATTTATAGATAAGTGCAAATCAATGTATGCAAGAAGAAATTTAACAGACACAACTTTTAGTTCTTTAAAAAAAAAAAAAAAGACTACACTTCCTCAACCTATGTAGGAAAACTCCACACATTATCATATTTATTCTCATCCACACATACTCTCCTGAACCCCAGTATTATGCAGATTGTCCTGTGTCTATACATTTCTTTGAAGATATTGAAAGCATTCACCAATTTCTTGTATATATCAATGATCAAAGACATGTAAGAACTGGCTCAGGGGAACTTGATGGACTGACCATGGTTCTACTTCCTCTATCTCTGAAACTTACCCAAATCAAGGTCCATAAATAAGTATAGGCTCTGCAATGTTGAAGAAATAGGAGTAAACTGATGGGTGAACTATTCCAACAAAGTTTTAAAAGATAATGAAGTAGATGAGCAATGAAAACAGAGATGGTGCAAAAAAAAAAAAAAGATACTTAAATTACTCTGGAGAGACATACCTATGAGAAGTGATACAGACAGTGAGTTTGGCTCAATCCCAGAAAGATTCAAAATCCAGAGGTCTTTAAAGGGAGCAAGGGCAGACAAAATCCTTTCCACTCCTTGAAAGACTGCAAGAGTCATACTCCAAGCTCCTGAAACTGTGAATCTGAGTGAGAGTCAGTCATTTGAGCAGGAAGGTGTGTGCAAAATTGCAAGAGTGAAATAAGGAAGATTCTACTGAGATTCAAATTAGATGTGGAATTCTCAGTTCCCTTCCTTTTTCATGTTTCCAGAATACAGCTAGAGACTATTCCGATGCTCTTCCAGGGGAAGTAAACAGTCTAAAAAAAAAGACAGTGGGGTGAAATGGAGTAAGAAGGGCCAACAAGCTTCACCTAGAGATGAGTTTCTCTTCAAGGCACTCTACTGTAATGTTATGGGCATTGGTAATGTAGATTATAGGACCACATATGGATAAATGACCCACAGGTATTGCTTCAAATTATCAAACAAACAGGACGAAAACTGATTTCAAATAAATGCATTAGTGAGCAAAATTTGAAGATGCACATTAAATTGTTATTCAAGGAGAGTATTCATCTATACCTGTAAATACATTAATTTTAATCATAGCAGTGGGAAAACCATGTTACACATAGAAAAGTAGACATTTGACCAATTAATTGACCTCCTAAAGGTCAAAATTAGTTCATAAGGGGCGATGACATTATCAGCGTTTCTCCTCTGTAATTACATTTTTTTGGAGTGAAATAAGAATACAACCTGCTCTTGTTTAAATAAGGGGAGGAGGGATGATAAAATTTGAATTACAGTCTGAAGGTTTACAGTTTCCAAGCTAAATGCAGGCCTATTGGAATCTTTAAGATTCATCTCTATAAAATGAGTTTTATTGTCAGTATAGTTTTCCATTATTTTGGTTAAACTCCTACCAGCTGCTAGAAAGACACATAAACCAAATAGATTTGCCCGCTATGTTTACTTTCTTCTGATGAGTGTAGATGTCCCAAGTTGTCTTTTTGGAAGCATAAGTAAAATATTGGCAACTTATATCTTCTAAAATGTTTATATATCTCCAATGTATATCTTCCACTGTATGCAAAATATGCCAAAGAAAATATAATAATTTGCCAAATAAAAAAAAAATTAAAATAAAACTGGGCTTTGGGTAAAATAACCTAAAATGCTCCCTGCTCTGGATCTCAGTAATCACTAAGTATTGCTATACCATTAAATGCCATGGTCTACTCTTAATATGAAGTCTCATCAATTGCAGGAAAGTTTCTTATTACTTTCTATTTACTGCCTGTACCCAGAAACAGCTCAAGAGAATGATACATTTGTCAAATTTATAAGTCTGCTTTATAAAGTAAGAATTACTCTCAAATAATATTTCAGTGCTCTAATAGTACTGGGGTGGGTGGGATAGGGCATGCAACAGAGTATAGGGGAGGCTGGTAGAAGGTCAATGGGGAAAAAAGGAGATATATGTACTACTATGTATAATACTTTAAACAACAAAATAAAATTTAAAGAAATAAATATTATAATAATAAGACATACCCACTTTCCTTTGGGCTTATCCTGACAAAATAATAAGCCAGTGAAAGAAATTTCTCCTACACTGGCAGTAAAAAACATTACTTTAAAATATTCACACTTGTAGTTACTTTGGCACCTGATTCAAATTTGTGGTAAAATGATGCTTTAAAAAATTAGTAATATGATGACTTTTCTTGGCAAAAACAACATCTAGTAAGACAGATATATTTTGGTAATATTCAAATCATATGAAGCATTAACACCTGAGAATGGCCACTTTGAATGCTGTAAAAATTGGCTTCCTGGGTTGAAAACACATTCATGGGTTAAGAACAATTACAACAGCCTCATCTTTTCCCAGTCAGGCCTGTCTCATCAGTTAGAATGGAATATTGTGATTGAATCTATTAACACATATAAAGAACACTATGAACCAATTTGGCAAAGGAAGTGTAGAATAAACAGAGCCACAGAGGAGGGTGAGGCCATGGCTCATTCAAACAGGGCCAGTAGAGAGGGAGCTTTGCCAAGGAGTTGGAATAGGGGTTCCCATTGGCTTTGCCATCACCCATGTAGAGAACAAAGTCTTAGCCAGTCCTCTCAAGTGCTCTGATCCTATTGGCATTGTGAAGACGCATGAAGCCAACTCCCTAACTCAGTGCCACTTAAAAATTCATACATCTAGCTAAGCTTCCTTCCCATTACTTCCAGGAGAACAAAGTCTCTGTCATCCAAAACCTAGTTAGAGATGGAGAGTAAATGTCATAATTTATAAAAGGTAGGACTGAGTAATGGCGACTATAGAATTACTTACTAAAATATGAAGATTGACTTATTTCTCTTGATTTCTGACAAAAGTGAGTAAAAATAAATGCTCAGTTTGAATGAAAATCTGGGTACAAGAGTTTGTTTGTTTGTTTGTTTGTTTATTAATCTTCACCCAAGGATTTTTTTTTTTTTTTTTTTTTTTTTTTTTTTTTTTTTTTAGTGAGAGTGGAAGGTAGTGGAGAGAGAAAAAAACATTTATGTGAGACACAGTAGGAACATGCGCCTCAACCAGGGCCTGAGATAGAATCCACAACCCAGTTAATATGCCCTTGACTTGGAATCAAACCTGAGACACACACCCCCCCCCCCCATGGTGTGTGGGCTGCTGCTCTAATCACTGAGAACACCGGCCAGGTACAACACTTAAAACTAAAGAAAACTGATAGGCGCCAAACAAAAGTTAAAGAAAATGTTTCCAGATTGAAAAGGCCCAAAAGGACATTGAAATATGTCAAGTTGTGGCCACTGTTTATTCTTAAATGGTTTCTCAAGACAACATTCATTGTGTTACAGTTACAGTTACCTTAGACCAGTAGTCGACAAACTGTGGCTCACAAGCCACATGTGGTTCATGATCAGTGGTTTGCTGCTCTGCAGACTAAAGAGTTTGCTGACCACTGACCTAGACCATCGATTCCAATAATTATAGGCTGTTAATGTTCCTTGTGATTAAGCCCCTATCCACAGTAAACTATTTTCAGTCTGGCATTCGCTTTGTCAGCACCCCAATCTGGATTCATCTTTCAGAAGTGAGAGCACATCAGCTGAATTGAGAGGAATGTTTGCTTACTAATGTGTGGAAATATGACCTGTAACTGTGCCAGGGACCGACAGCCCGAGCAGCTGTCTCCCTGTAGTCAGGGCAGATAGATCAACTGTCCCAGCCCATTGTCTATGGGCTGTCTGGTAGGAAATGCTCCTCATGGAGCTTCTTCTTGTCTCAAAGCTGTTGTGGTAGCTACAGACACTGCCATATCCTACAACTCTAAAGGGAAATGGGGCTTAGAGACAGAAGTTATAGACCCTTGGTCATTTCTTAATAGTGCAGTAAATCATCATCCATTTCTCCCATATCTATTTAAATACACATGTAGACATGTACTCTAATACACTATAGTAAATATGTAACAAAATACATACATTATCATGCACCCACAAATGTATACACACATGAGTGATCGAAGCTGCCAGAGAGAGAATGAACTATTCCTCTGTCTCATATCAAATGAGCAATACATGCTTAATAGAGAAGTGATTAACATGGAAAAATAATTTACCATGCTGTGATGAAACATTTTGCACTAAAATGTTCTGTTAATGTAATATGTATTAGCAACATATTATTGACTTGCAAAAAGATTGTTAAGACTTACATATAAAAATATATGTGAGTATAAAACCCGATCTCTAATTTTTCCAAGCATATTCTTTAAACCCATGGTTATTGATCTGTGAATACAGAAGAACTTTGTATTTTGCAGCCTCCATGGCATAACAAAAGACTACATTTAGTCAAGAGGAAAGGCATATGGAATTGGGAAAATAAGTCATCGGGTTAAAAAAATGTCAATTTTCATGAATTTCAAAGCATACAAAAATTAAAGGTTTCCTGCAGAGTCAAAGCAAAGGCAAAGAGCTAAAGTAAATGTAATAATACTTTTTTACCATTCACTAAGCTATGCATCATTTATAAAATGAAGAAAAGTCAATAATAGAACATAAATAACCAACTTAGAAAGGTGAACTGTAGTTTCTTGGGAAATTAAATCGGACCTCCACTCAGAATATCATCCTCATAGATTTGCAGTTATTAAATTCCACCACAAAAGATGTATACAAAAAGTAGGTCACCTAATGAATTAAATGGTAAATCCTTACTATATATATATATATATATATATATATATATATATATATAATTTTAGAGAGAGAAAGGGAGAGAGAAAGATAGAAACATCAATGATAAGAGAAAATAATTGATTAGCTGCTTCCTGAACATCCCCCACTGGGGACTGAGCCAGCAACCCAGGCATGTACCCTTGACTGGAACCGAACCTGGAACCGTGATGCTGTTTCCACTGAGCCAAACTAGCCAGGGATCTTCCATATTTTAACATATTGATTTACTAACATCTTAAATTCAGATGAGTCTTTATATTAATGCATGCATTTAAACAATAGGAAGGTGTTTGATGGAATTAAATTTCTTTTGTGATTATGAGTTAACAATATTAAAATTTAAGACATTTTAGGACAATTGTAACTACCTATTTATTAAGGATCAGTGGTAGTATATATACTCTTGTCATTTCTCTTTGATATTGGGCTAGAAAAGTTCAAAACCAAAAAATCATAAACCACCTTTTTTAAGCAATGTGCCCAGGTAAAGACCTAATTGAAGTGACAACCAGTAACAGGTAAGAAAGATCAAGTTTGGGAGTGAGGGATAATGAGTCTGGGTCTGGATTGCTCAGTTTGAAGGGATGGGGGAGTGTTTATAAGATATCCAATTGGAAGCTGAAAAGAGTCACAAAAAATGAGAGAGAAGGAATACACTAAATCAATCCTAGCAAATCCTTTTACT
This sequence comes from Pipistrellus kuhlii, assembly GCF_014108245.1. Lineage (NCBI taxonomy): Eukaryota > Metazoa > Chordata > Mammalia > Chiroptera > Vespertilionidae > Pipistrellus > Pipistrellus kuhlii. The sequence continues at coordinate 24,178,834 of NW_023425405.1, read as the reverse complement.
TTTTCAAATTAAGAAACTAATTATAAAGCATTAGAAACCCCCTGCATTGAAAAAGGAACCCTCCTTCATTATTGGTGGAAATGCAGACTGGTGCAGCCACTCTGGAAAACAATATGGCGTTTTCCTCGAAAAACTAAAAATGGAACTGCCATTTGACCCAGTAATACCACTCCTAGAAATATATCCCAAGAAAACACAAAATCAGAAAGGATTATGCACCCCTATGTTCATAGCAGCATAACTTACCATAGCTAAGATTTGGCAACAGCCTCAGTGCCCATCAGCAATTGAGTGGACTAGAAAACTGTGCTACATCTACAATATGGAATATGACACTGCTGTAAAAAAGAAGAAAGTCTAACCATTTTCAACAGCATGGATTAAAATGAAGAGCATTATGCTAAATAAAATAATCAAATCAGCAAAAGAAAAATACAACATGATCTCACTCATTTGTGGATAATAAAGAACATTATAAACTGATGAACAAAAATAGATACAGAGGCAAAAAAGCATCGAAAAGACTGTCAAACTACATCTGGAAGGCTGGGCAGGATTGGGGAAGAGGAAAGAGATCAACTGAAGGAATTGTATGCATGCATATAAGCATAACCAATGGATGCAAGACACGGGGGGGAGGGGGGTGTTAAGGGGATATGTGTGTGTGGGAAGGAGTAGGGAAGGCTGGGGGAAGGTCAATGGGGAATAAAAGGAGACATGTGTACTACTATTTGTAATACTTTAAACTAGGGGTGTCAAACTCAATCAGAGAAGGGGCCAAAATCTAAAATCCAGCCTAAATCGCGGGCCGAATGGTTTACTGAACAGTCATAAACTGTCATTGTGATGGAAACGCAGCAGAGTGCAGTGATGACAGCGCGGTGCGGGCCACATTGCAAGGCCTGGCGGGATGGATTTGGCCCGCGGGCCTTGTGTTTGACACATGTGCTTTAAACAATAAAATTAAAAAAGTTAAATCACCTGCATTTTTCTCTTACATATAAACCAGAGGTTCTTAACCTAGCTGAGTGGTCCTAACAGCATTCCTTCCTTTGAACTGTAAGAGTTTTGTATTTTAATGAACATAATTGATTTGCATTTCAATAACTGCATTTCTACTGTGAGCTCCCTGAGGGAATGAACTGTAACCTATTCCTTTTGGCATCCTGTACATAGTAGTGTTTATTCATGATTTTTCATTAAATCCTTTGTGCTGAGAGATGACATGAGAGATGTCAACTCTGTTTCTGCAGGGTGTTTCAGCAATATGAAAAAAACACAACACTCTTATATATAAGCGGAGAGACCTTAGAAAGATGTGATTGATAAATGCAACTGTTAGAAACTCAGTTCAGGAACACCTTTCCATAGACAAACACGTGCTCTGATTGTATGAAGACCCCAGAACCAAAGAGGTGAAGTGGTCTACCTGGGGCTCTCACTGTGCACTAGAGCTGTTCCAGGTTTCAAACTGGTGATCTTTGCAGCTCTGACTGGGCAGCAGGGTAGAGGAGCAAGTACTCACTGGTCTCGCCCATGAGGTGTGCAGCATGTGGCTTCAGTTACGGAAGTGCCTCAAAATATTCAACCTCTTACATTAGGGGTGTCGAACTCAATCAGAGAAGGGGCCAAAATCTAAAATCCAGCCTAAATCGCGGGCCGAATGGTTTACTGAACAGTCATAAACTGTCATTGTGATGGAAACGCAGCGGAGTGCAGTGATGACAGCGCGGTGCAGGCCACATTGCAAGGCCTGGCGGGACGGATTTGGCCCGCGAGTCTTGTGTTTGACACAGGTGTCTTACATACAAAATAAGTACAAATGCACTTACAGGCTAATAAAAAGCTCCCATATTTTTGCATTTAAGACAGAGAAAATAAAACCTGACATTCCTCAAAATATCCTTCTGATTTTTGTTTACTCATCAAATTTTCTCAGCCTTCTCCGACATCAAGAGTCAGTCTGCCCAGCCAGTGTGGCAGAGCATTGACCTATGAACCAGATCTTGGTTAGATTCCAGGTCAGGGCTCGTGCCTGAGCTGCAGGCTTGATCTTCAGTGGGGACTGTGTGGGACGAGCCAATGGATGATTCTCTCTCATCATTGATTTTTCTATCTCTCTTTCCCTCTCTCCCTTCCTCTTGGAAACCAATAAAAAATATATATATAAAACAAAACAAAAACAAAAAGAGAGTAGACCAGCTTTCCAGAATGTCAGATATGCACTGATCCAGGCTCCTGTGTAGCTAGGGCATGGTGTATATGGCATGATTGTGACCAATAAGATCTGAAATAAAATCTATTAGGGGAATCTGGTAGCATATTTCTCAGTGGTGTGTGTCTATGAGGGAGAGGTGGTGGGTGATGGGGGCAGAATGGACTCCTATTGGCCTTCCTGTACAGTTGTGTTAGGACAACCATGTCAGGAAATACCTGTCTACAGAGGCAGCCCATCAAGGGTGACAGAATGAGGAAATAAAGTTCCTAGCATCAGTGGACCATAAAATTAGTCAATTCTAGAACACCTTCTTTCCAGGCTTCTCATTTGACAAAATAATAATGACCATTCAAAATTCATTATTTTTAAGCCAGTGCGTATCCAGTATTCTACTACCTGAAGCCAAAAAACATTTTAACGGGCGCAATCATTCTGAAATGGGATTTAGGTTCATCCATTCTATGAAGAGTTAAAATAAAAGCAGGTAAATTCCTCCACTCACTGAGCATATTCAGCCTTGACTACTTGCTTTCTCCTGCTGAGATCAGCTTATTTAATATTATGATGTCCTTTAATTATGTACTGGATCAAGCTGGGATTAGCCCCACAGCAATTTGAAAACTTCTTTTCACAGAATCAATTAGAACTCCGATTTCTAGGCTTTCCAGGTCTCACGGCCATCTGGTGATACAACCTTTGCCACATCTTTGCCCTGCTGTGACACCAAAGAAAGGCCACAGGCAAGGAAACAATGGCAGCCAAATGTTCATTTTCATTTTTGTTTTTGTTTTTCTGCCAAGATAGTTGTGCAGCTTAGAACTGGGAATTACCTGCTATCATAAATGTCCATATTTTTGTGTAAGTATACCTCTCTCCTCAATGAAATAAAATGCATTTTTATTTTTAAAATAAAAGGAGAAAGGCTTGAATTTTAAGAAATTATCTAGAAGGACACTTTTTTAATTCTTTAAACAATAAAGAATTTTAATTAAAAAAGAATAAATTATATTGCTTAATAAACTTAGCCAAACTTCTAAGATCCAAAAATATATAATTTTGTATTAAATAATTAGAGAATATATTATCTCCAGAAAACATAGATTTATGAAAATTGATAATACAGTACCCATAATGCAAATATCTTAGCATATTTCCAAGCATTTACTATCTCTACCTATAATGCAACCATAAAGAAATCACTCATAAAATACCTGTCTGCATATAAAAATTTAAAAATCTAATAAAAAATCATAATGCATGTTAAAATGTACTGAATAGTAGCAAACAAAAATGAAAATACTATATAATGAAACTCATGGATGCAACTAAAGCACATTTCTAAATAAAAACTATAGCTTTAAATACTTGCATTAAAAACTAGAGGCCCTAGACATCTGTGCACTTGGTGGAGGGCCCTCAGTCTGGCCTGCACCCTCTCGCAGTTCAGGACTCCTAGGGGGATGTCCACCTGCCTGCTTAGGCCCACTCTCAAAGAGGTCCTTAGCACTGCTGGGGAGGCAGGAGATGTTTGACTCATTTATGCATTCATTGGTTCATTCTTGTATGTGCACTGACTGAGGATTAAATTTGCAACCTTAGTGTATTAAGAAGATACTTTAACCAACTGAGATACCTGGCCACGGTCTTTTGCCCACTTTTTTATTTGATTGTTTGTTTATTTTGGTGTTAAGTTGTACAAGTTCTTTATAAATTTTGGATATTAACCCCTTATCAGATCAATGGCGAATATGTTCTCCCATTCAATGGGTAGTTTTCTCATTTTGTTGCTGGAACCTGCAACGGACATACGTGCTTTTTACTGGAATCAAACCTGAGGCCCTTTGGTTCATGGGCTGATGCTCTCACCACTGAGCAAAGCCAGCCAGGATCCCAACTGAATTTTTTACTCACATTCTGGGATCACTACAACAAAAATGGCAATAAATTTGCCATTTACCCAATAAATTTGCATTCTTAGAAATCCCTGGGTGAGTAAAAACAAAATGGCAATAGGAACATTTTAATGAAAATGTAAAGAAAGCACATAAGCCTGGACAACATAGCTCAGTCGTTGAGTACCACCTATGTACCAGGATGTCATGGTTAGATTCTCAGTTAGGGCACATGTCCTGCTTGGGGGCTCGATCCCCAGTGTGGGAAATGCAAGAGGCAGCCGATCAATGATTCTTTCTCATTGATATTACTATCTCTCCTTCTCTCTACCTCACTGAAATCAATAAAATATTTTTTTTTCAAAAGAAAGCACACAAAACAGGAGAGACCAACTTAATCATTAATGTTCACACAGCAGAAGCCTTTAAAATAATAATTTTCAGAAAATCACTAACTCCATTATATTTAAGTACTTTTCATAATAAATGAGAAAATATCAGGAGCCCAGAAAGATCTTAAGAAAACAAAATCACAATTACATTCTAAATTTATTATCATGATGGAGCTCTAACTCTTAGGATCCAAGTTCTTTGCTTGGTCTTTCTTTGGTCCCTAGAATCTAATTCTATTTATTTATTTGTTTGTTTATTTATTTATAACTAGGTACCAACTCCTTGACCTTTACTGATTCTCTACAACGTCAGCCTTTATCTCTGTGAGCTCCCTTACCTTACACATTTAGCATAACATAGCCTTTGAACCTTATTTTGGGATCCCAGACTATCAGTTGGAAAGTCTTCCTAAATATGAATTCACCCCCATCCTACTATCTTCTCAGAACCCTTCAGCTCCCTATCTTTTTTGCTCCAGAGAATTTTGTTTACTCAGAGCAATCATATCTTTGTAGATTTACATCTTGGGGATAGCTGAGAATCCCTTGAAGTTTCCAGCTATTAAACAAAACTGACAAATATTTACAAGCAGATAATACTCATATAGACAATAGGAAAACTACAATGTGATACCTACACTTTCTTCTCACAATAAAAGAACTATCCCAGACAAAGCTAATCTGGTAAGTTGAAAATATATGAGAATGAAAAGGCTTTATGACTACCTTATGTAGTAATATTTTAGGCAATAGAATTAGTAATGAAGAAAGAAAGTAGCCTAATGGTTTCAGTTATAGTTGTTTGGAGAATATTGGAAAAGGTCATAAATCTTTAAGGATAGTCATGGTCAACATACTGATAAAGAAATTAAAAGTTACATTCTAAATATATAACAGAAAAGAAATTTGAGAAGGGAAATATCATAAATTAAGACCACATGTTCAACTTTAAAAGCTATGAGAACATTAAATTCTAATAAAAATAATTCAATAACTAATCAAATGTCAAGATATGGACTATATATCATTGCTGAACTGGAAGAACAAAGACCCAGGATCAAATTAAGAAGGTACCTATAATAGTCTATGAGGATGCTAACTTAATATATAAACATGCATAAATAATCCTGGTCAAAGGCTCTAAGCTGTGTATGTATGAGATGTTCTTAATATTAGTAGTGGTATGTATTATGTATTAAATATTCTAGAGTTGTCATGAGATTTAGAGATGATCATACATCTTCAATACACAGAGTTGTTCCCATATGACAACATTCACTTAACATCCAAAAATGTAAAATTAAACATTATAGACCCAAACCTCTGAACTTTAAGGGTTTTTATTTGAGTACAAGAGCAAACAAATAAAGAACATATGACATTAGGCGAGGTAAGAGTCTTGAGTAAAAATTAAGTAGGCTGGGAAGGGAGTGGGGAGTAGCAGAGTGTGTGGGAAGAGTTCTTTCCACTTTAAACATGACAGTCAGGAGGGCCTCATCAATAAGGTGACATTTTGGACAAAGACAGGTAACCATGAGGACATGGAGAACAGCATTCCCGGCAGAGGAAACAGCATGTGCAAAGATCCTAGGGTAACACTGTTCCTAGCTAGCTGGAAGGAAAAAACAGTTGAAGCAGACGCAATGAAGAAAAAAGCAGAAGGAGGTGAGTCAGAGGGGTTTAAAGGAACTATTGTACAGGACTTGAAAGGCTGTTTCAAGGACCATTCCTTCATCAGTAGTAACATGGTAAGAAGTGAATGGTTGTGAGGAGAGGATAATGTGATAGACTGCAGGAGAGTGGAAGTGGAAGTGGGAAGACCATTTAGATTTTGTATATAGTTTTAGGATATAGTCAGCAGGATTTTCTCATGGACTGATATTGAAGAGAAAGGAAGAGTCAAGAAATGACTCCAAGGTTTTTGGTCTGAGCAATTGGAAGAGTATTGTCATTTACGGAGATGGAGAAGACTGAAATAGAAATTGTATTGTTAGGTAATATGAAGAGCTATGTTTGGATTGATTTTTGAGATGCATATTAGACATCAATGTGAAATGAAGAAAATACCAGTTGAATTTGAGGGTGGTCAGGGATAAGACATTCTCAGAGAATAAGTTAAACAAATAAAGTGCCAGATATAAGACAATTACTCTGGAGCCAGACATGCCTAATGACCATGAAATCCTTTTAGAATATACTGTGGTACCCAGCTCACTCAGTATTATCAAAGAATAAGTAAGCTTTCACAAGCAAGTCCATTCTGAACATCCATGTGCAAGGAGTACATGAATGGGCTTTCAGAGTGAGTGTTCCAGGTAATGCCAAAATAACCTGGCCTTGTCTTTTGAGGAACTGCAGCACTACTAACATAACTACACACCTTTAGGAACTATTTGAAGAGAAACTTCCATTTAGATAAAGTCTGCTTGTCCTTTTGTTAGGAAAAAAAATGCTTTTTATAATCTCTTTTATGTGTATTAAGGTTAAAGTCCTATATTAACTGGCATTGACATTCGTCATTCACACTTTACAGTAATTAAAATAGATGCCATAAGTTGCATACAAACAGAGAGTATATATTTTTCAAACATTGTTATGTATCCAGTGAGTATAATGAGGGTTTGCTCCCCAGGATGAATAGAAGGGTGAAATGATAAAAAAAATATATAAAGGTTTGTTTATGAGTAAGAGAAAAAAACAGTGCCATCCAAAACTGAGGTTTGAGCCAATAAATCAGTAAGTTTTTTCAAGTTTATTTGAAACTTTAGCAGATACATATTTGTGTAGTAATACCTAATTAATAGAAAATTAATGAAAAGTTACTTCCTTAAAAACAGATTTTAATTTGGAAAAAATACTGTTTTTCAAGCTATATTTTCCCCTCTTGCTTTTATTTTCTTTTTCTTTTTTTAAATAATGTTTGAGAAGGTTTTTAGTATCTACTTTGTGACATAAATCATACTGCAGCCTTTCCATAGAAATAACCATTAATGAGCCCTCGCCAGTTTGACTCAGTAGATAAAGTGTTGGCCTGTGGTCTCAAGGGTCCCGGGTTGAATTCCGGTCAAGGGCATGTGCCTTGGTTGCAGAAACATCCCCAGTAGGGGGTATGTAGGAGGCAGCTGATTGATGTTTCTCTCTCATCTATGTTTTTAACTCTCTCTCCCTTTCCCTTACTCTTTAATAAAAAAAATAAATAAAATATATTTTTAAAAATGAAAGAAAAAAAGAGAAATAACCATTAATGTGCTATTTTGTTATTGTGCATAAAATTTGGAATAGTTGTGGACACAACTGTGGCTGTAACTCTCCTTTATGTTTTTCATAGAGGCCATTGGCATGAGAATTAGTGCAATAGGCCTTCCTTCCCCTGGCTGCTGGCATCGATTTTACTCCAGCACCTGGGACCCAGTCCTTTATTCTGGCTGCCACCTTTTGTCTTCACTCCAGCAGGAGTCTTTGCTCCAGCTTGAGCCTTCAGTGATCAAGGCTCTGACTGGAGCCTTCACTCCTGTAGCTCCCTCTGTACCCTGCCCTCCCTCTCATAGCAGGTGTCCTACCCCAACTGGCCACTCCAAGCCTGCATATACAAATTAACCCCCCATTTTTTTGTTGAATTAATTTGAATACTCACTCCTGATTGGCTGGTGGGCATCATGGAGGTACAGTCATTTTGCATAGTTCTCTTTTATTAGTGTAGATTCCTAATAACATTTAGATAATAGGCAACTGGTTAAGTACTCTCATGGTTCTTTCAAATAGACATAGAAGCTTTATTAACTCATTTCTCACTGTTCTGATGGACAAAACATATCTGAAATTAAGCAAGTACTTAACAGTCTGAAGTTCTAAAAGCAGAAAATTTTAACAGAATGTGTCAAGTGGATGGTCAGTATCATAAGGGAAACAAAGTGAAAGTCTGATAAACAGACCTACAAAATGGGATTTGTGCCCAGGAAAGTAAATAACGATGGGGGTAAAAGAAAGCTTTATTGATTCCCTTAGTCAAAAGATGTGAACTAAAGAATAGAATATAACGGCATCATCTTGAATCACTAAGCTGAAAGGGGAAAGATCAAAGAAACTGCTAAACATTATTCATCTCAGTACTCATTCACTGGTTCTAGAATGAAAATATTCTGTTCCCTGAGGTACCTGCCACTGCTAAGACTTCCCATGAACAGGAGAAAGAGCCTCTGGTGAATGAGGGAAACTCTTGCTGACAGTTTGGAAGACACATGCATTAGGGCAAGGAGTCTGGCTCTATAGCTGGGCTCAAGTGTATTCCAGGACTGAGCCCAGATTCAGAAGGAACACAGAGACAGGGGTGTTAAGAGGAGGGAAACACATTTTCATGATTATGATCCAGACGAATAGAGCAGATTTTGATGACTATGTTACAATCAGAATTATAGAGGTCAGAAACTGAATGAAAGACAAAAATATAATTTCAAATGATATTAGGCAGGTACAGAAAATAACTCTAAGATTTATGGTCTTAGCTTGTACCATTTTGTAATAAAACTCTGCTTAGGACACAGCCTTGCCTAAGGAGGGGAGAGTTTCCCTAACTTTGAATGAGAATAATCCAGTAAAGGTAACTTTCATTTGATTAAAATATCAAATCAAGCTATGAAATTATATTACACTACACGAAGAAGTATTCGTCAATTGTTTGTGTGCACACTGTACAGTGCAAAGCTTCTTGATTAAACAATTATTCTTGCACTCCTATGAATAAGGCACTTGATGAGGCTATGGTGCTCTTAGTTTTCTCATAAAGCTTCCATGGTGATATGTGAGAAAAGTCTTTCCTAACACTAAACTAGATGTAAAGAACAAAATTCTATGTGCTACGGCGGAATTGTGGTTTATAGAATGCAAATTTATAGGGGAGTGTAATTGCTAGCAAGAAAAACTGGAAAAGAACAAAAGTGGGCTTAAACAACTCAGTCTTATCATTAAATTTTAAGTAAATAACAGATTCATAGGCTCATATTTCCATTTATGGTATTAAGCTGTGCCAAGTGAATGACTGTATATATTAATATTACTATTATTTAGCATGCTAATGGTTAATAATCATAATATTTATTTACCTACTGCTCAAATTATATGATGATTTTTTCCATGTAAAATAAAGCACATACCTCTGCCCTTGAAACAGAATAATTCACCAATGGGCAATATAGTAAGCAACATAAATTAACAATAAGACTTCTACCAGGGACCTGTTTTATAAAAAGGTAAACCACTAAATCCATGAAATTATTTAAATGTACCCATAAAGTATAATACCAATTGGCTACTTATTCCTGAAGTGGAGTTCATAAAGTCCCTGAATTTTCTAAAAACCAGGGAACTAGTTAAATAATTTTAAAGCAAAGATCTATGACTGGAAGATGGATAAAGCAAAAACAACATTTAACATTTCATTTAAATACCAGCTGTGGTTAGATTGAGAAAAGAAAAAAAATATCTTAACAAGGGCAGTAAATTAAAATTATGACTTAGGTAAAATGTACATTATTAGTCCTAAGGGAAGAGAGATGCTATGCCATAACTCAAAATTGCTGAAGTATAGTTGACATAAAGCACAGTATTATTATAAATTATTTCCATTTACCTTATATTATAGTCATTGAAGGCACAGTAATTGCATATTTGGTTTGGAATAAAATCAAAGTTACCATGATGCCACATATTTCAAATGTCTTAATTTTCTTGGACCATATCAGTCATCATTTTTCTGAAAGCTGAGGAAACGAAAAGGCAATAGAGTAAAACAACATAAAGCAACAGGTAGACAAGATGACCTTTGCTGATGTTACTTATTCATTTTTTATTAGCTCATTGATTCAAAGCAAAAGTTTGTTATTAATCATTCAAGATTGGCACATTTTTATTTAGTGAACAGAATACAATGTCTTTAAAAGGAATTTATTCATGGCCATTGAAAGACTTTTACCTTAAATCACATGTTGCCTAATCTCTTGCCTATTTGCCCTTAATTTATAGAACTCCTTGTCTTGGGGAATCAGATTTATACGGTCCTTATCTGCTTTTTAGCTACCAGGGAAGATTTAGCTTTGAAGCTCTCGTTTTAATAATTCTTTGTGATAGAACACTTTGAGGTGCTTCCTGGAGGTCTAGTGCATCAATGCAAATTACTGGATAAATGGTTTAAAGAAGAGAGGCAAAGGCATGAGTTTAGAAAATAAAGAAATAAGATAAGCTTGCTTAGCAACTTACATCTTATTAATTAAAACTTTAGTGTAAAATAAATATATATTTAACACTGTTCTCTAGAAAGATAACTTAATTATAGAAATAAAAATGGCATTGATACATATAATGAAAATAGATTGTCATTATATATTGCTTAAAATAATTTATAGTCATCTGTGCTTTATAATAGCTGCAGCTGTTACTGTGAAATTTCCAGATTGCTTGAATGGCTATTTTTTCCCATCCCTTTTTTTTTATTTCTTCCCATAAATTGTACACTGTTTGGGGCTTATTTTCAGAGATGTTTATATAAAAAAGACTAACAGTATAGTTTAAAGAAGCTATGGTATATATTTATTATATTTAGGAACTATTGCATGTAACATTAATAAATTTTAATGTTTTTTCAACATCATTGTAGAAATAAATATTTTTTTCCACATCACTTGTTTAATTTCTAAACATAAAGAGATTCATTACTATATGCCAGTTACAATATATTATGGGAATATTTTGAAACTTAAAAACAACAACAAGTTGGACCCAATCAAGTAAACAGGAAAATACTGCAAAGAAGGAGAAATTTTTTATGTAGATCCAAAGTTAACAGATAATCACTGACCCAAAAGTTAGATTGCTCAAATGCATTGTTTTGAATATACCGATTGATAAAACTTTTCATTCCCTTTCATAAGTAAAAATAAATAAACTTACCTTAGCCCAAAAAAGCCAATTAAGAGTTATCATATTAGTTATTTGTGGAGGACTTAGCATTTGTCAAATCTTTTCTTTTTTATTATTTAACTGATTTCAGAGAGAGAGGGAAAGAGAGAGAGACCAATAGAAACACCAATGATGAGAGAATCATGGATCGGGTGCTTCCTGCACACCTCCCCGCTGGGGTTTGAGTTTGCAACCTTGGCATGTGCACTTGAACAGAATCGAACCCAGTACCCTTCAGTACACAGGGCGATGCTCTGTCCACTGAGCCAAACCAGCCAGGGTTAAAATCTTTTCTTTTAATCATCTCCAGATGACATGTTTTTACTAATTTTAGAGAAAGAGGATGAGGAAGGGAGAGTGAGAGAAAGAGAAACATCAGTGTAAGAGGGAAACATCAATTAGTTACGTCCCATATACATCTAAACTGGAGATGGAATCAACAATCTAGGTATATGCCCTGACCAGGAATCAAACCCACAACCTTTTGGTATACAGAATGACACTCCAACCAAGTAACGCACCTGGCTAGGGCTCAAATCTTATTTTATGCAATCAAATATATTTTTCTTTTGCTATAAAAAATTTTGCCCCATTACATTAACTTAGGACAAATATTTTCTCTTTTCAATGCAAAATTGTAGAAGTCTAGCTTTTAATGTTACAATAGAAATGGTGGTTAGTCTAAGTTTGATGTCTGAAATGTATTGTCTACACTACCAAACTCACACTTTTTACCAAAAATATGATATTATGAGGCAGCCTTGAAGAGAAGAAACAAATGTCAGTTGCAGAAAAATTTTGTGATTTACAATGTCAGGATAAATAGACTAAATCAGACACACACACACACACACACACAACACATACAAAATGTGATTAAAGAATAGAGAACAATATTTTAAGGTCTATTAATTTCATTTTGATACACAGAATTTTGCCTCACTAAATTAAGTGTTGAGTATTACTTAATCTTAGTAAAGCATCTTGTAGTATTTGTGGCAAATGGTACTATAAAGTGTATAAAAATATACTTATCAGTATCCATGATCCACTTTGAAGGAAACTACATGACACTAGGAATCGGATAATTTAAATGAATATAACACAAATGAGCCATTTCATTTTGTGAATCAATACGTTCTATAGCATGTGAAATTCTAAATCCTGTCTTATTTTCACAACAAAGAGAAGACATTACAAAACCCATTTAAGAATTCTACTCAGAATCATATTTGCTTGTTTTACTTGTTTTGAGAAATATATTGATTGTGAATACATTAAAATGTGTTGAAATTTTACATCTAAAATTTTACATTTTATTTCTACAGAACCTCTCATATTCTCTTTTCTTACATCCATAATCAGGGCAAAGAACCCTATACTTGAAAGTGAACATTTTCACATTAAAAACATAAATAGAACTATATTGTTATAATTTATTAATTTGCTAATTACTGGTAAAGCACTTTTGATGTTTCTCTTGAAATTATTGGTTTTTCTTTTTTATTATAATCCACCATTATTAACCAGTACACCTAGTATGTCATTACTAGAGATCTGATGCATGAAATTCATGCACAAGTAGAGTCCCTATATACTTTTTAAAAGGTTTTTTAATTAACAGGTAGAAAATTAACCTATATTAATTTTGATTGCTTATTATTTAACTAAGCTTGAGCCTACATATATCAGAATAGACAAAAGTTTGGGAAAGACTCAGGGTACTGAAATCCTTCTCTTTGCAGGTATTATCTTAATTTCTCTTTATAGAATAACTATGTGATGAGCCTGTATTTTCCTGATACTTAAATGTGAATATTCAATGTTTAAATGCATTTCTAAAATATGATGGATAATTTGAATACAGTTCATTTGCACTAACTTTACTGAAGAAAGGAGAAATAAAGGTAGAAAGCATATATTGTCTTTAATAAGACAGAAAGAACTATCACTGACCAACTTTTTTAAACATCATTTTTTAAATAGGTACCTTATCTTTAGCAGACATACATCAGCTAGTCATTTTAACCCAGCCAAATAAAGTGTTGGAGTTGAGTGAAAACTGCTACATTTGCATATAATTTAATTTAATATATAACATTTATTTCATGAGTTCTTAAAAAAATAAAGGAAAATATTTTCATACATTTGATCCAACAAGGAAGCAAAATGTAAATATAAGGATATTTTTTTTTCATAATCACATAATGTGTGACTAAAGATTCCATTTTCAGTCAATTTAACTACAAAGAGAATTTATGTAAGCTATTGCACAAAGTTATAACACTATCTTATTAAAACAGATTCATACAATTTTTTGTGCTTTCAAATAACTATAAGCAGAAGTAAAACTGACAAAGATATGTAGAATTAATATGCCATGCATTCGGAATGTATAGCTTTTCATACTTACCTCTCAGTTTTATAATTAAATGTAAATATGATGGCTTTTTACTTATATATGTACTTGGGAAATTTCCTGGTGTTTTTTAAATATAGGCTCATAACCCACAGCCCATTTCAAATTTTGTATATACGCAAGTAATGTACATAAAAACAAACATAAAATTGTAAAAAAAACATATACTTTTCCTGACTAATATTTACTATAATATTAACTGGGCTTTTAGAAAATGAGCACTTTTAATTACAATTACAGATAATAAGCAGCAGGGCAAATATAAAGACAAGAGATGCTGACCCAATCCTCACTGAGAGATGAGCAGAAGATCTAGATGCTACGTGAAATATTGAATCATACATATAGGTTTAATAAGATATATTTTCTCCCCTTACTTTACAGAAATAGTAATAAGAATAGAGTAGCAGAAAAATGCTTATTGAAACTTAAAAGAAATAAATCAAGTAAAGAAAAGCTCACTTTGTTCAGAGTAATAAAAATGGGTTCCCGGAGTACACCATCACGTGTGTAATTCTAAAGTGCCTACAAGAATGTCATCATGTGGTTTCCATCACAAAGTGCTGGACTCAGTGTCATCTCTGACACTTTCTCACGAAGAAGCCTTTGAAAGTCATTTAACCTCCCTTCGCCTCAGTGAACTTTGTAAAGTTATGAATAGCTTTGTTGATTTAAAGAGTAAATGAGAGACCGTGTAACATACCTGATAATGTGACGGGCAGGTAATAGGTAATTAATAATTATTAGCACTCTTCATCTCCTTATGACTGGTCTTGGCCATTAAATGTACTCAGTGTAGAAGAAGGATTTGTGACCAGGATCTGAGGTTAGGTGTCCTTTCTGTGCTCCAAAGGACACAGAGACTGCATCCTCCATGAGAACAATGGCAGAATTAACTAGTGCATGGAAATGAATTAAGCTAGTGCCTAACAATGAATTACCCTGCCATCCACCCACCAGCTTTTGTTGGGGGGAAAAAAAGGGAGAATAAAGTTCATAATCAATGTTATCATCCAGCACTAAATGAATTTTGGAATAAAAACTCATTCATAAAAGTAAAACATTGCATTCGCAATATTGGAACTAATTTAACACTTAGTAAACAAAGGACTTGGTGTATTTCAGAGCAACAAAATTAATGCTAGGAAATAAAAGTAAATAAAGGCTTTCTCAAGTGTACCGGGATGTGCCTAAAGTAAAATTAAATATTAAAATGAAGCTTTGAGATAGTAGGTGATTCATCTTTTTATCCACATGTTCTACTTGCAAAGACATATCTTATTGCCTGGGGAAGACAGAGAGCTTTAGGGAGGAAAATGGCCATTTTCATTCTCACTGCTAACATCACTACATGTCCTTTAAAAAGCAAGCTACTCATTATAATTACATGTCATGAATAATATATTGAGCATCAAATATCCTAGATTGTGGCTAGGATTACCATATTTTCCATTGGAAAACTCATAGATAGCTGTATTTTACTGTTGCTCATGCATTGAAGAAAGAAATCTGTTTTACCATTCTTTCCCTTGGTTGAATTGCTTAAGGTTTAGAAAACAGTATGCAGGCTTAGAGTTGGCATACTTTTATCCTTGCTTAAAAGTTCCATGCAATTCAAAAAACATGTATTGATGCCTATTCTCTGTACAAGGTTTGGCATTGATAATTAATGGACCAATCAAAGATGCCTAGGCCACAATAGATTAAATTTGAAGACATAATGAATGTTATTAACATGAGAAAAGGCCGGTGCCAAAAGTGAGATACATAAAAATAGCAGGGACACAAGGGAGGGGCTCCATAATTCATGAGGTGGTTCTCAACCTTGGGAGATGGCTTAGTTTTCTTGTTTTTCCCTTTTCTTTGCTATTATTTCATTTCAGAAGGTCAATGTCCATTAATAGTATTTTATTTACTTCAAAGCAACACAATTAATTATTTTATTTATTATTGACAGTATTACAGACGTCACCCATACCTCCATCCTCTCCCCCTCCATCCATCCCTCGCCCCTCCCCAGGCCCACACAACACTATTGTCAGGGTCCATGGACTATGCATGTATGCATATATGTTCTTTGTTAACTACAAAGAACATATATGCATTAACAGTGCATTTCATACTGTTCCATTAACAGTGCATTTCATACTGTTCTGTAGGAGTTTGTAGTTCAAATTGCCTCTCTTTGTCCCTATTGCTCTCATAATATATTTTATTATGCCACCTGGTTAAATCCTAAAACCTAATTTTGTCCTTGGATGAGCACAACTGAGATTGCCGTGGATCTCACTGAAGAGGTGCTGAGTAAATAAATGTTTCACATGTAACCACATCTAAGGACTGAATCTTGTTTAAAACATCACATCCAAATATAAGCCTGGAAACAATACCAACAGTAACCTGGCTGGTGGTTGCAAGATCAGATAATGGGCATGAAATTACCTTGAAAAGGATAAGAAGCAGATGAAGAAAATGTTAACATTATCATTAAAGGGAAATGAGAGATCAAGAACAAATATTTCTATGGCCTGCATTCATCTATAGATGGATTATTTCTCTTCAAACAAAACTCAAGGACAACTCTTTACATCACATAAAATAAAAACCTTGTAAGTTAGTAAATATGGCTTCTTTAATTACCATAATTTACATTCTGCTGTTAATGCATATAATCAAACTTTATGTAATCAGATTTTTAGGATGAATAAAGTTTCTTATACTTAAACTAGAGGCCTGGTGCACAAAATTTGTGCACAGGTAGGGTACCTAGGCCTGGATTGTGATGAGGGCCTATCAGGTTCCCCATCTCCCACCTTCTTATCTCCTCTTTCCGTGGCTCTCTCAGCACCCACCTGCCATTGCCCACCATGCTCTGTACTGTCCCCTGGTGGTCAGCACATGCCAGAACAAACAATCAAACCCCCATTCTCCTAGTCAAACTCCAGAGGGGACACTGCATATTAACCTTTTATACATATAGATGTGATCTGGTGTGTGTGTGTTTGTGTGTGTTGGGTAATCAGGATATGCCTTGTTTTGAGGGCTGCTTATTTAAAAAGAAAAGAGGGTGGGAAGGATGAATGAGAGATATCTGTAATACTACCAACGATAAAATATATATAAATAAAGAAAACATTCACCAGATAGTGCTGATCACCATCTGCTAACTCTTCTTCGACAGGTTCAGACTGCTAGTAAAACACAGCTCTTATCAGGTATTTTCTAATTTCAATAAATCATGCTCTTGAATGCTAACTATGCTGTGTCAACTTCAATATGTGCAGCTATTTAAAAAAAAAAAAACTCAGGAGAAATTCTTTCAACTTCTCAGACAATTCCATTTTTAATTCATTCGTTCATGTATTCAGTCCACAGACAGTTTTTGAATGACTGCCATGGAACAGGTATTCTCCAGGAAAGTGGAACGATACATACATTATGATGGAAGAGACAGGCATGTCCATAGCCAGCCTAAAAAAGTATAATTGGTATATTAACAGCACTATAAACAAATTCTTAAGCAAATATCAAGGAAGGAACATCTAACAATGAAGGCTTAGGGGAGTGAGAGGAGGAAAGATCTTCTAGAAGTGAGGTATTTAAACGGAAACTCAGAAGATAAAAAGGAGGCCTTTCCAGACAGAGCAAACATTTGCAAACAGCAGGAAAGTGTGACTAGTCTGATAGCTGGACTGTCCGCAAAGTGGAGGGGGTGTTGGAAAATAAGTGTGAAATGAAAGGAGTTTGACCTTTATCTAAATTTAAAAATTTGAAAGGAAATAAGCAATTACCATAGTTTGTTGAAATAAGTTGTGAGATGTCTTAGGGACACATAGCTGGCCTTCAGAGGAATCTTCAGTGGCTGGAGGTTGACAAGAAACTCCAACCTCTGAAAATGCCAAAGATATTAGGGCACAGAGTCGAACATACCTGAGCACCACGATGAACTGTTTAGTTGGTGAGAAGGTAGCAGTCTTAAAGCCTGAGTGATGGCCACACCAGTGGGAGTACATGTTTTAGAGTACAGAATAGGAAAACTAAAACCATCACGGTATCATCCCTAGGCCAAATCCACATGATTGGGCTGGGTGGTGTGTGTGTGTGTGTGTGTGTGTGTGTGTGTGTGTGATTTAGAAGTGTGATGTTTTACACAAATGACACATTTTTTTGCCCCAAAACATTGCTCCTTTTCAGTGTACACTGGAGGAGACAGGCTTGCTTTATTGGGGGCCCCAATGAGATGACACCCCTGAACTTAGAGGTAGGGGAAGCTGCTTTCTGAAAGGTGTGAGGTTGAGACATCTTGGGCATGCAGAATTGAGTGCTGCACTTTCAGGTAAAAGTTATTACTGGATGTTAGCTTTCCATGTGTCATAAATACAAGCAGGTAAAGGCATACCAGCTGAAGAGAAGCAAAGAGGGAAGTGAGAGTAAAACCAGAATGTATCCAGCACCATGGTTGAAAGATTGACAGGATCTGGCAATCAAAAGAAAGAAGACCCTCACTGAGAGCACAGTCGTCTTATTTGAAGAAGAGGAAACGCTGAGTTCAGATGTGGGCTCTGCTACTTACCATGAACTCTTCTGCCAGTTTACTGGCTCTAGGACATTCTTAAAATTGATAAAATTATTTTGAATATATGCATAATATGTAAGTAGCTTTTCAGACTTTACCATGGCATGGTTGAAAAGTATTCATAGTGCTTACTGGGTAATCATTTGAGTACTAATCTGCATTAGCAGGTGGGTCAATCAAAATAAGAAAGGATCTTCTGGTGACTCTAAATAAACAGTAATTTGTCTGAGTATCTATCCCAACAACTCAAAACATCTATTTTTAAAGATATATGCACCCCTATGTTTATTGCAGCATTATTCATGGTGGCCAAGACATAAAGACAATCAAAGAATCCTTCCCTAGAGGACTGGATAAAGAAGATGTGGTACATATAGACTATGGAGTATTACCCAGCCATGAGAGAAGATGAAATGCTGTCATTTGTAACAACATGAAGGGTCCCTGAGAACATTATGCTAAGCAAAATAAATCACACAGATAAAGCTAAAAGCCATGTGATTTCACTCGTATGTGGGACATAAAACTGAAACTCATAGACCAGACAATGGTATGGTAGCTACCAGAGGGAAAAGGAGGGGAGAGTAGTAAAGGGGGCAAATGTATGGTTACAGAAGATGGTTTGACTTTGGGTGGTGGGCACACAGTGCAATGTACAGATGATGTGTACTTGAAACCTATGTAATCTTATTAACTAACTAGGGGCCTGGTGCATAAATTCATGCACAGGTGGGATCCAGCCAACATACCAGGAACAGGCTAATTAAGCCAGGCTGGCCTGGGAGAGGAGATGCAGGAAGCTGGCCTGCCAACCCTGCCCCCAGTGGGATGGATGATGGGGGCATGGCCAGCCTGAGGGGAGGGGCCATGGGCAGTTGGTAAGCTGGATCCATCCCCTGGTCAAACTCCCAGTAGAACTCGCAGTTGAGGGGACAATTTGTACATTAGCCTTTTATTATATAGGATGTCACCTCAATAAATTAATTAGAAAATATGGAAAGGTGCTGCCTTAAATAGGATACAGTCATTTATCATTAGTAAAAATAAATTTTATTAAATATTAATTAATGAAATGGTTTTTTAGTTTTATTCATTATTAGTCTGATGAGAAATTTACTTATTAAGGGAATGACAGCAAGAATGCATTTGCCTCTAAATAAATCATAAGATCCTGCTTAGAGGCCTGGATGTCTGAAGACCTCTGTAGAATGTACACACACACACACACACACACAAATAAAAAATAAATTTAAAAAATACATAATCAAGGTGATTCCTTAATGTGGATAAAGTAAATTGCCCTGACTGGATACATTTTCTTTCCAATTACATAAAAGCTAAGGAAGAGTAAGGTCAAAATAAAGACAAAACAAGGCAGCTATTGATTTGTCTGCAAAATTACCCTCATGAAACACTGTACTAAAAATCATCAGAATCTAGATATAAAATGCCTTTTCTAATATTTACTACCCAGCATTCAAATTTTGAACAGGAACTTAGAAAACAGAAGACATGAGGACATTTGCAAATCAAGTCCCATTCATTGGACCTACTACTTGACTTATTAAAATATTTGAAATACGTACATAAGCCAATTAAATGACTATTATTAAATTTTGAAAAATGTTCTCTTGTTTTGATAAACACAGCTAGCTTCCTATATGCATGATTATCTTATTTTAATGACAATAATCATTGACTTTACATGTAACTTCATAATTTGTCAAGGTAGATACTTCAATGACAATAGAATTATGTATGTGAAGCATTTTGTGCTTCTTGGAGGGGGATACCACTTAAAGTATCTTATTAATATAATTTTATTAATTTCTCATTAAATAAACAGTACATGAAAAATAATTCAAACAATACAGAAGAAGCATGGCAGGCTTACAGGTGCACACCCCTTCACTTCCACATTCCTTTCCCCCTCACTCTCCTCTCCAGAGATCCCCATCTACACTTTGGAGTGCATCCTTTCATACTTTCTCTATAGCCACATACACACCAGCAAATGCTAATGCTCACTGAGTATTTTGTCTTTCTTTAGTGAAAAGATAATTTTATGGAATTGTTGACCCTTTCTTTAATCTCAAAGGCTGAGTTAAAATGCTGATTACTATGGACCAAGTCTTTATTGGGATGCTTCAGTTATTCTCTATAACATTTTCAGTTTAAATTAGATTTAAAAACATACTATTAAAATTTGAAAAGAAGTATGCTGACCTAGTAGGTTTTAATGATATACTACTTCCATTCTAACAGCTGGCTCTGTGCTGGAACCACCTACCTTTGACTTGTTAACAACCTGGAGGGCATTTAGCTAACAATGCAATAACAAGCACTCTTCCCATGTTCTATAGCTGGCTTAAAAAAATTCAGAGGGAATTGCCTTTGCTTTTGAAAAGTGCCTAAAAACAATCACCAGACTTTTATTGGATCCTGTGTGTTTTCGCACTGGGATAACAACATTCTCAGACTGAAAAATTCAAGCTGAGAATTCCCTCTGCACAATAATTACGAAGGTCAGTTTAAAGACTGTCCCCAGCAAAATGCTCAGCAAATTCAAACTTGCCTCATGACTTCTCTCCTTGTTTTAGAGATAGGCTCACACTGCTTCTAACCAGTGAGCATCTTGTCAACCAGGAAATGATTTGAAAATCACATGAAAATGGTGGCCATCTGCTCCATATATAACACACCTCCAGTAAGCAGGTAATGGATGGAACTGCAGAGGTTGTATTTTCTTGAAGGTAAAAGATGCAATATTAAGATTTTACATTTAATTCTAACATTGGCCAAATTCACCGTTGAATTACGGAGAAAAGTTCCATGGTTTGTTGCATAGAATGCTGTGCCTTTTCCATAGAGTTCTGGATATGCCTGAGTGACTATTAACAAGAGTGGCACAGATTGAGTGTGCCCTTAATCACGAGGCAACTAACAGCTGGGTCCTGGCACTCAGGGAGCACAGACTTAGAGCTGGACAGTGAAAAGGGAGCAGAACCAGATCTTTAGTGTCCTGAATTCAGATTTCTTCTCTCCAAGCTTTCCTTCCTTCCTTCCTTCCTTCCTTCCTTCCTTCCTTCCTTCCTTCCTTCCTTCCTTCTTTCCTTTCCTTTCCTTTCCTTTCCTTTCCTTTCCTTTCCTTTCCTTTCCTTTCCTTTCCTTTCCTTTCCTTTCCTTTCCTTTCCTTTCCTTTCCTTTCCTTTCCTTTCCTTTCCTTTCCTTTCCTTTCCTTTCCTTTCCTTTCCTTTCCTTTCCTTTCCTTTCCTTTCCTTTCCTCTTTCTTTCTTCTTTCTTCCCTTCTTACCAGTCAAGGGACTGTTTATTAGAGGGTTTCTATGTTCTATCCACCTTTAGATTCTGTATGAAGGCATTAACTGATGATTTTCATCAGTAGGTGATGGTAAAAATAAATTATCTTGACTATATTCAACCACATACTAAAGGAGTAAAATGCATCAATGGTTAACCCAAATTCTAAAGATCCAAAGGCCTTATAAGGAACAAGACTATAATTAAATTATTGTTTTCTGTTCAACTTCACTTTCATAGAACTCTCTTTAGGTGTATCTTGTGCTAGGCATGCTGCAGCATGCATACGAGCAGCCGGTACAAAGGAAATTAAACAGCAAAATGCCAAGATTTGGAAAGGTGACCCTAAACTGATGAGAATATGACATTTCTATTTTTTTCATATTTACTGATGGTTAATATCCAACAAAATCATCATGACACCTATTGTAATCACCTGAAGTTCAAGAGCTAGCATATCTGTCTCCAGAAATAAAGTCCTTAACATTCAATAAATAAAGGTCATATCAAACAAACGGAATCTAGTTCTCCTTCTCAATCCTTCTACATCCCCTTTGGTTCTAATGCTAGCTGATATGTGAGGAAAACAGCACCGGATCCCATTAGTTTTCCTCACCACAAGGTATTAACTGCTCAGCCCATCTTGCTCAACCACGCTGATGCCATCTCACACTGTTTGTTCTTCACGTCCTTCCTTTCTGACTAGGATAATGAGATGCAGCTGCTAAATTTTATTTTTTCCATCTCATGTTTGGGAGATGACCTTTAGATACTAAATGTTAAGTTCCGTGTGGGGAACAATAAGGTTTAATTTAATAATATAGCCGTAGAGCCATTTAGATTTCATGCTGTGAAAACTAAAATATTATGACACAATTGAAATGATGGGTTTTGATTTCTAAGAAAAATAGTAAGTATTACAAAGAAAAATGTTACCCTCAGCGAAATAAATAATTTAGTTCTATTTTAATTCAACTGCTTTGATCATAAGATTTCATCAGTTTCTGTTTTGCTTTAAATGCTCAGATTAAAGCCTCGCATTGCCAATATTTTTGTTCTATCATTTATTTTCTTTGGGGGCTCAAGAACTCCTGATGATTTTGTTTTCTCTAAGAGAGTGGATTCTTTTTTACCTCCATGCTGGAAGCCAAAAGATTAATCCCCTGGAATCTCAACAAATCACCTAATTAGTAGCTTACTAAAACCAAAATAAGTTAATTATGTATAATTTCTTTACAAAGATCAAATGCCAGGCAAATCACTTTCCTCAGGCTATCCTCTTCATTTGCAGCAAAAATAATAAAAACAGAAATCAAATCAAATTTTTTCTAGTACTAATAGCACCAGGATACAATAAGAAAGTTTCTAGTTTATTCTATTAGAAGCATTAACTCAGCATGAGTCCTTGCTTACATAGTACTAGATATTTTCTTAAATACCCTACCTTAGACCAAGAGTGGGTGAATAACTTCATAAGCCAATTCCCTAAAATACATAATGCCACTTAAGCTAATTGAACTCCATTAACATAAACTGAATATCTACTAAGCACAAGGTAGTATGAACCCCTGCCCCACCATGGACTAACTCTGTAAGCTATGGCAGGTGGCCTCCATACTCTTAAGTTTCAAGGTCCTCATTTGTAGAATAGGGATGGGAGGATAATATGTGGTACCTCAAAGGATTATTGGATAAAGTGAGGTAAAATGAGAGTTTCCTGTAACAAGCACTGAAACAATATTATCTTCTACTAAACTGTACCCTTAGCAAGTAGGTAGACCTATGTAGTTAAGTATATCTCTACACGCACCTCTGTCTCACCAGCCTTACCCTGGAGAAGGAACCAACCCCTGGTTTCCACACATACAAATCCTGATCAGTGGCAGGCATTTCACTCAGTTCGTTAGATCCGTTGGAGAACGGGTGATTTCAGTGACAACACTGGTCAAATAAATGTGGGAAAATCTGTCACTTGTACCTTCACACATTAGAGATTCTGAAGAATCCTGAATCAAGCAAGGTGTATCCTTTTTGGAGCAATTAAGAGAGAAAACTCACAGGAATGAACATCAGTGTGGTGATTTCGGGAATTAGGGGAGAGAGCTGGGTGGAGGTGGAAGAGGACATAGGGGGAATAAATGGTGATGAAAATAATAAAATAAAATACATTTTATTGAATTTATTGGGGTGACATTTGGGTAATAAAACTATATAGATTTCAGGTGTACAGTTCTACAATATATCATCTATGTTTTGTATTGTGTGTTCACTATCCATAGGCAAATCTCTTTCCATCACCATTTATCTCCCTTTATTCTCTTCTACCTACACATACTCCTTTCCCCCTTTCAATCACCTGTATGCTTTTAAGCCAACATTCCCCAAATCTTTCAGTCAATGGAAATGTGTTTTTTGAAAGTTCTATAAAAAATAAATAAATAAAACCCCACGTTGATTGTCACTGTACTGGAATTATTTTTTCTATTTATTTTGGCCATTTCCTCTTTTCTGCCCAGAAGGCCCTGCTGAAAGTTTTTGATTGCTGATTGGCAGAGCTGAGTTCTGGCTGTTGAGCCGGCATTTCCAGAGTGGTCTGTGGAACAATCACACTTTTAAAGGAGAGGAAGAAGGCAGTGGGAGAATTCCATTCTGAAACTTTGTCCACTTGGTTTACATTTGGATATTATCATCACGCGCGCACACACACACTCACACACACACACACACACACACACACACACGGAAATTTACATAACATTTTTCATTTCACCCTATTCTTGATAGATTCAAATGATTAAGTTTTCTTAAAATTTGTCACCAGAACAGAACACAGAAATAATAGATAGTTCAATCAGTATAGAAGAAAATACAGCTACTGTTTCTTATGGTCTTGACTCTTCTGTTCATGCAGACTAAGATCACCTGGACATTTTTAGCTTGATGTAAACGATAGACTTCACTTTTCTTATTGGGTTTCCATGCTAACTACCACCAAAGCCACATAAAAGCAAACCTCAATGAGGAGTGGAGACCTGAGAACAGCTTCCCCAAGACATGCCAGTCTGGTAAGAATAGCACAGCCAGATGTCAGCTGGAGGACTTCCTGGGGCACTAAGGCAGCTGCTAAAATCACTTATAAGTGAGGCTGCTCTTGGGAAGGTCTTTGAGAGTTGACCAGTGCTTAGGGAAACTGAGATAAAGGAGGAGGAAAGACTGGAGCTGGATCATAGGCAAAAAAAATAGAATATTTCTATTTTTCTTTTCTTAATTTTATAATTTTTTTATTTTGAAAATTTTCTTTCATATATGTAAAAATCCTTAAATGGACTAATTAAAATAGCTGATATAATTCTTTAAACACTTAAAATTTTTAAATACTCTCTTTATAGGTGAGGCAAGAGAGAGCATGATTTATCATTAAAAACGGAGTACTTTTAGCAGGTAGAATTTTAAGAATCCCGTAAGATTTTTTAATTCTAAGGTAATCATTATAAAATATATACACACATGTATGCATTTACATATACGAAAATATAAATATGTATATATGCACATGTGTATATGCACATGTGTATATATGAGTCAGATATATAAGACATATTGTATATTAATGCATACAAATGAAGTAAAGAATATAAAAATCTTCCAATGAGTGGTTTTGTTTTAGCATTGATGGGTCTTTAGAGCCTTCCTTTGTCACACTCTACACATTCTTGATCCTCCTTCTCATGGCTTCTGTACTCTCAATAACCCATGGTTTTTTGTTCCCTACTCTACCTGCCTGTTTTAAGTCTCACTTGAGATTCTCTCTTCTCTGTCCACTCTTTAAAGCTAGTGTTTCTTCCTGCTTGGATTTTGCTACTCATTACCTCATTCTATCTACCCTCATGGACTTTCACAATTTTGACCATCATCTCCACCTCTAATGCTGCTAGTGACTCCCAAACTATCTCTTCTGACATTTAAACCTATTTAGTCAATTATTTATGAGACTAGAGGCCCCGTGCATGAAATTCAAATAGGGTGTGGTCCATAGGCCTGGCTGGCAATCATAGTGCGAGCATCTGGCATGAAAGGACAGGTCCAAGCTGACCTCTGGGTGCTGGGCTGCACCTGGGCTGCCCAGATGCTCTACATGCAGCCAGGTGGGCAGTGCACTCTCTCCCAGCCTGCCTCATAGACCCTAGACCGGCTCCTGCATGAACCCATAGGGAACCTGACTGGCCCCTGTGGTCCTGGTGGGCGCAACCCAGCTCACCTGGAAGACACCACACGGGTGACACGGTTGTGGAGTGGGCTCCTTGTGGGTGCCAGGCACCTCTCAGCATGGGGCCTTCCCTGGTGCGTAAGCCCTGGCATTCTGAGAGAAGGTAGCAGGAGGAGTGGAAGCAAGCTCTGAGGACAACCTGCATTCTCACTACACCTCCATCCCCTTCACTCTCGCCCGCAGGTAGCTGGTGAGAGGTTGCAGTGCTTAGCTGAAGCCTTCCATGTTCCATTCAGCCCCCTGGTGGTCAGCACACATCATAGCAAGTGATTGAACTCCCAGTCTCTTGGACAAACTCCTGGTTGAGCTCCAGGTGGAGGGGGCAATTTGCATATTAGGCTTTTATTATATAGGATATTTCTACAGGAAGAAACCTGCTATTTGATATATGTAAAATGCCATCATTATTTCCAAAATTAAACCTCCTTCTTTTTCTTCAAACTTTATTGATAAGTACAGCTTCACCAGTTGTCTAAGCCAGTGACTATGGTAATCATGGTTTGCACCACAATGAACTCATCACTAGGCCTCCATTCACTTTGCTACCAAAGAATAATGTGCCTCCATATGCTTTGAATCTGTCCTTTTGCATCCTTTCCATGATCACTGCCACTGTCTTATTTCAGATACCATCACTTCTGGCTTGGAATACTCTGATATACGGAAAAAAAAGGTTAGGCCAGTGGTAAGCAAACTCATTAGTCAACAAAACCAAATATCAACAGTACAGTGATTGAAATTTCTTTTGAGAGTCAAATTTTTTAAACTTAAACTTCTTCTAACATCACTTCTTCAAAATAGACTCGCCCAGGTCATGGTGTTTTGTGGAAGAGCCACAATCAAGGAGCCAAAGAGCTGCATATGGCTCAAGAGCCACAAGGTTAGGCCAACGGATCTGGGACGTAATTATTCTTCAGTCCCCAGATGCATGTGCCATTAGCTTAACTCACAGAACCTTACTCTTCTCATTTATAGGGAAATTGAGGACCACTAGTTAGTGGTGGGATGGGCATAGATTTTTAAAAAAATATATTTTATTGAATTTTTACAGAGAGAAAGAGAGAGGAATAGAGAGTTAGAAACATCGATGAGAGAGAAGCATCGATCAGCTGCCTCTTGCATACCCCCTATTGGGGATGTGCCTGCAACCAAGGTACATGCCCTTGACCGGAATCGAACCCAGGACCTTTTGGTCTGAAGGCTGATGCTCTATCCACTGAGCCAAACCGGTTTTGGCTGGACATAGATTTTAAAATTTCCATTCTAATCCTGAACAACTCTGCTGTGCTCCGAGCTATTCCTCCCAGATTTGTGTCATCTGCAAAGTTGATAAACTTGCTTTAATGTCATTATTATAGTCTGATAAAAACTATTTCCCAGGAAAGGGATGATACTAATAGCCTAGTGTTGCCTTTTAAAGACCTCACTGTGTCTATAGTGCAAGTGTACCTGAGCGAAGGGCAGTAAAAGATGTTAGGCAGAAGCAGAGAGCTATAAATTAATCTGAGCTAGTGACTAAGGGAACATTATCTGAGATACTAGGTAAGAGCCACACATTCAGAAGAGGGTCCAGAATTCAGAGAAGGGGGGGGCCTACCAGTGGGTGGGAGAGGCCTGCACTCTGCCCTTCTCCACACCTTCCCCCCAGGCACAGATGGCTACATCTTATACCGATGGCCATGAGGCCATGATGCTGGCAATCAAATTCTATATATAAATATACGAACCAGATGTTTATAAAGTTTATTGTCTCCTTAAGGTAAATAAACTTCAAAAACAACTTTTTATTTTGTTACATAAAAAGTGGGCCTTTTATAATAGTTTACTTGCCTTCATCTCACATTCACTCTGTTATCCATGGTGGTGGTAGAAGATATGGCATGTGTACCTCTGTGTGTGATTTTGGGTGCGGGAGTGCCCAAGCCCTTGGCAATGGACAAGCAGCCATCAGCCATTCCTAATTCTGTTGTGTTTTTCCTCTCAGCTTCACAAAGTAAAGGTGCGGAGAGAAAGGTGTGGAGAGGTCAGACCATAAAACTTTATGAAGACAGCACATTCCTTTCCTCTTGGCCTACGTCTATTAAATTTGAGGTCAAAATTTCATATTAAAGGAAAAACGAGTGAACTTAATTATGGCTTTAAAGTTCAAGTACAGATTTTGCTCTAAGGCTTTATTAAATCAGGTTAAACTTATGGTGTCTATATAGTTCTCGGACATTTTTTTTTGCCCCAGGAAAGCTGAGGGATCCGGTTAACTCCTGCAGCCAGGCAACATTTTTGTATTTTCAAATAGTGTGTGAATGCAGGAGGGTCGGAGCTTCTCCTCCAATGAGTATGGCTTGCCCATGAAAACACCTTTATCTTTCAATCTATCATGCCTATTAAAAATGACAAAAAATGCCAGGAAGTAAGTATCAATTAGTCATCAATTTGATAATCAATTTTCATAATTATTTCAGAGGATTTGCCCTGTCCTACTTTACAATTGACAGTGGTCCCTGCTGGTTTCACATCTTTGCCTGAGACCATCTCTATGGCTGTAGACTTGGAGCAGCTGTGCTTTCATGGACCCTGGGTGGTTTGGAGACTCAAAAATATTATGCTCGCCATGACTCCTGGCTGTGTTAGTTGCTGAGTTCACAGACTGTATAATTTTATTTTTAACAGAGAGTTAAAATTTATATCCCTGATCTACATTCTTTGCTAAGAGCTCTTCTTACAGACAACCCGTAGTTCTTCTTTTCTTCACTGATTTTACATTCCAGTGTCCTTTCCTGGACACTCATTTTCCCTTTTCCAGGTTGAAATCCCATTTCCCTGTGGAGGAATACTGAAGAAAAATATGAGTGATGTAACCTTGCCTTGCTCCTTTCTTATTGTTTGTTAAGATGAGACTGCATTTTCAACCTGAATTATCACCATATTTTTGTCTAACATACTTAATTTTTTTCTATAAACCGTCTCTAGACAATTTTCATAAGCTCTAGCTTATTTAGGCTTTCTAGACTCTCTGATGTTTTTCTTATGGTTAATTCTCTCAAGATCCTTTTCCTTCTGATCAACTAATTCCTGCGAAGGTGTTGCTGGCTGATAATGGCTTAGTGTATCAACCTTTACGAATGGCATTTGAGTGCATGATAGGCAGCTTTCAAATATTCTTACAGAGACAAGGAAAGAACTCTGGAGAGAAGATTTTTTTTTTTTAATAAAGCCCCACTAATCACAGAACAGATTTTTAAATACTTATATATACTTAACTCTCATTCCTGTAAATACCATGAGAAAAGTCAATAAGAGAAAATGTTATTCACCTTCTTCATTTTAGACATCAGACAGCTGTGAAATGAAGCTGGGGGCAGTTTCTCTTTAGGGGTTTCTAAAGTAGGGCTAATCTAACTTCTCGGCCCTTTTATTCTGATCTGATTGATTTCAGTTTTAATGTAACAATATTATGTGGAGCATTCAAAGCAGTGATTACAATTTTACTTGGGGAGTAATTAAGAAATTGCCAACTCGATGCAGACATTCTAGTGAACAATGCATTATGGTGGTTAGGAGGTTAGTGCCTAGAATCAGAAACCTAGATTCAAACCCTCATGCACTCTTAAGATCTCAGCATCCTCAGGAAAATCACATAACTTGAAGCTTAAAGTCAATAAGAATAGTCACCTGATAGGGCTATCTTGAGGATTAATAAGTAAACTGTTTAAGAGTAGTTGCTAGAACATAGAAAATCTAATGAATATTAGTGTTAGAGTGTGTTTGATTTTAAGAAGAAAACATGATAAAACTCTTCAAGTCAGTTTTGGGGCT
This sequence comes from Pipistrellus kuhlii, assembly GCF_014108245.1. Lineage (NCBI taxonomy): Eukaryota > Metazoa > Chordata > Mammalia > Chiroptera > Vespertilionidae > Pipistrellus > Pipistrellus kuhlii. The sequence goes on along the minus strand of NW_023425405.1, from coordinate 24,148,988 downwards.
TTAGGGTTCCTGCAGATTCCCAGAGCTTGCCTGATCAACAGAAGGAAAATTAGCAATTATTTCTATTGAAATTCTAAGATGAATCAATCTGTTTGCTCATTCATTAATTTTTATCTTCATTATTTGTAGCAAAATATTTGGACATACTATTCATGGCTGTTCCTTGGAAGGCATATCAGGTGCCAACTGAACTTTTTAATATTAGGGAATACTCAAATGCTGATGTAAGTTGGCTCCTTCTTGCTATGTTCAGCAAAATCTTCAAAAGAGTGATGAACTCATTCTAGAACTAGCCAGCCTGCAGGCTGAGATAAAAACAAAAACAAAAAAAACAAGCAAAATAAAACAAAACAACAACATCCAGTTTGAAATGGAAGGTGTTCTCTGCTTATATTGGCAATCTAAATTGATGGAGAACCCCTAATTTTCGTGCTTTAAATAGTAAAAAGGATTGTATCCTTAAAGTACTATAATAATTCTAAGCCATAGATGCCAAGAGAGAGCCTTAGATGGAAAGAAAGTTATAGTCCAAGATGTCTTTTATTACCTTCAGGTAAGAGTAAAGATGAAAAAATTAGGGAAGATAACAGAGCTTCTCTTTCAATAGGACTTGTTATATTAGTATCTAACCCTTATTTGAGGCAAATATATGATCTTCAGCAGATTTCTGTCATGTACTAAATACTATGAATGCTAAATAGATGAAAACAAAATGAATATATGAAAGAAAAATAAAATTCAAACAAAGGTTATTCTTCCTCAAAGCCTGAAGGTTGAACGGAGGAGGGGGAGGCAAAGGAATGACTGGGAATTAGCAGAATATAGGGAAGCTTAAAACACATCAAAAACAGATATTTACATTTGGTTACTTGCACACGGACCTATCTTAAAAAAAAAAAAATACAAGCCGAAACCAGTTTGGCTCAGTGGTTTGCGGACTGAAAGGTCCCCAGGTTCAATTCCGGTCAGGGGCATGTACGTTGGTTGTGGGCACATCCCCGATAGGAATTGTGAAAGAGGCAGCTGGTCGATGTTTCTCTCTCATTGACATTTCTAGCTCTCTATCTCCCTCCCTTCCTCTCTGTAAAAAATCAATAAAATATATTTTTAAAAAAATACAAGACTACAATATTTCTGAGAGAATTATATTGCCACAGAAACCACAAACGTGGCCTGCAAAGTCACATGACTAAAGCAATTTTAGGAATTATATCTGTCTCAGCAGGAGTCAGCTATGAAAGGATGGGACCCACCAGAAGGGCACAATCTGAAAAACCTTTCCAGCTAAGGCCATGCAGGACAATGGAATAGGAGGGACCTCTCAGAGAGTGAAACCGTGGATCCAGAGGGCATTGGAATAAGATACTCTGCTCTTGCTGAAAAATACTCTTTGCTCTTGCTGCCAGCAAGATTTGAAAATTGCTATGGATCAGAGATGGCTGTATGATTTTCCTGCATTTATCTTCAAAATAAGAGTGTGTACTGCAGTTATCAGGTCACCAGACCGCAAAGAAACAAATCTTGACCTAACAGAGAGGGCTACACATCATTCAGAGAACTGGATTTGAGCTGGGTGCAATAACTGATGAGATTCTGTGTTGGTCTCACTTGAAGAATAAAAAAATGGGAAAATACATTTAATTGTTATTACTATTTATTATATTATTGGCACATCCTCAGAGATTAACTTCCCCAACAATGAAAATGTGCACTTAATTTTTTTAAATAGAAGAAGCATGATTAACTAAAAATTCTGAAATTTTTGATACAATAAGGAGGCTTCTTAAGATACACTTTATTCTTCCTACTTTTCTTTCTCCATATCATCACCTAACAAGAACATCTTTTCTTCTTCTTCTTCTTCTTCTTCTTCTTCTTCTTCTTCTTCTTCTTCTTCTTCTTTTTTAATTTTGGAGATCTTTTGTTTCCTCCCTCATTTTTTCTTTCTGTATTTCTAACTTTCCACTTAATGACATTCACCTCATGTCATTATCCAGAATTTTATTATTTTTTTAATGTTTTCATTTTAAGGAATCCAGGATTTTCATGATCAGAATCCAACAAATATCTTATTTTCCTTTTGCATCCTGATAAAACCCAAATTATTGCCTAAATTGGTGTTTCTCAAAGCGTGGACAGGGCACCAAGGCATTAGGATCACCAGCAAGTAGTTCAGCAGTTTCTTAAGATATTAAACATAGAATTATCATGTGACCCAGGACTACCACTCCTAGGTTTATCCTCAAGAGAAAGAAGGGCAAATGTGTTTGCCAAAAAACTGTACACAAATATTCACAGCAGCATTATTCTTAATTGCCAAAGAGTGGAAGCAAAGGTCCATCAATTGATGAATGGATGAGTATAATGTAGTATGTCCATACAATGAAATATTATTTGCAGATAAGTAGTAATAAAGTACTGTAATAATGCTGCAATTGAATAGACATTGAAAACAATGTACTAATTAAAAGAAGCCAGTAAAACAAAAATAACCTATAATGTGTTTCAATTTTTATAAAATGTTCAGAATTGGCAAACGTATAGACAGAAAGTAGACGAGGGGTTGCCTAGTGCTGGGGGCTGTTGTAGGAGAATGTGGAGGGGCTCCTAATGAGCCTGAGCTTTCTACTTGGAATCAGAAAACTGACCTAAAATTAGATTGTGATGGTGGTTACACATCTCTGCAAAAACACTAAAAACCACTAAATTTTACACTGTAAAAAGTGAATTTTGTGCTATGTGAATTATATCTCAATAAATAGTTTATAAAAAAACAAATAAACAGAAAAGAAGTCACCTGGATGCTTGGTTAAAATGCATTGGCCCTACCCCAGAACAACTGAATGAAATTTTCACTAAGGATGAGCCTAATGCTCTTTTCCAAGAGGAGCCCTAGAAAATCCTTATATGTATGAAGGTACAGGAGCTGGTTCAAAAACATGCATCATCTTAGCAAATACACAGATTTCCCCTAATGGTCTTTGAATCAGTGGTTCCCTTTTGCACTAGCTTGGCAAGTAACAAAATTACTTCTACTTCTGAGTGTCCATATAGCAGGCATCACCTCCCTGCTTCATTCAGCCTGCTCACTCTGAATTCCACCCTGAAGCCCAACTGACATTTCTCTTCTGTTTGATCTTTCTCAAACATTATTTCCACATATAGAATTAATACAGGTATTCTAAGAGCCATTCTCCTTTTACATTCCATAAATTCTTTTCTTTGAAATATTAAACCTAAAACCATGTATACCTATTGAATTTAAGAGTAACATCACTTAAGTTTGTGCAATAGCCAGGAATAATGGGAAAAAATTCTGATGGTATTAAAGGATTTTGTCTTATTGGAGATGTTCTGAGACATCTAGGTTTTCCCCAGTAGGAATTTCACATGGTCCACCGCTGGCAGAGAACATTCTCATTCAAATTTTATATTTGCACACTCTTTTATTCAGTAAGGGTCTGAGAAAGCACAGGAGGCATCTCTTTCCAACCTCAGGCATTTTGTGAAACAGAGCTAGAGAACCTGTCTGTAGCTACAGATTGGGTTTGCTGGAGGAGGTGCAGTAGCATTTTCTGCACTCATTATGTTTAACTGCAGGGAAGGGAGATCAGAAGAGCCAGATATTGGAGAGCCTTAGGGATGTTTTGATGGAAAATGTGTGAAAATTATTTAAAAAAAAATAGGGCCAGACTCTGAATACATCTGACTGAATACCTAAGAAGGTTTTGTCCTAATTCCTCAAATCCTCCTCCCCACCCTATACTGAAAAAGACTCAGCATTTCCCTACTAGAGATTCATCTTTTTTTAGAGCCTTAAAGGTCAGAGACTTATAAATTCCTAATTACTATAGTTTCCTTGGATAATGTGGATAGAGTGGATAATGATTCTTAATTATTTGAGGGATAGCTGGTTACTGAGCTGGGCAAGCAGGACCTCCTGCCCCGCCCCCACACCCGCTTCCCCTGTACTCCAAACTCCTGCCCAAATGTTAATTTTTTAAAAAGTGAGATTTTAGCAAAGATTCTATTTGATTACTTAGTGGATGAACTAGACTAAAAAAAATACTTATTTTTAAGTCTGTGATCTTTAAAATCTCAACAATGGGGGAAGAGGGGGGGGCAGGAGTAGGGGGAATATCACACACTCAGAAAAAACAACTTCCTAGTTCAAAGGGAGAAGTTTATATATAAATAATTGGCTAACTAAAGGAAAAACAAAACAGGAAAACAAAAATAAACAATAGCTGATGAGCCCAATTATGGACACAGGATTTCATTTCACTGTTGTTTCTGCACATATTATTTTTTGAATTTTCAGCTATTTTTTTTAAATCAGTACTTTAAAATAATTTCTTCTATTCATTCAGCCAAGGTGAATCAGAAATGTAAACAGATACCAATTTTATTAGAAAACAATCACCACAATAAAACTTCTCTGGTTTAGAAGGAACTTCCTAGATGGTTTATTTCCTCTTATTTGTATCATTACCCAATAAGCTTCTGTGGCCAACATGAGCTGCATATCACACCTCGTTTCCTCTTTGAGGGTCACAGTTGTCTGACCTATTTAGAATCCTCATATGTCCTCCTGCTGAGCCCATATTCCCCCACCCAGCACCAATTACTCAGCATGGCAAGAGAACCTGAGTCAGACCATTTCTATCTGACATGGGATTCTAACAGATAATTTTTGTGGACTATGGCCAACCAGCACTATCTCAGCACAGGTATATCTGGGGTCATAGGCAATCGAAGGCAATCTTTGTCCTTCCCTCTCTATTCCTCAGGTGTCAGACCAATTCCTTCTCTTTCACCTCATTATCCTTCAGAGTTATTGTGCCCAAAACTTCCCAAAGTCTAATTGTCTTAACCTCTGATCTTTATAGCATTGAACTGAAGCATTACTCATGAAAATGGAAAGTATAAATTGCTTCATTTTGGGGAGTAAAGCATTATAAAATTAACTAGATGGAATGAGCAGGATAAATAGTTATGTTCTACAAGTAAAAACTTGACATATATTACACATTTGCACCAGATACACAAGTCAATTTTAAAATTTGGTCAATTTTTTTTTCATCTTCAGAGCATTTCAGATATAAAAGATAATTCCTAAAAGATGCACACAGAGAAATATTTAATTCACATTTTTGTAGGGATATCTATATTATTTCTACACTCAGAACATTATGTTCTCTTAATCCAGAGTTTTTAAAGAAAAAAAAATTAATTTAAGGAGGCAAGAAAGCAGAGTATGCCAGGATAAACAGCCATGGATTAAGACAATTTTTGCAACTCAAATTTTCATAATTTCATGATTTTTCTTATTTGAAAAACTACTTAGACTTCTGTCTTAAATTTGAATATTCCCAATTCAAGCTAGTCATGGGGAAAAGGCAAAGGCATGTAGAATATCACAATAATTCTAATGATAATTAGCCAAAATCATACCATTAGTCAAAATTTATTTATTGAAGATGTAAAATAGTCCTCGAAATTTAGGACTACATAATGAATATTTTCCTTTCAGATGAGGTTAATGTATTCAATTTAATTGTGCAATTCCCTTCTTATTCTTTGCCCTTTTCTTTTATGCACATAATTGGAAAATAAACTAAAACAACCAAAAATTCTTTGGGAATTGGACTGAGAGAGAAACATTTCTCCTTGCTAGTGTTCCTATAATGGAAAGAAATAGCTTTAAATTGCATTTTTTTTTTAAGTGGAGAAAAAATTTGAATAGCAAATGCTGATCTGAATATTTAAATGAACATGCATTTGTTTATGTACAATCAAATTCTGTTTCAGAAGCTAATAAGTGAGAAAGAGTTACTAGTTACTAGTTAACTCACTACAATAAGGGAAGACAAAAAAAAAGGGAGGGGAAAATCACATTTAATAATGAGTCAGGGTGAAATAGTAAAAGAACAATAAAAATCAATATGAACAAAAAATTAATTGATGGGTTCAAAAGCAATAAAAGACAAATGAATTCCAATGATTCCATAACATTAGCCCATTCACATCAAATACACTACTAACAATTTACAGGAATCTCTTAACTTGTGGTTTCCTCATTTCTCATTTTAAGATTTAATAAATTGTTAGTTGGTCAGAAAAAGTGACTCTATCATTAATATTAAATTAGTATTTCAAAGAGAGGCTAATTATACAGAATTTGAGGTGGCAGAATTTGAAAACAACAGAATATAGGGCACCCATCTATTTAGATAATAATATTGTAAATGATATCCAGCACTATGTATATGTAGGTAAGGGTTAACTTCCATTTTATTTCTCAAAAGACAATTAATAGTTTATCTCTTAACACCCTCAGGTCTTAGTAGTGTTGGCCCATGAATGGAAAGAAGACCAAGAGGAAAATATTATAATCGGAACATGCTTTCAAGCTGGAAGTCTAGGCACGAGGAGGTTATATGTGAACTAATATTTCAAGAGACCATTGATTTTATGCTTTGAGTCAGTATTCTCCAGTTGCCTTTCTGAATGGCGGTGCGGTCCCCAAATGGGAGACTTTTTGGAATTTTAGTTTACCTGAGATGGTTTTAAATCAATAGACTCTTGACCCTGATATATCTATATGTAGTGCAGTAAAAAGAACACACTGTGAGAGTAAGAGTGAGAGTGAGTGAGAGTGAGAGTGAGAGTGAGAGTGAGAGTGAGAGAGAGTGTGTGAATATGTGGAGAGGGGGTAGTTCATGTTCCTCATTGTTTCTGAGGAAGAATGAGTTTCTTGCATGGATAACAACACATTCAGTAGTTTATGATGCACAGGTTGGAAGCAATCTTTAGGGAAACACTGGCAGCTGGACCCCACAGTTTAGAAGGGGAAGGAGGAAGTGTGCAATAGTGTGAAGGGAAAGCCTGAGCCTTTTTATCAGGCAGACTGGTGTTATTCTTGGTTCCTTTTCCTATGGCACACACAGACCATGTCCCACTGTGGGCAAGTCCTGCTGGCTTGATTTCCAAAAATGTTTTCAGAATTGATTGTTCTCCCACCCAGCCCCCTCATATGGCCCTCACCCGGCTACAACCTAGTCCATCTCTTTATCTAGATTATTGCTACAGGCACCATTGCCCTCTCCCTCTCATTTAGCTGTGGTCTTTTTTTTTTTTTTTTCTCAAAACAGTGAGAGGTCATTTTATTTTATTTTTAAAATATACATACAGTTTTTAGTTATCAAATGTACCTCAATAAAGAAGGGGGGAGTGAATATGCAATAAATGGTATCTATTACTACCACCTGCCCCTTGGCTTCCAAACCTGTCCCAGCCCTCTCCTTAGAAGATATTCCTGATTCTGAGTGCTTTCATAGACTAACTTCTTTTATCTGATGCCAGGCTGGTGTGGACTTGACTTTCCATCTCACTGAGTCAAAGACTTCACAATCCCGCCTCTGCCTAGTCACATCCCCAAAGCCCTGCCAGACCCCTCCCTTCACACACCCCACAGGCTCCTCAGCTTCGCTTCATGTCATCCTTCCTTTCCCTCCTCCGAGGTTGCCCCTACCCCTAGCTCCTCCAAATCTGCTTCTTCACCCCCTTGAGCTCTTTGCTCAAACCCCACCTTTATTGGGGCTTTCCCTGCCACATGACTTTGAATGGCCATCCTTTTCAACCCTTTCCCCAAGAACTTCCCATCCCCTCCCCATTCACTGTCTCCCAAATAGACTCAATTTATGAATGTGTTAGTTATCTCTACTGGAATGTAACCTTCTGAGAGCAAATTTCTTTTCTTTTTTCTTACTGGTTCAGCAGTAAGAAAATGGCTTCAGCAGAAATAATATTACCACATTTCAGTAAATATTTAGTAAATAAAATTACTTAAACCCTGGCTCTGCTACCCTTGAGTCATGTACATATATTGCACTCAGATAAAACATGGAACCTGATCCAAAAAGCAATTATTTTTATCTTCAAGATCCTGAAAAGTTATATCTGCCATAATAATTAAATCTTATCCCTTGTTTTGATAAGATCAGCTGTTCCAGCCCAGCACAATCAGTATCTCTGACCTAATGCTTATTGCGGGGAGGCACATGTGGCAGAAACTGGCAGTCCAGGTGGGGATAGGAAATCCTCTGGCCCCTTGTACCTGTAACTACTAACTGTATTCAGTGGATTAAAGGGCTTGCACAGGTGAATTTAAATGTGTAACTGGAAAGAGATGTGATCTTTTAATTTTTAAAAATATATCTTTATTGATTTCAGAGAGATAGAGAGAAATATCAATGATAAGAGAGAATCATTGATTGGTTGCTTCCTACACGTCCCTATGGGGGACTGAGCCCACAACCCAGGCATATGCCCTGACTGAGAATTGAACCTTGACATCCTGGTTTATAGGTCAATGCTCAACCACTGAACCTGGCTAACTGAGCGAGGATTGGCACTTTCTTCACAGCTGCCACCTCCCACTGTGTTTCTTACAACTCCCTTCCAATAAGACTGGCTCTGGAACTTCTTACTACCTCTTCTCTCTCTCTCTCTCTCTCTCTCTCTCTCTCTCTCTCTCTCTCTCTCTCTCTCTCTCTCTCAATATATTTCCTTGATTTTTTATAGAGAGAAAGGGAGAGGGATAGTTAGAAACATCAATGAGAAAGAAGCATTGATCAGCTGCCTCCTGCACACCCCCTACCGGGGATGTGCCCGCAACCAATGTACATGCCCTTGACCGGAATCAAATCTGGGACCTTCAAGTCCGCAGACCGATGCTCTACCACTGAGCCAAACTGGTTTCGGCCTCTCCTCTTTCTAAATGAAAACAACGGGGATAATAAAAAATGCCAATTTTAAGACAATTTAGAAATTAAAAATCTTTCCACTCTCCTATTACAATGGCCCTGGGCCAAGACCAGAACACTTATTACCAAGCAAGCAGTTACTACATAAATTATTTTATTATTATTTTATTATTAAAGTTAATAAAGTGTTAACAAAAGGAATTCCAGTTGAGTGGTAGAGGGAGAGTTAAAACACATGAAGTATCTTTTGCTGAAGAAATATCCTAAACTTTCTTTTTCTGTTCATTCCCAGGAAAGAACTAGCCAAAAAACTGTGCTGAAATATCTGATCATGAGTGTTACAGAGGAGAACCAAGACCTTCCTGGGATTAGTGTGCAGCAGGCACAGGAGATAAATCCTCTCAGGGATGTGAAACAGTGGGCAGTCCATGCAAAAGCAGATGCATGACTAGGATTTAAATTCAAAACAAACAAAGCGGGGATGTGTTTTAGCGGCTGTCACTAAGCACACGAGGGCAGGAGACTTTTACAATTTGTGTTTAATGAGGGAAAGCTTTGAGTAGTGAAGTTAGTGAGGCTTTGGATAAGCACATAGTGTGAATCTGGAATCTTCCCTGTGGGTGGGGAAGGGTTGTCTCTTTGTGAGTGAAAAGTCTCAAGATAAATTGGAAAGGCAGTCATTATTTAGCATCCCTAGAGCCAGGCCTTGGGTTTAACAGGTCACGCTGTGTAATTTCACAAAGCAGATTCTACTGCCTTTTAATAGTTGAAGAAAGTAGGGCAAATTATTAAACTTATCTATCAACTAAAGTGAAGCCAGGATCCAAAATCAAGTATGCACCATTCACAAAGCTCATTTATTTTTTTTGGAACAAAGTCGATATTTTATCCCACTATACTAACGTTTCCTAAGATGCTTTCATTAGAACATCGGTGACTTATTTTAACATTTTCAGCATAAATGGTATGAACTTGTGTAGTTGTGTGTGTTTCAAGTTACAGCCCAGAGGCAGCCAGTGTTTTAATAGGGAAGCCACTTGCCAGAGGTGGTCCTGAGCATTGTTTCAGAAAACAGGATTTCTGCTCTCTTCCTCCAAGCAATCCCCTGAATGCCAGGTTGGGTTTTCTTTGGTGAAATTAGTGGTTTGATAGCAAAAATGTTAGATGACATTAAAAAAGAGATCTCAGTGGGGAAATTAAAGGTATTAAGGATATGTAGTTTGGCAAAACCTCTTTTCTAGACACCTGCAACCTGTGTAAGATGATGTACAGTGAGGCCTGTGACCTGAGCCTTAGAGAAGGCAATAGGGTCTGAACCACTTAGTGATCCTGTGCCAACCACTAGCTTAGGAGGCTTGCTGTGGCTTGACTATGAGTGTAGAAAAATCCTGCTTCCAGAACTGTGCTACAGCTGCCCAAAGAGAACATGTTATTTAAGGTAGAGCAAGTCAGAGCACTAGGATTTCACTGACATTATAGAAGCACTAGAGGCCAGGTGCATGAAATTCGTGCAAAGGAGGGAGTTCTTCCTGCACCGTTTCCAATCTGGGACCCCTTGGGGGAAGTCCCAAGGATCAGGCCTAAACCAGCAGTTGGACATCCCACTCATAATACAGGACTGCTGGCTCTTAACTGATCACCTGCCTGCCTGTCTGATTGCTCCTAACTGCTCCCCTGACAGCCTGCTCACCCCCAACTGTCCCCATTGCCAGCTTGGTCCCCAAACTGTTCCCCCTGACGATCTGGTCACTCCCAAATGCCCCCCTATGCTGGCCTGGTCACCCCCAACTATCCCCCCTGCTGGCATGTCACCCCTCACTTCCCCCTCTGCCCGCCTAGTCACCCCTGAATGCCTCCCTCTGCCAGCCTGGTCACCCCTCACTGTCCCCCCCCCCCCCCGGCCTGGACACCTCACACAGCCTGCTTGTTCAGTTGTTTGGTTGTCCCTCACTAACCTCCCTGCAAGCCTGGTCTCGCCACCCAGTCTGCTGTACCGTCATTTGGTCGTCCCTCATTAACCCCCCTGCTGGCCTGGTTGCCCCATGCAGCCTGCTGTTCAGTCCTTTGGTCATCCCTCATGAACTCCTCTGCCAGCCTGGTCACCCCATGCAGCCTGCTATTTGGTTGTCAATGTGCGAACATCCTGACCAATTTGCATACTACTCTTTTATTAGTATAGATGTGTATCAACAATGTTGTGCCAACTTGCTACAATTATCCTATCTAATTATGTGAGGGAATATGCAAATTGACCATCATGCCATAACAAGATGGATTCACTCACAGTGGAGGCCAAGTTCCCATAATGAGCCTTAATGAGCAATCAGCAGGGACCTGAGGCTGTGCCCCCTGCCTGGTGGGGCTTGATGGGGACCTCAGGCTGCATGTCCCACACAGGAACCAGACTAGGGGATGTCAGTATGCACCCCACCCCTGCACCGGGGTGGGGGACCTCAGGGCATGCCTCCTGTCCAGCAGGGATTGACAGGGGACCTCAGGCCGTGTTCCCTGCCCTGGCCCTGAGCTGGGGGTCCTGAGCCAGCCTGTTCTGGATTTAGCCAAATGGGGGTGGGGTCATCTGGGTATGGGTCTCCTGATTTTGAGGTGCACATGGGTGAGTGGGAACTTGACTCTGGTTCTTGCAGTGCACCCCAGACTCTGACAAGAGAAAGATTTTTACATAAATTTTATGAATTTTCTTTCATCTCTGAAGGGGCAAATAGCAATATTAAAATATTTCTTCTAAATAATTCTCTTTTAATGTGCATGAATATCATGTACCAGGTCACTAGTTCACTTACTAAAAATCTACCTGTGCCTTAGACCTTGGACTCTGACTTTATTTCACTGTTTCAAGGTGCCAAAGCTATTTAAAAAGTAGCCATTTCTTACTTATCTCACTTTTCACTGGTTGATTTTATCTTTCAAAAAGAATCTAAACCAATGTGCATTCAACTTGGCTGACGTCAATCTACATTCACTTCCTTAGATCAGTGGTCTCAGTAGCACTTGAGATTTAGAATTCTTTAGTTTCTCAGCATATTGCATTTTCATGTTGTAGAGGCAGGACCTGAGAAGTTGAATTGTAAGGAATTCCCCTAGTGATTTCTACATACCCTGAGGACTCAGCTAATGAAGACATAACCAAGGAAGCATCAAAACCATTTGCTGACAGCTTTTCTCAATGGAGCATCAGCAATCCAAGAGGGAAGAAATATGCTGCAGACTGCTCAGTTTGAAAACCAAAATTAGTAAAGTAAGTAGCAATCTATAAAGCTCTCATCTCCTATAAACTCTGTGCCATAAATTTGTGGTTATAGTTGTTTGCTTACAGATCTAGATGGAAATAGATCAAAATGGCCTTAGACAATCAGCAAGCTCATTCATGGCCAAAGATATTCCATTGGCACTTGTATGGGTAGGAATTGTCAATAGCTTTCCAACTGACTAGAGTGATCCATTTTCTATGACAACAATAACAACCATTGGCCAAAAAACCATCATATCAACTATCTCTTTGGAGGAAATCCAATTGGGTTATTGGGCTGCTTTTTCTCACATCAATAAAACATTTTTTGTCTAACTTTCATCCACTTATTAATTATTTATTGTGAGCCTTTTTAAACTTTGGTAGTTTTTATTTCAATTTCCAAAATGCCATGAAAGATTACAGATGCAGAGGTCTAGGTCAGGACTTCTGTCTCCAAGTTGTCACTCATCATCACAATGACACAGAGGGAGACACTCCCTGGTACAGGAGTCAGAGATTTAGAGTTCAGGTACTGCCTACAAACTCAGTTAAAGCTCCTAAGGCTTCTATTTCTTTTCTTTTTTAAAAAATATACGTTTTTTTTATTGATTTCTTACAGAGAGGAAGGGAGAGGGATAAAGAGCTAGAAACAGCCGAAACCGGTTTGGCTCAATGGATAGAGCATCGGCTTGGGGACAGAAAGGTCCCGGGTTCGGTTCCGGTCAAGGGCATGTACCTTGGTTGCGGGCATGTCCCCAGTTGGGGGTGTGCAAGAGGCAGCTGATCGATGACTCTCTCTCATCGATGCTTCTAACTCTCTATCTCTCTCCCTTCCTCTCTGTACAAAATCAATAAAATATATATTTAAAAAAAAAAAAAGAGCTAGAAACATTGATGAGAGAGAAACATCAGCTACCTCCTGCACACCCCCTACTGGGGATGTGCCAGCAACCAAGGTATGTGCCCTTGACTGGAATTGAACCTGGGACTCTTCAGTCCACTAGGCTGATGCTTTATCCACTGAGCCAAACCTGTTTCGGTGACATCTATTTCTTCTTTTACTAACAGAGTATAGAATGCTTGTCTCCCTTATTTTCCAGAATTTACTAATTAATTCATAACTATTTATTCATCATCTACTATATTCCAGGAATTTTTGTAGAACCTTGGGGATTCAGTTGGGAACAAGACACACAGGGATGTCAAAAGTAGATTTACAGTTGTAATACAAATAAATAATAACAATGATTGATAAATAATAATATAAAAATAAGCTGTTTCACATACTCACAATGAACTGTAAACCTACTTTCCCCACCCCTGTAAGAGATGGCTGCTCTCAAGTAGACTTATTCTAATAATTAGAAAAAACTGGATACATATAATGATCTATAAACTTACTTTATATTGTATAAGCAGATAAATATACATGTGAATATTAATAGCTATATTTTAGAGGCAAATATATGTGCACATATATCTTTAAAGTTTAAACAAAGGCATTTTCTAATGATACAGTGTATTTGTTTAGATTTCACATTGCATGATTTAAGATGAGAAAGGCAATAACTTAACAAAAGATATATTGCTCTATACAAAAAACCTAGCACATTAATAAAAGGTGTCACCATACTTCATCAATGATTTAAAAAAAAAGAAAAGAAATTCTTCTAGATGCATTCCTCAACATAGAAAACTTTCTAGTTTATGCTACAACACTCTTTTACATATGTAACATTTATCATTAAGAGAATCCTCCTCCTTATTAATCTTTACATTACTTAAGAAGATATGTATATGCTATCTCTAGGATGGTCTGAATAACCCCTGTGTCTTTGTGTGATCCCTTTATTTAAGTGTGAGTTAGATTTAGTGACTCATCTATAATAATAAAAGTGTAATATGCTAATTAGACCAGATGACCTTCCAGATGAAGCAGGGACTGCAAGGGAAGCCCAGGTCCCTGGTACCTGTTGGTGGAGGGAGGGAATCCAGATCCTGGGTGTCAGAGAGAAGTACCGTATTTTCCGACATATAAGTCGACCCCCTAATTTTACAGTTAAAACATAGGTTTAGGCCTATATTTGCTGTATAAGACTATCCCCCACTTCCAAGGCAACACCATTTCGTTTTTTAATAGACCGCCCCTCTGACTCTGGCCAATCTGAGCAGGCTTTTTACTAGAACACAGTGTCGTCTTATACGCTGGAAAATACGGTAAGCAGGTGCCAGCAGCCAGGGGGTGATCTACTTTTGCACAAATTTCCTGCTTCAGGCCTCTAGTTTCTAATAAACTGTATATGACTGTATATGTAGGATATCATTTACAAGATTGAATTGTAAGAAAACTTGGGCTTACATCTTAGAAACTCTCTCTTGCTTGTGGCTTTCCTTTCCTTTCTCCTTTCCTTTACTCCTTTTCTCTGCCTTTCCAGCTCCCTCCCTCTCAGTCCAATCACCTATAGGAGAGGCCTCCTGAGGGATCAGAGCCACATGAAGGAGAACTAAGGCCCCCGAGCCAACAGCCAGCACTGACTGTCAACCAAGCGAGTGTGTCTTCTTGGAAGCAGACCACCTAGCCAAATTCAGGCTTCAAATGATGTAACCACACCCAATAGCTTGGGTATGACTTCATGAGAGACCCAGCTAAGCCATGCCTGACTCCCTCATTTAGAGTAATTGTGAGATAATGCTTGCTGTGTAAGCCACCATATTTTGGGGTAATCACACAAGAATAGGTGACGAACATAGAATACAAGGACCTTTTAATATAAAATTATGAAAATAAGTAGTTTCAGAATCTCATGCTTTATACCCGAATTGGACTAGAATAACATGCTGATGTCATTTTAGTACCTTCATCGTGAAGAAACAAAATTGCCACTTATTTTAACACAATGAGATATGACTGATTTTCCTGATATCTACTGTGTCCATTGAAGCAAATATAAATACTTTATAATCAAACTTCATTGAAACTTTATTTTTAGCAATGTATTAGTTAAAAGACTTTTAAAAAATGTCAGTCTTTTACCTCCAAAGAAGTACTTCTCTCCAGTTTTCACTTGAAGTGGACTGTTAGTTCGAACAGCTGATGCCTCATCCCCATCAATGGTGAGAACAGCAAAATTTTCCTTAGCGAGGAAACGAACCTCATGCCACTGTCCATCGTTCAGCCCAGAACCTGTAAAGTACAAAATACATTTATTTTCCTAAGATGATTCAGTTTTAAACAATGTTTAATATCAACAGTTAGAACTTTATAAGTTAAAATTAGTTATATCTTAATATAGGAAAATTCAGTACTATTTACAATTGATATGTCATGTTTATTTAACATCGTAAGTATTTTATTCTGCATTGAACCAAGTAAGGAGTAATGTAAACCAATTTAAGGAGATAATGTTAATGTGCCATTGTGGTACTTGGCAAAATGAATGAAGTAAATAAGTCGTTTGGAAAGTAATGATGAATTATTTTAATTTAATAACTTACTTTCTGGTTAGCTTTACTAGCCTCTATCATCATAAAATGGATTATGATTTGTCTAATGTGGCTCTTTTTATGAAATGTTTTTGTATTATTAATTTTTCTCAATAAGAACATATGGTAAGTACAATTGGTAGAAATTAACTATTTTTATAGTTATTTGTGCTAATTGATCACTAATAAGCGAGGTAAATTATCAGATCATTTACCAACAAGGTATTTTTTATAATAAAGTAGGTTATATTTAAATAAATTAAAAAAATAGCAAAATAAATCAACAACACTCACCCCTAATACTCACACTTCATTGTTGCTTAGGACAAAGATCTTAGGAAACAAAAATCCTATCAAGCTCTCCATTACATAGATAATAATTTAAAGTTTCTGTTTAATTTCTGTTTATTTTATGAAGAATAATTAGAAAATTAAGGAGCATACAGAGAATGGCCACTGAACACAAATATCTGGAAGGAGTTTAAGAAATACATTAAGAGACAGAGAAGTTTATGAGGATCAAAATGGCTTTCTTTGACCTTTTAAAGTTCTATGTTATGTCAAGGGAAGTGATCTTGTTTTAGTCAGCTCTAGGTAGAATAATATAGAACCACAGGTAGAAGTAACTTGAAGATACACTTCAGCTTCACCAAAGAAACACAAGCCTAAGCAGGTAAAGGCATAGAAAATGGAATGAGAGTAAATTAATGAAACGCTGATGTCAGCTCCTAGGCTCTGGTCTGAGGTTTGAAAACCAAAGCTAACAGACCAAATGCAGGCTGCTGCTGTCCATTTTGATACAGCCTGATAACTAAAAATGTTCTCGTATTTTAATAATTAAAAATCAATAAAATAAAAATGTCAAATTATATGCAAAAATTATATAAAATTCAGATTTCATGTCCATATAAAGTTTTATTGAACTACAGGCATGCTCATTTGCTTGCACATTGCCAAAGACAGAGTAAAAAAAAAAAAACAGTGCCTACAGAGACTGTTTCACTGGCAATGCCTTCACTATTTACTATGTGGTCCTTTACAGCAAAAGCAAAAACTAGTGGTTGCTTTATACTGTTAAACAGGAATGCTACTTTAAAGAAAAATAGTAAGGCCTTTTGGAACTTTGAAGATAGTCACACATAGGTAGTATTTACTGATAAATATCATTATAAATTATATTGGTAAATATCATTACAAATATCACATCTCAGGTATTCATTTTAGGATGTTCAAATTTTAATTCAGTATTGCATATTTGAGCACATTTTATTTCAACAGGGGAAATTGAAATTCCATATTGGATCACATTTAATTCAACAGGGGGAACAGAAAGTAACTAATAGTAAATGACTTCCAAACTATGAAACATATACTAACACATATACATAGATAAATATATTTTTTGTGCTGAAATTACTATGCAAATGTAAAACCTTATTCTAAAATTAAAATCAAGCCCTGGCTGGATAGCTCAACTGCTTAGAGTGTCATCCAGATACACCAAGATTGCAGGTTCGATTCCTAGTCAGGGCACATACATATAAGAATTAGCCAATGAGCCGAAACCGGTTTGGCTCAGTGGATAGAGCATTGGCCTGTGGAGTGAAAGGTTCTGGGTTCAATTCCAGTCAAGGGCATGTACCTTGGTTGCAGGCACATTCCCAGTGGGGGGTGTGCAAGAGGCGGCTGATCGATGTTTCTCTCTCATCTATGTTTCTGACTCTCTGTCCCTCTCTCTTCCTCTCTGTAAAAACTCAATAAAATATATTTTAAAGAAAGAATTAGCCAATGAATGCATAAATAAGTAGATCAACAAATAAGTGAGTCTCTCTCTCTCTCTCTCTCTCTCTCTCTCTCTCTCTTTCTCTCTCTCTCTCTCGTCTCTTTCTCTTAAAATCAATAAGGAGTTAAAAATTAAATTAAATTAAATTAAAATCAGTTAGCTGTCTGACAAGTAGTAGCAATGTTTACTAAAAAACTTTCTTTTCAAGTAGTTGGCCTGTATCTTTACCATAAGATTTTTCTTTCAAGTACAAAATTGGGTTTAGTATGAATTAACCATAAAAGAGCCTGATTTTGATTCTGGCTTTTGTTTTTGCCTTTTCAATGTGATAAACCCTGTTTCAAACTGAGGTTAGGATCTCAAGTACATCAATCTTACAAATGTTCATTCCACAAATTTAATCCCAAATAATCACACATCAGAGGAAGCCACTTGTAAGATATCTTTAACTGACAGAGTGTCCCATCTTCTATGGTAGACCAGAAAGCCTTCTAAAAATCCTTGTGAAAATCTTTTCTTCACAAAATGAATTTATGAAAGAAGATCATCAGCTTAATTGTTCATGGCAAAATATCTATTATTCCAATCAGATTAAAATAAAAAGGTTACTTTATTTTCTCCAGGAAACTTAATTACTTGAGACACTGGACCAAAGATAAAAGCAGCCTATTGGTAGCAGCCACTGCTACATCTGAGCCTGAACTGTGATTTCTATTCATTTTAGTTCCAATTATTATTTTGAACTTTTCATGTTAATAATCATCCAGAGGCAAGCTTCAGCAGTCTGTGATTGGAATGGGCCTCAAATATAATGAAGCCCATTCTTCAATGGGGGAGAGAATTATCTAATTGCTCAAAAGAAAATGTGCTGCTTCTTTGAATTTTTCTTCATCTTCATGTTATAAAAAAAATAATAATACCCCGAAGGCTCACTCTAGAAACAAATCTAATTTCATGGTCTCTTTATATGCAAGTATTTATGGATACACTTCCTATGGCAATCATTCTGCTAAGCACTTTGTTTGCATTTGACTTACTATAACTCACAGAAAATTAAACTATATAGGTATATATTTCCAAAATAAGTAGGTGAGATAACTGAATCTGATAAAATGTAAGCATCTGTACCTAATAAATATCAGAACTTAGAATTATAACTCAGATATATTTATTTGATTCCAGAGGCTGAATTCTTAGAACAAACACACAAATATAAGCAAAACAAAAAAGAAAGCATGTTATATAACCTCTGTGCATCTACGGTCAGAGTTCTCTTATACCGTGCACACATGCATGTTCGTGCACATGCGCACGCACACACACACACACACACACACACACACACACACACACCAATTTTCTGCCACTACTGTACAAGAGCTCAGTTTCTGGTGATATCGATATCTTTATCTCACATAATATGGGAGTTGCACATAAACAGAGACACAATCAAGTTTCAGCATTTGCAATGTCAGATTTCTGTTGTACTGGAAGATCACATACTACATGTCTTTCAGTATGTTTTCTAAAAAAATATTTTAATTGCCTTTAGAGAGAGAGGAAGGGAGAGAGAGATGGGAACATTGATTGGCTGCCTCCTGCAGACCCCTACTGGGAAGTGAGCCATAACCGGGCATGTGAACTGACCAGGAATCTAACTGGTGACCTCTTGATTGCATGGGACAATGCTCAACCAACTGAGATACACTGGACAGGGCTTTTAGTATTGTTTTACATTGGTGTTTTTCTCTTAAAATTCAGAATGGAAGTTTTATACTATCGGGCTGAGAAGCAAACTCTAGCATTTTCCCCCAAGTCACATTAAAATAAGTTCCTGAGTATTAAAACCACCTCTGTTGTGAAACTGAGCAAAGAGAGCTCTGTGTTGACTCTTCACTTTGTAATGAGTGGATCAGTGCTCTTAAACCTGCTATCTTGTTATTATTTTGTACAGATAAGACTTTAATCTGGACCTTTTGACACGCAAGAAGCAGTTTCCCCCACTATTCAGAACTCAGCTGTCACATTTTATGATGAGAAAAAAAAAGAGGAGGCCATGGTTTCAGCATATTTCACCTCTGCCTGAGTCTTTTCTCTCCAATGCAATGGAGACTCAAACAACTTTGTATGAAATTATATGACCTCTCTTGCAGACTTGCTCCAAAATGTGTTTTCCCTTTATCACTACCTAGACTATCTACCATTTGGAAGAAGTAGTACAGAATAAGTTTTGCATCAGAGAAGCTATAAGAAATCACCTCTTTAAGGAATTTTGCAAATTAACAATATTGCTTAATAACTTTTAATTCATATGAAACGAAACATTAATGACATTTAATAACTTTTCGAATTCAAAGCCATATGGAAGTCACTCAGAACACCACAGCAGATCAAATCATTGATATAAGATATAAACTTACAATAAATACCAATACATTTATTCTGGAAAGAAATGTACTGTCATTCCAAGTTTTATTAAAAATATCTAAGAACATAAATCACAAAGAACACTTCACTAGATAGAACTAAAGTAGCACTTCTCCTTTTCCGTGAAAGAGGTGTTATTCCTCCACTCACTGTCTTATAGCCAATGACTGTCCCTAAGAAGGGAGACACCCACCAACGACCCATACCTGCTACACAGCGTGTTCCTCACGGCTGGGCAGTGGTCAGGACAGGCCCGATAAAGAAGGGTGCTGATGCTCAAACTTAAAAAAAGAGACTTATGCCTCAAATTTCCTGAGTGCCCGCCCGTGTCTGGCACCATCTATACACAGTGTATGTGTATCTGTATGGACTCTTCTCAACAGTGAGCAACAAGAGAGCCAAGCACAAGAAACAATGCTGTGGTTAAGAGGGCCAGTCCAGAAGCCAGGGTTCTGCATTTGCTCCTGTTCTTGCTAACCTGGGCAATTTACTTAGCCTCTCTGTGCCTCAGGTCTCTCCTCTCTAAAATGCAAATAGCAATGTCCACTTTATAGATTTCTTTTGAGAAATAAATGAGTTTGTATTTCTAATAGCACTAGAACAGAGCCTCCTGACTGGGGAAGCAGTATATCTGTATTATTAGATAAAAAAACAAAGAAGCTTTGCCCAGCCAGCATGGCTCAGTGGTTGAGCATCAACCTATGAACCAGGAGGCCACTGTGCAATTCCCAGTCGGGGTACATGGCCAGGTTGCAGGCTTAATCCCCAGTATGTGTGTGTGTGTGTGGGAGGGTGGTCTGCAGGAGCAGACCAATTATTCTCTCTCATCATTGATGTTTCTATTTCTCTCCCCCTTACCTGTTCTCTCTGATATATATATATATATATATATATATATATATATATATGTATATGTATATATATATATAAGCTTTGGTTCATTGCTTTCACAGAAGAAGAAGCTGAAACTTAAGCTGAGTACTTTTCTTTGGATTATTACCTCATAATTACAAATATTGGTATATTTGTTATAAATATCCTTCTAAACAAGTGTAACATTTTTGAACAAGGTGGACATCAAAAATATCCATATTCGGGGCAACTGAAAAAAAAAAGTCCTAATGTTATGCTAATGGGCATTTGAAGCTTAGAAAAACGTGCCCAGTGACAGCATTACACATAGAAAAAATCCCTGCATTCAAACAACTTCGAGGTAAAGATGACTTGTTCTGCAAATAAATGTGCCAGAAGTCTGACAAGGTTAGACAAATACACTGCTGTTAAAGCTGCATGTAAAAGTTTATATATGTGAGTTAGTCAAAAGGTACTCTTAATGATTTTGCAGGAGAAATGCCCTACATTGGGGATTTTATTCTATTCAGGCACATATGAAACATGCCCCTATGAGAGACTGAGCTAGTAAAAGAAGGGATGTTTGGCCTACAAAGCCACCCTTAGGAGTGCAGAATAGAACAGTGGTCAAGTGCATGGACTCAAGTCAGACATCTGGATACAAATCTCATTTCTGCTCACCTAATAGCTGAGCCTCCCACAAGTTAACCTCTTTCTGCCTCGCTTCCCTCCCCTGTGAAATGGGGATAACAGAAGTATCTGCTCCCTATGGTTATTGTGAGAACTAAGGGCATATATTATCCTTTTGAACAATACCTGGTACATAATTAACTTTCAGTACATATTAGTATTGTTTCTTATTCAGTGAGTGACAATAGCTCTCTACATATCACCTTGTCTTGTTGGACTTTAATTCTATAAGCATTAGCTGTTATGAAATTATTACAATTGGTTTTCTTTATGAATACCCCCCTCCTCAATATATATCCAGTAGTATTATATAATATCAGTAGTGAGGACTTTGAATGTTTGGACAAGTAGCTCCCAATATATCTCCTGTTAATATCAAATTCAACTGTTTTTTAAAGCCAATCTTGAGCAAAATGAATTTTGTAAAACTAGATTATTTAATAGATGTGGTTCTGAATGTGTTATATTTTCAAAAACTAAATCCAATTCCAAGCAAGGACTTCTCATGGTGACTAACTTTGAGGAGACTGAGATATACCACAGTATACATTTTCTAACACATTTTTGTTTAAAAAACATGCTATTGCAACATTTTGATTTAATTTTAAACTGAAAGATTATTACATGTGACTATAATAGATATCTCCATTTCTTCACCAATTCCTAATGATGAAAACTTTTCAACTGTACATTCCAAAAGGAAACCAGTATTTTCACAGAGGCAGTTTTTAACCTAAAACCAACATCTTTAAAACCATATTCCGCCTTCTGGTCTTAATTTTTTTTTTCATAAGATGACTAAATTGTTTTACAATATTTTCTCTACCATCTCCCTAACTTTGTAATTGCTAGAAAGGCTTGTGTAGTATGCAAATGTAAAATTTTAATGAAGCATATTCTATCTAGACTGTCTCTCTAATAGCATTATTTTTAAAGTGAGACTCCTGAGGTGGTTGCTTTGATTGAACTAGAAGAAACAGATGTTACTCTTATTAAAGACAAGAAGAAAAGACTGGTTTAATGAATATTGAAGAAAGAAAGTATTTAAAATACAGTAGCAAACTAAAATGTAACATCTGTTTCAATAGGTTTCAAATAAAATTACAGTGATGAGCATTTTCAATCTTTTGCTCAATACTCAATCTTGAAAGAAAAATGCCCTAGAATCTGAATCCATCTTTAGGCAATTATGTAGTTCTCTGTTATGTAATATGCGTCATAAGTTATCAGTTCACTATTTATGCAATAATAAAGAAAAGAAAGCATGCATCTCTAAATAAACATGTCACATACTATGTCTTTTATCTACATAAATTCCATGTCATTGGGGAATTGATCCAATTCAATCTTGCTCACTTCTACCTGCCAATAGAAACTACCTCCTATAATAGATGACCAATTACAATCAGACAGAACATGAAATAAGGTTCTTGGGCAGGCACAGAATACTTCTATTTTTTTAAGCTGAAGAAACTGCTAACTGTGTTTCTGTCTCAGTGAGACAGAATGCCACATGAGAAAATGAGTTTTCTGAGAGCTCCTAGAATGGAACCTTTCACCAGGCTAATACACTGGGGAGAGCACATGACATTTTTCATGAGCTGCTAGAAATGACCCAGTTGCTTATTTAATATGTATCGATAGAATCTTAGGAATGGGCAGAGTCTTTCTTTTTAGGTACCCAGAATCTTCTGAGAACAAAAGGCTCAAATTAGTCAATTTTATTACCTTATCTGCAAATCATTCATTTGGGGAATTTTTAAAGTTCTACACTGAAATCTCAGAATCATTGCCAAGGAAATTAAAGCTTAAAATAAATAGAGATATATACCATGCCATCATAGTAAAAATCCCAATATTGGCCTTTGTAGAAAAATAAATATAATATTTTATAATGCATAAGGAAATATAAAAAACAAATATTTAAAAAACAAGTTAAAAATAAAAATAAAATTAGGAGCTGTATCACATGATTTAAAGACTTGCTATAAAGCTATAAGAATTCACAAAGAGATCAGAAATAGACCCACACATATGTGGTCCATTATTTTTTGACAAAGGCATCAAGGCAACTCAATGGAGAAAGATAAGGTTTGTTTATTTGTTTCTTCCTTTCTTAAATTATGTGGGAACACCTGAATGAATGTAGGGGGGAAATGTATCTCACTTTTCACCGTATACAACACATGAAAATGAATTCTAGATGGGTTTTAGACCCAAACACAAAAGCCCTGCTATAAAACTTCTGAAAGAAAACAATATCTTCAGGGCACGGGGGTTATCAGAGATTTCTTACATCGCCTGTTAAATTTGGCTCCACCAAAATGAAGTATCTCTGCTTATCCTGGACATGGTTCAGAAAATTCAAGGTAAGAGAGGAAAACAAAGTAACATATTTGATAAGAGAACATAATACAATAATATACTAAAAGCTCTTAAAATCAGTAATCCTGTATAATAAAAGCCTAAGATGCGATTTGTTAGACCAGGAGTTTGACCATTTGGTATAACATGCTCTGACCACCAGGAGCGGTACAGAACATGGCATGCATTGACACAGTGAAATAATTTGGTATATAGTCTATATGGAAAATTTGAAGAAAACCATGATTCTCAGACTAAGAAAACTCCTGATTCAGAGATACTAAAAGTGTACATAAAATCGCAGGGACTTAGCTCCTCGTTCAGATTAAGAATAATGCTTTATATAGTCCATAATCTTTTAATTGTACCACCCAACTTCATTGGGCAATGAGAATATTACCAACTTTTTTATGCTTTTTGGAGTCCTTTTTCTTATTTGATTTTTAAAATATTTAATGGCTTATAGGTTATATTTTCTATTCCTTAATATTATAAAAATATGGCAGTTAGTTGATTTAAATTTAATATGTATTACTATTGTATATAGTCACTGTTTTCTTTCTGTTATGTTTTTTTTTTAATCTTTATTGTGGAAAGCATTACAGATTTCTCCTCTCTCTCCCTCCAACCAATGACCCCTTGTTTCTGTTTTAAATAGAAAATTATTGATGTGAAATTATTATACCATTTTGGGAAAATAATTTGTCAATATTAACATTACAATTTATTTTTTAAATTTAAACTAAGTCATATTTAGTCATTTATCTTTGTTTCACATATGTCTCAGATAGATTGAAGTATCTTACAATTTTCTCTAAAGGCACAAAATCATTCTTGTTTATAGGAAACTGACACTGTCCAAATGGCAAAGGCTTTCCAATCAATTCCTCTTTTTCCGAGGGCATACCTATGTGAAACACTGTAGAGCTTGTAAAATAAGTATGATGATTCCCGCTCTCAAGAAGTTTGCCTTATTGTGCTATCTAGTGAGATTTAAACACTTAAACATACATTTTCATAATCTCCATGAAATATTTTCTATATTTCATAAACTGGAGTTGTATGGCACAAGGAAAAAATAAATAAAAAATACATAGAGAAGGCAGGATGTAGATGAGATATTTTTTGTATCCAACTGGAGGTCATTGATAAGCAGTCATATCAAATGTGGATGTACTCTTATTTTCTTAGCCTAATTGTAGTATGCTGTTGGAAATGCTGACCCCCCATCTTCATGGCTGCTGGAGAAGTGGATAGAATGATTACAGAGCACATGATCTTGTCAGTGTCCCAAAGGCACGTAGTTCCTCCTCCTTTTTAAGGAGTAAAGAGAGCTATATGATAGGCTGGAGGGTGACTGCTCTTCCATTCTGTCACAGAATATAAAAAAATCATAAAGTATACTAGAATATCATAAATGAAGATAATGGACATTTACCTTCAGTTAATTAATTCTTGAGTCATTTTTTTTCTTATTTTTCTAAATTTTTGTAACAAACTAAAAGCTTAAAATGAACAATTTTCAGAATCTAAGGTTGGGTTTCTTTAAAATAGTACATATCCTAAAATTCCCTCTTTTCTTTTAAATATTATTGAAAACAGTACTTTCATATTAACCACAGAGGACTGTGAATGTAAGTGGCTTGGGTTAAATGGAGGCTTTTTACACCTGTGTGCTCTGAAGACCCACAGGAAGAGCACAGTTTCTCCTGAGAGAGATTATCCAGCCACTCAGAGCTCAGACTCTCATGAGTTCAGAGAACAATAATGATCGGAGTCCTGCCATAGGAGAGAGATATTAAAATGTTATGTTGAGGCACATTTCTTTATGATTTGAGTGTAAATCATTATTTTTAAATTACATCATATAATGCCTAATTGAACCACAGTTTTTCATTTCAGGCAATTCTGAATTATTGCCCTTTAATAGAACTCTGTTTTCATCACTTGCCACTGAATAATTTTTATCCTTTACTCAAAGCAGTGCCTAAATAATGTATTTAAGCCACAGACACAGGAAAAAGAATCCATCTCTGCCTTTCACAGTAGCTATTTTTCTGCAAACCTCTCTACTACTTTTCCCATCACGTGACTCCTAGTGTGAGAGGTAGCTTCTGCTATTTTGGCTCAGTGGTTTCCTCCAACTGTGAGTATTGAACCATGAAGGGCACATCTCCATACATTTATGAACTACTTCTTCTGTAATCTTCAATTCAACAACAATCCATTTTGAGTGTCAACTGCCCTCTGATAGTTTTTCTCACTTTTGGTGGCAAAATGGGATTGGAAAAATGCTAGAAGTGAGCATGGTAAAATATTATCTGTATGACTAAAGTTTCACACATATTTAGGCTATACATTTATTCTATTCACCCTTTCTTGTACATTTTAACCTAAATGTGATAGTTGTTGGACAATATTAAAAATTATAGCTAATATTTTTAAAAAATTATTCGTGTATCATAAATTTTGAAAAGAGCTGTTTTACTTTCTTTGGATAGTTTCATGGATTGGTATTTTATACATAGATTGTGTGTGTGTGTGTGTGTGTGTGTGTGTGTGTGTGTATGTATATGCATGCATAGATATGCAAGTCTACTACATGACACATAAGATGGAAATATAATGTTAGAATCTAGATAGCCTGGGCACTAATATTAGCTGAGATAATCACTTTACTTCTCTGTCCCAGAAATTCTTATCACTAAAATAAATGATGCATACCTACTGATTACAAGATTCATCTCAGCTCTAGTCACTTAAAATAAGACTGAAATACATTTCTATGCTGTATAGGGTAACAGAAAATCACCGACAATGTATGGATTTGATAAAGTCATGCTGAGTACATTAGCTGAAGTTGATTACTTCGGTCTTTAAATCTTTACTTGCCCTTATGGGTGACTCTACTCAACACAATGGTACTCCAAGTAGATTAAAGAGACTTTGCCTGAGATGAAAGGGGAAGAATCACAATGAAAATAGAGATAGTTATTTAAATTGTCTACTTTTGTGGATCAGAGATGGCAGCTGCTGGTAGCTCAATGGGAAGTTGGGAGTTTTTAGATGGTAGATGGCAGACCAGGGAGGAGAAGCCAGTGCCACAGGAAAAAACACACACAAACCTATGATCTGAAAGACGATTCTTTGCCATTTTGGTGATTTAACATAAGTAGTAAAATCACAGAATGTCCTGGGAAATTAAGATGAAGGTATGGTTTTCAGTAAGAGAATTTATCCCTTACTGCAGAATTCTCTGGAATTCTAACCTAGGGGTAATGAAAAGATGCCACCCAGCAGTATCCCACAGGGGGAATTCTCTGAGGGAATCTGTGTTAGATTAGGTGCCTTGAAGCACTAAAATTTTATGATATAGATGAACAATGATTATTTTCTTATTAACAGGTCACATCTTATCTCCACCTAAAGTTAACATTAATAACACCTACAGATGGATTTTTTTCCCTTGACATACAGCACAATTACATTTCATTAGTAGTTATTTATTGAACATTGTTTCCTATTGGTTGCTAGATGAGCAACCCTTTAACATCAATTACTGAAGTTAGAAGCAATCTGGGGTTTTCATAATGTTCTGTCTCTTGACAGAAGTAATGATTACATACATTGATTACATACATAAGCATATTCAGTTTTTCAAACAACTCAGTGAGCTGTACATGCATAATTTGTACATGTTCTATATGCACATCACAGAAGGATACCTTGGAGATATTTCAGGTTTGGTTCCAGACATCTCAATAAACTGACTATTGCAATAAAGCAAGTCCTAATATTTTTGCTGATGGAGGGTTTTGCCTTCGATTTGTAAAAAATGCAACATCTGTGTAGTGCAATAAAGAAAAAAAAAGCCAATAAAATGATGTAGGCCTGTATATCAGTAAAAAGTTAAAAGTAATACAACATAAGACTCTATGGGATACAGAACCTCACTGAAATATCTTAGCCATGTAGAAAATGTTGCTGTTGCTGTTATCTTTAGGGCCATGAAGTAGATGTGTAGGGAAGCCATCAAAAACTTATGAAGTATGCACACAATTGTAGAATATTAGAGCAATAACAATTTAGCTCAGTAAGTTGAGCTAAATCAATACCATTAATTTAACATGAAGAGTCATATATAAGAAAATAAAAGACATTTAGGGACTGTGTTGAGGTAGAGAAAGACATCATAACATCATAAAAATTCTGAGGGGACTTCAGGACACATTCAAGGCTTTAGAAAGTTATGTCACTTTTAAAATTATGTCTACTTTCATTTCTAAACTTAATGGCTTTCCTTTCATTAATTAACTTATCAACAATAATTACAACCCTTTTGTGTCTCGAAGTTATGGAGAATATAAACTTTTTTAACTCAAAGAGCAAAAATACTTAAAGGATCTCTGGCCCCTCAAAATAATCCTTTGACATAAAAATATTTACTTTCTTTTTTCCTGTTTCTCTCTCAATTGTATAGTCTTTTCTTCATATAAAATCACTCTCTTAGGTGTTCTTGGTTTCCATTTTTTTCTTGAGCTCACCATGTCTGTATCTCTTACACAGAAAGGTATACCTGATGCTTAAATATCCTAATGTTCAGGTCTTGCAAGTTCACCACTGTCATAGTTCAATTAGTCAAATGTTCTCAATCTCTTTTCTGATTGCAGATATCTGAGAGAGAATAATTTCATTGGAAACTATGGCTTACAATGCCAGTGATTCTCCAGAGAGGCCAAGCCCTTTGGTGGCTGGGTTTATAAATCTGAAAGAGCAAATACGTAACTTGAGAAAGGAAATTCAACTGGTTGATAACTGATTTATGCAGATAATACTCTTCATACATATTCTTTATATGCTCTATATTTATATAATATTATATAATTATATAGAGCACACTGTATCCATATTATCTATAATAATAAAAGCATAATATGCTTATTAGATCAGACATCCTTCCAGATGACCTTCTGGATGAAGCCAGGATTGTGAGGGAAGCCCTGGTAATGGGTGCCTCCTGGTGGCGGCTGTAGGGAAGCCCTGATCCCAGGTGCTAGAGAGAAGTCTGGGTTTTAGGTGCCAGAGGGAAGCTGGTGCCCTGAGCTGGGGAAAGGAAGGCCTACTCTTGCACAAATCCCATGCATCAGGCCTCCAGAATATTATAAACATAGAATATAAACTAAGGCTAATAGCTAAACTCAGTGTCCCCTTTGTATCTATCTGTCTTCAATAAGTGTTTTAAGTATTCACACACTAACAAATTTCCAAGTTAAAGCCATAATCTCTGAAAAACAGTGAGGAATAAGAAGACTGAATTCAGGAAGAAGAAGGTGAAACAGTATGCCAAAATGAGCTGATTAAGTGGCTCTTGGCCTAAAGTTGACCATGGCTGTAACCTCTTTCCCTTTGAAACAGACATTTCACAGGAGGACATCTGAGTCCACAGGTTAATAGGGTGGTGAATTCCAGTTGCTAGTTGCCCACCTGTGCAATATCGTACTGATCAGACTAAAAAAGGGAGCTGTAGGTCAACTCATTGAAAACCAATTCTCTAAAACTGTATCAATCAAAAATAATTCTCCAAAGAATCAATTGATGAATGACTATCTCACAGAATGCACTACATTTGCCAATTATCACATAATTGTGTTAGGAAATATTCTTCCTGAACATATAGTCTGTGAATATGAATCCATTCTTCTTATAAATATATTCATGAATATATTTCTCTTAAATATATTCAATATATGTGAATATATTAGTATTTTAAGGATTGTCCAATTTATCAAAAGCTAAGGGTCACAGGTGTAGTCTTTAATGAATATATTCATGAAGAACATATTCATGAGGAATATAGTTATGAACTGAATCATCCCATGAATATAGTGAAAAAGGATATACTTTATAAATTCTTTAATTCATTTATTTAATGCTATGTGCAATGCAATGCCTTGAACCTTGGTTGGCAAACTGTGGCTCACTGGCCACATGCAACTCTTTGGCCCATTGAGTGTGGCTCTTCCACAAAATACCACACCCTGGGTGAGTCTATTTTGAAGAAGTGGCATTCGAAGAAGTTTAAGTTAAAAAAAAATGGCTCTCAAAAGAAATTTCAATCATTGTACTGTTTGATATTTGGCTCTGTTGACTAATGAGTTTGCCGACCACTGCCCTAGACGTTAGGTCACATTAAAACCAAAGTCCCTGACCTCATACATAGAGCATGCATTCTTAATACCTTTAATGTCTTTAAAGAATAATCTTTAAAATAAGTTTTTGGCAAATAGATTTTTGTCAATTTGGGGATTTGTCTGCATCATGCGGGCTATGTGGAGGACTAACTACACTGAATGCTTATGATTTGGTATGAAAACTTTGCATCAGGCTTCGGTCTTATTGATCTTTATTAGCCTTTGTTGTGAACCTGGATGAAACTTACATGCCAAGATTATAAAACAAATAATTAGGATCTAATTCTGAAAATGAACAAATGAGAAAATCAAGTCTCACAAAGTTAGGACACCTGCAAATATTATGCAGTAAGTTGCAAATCTGGGATTAAGACCCAAGTTTGTGAACTGTGAGTCATGGATTCTCTCCCACTTTCTAGAGCTTCCACTCATCAGTATTTGCACTTTCAAAAACTTAAGACTTTAGTAGCTGGATTTAGCACTGGTAATTAACTCAAATTTCTAAAATAACAATGAAAAGATATCTTTCTTTTTATATTAGATTTATATGTCCCAGTAGCTTTATTTTTTTAAAGCTAATTATAGTAGACATCTAAGCAACTTCTATGTTAGTGTGAAAATAAGGTTAATGTGACTATAACAGTTATTGTTACTAATTCTTATTTTTATTAAGCGATGAATAGCTTCATTAAGTAATACATTAGTCTTTTTTATTAGCTTCATGAAAGAGAGAATGATGAAACTGTGTGAGTTAAGCTTTGTATGGCTTTTAAAAGAGAAAATGTTCTTTCCCAAAGGGCACTCCAAAAAAAAAAAAAATCTAAACTGAACATTGTTATTCTCTGAGAAAGTCATCAAAACAAAATGAAAATGCTGGCATTTCAGTAGGCCCTTTTGCATTTTATTGAGCACGACTTCCATCAGGATCACTGTGGCCTGTTAACAGATGTCTGTCTATGAAGCAGTTTGCCAGGGGGTGTGGCCTCAGTTTTTGTCTCTAAAGGGTACAAAGACAAGAAAAGGGCTTCTGTTCTTGTTTTCCTGTATATACCTCGGTTGTTTTTTATTTCTTCCCAAAGGATGCTCAAAAGCAACCCAAATAAACAGAAATTAGACAGCAGGCCCCTCTGCACGCCATTAATTTTCTTGTTGGTTTTAATAGAGGTTTGCAACTTTGTCACTATCTTGGCTCAAACAAAACTCATGTTTACACAAGAAATAGTTTATGGTGAATGCCATCCATTTGGAAATTTATTGAAATCATAAATAAGGGGAAAGAATCCACTTGACTTCACTGTAGGATCACTTTCCATTTAGGCAAAGTTGAATTGGTTCATTCTGCTATACAGACAGATGTTAAGAATAAATCTTCTTTCATTTGGCCTGTGTCTACACATTTGAAGAGAGATCTCTTTCTAGAACCTTGTAAATATTCACATTTTCCATTCTGATTAACAAAGCTTAGTAATAATATCAGCACTATAAGAGAGAGTCATAGTGATTTCATTCTTAGAGCATTTATCTGTCTAACATCTATCTATCTATCTATCTATCTATCTATCTATCTATCATCTATCTATCTATCTATCTATCATCTATCTATCTATCTATCTATCTATCATTTATTTAATCTTCATCCTAAAACAAGCTGAGAGAAAGAGAGAGAGAGAGAGAGAGAGAGAGAGAGAGAGAGAGAGAGAGAGAGAGAGAGAGACTTGTTGCCCTCTGTAGGTGCCTGACCCCAGATTGAACCTGCAATTTGGGTATGTGCCCTGCTTGGGAATTGATCCAGAAACCAATCAATTGAACCAATCCAGCCAGATTGAGCATTTAGCATTTAAATTGGTTTATTCCAAGGCAGATCTTGTACTGTAGGAAAACCACAGAGAGGTGACCAGGATTGTAACAATGCCTGCTGTATGGTGTGAGGGTGCATCTTCTTGGGATGGGTTTATGTAGCAACACTATGAGACAAACTAGGATGATTCTTCTTCTCTAATTAGACCATAATCAAATGTATAATTTAGTTCCTAGTATGTTACAACAATGAGATCTGAAGAAGGTAGAATAAGTCTCTCCCTCATGAAAGTTAGTTGCTAGATGAAAATGCATTTTAAATTACTAGAGTCCTGGTGCATGAATTCATGCATAGGTGGGTTCCCTCTGAATAGCCTGTGGGGATTGGACCAAAACCTGTAGTCCAACACTGCCTACAGCTCCTACCTGCGGCTCCCACTCATCCTGACCCCACTGTGCTTGCCACGGGCTCGCTTCCCATCAGTCCTTATCAGGAGAGGCTCAAGCTGCTGCAGCAGTGTTTGCCAGCCATGAGCTCTGTATCTGGCACCCTCCCAAGGGGAGTGGCTTGCAGGACTGGTCTGAAAACAGCTCTGTGACATCCCCTGAAGGGTCCTGGATTGCAAGCGGGCACAAGCCAGGCTGAGGGACCCCATCGGTGCACAATTGGGCCAGGGAGAGACTGTGGGCGGGCTACAGCCCATCTCACTCTGTACCTATCAGTTGGACTAACCCCAGCAGCAAGCTAACCTACTGGTCAGAGCATCTGCCCCTTGTGGTCACTGCACATAATAGTGACTCGTCTACCAGTTAGCTGTCTGCCTCCTGGTGATCAGTGTAGGTCACAATGAGCTGTTGAGCAGCCTCAGCATATTGTTAGCATATTACACTTCCATTGGTTGGTTGTTCATAGGACTAGAGGCCCACTGCACAAAATCACACGAGGCCCAGACCCCCCATGCCATGGGACCCAAGACTCTCCTGCTACTGCCTTGGGACCCCGGACTCCCTCCCACTGCTGCTGGACCTGAGTCCCACCCACCACCTCTGTAGGACTCCTGTGTCCTGCCTGCAATGGCCGCCATGGGACCCAGAAGTCCCACCCACCATGGCCACCACGGGACTCATCAATGCACCTCCCTGTGAGTCCAGTCATTGGTCGTATGGTGTTACGGCCACAGGCCTTTTATAATATAGATTATATCCTGCAGGCATAAACACAAGAAGTACTGACAATAAAACTGTGAGGATCTGTTGCTTAATTTCATCACATATTTACTGAATACTATAAGAAAAACATTATTTATCAACAAGATTTATAATTTCTGATTTAAATCAGTGGTTTAGGAATGAAAGTCTCATTGATTTAGCCTGTTCAAGAATTTAAATCATGATATTTTGTTTTCCTTTTAGAAGATAATTTTTAACTGAGAGAATATTTTTAATATTCATCCTATGCAGAACTTTTTAATGCATTATTGAAATTCAAGTACAGCTACCACTAATAAATTTATGTAGATTATAACAACATGTTGAAATTTAGATAAGTATCACCAACATATTTGGCATGAGATTATAAAGATAATATTCAAAGTGATTAAATTTGGAGTTAGTTATCTACTCATCTTCATTATACTTCTTTCAAGTATGTATTTTTGGGTGCATCTAGCAAGTTATGTATAATTATCTATGTTCAGAAAAAAAAGCTAATTTATATTTATTCATTTTTACAGTACAAAAAGGTAAGTTCCATTTCGTTAGGAGTGTAAGTTATACAATTTTATTATAGATGAAAAAATATAAAAATCACATAATTTTAGAGCTATTTTAAAAAGTAATTGTGCAAGTTTTATTACTTGAGGTTTTATGAAAAGATAGACTGAAATCATTTTTAAAAATCATTAAAATAGATTAGTTTAGTAACCAACACAAAATTGTATATATTATGGAGAAAATAATCATGCCCTTATTAATGTTCAATAGAAATGTTTTATTTTCCCTTATAAAAGTGAAAATTTCACTCAACATAAAATTGTACCAAATGTGCCATGAATCTTTTGAAAGTATGATTTTGTTTCAATTAAATCATTTTATTGAACCATTTGAGAGAAATGGTAGTTTTTTCTTCTACATGTGTAGGTAGATGAATGATTAGTAAGAAAATAAGAATGATTCTGTCTTCAGTTAAATTTGAATGATTTTACAACAAGTATGTGGATGTTTTGTAGTTTCAAGTTCTGGTGATTGTTGGGGATAGGGTCTATTGGGAAAACTGCCCAGTACTTCAGAGATACTAAATTTTAGATAGCATATGTTGAGAAATATTAAAATAAATAGATATTTTCTAGTGCTGAGATTTTAAAAAGAAGAAATACAATGAACTATGGAATGAATGGCTTACC
The DNA here is from genome assembly GCF_014108245.1 of Pipistrellus kuhlii. Taxonomy (NCBI): domain Eukaryota; kingdom Metazoa; phylum Chordata; class Mammalia; order Chiroptera; family Vespertilionidae; genus Pipistrellus; species Pipistrellus kuhlii. Next base: position 24,114,981 of record NW_023425405.1, on the reverse strand, counting down.
TTCCTTAGAGGAGATTAGGTTAAATGTCATGGGAAGGTTTCCATTTATGGAAATGAATGCTAAGGCTACTCCAAATGAAGGGAGTGTTCAACATAAAGGAATGGAAGTTTAGGAGGTCACTTTGTTTCTATGGTTTCTGGTTTTTCCTGAGCTCCTTGAACACAGAGCTGAATATTCACAAACTGCATATTTTTATATTTGAAACTCCAGACTATAAATACTCAATATATGTTTGTTGAATGAATAAATGAATTATGTATCCTGAAGTAAGAGTACTTTTAATGCAAGAAATAAGAGGAGAAGAACTGGTTGAATTTCAACAAGGTAAGAAGTTTGAACTCCATTCAGAAGAAGTTTGTGGAGTGGAGAAGTAGCATAATTAGAGATTTATGGAGAAGATTAATCTAGCAGATATGGACTAACATATGAGTAAAACAGGAACTTCCTTGCTTACAGCATCCCCTCAGATAAAGATGTTTATAACATGCATGTACAAATTTTTAAGATAAATGAGTATTAAATACTATAATTAGAAACCTGAATTATCTCCACTCAACAACCAAAAATCAGAGGGAAATGACACAACTCAGAACTTCAAATAGGATTCAATTGTGAATTTTTATTCTCATTTTGGTATTTTATCTTGTGATTTACTCTCAAAAATTAAATGTATCTACCCTTAGCCACTATAATGTTGAGGCTCTTCTCTTTTACATATCCATCTAGTTTTTACTCCTTTTCTGAATTCCTTTTCTAACATTCAGCAAGGCTCATTATTACACACTAGAGGCCTGGTTCACAAAATACATGCACTGGCGGGTGGAGTCCCTCAGCCCAGCCTGCACTTTCTCGCAATCCAGGACCCCTCGATTGAGCCTAAACTGGCAGGTAGACATCTCTCTCACAACCTGGGACTGTTCACTCCTAACCACTGGTCTGCCTGCCTGCTCAGGGTGCATCATAGCGACCAACCAGTTGCTCTGGTTGTTCTGATCATTCTGCCATTATAGTTGCTGGGATTTTATATTAATATAGAGATATGTGAACTCTACTGCTGTGACTACATAAATGGAGAACTCAGTCTGATTTTGAGACAATCTTAAATGTTCCTATTTACATTTCAGCTACTTATGCATGCACTTGGTTACAAACTATGTGCACATGGCCATAGCTAGTGAATCCCCCAAACAATGCAAACACATCATAGTTCACTCACAGGAGGAACAGAATACTAGCTGTCATTGGGGTTTTATGAAGATAAATTATTGAACCACAAGAATCATGAGATGAATTGTGCCACAGTACTTGATTTCATCCCTAAAGGCATTGTGGCACTGTCAGTTAAACACTGGTGAGCACAACTTAGTTTTCATTTCTAACAGCATTATTGTCACTACTGACAACCCTACTCATCACGGGAGAAGAGGGTTCTTCCTGGGCAGCCCACAGGGTCCAACTGCATTACACATTCTGTTCTTATTCACAGCATCTGAGTTTCATTTATGGTTCTTTTTTTTTTTCCTTTGCCAGCTGAACTCAGTATTGAAAGAATTTTTTCTCATAAATACAGATATAAAAATGTATAAATATGAAGAAACCTAACACAGTCATTAATCTTGCCATATCTGTTCCCAAACCACAAGAGGAGCTCATGAACTCCCAAGCACACTTGCATTTTAATGAAATGTTATGCTGTTACAGTAGAAAATGAGGGCTACAATCTAATGAGGATACAGAGAGAATCTGTGTCCGTATGAAGGCCATTGTTCTCCAATATAAGTTCCAAATTTGGCACCAAATTTGTTTTTGCAAGCTATGGTTTCTATGACAAAACTGAGATGATAGTTGCTTTCCTTAAGTTGATTTACACTGTGTCAGGAGTAAAAAAGTGCTGTTCAATTCAACTTAAAAACATTTTGTTACTCTTAAGTGGACTTAGAAATGTATACTTGGGATATAGTTCTGTTTAAAAGATGTTTACATGTGTTCATATGCTGTATGTGTGGATGTATGTATACATATATGTGTATGTATGTATATGACTTGCAGATTCAAAATCAAAGCATTCTACCACAACTGTTCATTTTCAATTAAAAACAATAACACAACTGAAACAATACAAATAAAAACTGGAGCCATCCAACCTAGACCACAAATGTTAGGCAGTATGGTGATGTTCAGGTAGCATCAATACTGCTGTTCAGTTTAAATTATCCCTGTGTCAGGGCTGGGAGCAGGCTGGGAAGCAGAATATGGGACTCCTAAGATAGTGGCAGTGGCATTTGAAACTCCATTACTATGCCCTTTCTCAGTTCAAGGTCATTCAGGGCCTAAGCAGCATCTGAGGAAGAAGACCAGAGGAAAAGCAGAGGAGTGTCCTTAAGGCCTCTCTCTAAGGTCTACAAACCACATATCAGTTTTTATACTATCCTTCCAAACCAGATAATTTTACTTAACAGATATAAGAAAATGGAAGCATCTGAAAAGACAAGCTATCTAGATGATGAATAAATCTGGATCACACCATATAAATAAAGCTTGAAGAAAATGGAGGGTATAGAGCAAGAGAAAATTCAAAAGGTAAAGATATGCTCTTTTTTTTTTAATCTCCCTGAAGACAAAAATTGATCCTGATCCTTACCTTCTAGTAGTCATGTGTCAAGGATACATATATGTAAAAAAATAACCTGGTAAGAACTCAGTACTGATGTCAAGTCAGGTGAGAGAACACTATTCAGGACATTTGGGGAAGATTTCAGATACAAGGTAACATTTGGGAGGAGGTTGCCAGAGAAGATGAGTAGAAGAGTTAGAAGGGACAAGGCTTATAAAATTCTAGGATGAGGAAAATAATAAGTTCAAATTAAGAAGCCATACAGAACACACCTTGGCAACAGTGTGTGCACTCTGGCTCTGATCAGGGGGCCTGGGCCAGAGGCAGATCTGAGGAATAGCACTGCTTTTATGTGTGAACCAGATGTGAATGTCTACATGCCGCAGAAAGACATTTGGGCATCATGCGATAGCATTATTTGAGAGGTTGCTTGAATTTCTTTCATGGAATCAGTAATCTCCGTGAAGCTGGAGTTAAATGGAGAGAGAAAAAACAACACTCTTATTTCTGCTGTTCCTCAAATGAATGATATTTTAAAGGACCATTAACTTTCTCAGCAGCTAAGCCAAGGATTTATTCCACTTAATAAGGTGTTAGCATGATCTAGACAAGTTGTTCTCTCATGAAGCTACTTAAATTTCTATTTTAAAAGCTGAAGTTCTACATTGATCATGCTACTCCAAAGCTAATGAGCTGGCAGAGATGCAAGGTCATCTACAAATCCACACAAAGCTGACTTGTGAAAAAAACCAAGCCATAAAGGGCAGTTCTGTTTTTGTTTTTGGTGGAGGCATCCCATGAAGAGAAGACCCATGGAGTGAAAAGAACTGCCAATCCCAGGTGGAGGGACTCCAGACTGAAGCCATCAGACTAATGAATCCATCAGTGATCAATGATATGATCTGATTTTAAAAGACAGCATAGATAATACTGATTGAAATTAATATAAGTGTTCCCTTTTGGTGTCTTCACTCTCTCCATGGGATTTAAGAAGCCAGAGAAGCAGTATTTCAGTGTAAGCAGAAGACTTCCAGTAGACATGGAAATATACGCTCATATTTATATGCTTTCAGGCACCAGTGTAATTTGGTATTCTGGGCTACATGAAGAACAGTCATTTTCTCAGACTGAAAAGACTGGTCCTGTTATTATTAATAGCCCTTGAAATAAGGACCACTAAAAAGCATACTTTGAAAAGCAACCATAAATATCCATGGCCATGAAAATTCTTTAGTCGAGATAAGATGCCTAAACCTGAATTGTTTTATTAAATGGAAATAAATGTCTTTGAAAAAAAATACTACACAGGGAGGCATGTGCTTGTCACTGTACCTATCTAGAAGTACCCCCTTCAAAACAGACTTTACCCCAAGTTCATGCTGAGGGGTGGCCATTGATGGCCATATTTCTCCCCATGAGCATGTATCCCTTCTGCCTCAAGACAGATGGATGAATTGAATTCCAAGGGTCAGGATTTCTGTGTGGCAAGCATGTGCACCGTGGTGTAGAGACTGAAGAAGGCACCAGGCAAATTTTTAAGAAGATTTTTTTTATTTTTATTTTTATTTTTTTTCTGAGAGGATAAAGGAGAGGCAAAGAGAGACAGAAACATCAATAATGAAAGAGAATCATCAATCAGCTGCCTCCTGTACTCCCTGTACAGGGGATTGAGCCTACAACTCAGATATGTGTCCTGACCGGGAATCAAATCATGACCTCCTGGTTCATGGGTTGAGGCTCAACCACTGAGCCACACCAGGTGGGCCATGTTTTTAAAATTTTATTAAATGATATATCTGGAGTTAATCATTGATCAGTCTTGGCCACCATCAAAAATACCCTCACAGATAAATGACTTCCCACATGATTTTGCACATGAAGTTATCCCACACAAAAAGATCCCTGGAGTCTGACTAGATTCAAAGAGGTAGCTTACCAGAAGCTGGAGGGCTGAGAGATGCAGATGTATAACCTATAATACATACATGTGAGCCAGGACATTCACAGGAATAGCCTGTGTTATGATCAGTAGGGTCCTTTGTTTGAAAGGTAGGCTCCCAGCCTGACCCCGAGTGGTGTAAGGCCCTCAGTCTGTTAAGAGAGAAGCTTATGGGTAGTGACCTACTGGCAGGACTGAGACACACTACTGAAACAGTGTTGTCCCATAGAAATATAGTGTGAGCTACAAAGACAAGTCACTACAAAGATAAGTTTACATTTTCCTGTAGCACATTTAATAAAAATGTAAGAAATGTGACACACTTCACTTAACGCAATATATCCACAATATTATTGCTTTAATATGTAATTAATGTGAAAAGGTTACTAATGAGATATCCTGCCTTCTTCCTTTTCATATGAAGTCTTCTACACACCAACACATATGAAGTAGTGGACACCTGCTGCTCATCTCAATTTGGCCTGGCCATACCTCTTATGCTCTGAGACTTACATGGCCAGCATTCATGAACTGAACAACACACATACATAAGTCAGGATTCTGCTTTCAGTACCAGCTACTGTGAATGCTAAACCTGCCTCAGGTTTCAGTTACCTGGCTACGTGGGTCTTTGTCATTCCTCCCTTTTAAACCCAGGGCTTGAAGCCTTATATCTTTCATCCCCACCATTTTTACCCAGTAAATTTCTATCTGTGCTCAATACAACTTCCTCTTTCTTGATAGCCCTGACTCCTCTAATTGTCCCCAGCAGCACCAAATAGAAGATCAATAGAGCAAACAAACATGTAAACAAATTTGTGGGTTCCAACCTCTCTGTTTCCTTGTTATATGATCTGAGCACTGTGCTTCTCTCATAACGTTTATCACATTTGGCTCTACATTTATGTGTGTGGTTGACAATCACTGACCAGTTCCCTCTCTATGAGGAGGAAAGGTATTGTATATCTATCTAGCACAGGGTTTGGCTCAGAGCACTTATTCAGAATAACTGTCAAATATGTAAGTGAATTCCTATTTCTGGAATTGAGTTTCGCTTCTATTGATCTAGCTTGAAAAGAGCCTTTGTTCTTTGCAACTAAAAAGCCAGAATAAGACATTATCTACCTTAGTTACCATAGGCATGTAAAAAGGAGTAATGAAATAAAAGTGCATTTCAAAAAATTCTTACACACACACACACACACACGATATTTCTATTCCAAACCCTCTAAGTACCAGAGGGGAATTTACTGGGAGTTTAATAACATTCAAGCTTCAGGACCCCTCACTTAAGGGGTCACCATGAGTGGGAGTTGCTGGGAGTCTCCTGCTAGGGAGGGGAAGCCAGGTTGCATTCCACAAGCATTTCTTAGTAACCACCTAATGATATCTCAGAAAATAAGGAACTTGAGCCTGTAAGTCTCTAATAAGTTGTTGTGAGTTTTCTTATTCTAAATAAAGATTTCCATTTTTTTGTAATATTTTTATTCCTTTTTTTGTGAAGAGTTCCCCTATCTCCAAATTTTATGAAGCTCAGGTTTCACCAAACCTGGATCTGCCCTGATAGAGAATATAAAAGCTTTCATATATATATATGTAAAAAATAAAAAAATACAAATAATCTTTTCTGAAAGTTTGAACTGTAATGCTTCTATGTTTACTGTCCTCATCAAGTAAAGAGTTCAGCACAAAGTAGGAGGGGAAAGTTTGTGGGGGTGGGTGCATGGGGTTGTATTCCACTGATTACCAAAACCCTCAATACTGCCCCATGAAGACCAACAAGATCACAGGGCTAATGTGAGATTTTCTCAGACAAACTGTTCTACTTGACTTGATTAACTTCATTAGAGAAGTCAATGAGAAGGGAAGATTGAAAACCCTATCTAAAAAAGAGGGAATATGTTAATTGACCCTCACACTGTCACAAAGATGGTAGTGCCCATAGCCAATAAGGAGGGAATATGCTAATTGACTGATTCTCCCTCAAAGACGTCAGTGACCACAGCCAATAAGGAGGGAATATGCTAAGTTATTGCCATGCCCTCAAATATGGTGGCACCCACAGCCCCAAGATGGTGGCACCCAGTCCCCTCATTCCTACCAGTGGGCCTAGCTACTCCACATGCCTATCTCCAGAATCCCCCAGTCCCTTCAGCCCCTCAGCCACCCAGGGCCGGCCCAAGGCACAGGCAAGCCTCTGATAGCATCTGCTCAGCCTCCCAGGGCTGCCCAAGGCTCAGGTAACCAGGGCCAGCCAAGGCTTGCACTGCTGGCAGTGGCAGCAGCAGAGGTGTGATGGAGCATTGCCTTCCCCTGATTGCCAGGTTGCCTCCTGCCCTTGAGGGCTCCTGAATTGTGAGAGGGGTCAGGCCAGGCTGATGGACCCCTCTCCAGTGCATGAATTTTCATGCACCAGGCCTCTAGTAGAGAAATAAGAGTTGAAAGTCACAGCCTCTAACTTCAAGATTTTTATTATCTAAAATATATTCAGCAAATATAAAATTTAGCAGAGTACTATTAGAAAGAATTAAAAATTGTCTGAAACTCTTATTCATTCATTCATTCACTCACTCATTCATCATACAAGTAGAATGATGAGTACTGTATATATAATGGGAAACAAATTGATTCCTCACTAAGCCTAGAGTTGGCATCACTATTCAAGAAATCAGAACAACCAAACAACGATACCCTGATCTGATAAAATTAAGAGAGGTTTTATACAGAGGATAAATCTTGAACTAGCTCTGCAAGGAGAAAAAAAATATATGTAGTGATTGTAAAAGGAAATAAGATTCTAGGGGAGGTCATCACCACCAGAGTTAAATTAATAAAATAATTCTATCCTCTCAGTCATGACTCATTGACATAAAATCTTAGAGCATTATTAATAATTTTTCTCTTTTACTATTTTTTGTTTGCATTTCCATGTTGTTAAAATATATTTATTGAGATTTTTGAAGCATTACATAGATAAGCAATGCATAAACATAAATGAGTGTGATTTTTATATTAAGAATAGGTCTAGCAATGTGAAAGGTATTCTAGATGGACTATCATAAGGCCACTTAATCTAAAAAACTTTTTGTGTTCATCCTTCATCTCTTCTCCTCGTGGCCTGATTATCAGGAACCTGAAAGTGAGCTGAGCAAGAAAGTCAGGAGGCCCTGGGAAATCCTCCACTGAAAAATGAAGCTTGAGATAGATGGGTTTAATAGGTAGCTTTCCATGCCCCTCTTAATCCTCACTGCTAAGTAGCTTTAATTTCAAATCATCTCTTCTGCTTGCCATTTAACCATAATGCTATTCCAGACTGCTCAACAGCTTTTGCTGGAGAAAATGAAATAGCTATTCTATAACCTTTAAAGGCACAAAATGGGAATTATACAACATGTAAAAGGAAAACCAGATAAGTTAGAAACTTAACTAAAGAACTAAGGTTAGAAACAAAATTTTGCTTATGATAGATGACTTAATAAAGGAGATTAAAAAAAACAACTGTTATAACTGCTCCCACACCCCCACTTCTGCCATAAAAATAATTATTAAATCCAACAATAAGCTCAAAAATCTCATTTTGTTCACTGTAATAATAGAGAGGGTTTTAAATTCATTTTTATAAAAGTACAAATTTCTCAGTGAGCAGAGTGCTGCAGGATTTCTGTGAGAACGCAGAATTATCGGAATGGGGCTTTGCCCATGTAGCGAGGGTCTCAGAGCACCCAGATACTTGAAACAGCTATGACATGGAGGGGGTTACCTGTTGGGGATCCCCATGCTGCTTCTCCCACTGGTCCCTGAGGATGACACACCATGGAGGGACATGGCTAAAAAAGGCCTGCCTCCAAAACCTTTTGGGAAGTTGAAAATTAAAATGAGGTGGCCTGTGGCCTTGGGACATAGTCAGTTTGAAACACATTTGTGAACATTGGACAGTAGTGGCCTTTCCTTTCGGTGATCACAACCCTGCCTGGAAGGGGCTGGATTTCAACTCTCACATGCTCCTTACCTGAGAGCCCTATGATGTGAACTATCTGTGCAACTGTAAGAATGGCCTTGGTCTCAGCTGCCTAAGAAATGGTGCCCTTTTTATAAGCCAAGGCTTGTCTCTTCAAGAATTTACCTAGTGTACTTTACTGAATGCACAATCAATCAATAACTCTCTCCCCATCCAGGATCTGAGATCTCTGTCCAGAAAATGCAGCTTTTCTTTTTTTTTGATTTTTCACAGAGAGGAAGAGAGAGGGATAGAGAGTTAGAAACATCGATGAGAGAGAATCATCGATCAGCTACCTCTTGCACACTCCACTGGGGATGTGCCCGCAACCAAGGTACATGCCCTTGCCCAGAATCGAACCCGGGTCCTCTCAGTCTGCAGGCCGACGCTCTGTCCACTGAGCCAAACCGGTCCCGGCCAGAAAATGCAGCTTTTCTTTATCTTTTCTGGATCTCCAGATGTCATTTTGAGCTCTGCCTCAGGTGGCACAGAGCTGCTTAGGAGCAAGGGGACCAGGTTGAGTTCTGGCTCTCCTAAGTTCTCACTGATGCTGTCAGCTGCCTTGCTTTGGCCTTCGGTGCTTGAAACGGTAGCATCGTGAGCCTGCTTATTGTGAATATTTCCCTAAGTCTTCCTATAGTTGGGAGGGTTCTGCTGCATCAGAAGTCTCCCAGAAATGAGGCCCCAGGTCTGACCTGTGCTGGTGGGCATTGGCTCTGTGGGAACCTGTGACTCACCTCTGTCGCTTCTGCTCCTCCTGTTCAACACTCTCCACCTTCAACTGTGAACCCCAAACCCCAATTTTGTTCTCCCATCCCACTCTACCTCTTTCCAGAGGAGAATGGACCTGATCAACTCATTTACATATGGATTTGCATAACAAGATTTGATAAAAAACACTTTCTGCAATAAATAAATATCTAGCTATAAAATTCCAAGCTTCTCTGGGGAACCAGTGTTAGGAGGCAGTGTTTTCCCGAGAGGCTCATATCACAGTATGAAAGCAAAAGCCCATTCAGGCTCTGCGTGAGGTCTATCTAATTTTGTGTGATCATTTCCTATGCCGAAACTTCCTCTGCCTCGATTTTCCTTAACCTTGCCTGACCTTTTGGAAACAGAGTGGGTTTACCTCACATCCATCTCTTCCTGTCATACACATGTCAATCAAACAAAGCAAATTCATTGCCTACCTCCACAGCACTTCCTAGGGTGGGATCCAGAGGCCCCCTTGAGTGCTGGGGCCATGCAAACCAATCTTCAGTGGCGCAAGTGCCTCTGGTTTGGAAGACGCTGTCTTCATAAACTCAGAAACACACATACTCTTTCTCTCCCCTGTGTGTGTCTTACTTTGCATGTGGTTTTTTTCATTTCATTCAAAGTGACTTCCCAAAGAGTGAAACTGATTTTTAATTTTTTATGGGGATGGAGAAATGAGACAGAAGGTTATATTTAAATATCAAAGTATCCACATATCTGATGGAAGCTGAACTGAACTCTAGGTAGTGTTCCTAAAGCCTAATTCACTCCTGGGTGCAGCACTCTTAGAGTGAGAGAGATAAAAAGACATTGAAAAAAATATGCCAAAACCTCATTCTAGCACTACTTAATATCATGTGAAGTCAAAATATTGCAGGCGAAAATGAAATAGCTATTCTATTGATCAGGTGCAAAGAGACTAGTAAATAAACGACAGCAGGATATTGACACGGTCCAATAGCGAAGTTTGTATTTTTTTTTTCCTCAAGGAGGAACTATGCTTACTTATCAGAAGTTAAAAATAGGTACTTTTTAACACTTAAAATACCACTTTCTAGAAGATTTCATAGAATCCCAAACAACCCCTATATTTAAAAGCTAACTTTTTATGTTTTAACAGTTCATTTCCTAGTATCTGTTTCTCTGTGGACACCGTCTACAGAAAGTTACTACCTTTATTAGTTTTCTAGGGCTGTCCTCACAAAATAATAAAGGCTTACAGATTTAAATTAATTTTCTCATAATTCTGGAGGCTAGAAGTTGAAGATGAGGTGCCGGCAGTTTAGGTTTCTCCTGAGGGCTCCCTCCTTGACTTGCAGGTGACGGTCATTGTGATGGGTCCTCACATGGTCTTCCTACTGGGTGTGTCTGTGTCCTAATCTCTTCTGATAAGGAAACTGGTCATAGTCTTACTGGACTAGGACCCTCCCCAGCAACCCCGTTTTAACTTAATCACTTCTTTAAACACTCTACCTCTAAATATATTCATGTTCTGAGGTGCTACGGGTTAGGATTTCATTATATGAATTCTGGGAGAGGGAATTCAGCTCCTAACATTATCATATATTTAATTCCTTTTAAATGCTTGAGGTTCAAAGGTTCAGCCATTCCTCGATTTTTATTCCAAGTGAAGTCACTGCAGTTTTGGAAAGATTTCAAACTGTGTTGCAAGATTTTTTAATACACTTCACTTCCACTTTCACGTCCACTACCTTCCTCTGAACTTTGCTTATGCCTTACACATCCTTTCTGGATTGTGGTCCTTAGGAGCAGTCTACATTTTATATAATAATAAAAGATCATTATACTTTCTTTGTACCTTTTGCTTGGCTCCTAACACAGTGCCCTGCTCACATTAAGTACTCAAATAAAAAAGATTTCTTACAATAAGAGAAGTATAAGAAATCTTATTATACACTAGAGACCCAGTGCACAGATTTGTGCACATTGAAAGTAAATTAATTAGAAGGTAGCCAGAGCAGGATTGGGTGAGATGGGCTGGACATGCCCTGGAGCGAACCTCCCATGATCTCTTCTCAGCTGGCTGCACCTGAAGCAGCACCAAGGCTCAAAGGGCATCTATGGAGTGAGCAGGTCCCTCTGGCAGGTGGGTCATGCAGCCTGGCCTATGGGGATTGGGCCAAAGCCAGCAGTCTGACATCCCAGAGGGGTCCCAGAGTGTGAGAGGAGACTCTGCAAAGTTTCTGTCACTCAGCAGTTCCTGCATTGAGTATCTGCCCCCTTGTGATTAGTGGGAATCATAACTACCAGCCAGTTGGCCTTTGGGCAGGTTGCTTAACTATATATATGTTTATAATAAGTGTTATAATCCTGCTTATGTCCAGTTTATGGTTTATGACTCAAATTATTTCCTGCCGTGCTAGCAAATAACCAATCATTTTTATTTGACTAGATGCTTACCTATCTCATGATTCATCAAAACATTTCAAAAATCATTGTGCAATATTAGAAAATTTTAAGTAACTAAGATTTCTAACATTGAAGATTTAAAGCAATTAACTCCCATCATACCCACCATTTGCAATGTTAGCTACAGCTTATGATTTTTGCATTGTTGCCGGATTAATTTTTCATTTTTCCCTAACAAAAATAATTTTAAAAACACCATTTAGAAGTCATTAGTGTTAGGTCACTTCTCTGACCTACAGATCAAAAAGCTCCATAGGTTACGTTGTTCTGAGTGACAGGACTTATTTTTCCTATGCCACTTGACAAAAGCCAGTGTAGAGATTTCTTCTCTAGAGCTTTCAAGTATTGATGCCAGCCCTGGCTCCCCAACATGTAGGTGGAACTCTTTAGAAATGCAAAACCCCTGGAACTACCTTAGACCTTTTGAGTCAGAATCTCTGGGGATAAGAGAGAGTATGTTCAGAAGCTTGCTGGTGATTTTTCCTCAAAGAGCTGAGAACTTTTGTTTAATGAGGAAATGGTGCCTAAATGTAGCTGCACAATGACATCTCCTGGGACGGCCATGAAGCAAACTGAGGCATAGGTTTGATCCCGCTTCCTGGGCATCATAGTATTTAAAACTTCTGAGGTGATTCTCATGTGAAACCAAAAGAACATGCTGATGAGAAATCACAAGGGCATAACTAGTTACATATTTTAAAAATAAATCATTTGGAAATAAAAATTTAACACTAGGCCTGATACTGAGTAGCCTGTTTATTACAAACAGTTCACTATTCAGTTTGACTTGCCAAAGACTTTAAAAGGTGAACACAGTACAAGATAGTCTCATAGAATTCCATGTTCCCTCCAAATAATGAAGAAAAAATAGAATTAGGTGAATTTTCCCTTAATATTATTATCCACATGTTTTAACATAATAATAACAATGTTCAATTAAATAAAGTATGGCTACTACACATTTAATTTGCATTTGTCATCTTGGTCTCTGGTGAACATACTCAGACTTTTATTACCTGCCCTAATGAGTGGTTTTAATTCTACTCAAGCTGTTGAAGATGATATACAAGCTAGAATAACTTTTTTGTTTGTTTTTCATCATAATATAAAGGGGTTTTGATTTCATGAATCAGACTTAATAGACTTCTACATTTTATCCTACCAAGGACTTTTAAAGTAAATGCATCTGGAAGACTTGAAATAGAAAAACATTTAGGTTGTCTTTACTTGTTAAAACCCTAGCAGGTATCTTTTAACCTTGTACTGCAAATATTGGGGAATATTTTCTTAGATCTGCTTGGAAGAAATTTCATGTTAAATTTCAAATGTGAAAGCTGTAATCTCTATCCTGGATATGGTTCATGACCTCCCTCTTCTCCAAGGTTTACTTTGCTTGTTCTTGATCTTTCTCATGATTTCCTTGAAAAACATTTTTTTTTTTAATTCAGGAATCCATGTTACTTTCCAAAACCACCTTACTTGCTGATCAACTCCAACAGGTTTGACTCAATAATGAGTCTAATCCTTTTTTTCTTTTTCCTAAGCAGAAAAATAAATTGCACTGCATTGGAGAAATATCATTCTGTCATGGAAGCCTGCTGGCAACTCCGTAGCTTTCAGCCCTAACAGGTATGGTGACTATTGTAGCTGGGTGTGTTTCTTGCCTTTGGAATTTCATGAGAGGTAATGTCCACTATGGGAAGGAGACTTCTAAGACAGGGGGTTCTTGTACCTGCCATCGCGAACCTCATCTCTTAGCTCCTGATTATTACTTGAGAGACCAAAAGGCCTGCCTCCTGCATATTGAGTGACATTGTTCAGTGGTCTAATGCAAGGACTTTCACTGAATGGGGTCATCTGAGGTCATCCTGTCTGGCAAGTTCACTTCCTGGTTAACAGAGTTTTGAGTAAATTGGTGCAAAATGTGGCCTATGATCACCTCCTAAGTCTTGCTGTTTAATTGAATACTGAAAGACTGCCTGGTGACTATTGTACAACTGGACTTCCATAATTAGTCATTTATTTTCTGTTCATCTAAGTAATTCCCTCACTTCACTACAACTATTTTCTCAACAGCCAAAACTATATATATATATATATATATATATATATATATATATATATATATCCAAAACAAAGCTTTTTTCACTCCCTTGATGTCCAAGTGTTTTTGATACTTGCCAGTGCCCCATAGTTCATGAAATTCTCTCTGACTTTGTTCTTGTTTCTTTTTTAAATTCCCATAGCACCTCTAATCATTATTCTGTTGCAAGATCTGGTTTCTTTCCTCTTTTGTTTCCTAGGAACTCTCAATTCTCTAAGAACAAGTCCTGGCACTTTTTCTGGAGTTTCCACACCAAGTCAATCAATCTTAGGATATATTATAAGTAAACATTCATTTTTAATATGGTCTCCTGTCTTCCCTCACCATATATTTCATTCAGCTCTGTTGCTGTTGCCACAAGTTCAACATGTCCTTTAAGGGTCTGGTTTTCCACCCCTCTCCTCAAACAGGAAGAGAGACTTCACTACCACCGAGAGTATACCTTCAAATGTTAATCTTCAGGTTTCAGATTCAGGACTCATTTGTAATGAGCCCCCTCTCCTCCTTTATGTGGTCAGTCATCATGTCCATTGTTCCCTTGGAAATTTATTCCTGCTGCCCTTTATCTTTATTCTCATTACCACCACTTAGCCAGGTCATCACTCTATGGCTACAGTGTCTTTTAATAGCATGTGTACTGCTACCACATTCATCATCCCTAACTCACTTATCATGCCATTTTTATGCTCAGTGACCTATACTAATATGACAAAGAGAACTGTAATGTTTAATGGTCCTAGACAAATGCAGACCCCCTTTCAAATGTAGTGATCAACACTCCTTTGAATAACCCCCTTTTAAAAATATATTTTATTGGTTTTTTACAGAGAGGAAGGGAAAGAGATAGAGAGCCAGAAACGTCTATGAGAGAGAAACATTGGCCAGCTGCCTCCTGCACACCCCCCACTGGGGACGTGCCCACAACCAATGTACATGCCCTTGACCGGAATTGAACCTGGGACCCTTCAGTCTGCAGACCGATGCTCTACCACTGAGTCAAACCAGTTCTGGCTGAATAACCCCTTTTAAAAAAAATGATCACCCGAGGATATGTTTATTCATTTCAGAGCGAGAGAAAGAGAGAGAGAGAGAGAGAGAGAGAGAGAGAGAGAGAGAGAGAGAGAGAGAGAAATAAGAAACATCTATTGGTTGCCTCCCATACATGCCCAGACCAGAAATTGAACCTACAAACCTGGATATGTTCCCTGACCGGGAATCGAACCTGTGCTCCAACCAACTGAGCCATACAAGCCAGCAATGAACAGCCCTTTTGAATTTTGCAATCTGAGACAACAAGGTCACCTTCCTCTCTCATGACTCACCAACCACAGGGCCTGTCATTTTAGTGTCTTCAGGAAATAGGGTGTGATGCTTACCTAACTTTTTCTGACTCCAATGTAGTATATGTAAATAACAGATTCTAATTTTAAATGCTAAATATATGGCATGGACCAAAGTAGGCTTACAGTTGTATATGGAAAATATAGGTCATACAAAATAATAATAATAATACAAGATTAAACTAAGCTTTGCATATTTATAACTGTAAACCTACTTTTACTCACTCCTATATAGTAGTATTTTTTAAAACACCATGTCACACATCCTTTTCACTTTAAAATATGTACAGATATTGTTTTACCCATTATTTATATTCAAATAAAATGAAAATGTGGTTTTATAAACTCTATCATGACTTTATTCTCTAATATTTTTACTTTTTATTGAATTTATAGGGGTGACATTGGTTAATGAAATAATATAGATTTCAGGTACACAGTCCTATAATACTAGTATATCATCTGTATATTGTACTGTGTGTTTACCACTCCAAGTCAAATCTCCCTCCATCTCCATTTATCCCCCTAAACCCTCTTCTACTTCCCCCACATCCTTCTCCCTCTGGTAATCACCATTTCATTATCTATTTTTGACATGTCATAAAAACTTTACCTTAAGAGTTATACAATTCTAGAATATGTTCAAAAGCAAAGACATTAACTTGTATTTTATAAATAGTCCCCAAAGCATTATGAAATGCATAGTATTCAACATTGTAAGCACATATAGGTACTGCAATAGCCTTTAATTTGCCTAAATAAATAAATAAACACAAAAATGAATAGAATTCCCTTTACTTGGCAGAGGGTCATCATCTATGTACATTTCCTCTTTGTTCCAGGATTTTTTTTTACCATCATAATTTTGTCTAAATTGTTCACATGTACTGCCAATATATGATTATAGCTATAATTTAAAAATAAAGGTAATTCTATGTTTCTTCCCTTTTCTAAGCAAGATAATTACATTTCTTTGGAATATAAATTGCCACCACTTTTAGATTTAGAAATTCTTCAAAGAGCAATTAAGTCTTTTGCTGAAACATGAAATAGCAGATAGGTCTAGAGAAGATTACAATGTTTCAATTCAGTTCTTCTAAAGATAATTAAAAAAATATTTGCCTTAACTGTTCCCCATGTTCCCTACCTTAGAATCTAAGAGACCAAGCTATATATTTTGAACACACTTAAATATATTCAGCAATATAAGCAAGCTTTGTAAATTATAAAATTATTCAAGGAAATGTAATGTTTATTTCTCTATATAATAAAAATAGAAAAAAACCATATAGTTGTAATATTAAACATGATGCACTTTTAAATTTAAAGCATTTCTCCATTACCTTATTTATTTTAGAGAAAGGATGAATGGAAAAACAACAAAAATTACTTGAAATGCTTACGGGAATATAAGAAACTATAGTTCTAAATGATAATATGGTTCCAATTAATTATTTTTAGAATGTAAGTTTAGAGTGAAATTCATTTTTACACTGGTGCTTAGCTATCTATTTATCCTTTCTATTCCCATAATACTTTGAAGGTGCCAGAAGTATGTTTTAGTTGTTCTGGTGTAGTTGTGAAGGCTATGCTGTAAGTTGCACTATAGAAAAGCTTCCAGAATGTTTTATTAGAGGGAAAGACCAGCAGAAGCAGCCTTCTGGTGATTCGATGGTCTTCAAAAAGTTATGAACTTTCTACTGAGTCACAGTGGGAACAAGTTCTGCCCTACAAGTAGACTGATATCTCTCACTCTTACAAGATGGATACACATACACACACTGATATCTGAACAAAGCGCTGGCAATTGTATGAAAGCAATAAAATACTCAAAAATTAGAGATCCAGACTTCAGGGATACATAAGAGAGTAGAAACTACCACTAGGTTGGGGTCAGAGAAATGGGAGAATGAATCCCATTTTCCCTACTTACTATGTGGCTGGAACAAGTACCTGTATTAAAATATAGGCCCCATCGTTAAAATAGAAATAATACCTGTGCCACAGACAATGAAAACCTGACAAAGAGCCTGTGTCAGCACTGTGCTTGACACATAAGATACACTGAAACAATGACACTCTGAGGAATATGGCATCCAGAGGCCACCAGGCAAGCCTGGGATCGCTCTGAGCTGTGTACATGACATGATTAGAACTGTGCGGTGTCCCGCTGACCACGAGTGAGGTTCTTGACACTTAAGCTTGATCTTGGAGAGCAGGGGGTGTACTTTAGAGCTCTCGAACCTGAGAAACAGTTTTGTTGGTGGTAGTCTTTCACTTTCAAGTTACACTATTACATCTGTCATTATTCTTTTTTAGTCTCCTACGTCTTCAGAGAGCTCTGGCTTCCTGACCTCAACATGCATCCTTTCATCCTTGTACTACCTGAGAAAGTGGTCTTTTAAAGCATCAAGAAAATGACAGAGGCTCTGAAATCATCCATGTCTTCCATCCTGTTATGTTATACTTGTTTTATTTTTATTTTTAAATATATTTTATTGATTTTTCACAGAGAGGAAGAGAGAGATAGAAAGTTAGAAACATCGATGAGAGAGAATCATCAATAAGCTGCCTCTTGCACACCCCCTACTGGGGATGTGCCCGCAACCAAGGTACATGCCCTTGCCCTGAATCGAACTCGGGACCTTTCAGTCCACAGGCGAACGCTCTATCCACTGAGCCAAACCGGTCCCGGCTACTTGTTTTATTTTTTTTTAATTTAATTTTACTGTTTAAAGTACTATACATAGTACATATGTCTCCTTTTTCCCCCATTGACCTCCCCCAGGCCTCCCCTACCCACTGGCCATGAGCAGGGGTCCCTCATTTGTCAAAGAGATGCTCTTGAGTCCATTTCAGTGTTGATCTTCTGCAACAGCCAGGGCAAACCACAGTGTCTATGCTCAGATCTGGTGTAGAAGGTTAGTCCAGAGACTGACGACTATAATATAAATGGACAAGCTTGGGGGGGAGGGGGCATTTGGCACTCCAACTGGATACAAGGAAATGGCCTGGGCTTTTATTACCTGAACTAGGTATTTCATTCCCTCCCACTGAAGCTCTTTAAAGTTCAACTTCTTTACTGTTATTTAATATCCTTTGATTTATGAGAAGGCACAATCTGATGGTTGGAGACTCAAGCAGGGTGAAGGATATCAATGAGCGGACAGTTTATTGCACAGAGTCTCTTGGAGGCATCCTTCCTGTGTTCAAATCCAGCATCTGCCACTTGCCAACTATTATGCCTGGGCTATTTAACCACTCCATGTCTCAACTGTATTGTCTGTAAAATGGGGATAATAATTGTACCTACACCACAGGGTAATCATATGGATTAAGTTAACTTTTGTAAATAAAACATACATAGCAGGAACTGTGTAAGTGTTTGATGATAAATAAAATAGGACAAATAAACCTACCCTGGTCTTGGTATTATGGCGGGTATCAGAACCCAAGGATAGAAAACTCTGCCTCATATTGCCTCTCTCCTTGAATGCATAATTTTGATTAGTCAGTCATAGACTGTGGAAGACTCTAAAGAAGTCATTTTTTCCTAGCCTTATTTTTCATTTGAGTAAGAAATTATTTTTCCCACTTTTTAGATGAAGCAGTTGATATTCAGGACGTTTAAATTACTTACTAAAAGTGAAAAAAAGAAAGAAAAGAGAAACTTACAAGAGATGAGAGTAGAAACTGAGATTTGAGAAAAAGTCCAAAAACTGTTGTGAGACAGAACCTCTTTTACAAGAATGTAATTCCCACCCCTCTGAAAAAGTAACTAAAATTCCTGATAAAGCTCCTGAGCAGTTTTCTAAGAAACTTTCGTGATATTTCAAGATCCATTCTGGGGCTGTAGGACTACCAATCTAGCAGACTGTAAATTTCTTGTTTACATCTTTAATCCATTTTGTGACAAGTCAGTAACCTTTAACCAGACATTCATTATTTTATCACCTCTTTTTCCCCCCAACAAAATGTTTGACCAGCAGGAGGCACCCTTGAGTTTGGCTTACATAGTAACCTAAGCAGCATGTTTGAAATAAAACTGTGATGAGAACTCACAATCATTTTATCTGAGAAGCTATCTTTACATATATGCATATTTCCCAACATAATAAAGCACTCCTTGCCATATGCCTAATGATTTTTATGCCCTGCTGTTTTCTGTTAATCCTGAAAACTCCTAGAGCTGCGGAATGCATGTTGGAAAGAATGTGAGGATCAGCCAGGCCAACTTTCTTAAGTCAGCATCTTCTCAGCTGCAGCTATGGCGAAATAGAGATCACTGGAAACTAAATGTAAGTGTCTTGAATAAGCTTTACTATCCTAAGTGCATAAAAGTGTGTTTGTTTGTTTGTTTTTTCTTCTTCTATTTTCAGTGAGTTTGTTTATTTCCTATTCCTTTCCCATTCAGTTCTAGACAAAAGTAAAATATCAGGAAACCTGACTTTCTTTCCTTCTTTCTTCTCTCTCTCTCTCTTTCTCCCTCACTCCCTCCTTTTTCTTCTGTGGACAGAAAAGGGGCCACAAACTGAACTTGATAAGCTCAGGGGAGGCCTGCATCGTGGGTGTTACAGACTCAGAGACCAAATGCAGCCACACATGGTCTCAACAAAATGATTCCTAACTAAAAGCAGGTCACAGTGAGTAGTCATGTCCTGGGCATGTAGCTTCCTTGACAAAAGCCAATCTTTACCTCTGAAATTGTGTATTGTCTTTGCACATCTAAGGTGACATACCTGTTAAATGTCCCAGTAATTTTCTACTCCAGACCACTAGAAGGCACAGCCACAGCACCGGAGCATGAGGGGCAATGCTATCTCTATGTGTGGTAAATGCTGACTGTACACACGGATGTAAAAGAAGTATGTGTTTTTATGTTATGCTTTTTATCCAATCCCAGAGATTTTCCTGCTTTGATTTCTCCCACCCCCTACTCTTCCAACATCTTTCTCCTTTGATCCTAATGTATAAAATATGCTGCAGAACTGCCATTCTCTGAAGCACTGCCTCAATCCATTCAGATTTTGCTTCCCAGCAACTGTCATCAGTTTGGCTCAAATAAAACTCTTATAAGACATTTTCTTAGGTGACAGTCTTTGTTGACTCTTTCTTTCTTAATAACCCAAGGTTGGAAAGAAGCCCAGAGTAAACATGAGACAGGTAGTCTCAAACTTTAGCCTGCACCAGAATCAACTGAAGGGTTTGTTAAAACTCAGATGGTGGGGTTCCATCAGTGAAGTCACTGATTCTGTAAATCTAGAGGGGTATCTTTGAAACTGCATTTCTAAGTTCCAGATGATGCAAGGGAGTTTCAGTGAAATACGCTACTTCAATGTGAATCCCTTTTTGATCTTCACCTTTAGGCCAGACATACCTTTTCTCTCCTTCTCCAAATGCCCAAGCTCTCCCTCTCCATGGGGAGGAGGTGGATTAAGAGAGACTGAAAAATTTGAACACAGGAAGTTGGGAGATGGGGATTAGAGTGAAGTGCAGGTTGCTAAGGGGTTATAGGATGTGGTGGGACAGGATGTCTGCAAGTTCCCCATGGGAATGAGGTCCTCATTCTCAGAAGCCACTTCTGAATCTCCACCATAAAGACTCATCATGAAATTTGGATTGTATCAATTGGAACTGGAAAAAAAAAAGTGGTTGAGCATTCTTCAAAATTCTTTTAGGAAAAGATCCAGATGCTCTTCATTATTTGAGATTTAGTAAATTTCTCCAGGGGAAGGAGTGATGAGATGCATTCTTGGCAGAGCCTTATCTTCAATGGTTCCTAACATCCAGAGCTCTCTGCCCCCACAACTCCCCTGTAAGACAGATATAAGAAGGGACATGTTCCCAATCTGCAGAGGGTGAGGGAGAAAATGACGGTGAGTGCTTGAAACTTTTTCACCTCCAATGTCTTCCTTTGTTGTAGCCATCCTGTGTGACTTGAGGAACTACCCTAAGTATGGCTTCTTATTAATTGGGAGACTGTTGTTGGATGCTCAAAGGTGTCTGCACTTGGAAAACACCCACAAAAGGGAACAGTGGCCATTTCACAAGATTAAGTTTTTATAAATTTATTAAGAGTTATGGTTTGAATTTCTCCTGAAGAAGAACAGAATACACTGACATTAACTCTCATAACATGTGCCTCTTACATAGTGAAGAGACATAAATTTGAAATATTTGATTACAATCTTTGCTTATTCTTTAACTTAAGAAAAATAAAACTCAGTTACCCACCACTTGGCTAAATGCTATATCCTTAGGCTTAAAAGAAGCAATTTATTTTCCAAAGCCTTTCTCCTGTCTAACTGCTTTTTAACTCATTAAAAAGAGTCCCCTGAAAATTTCTAGAGAATGGGCTCCCTGAGCATGGAATGTGTAAGTAGTTGTTTTTTTTTTAACCTGTGCAAACGCTTCATTTGTAGTTTTCTTTGTATTTTCAACTTATTAAAATGGGCAGAATTTTTCTTTGGTATCTGGTATTTGGAAATTGTGTGTGTTTCCTCCAATTCTTAAATATACAGTTTTTGTTTTGTTTTTTTCTTTCCCATGAAGAACAGGTAAGTCATCAAAGCCAGAATTATTTTTAAAGTTACATCCTATGCTTTGTCATGGCTCCATTAGTCATGCAACTCCAACCCTTTGGTAGTACGTATTATGGCTCTCTCATCACCATCTTTAAATTATTCTTCTTTCTTCATGTC
The DNA here is from genome assembly GCF_014108245.1 of Pipistrellus kuhlii. Classification (NCBI taxonomy): domain Eukaryota; kingdom Metazoa; phylum Chordata; class Mammalia; order Chiroptera; family Vespertilionidae; genus Pipistrellus; species Pipistrellus kuhlii. The sequence continues at coordinate 24,093,100 of NW_023425405.1, read as the reverse complement.
TGCTTTCCAAATGGTAAACATAATAAAAAAGTATACTTTCCACGTTATAAATAAAAAAAAGTCATAGGGATGTAATCTAAAGCATAGGACTAATGAAGTATACAACATGTTGCAAAGCAAGGGACTGAATTCAAGAATACTCTATCCAGCAAGGCTATCATACAAAATTGAATGGGAAATCAGTAGCTTCACAGACAACAAAAAGGCTAAGGTAGTTTATCACTTTGAAGCAAAACATGCAGCTCAAAATCCAGTCCTTATTTTTCAAAGTGGAATCAGCATCAGGCTCTAAAGGCTGCATCAGAGGGAGTTCCAGCTAACCTTACACACTTGTTCACCATTTCCCCTAGATGAATGAGATCATGTCCTACTGGAAATATATTTTAACTTGTTTGTTTATAATGACACTGATTTTATGGTAGGAAGCATCTCTGAAAATACAATGAGTAATTTTATTGAAGAAATGTATAAAACTTCCTTAAGCTTGGCTCATTTTCTTTGGTCAGAGGCATTCTGAGAGGTCAAATGCCAAGGGTTACATTGCATCATAACACAGCCTGTCCTGTTCATAAACATAAAAATAATCCAATCATTTTTCTTAAATCTTAGCTCTTAGTAATAAAAAAAATAATTGAATCACAGTGGTCAAATGACAGGCTTCGGTTTGCCTGCCATTTATGGATCATATAGCCATAGAGATAATGTGGACATTTGTTCTTCAGAGAAATAACAACGTGAAAGATTAAGTCCTTTTGACATCTTGAATGAAAATAAAATCAGTGAGAGAGAGGTTAGAAGCATCAGATTTCTTCAGAAGTATGTTCCTTTGCCATGTGGTGAATGTGCAAAGCAATAATTTATTTATATATTTACACAATATTAGACAAATTTATTTGTAAATAACATATCAATATTAGTGTGTGTGTGTGTGTGTGTATATATATACATATATATATATATATATATATATATATATATATATTTAAATATTTTTACCAATTGATTTATAGAATAAGAGGGAGGGAGAGGGAGAGAGTAAAAAACATCCATTTGAGAGAGAAACATAGATCAGCTGCCTCCTCCCTCACCCCACCCCCAGCCACCAGGGATCCAGTCCACAACCTGGTCCTCTGCCCTGACTGGAATGGAATTGGCAACCAACCTAGCCACATTGACCAGAACTAGTAACTATATTTTTACAGAAAGCTTAGTAACTTGTACCTAAAGGCATTACTAAATCCTCATCACCATTTTAGGAAGACTTGTGTTTAATGTTTAAGACATTTTGAAAGCATAGAATATAAAGCATTAAATGAGCCCAGGATGAGATGGTCCATTATTTTCTTTCCAATCTGAACAGCATTTATTTTTACTTTATCTTATTGAGTCTTATTGAGATTTTGGTTCTAGCTTGATTCGTTTACCTCAGTAGACTAGAGAAAAATCATCTACCTTCACAAATTTAATACGATGCCTTTGTCTACACAGACAAGAACATATTTTAAATGCATTGGTGAGCATGAAAGTATTGACGACTATCCAGGAGTTTCGGCTAAGCCTGAGTAAAACACTGCCCACAACTGTAATTCCTTAACCCAACATGATAAAATATGAATGGCCTTTTCCACCAAGTTCATTTGAAACCTGTCTCTGTGTTTGCACTAATATTTGTGGATACCAATGGAGTCCAGAGGCTTTGTTTGGCTTGTGCAAAGGCTTTCCCTGTAGCAGCCAGCTGTCTTGTTTTTATTGTGACTCACACAGCCATAATGATGGGCTTCCAAATCGACCACCCATCCACTCAACTGTCAAGTCTTAGCATACTTTCATTGATTCAAAACCAAAGAGTTTTCAAACGGCGGAGTTAAAAGTTTGAGTGAAATGAATTTAATTTTAGGGGCAATTTTTCTAAGAGCATTTAAACGAAGCTGTCTCTTGTGCTTGAGCAAACCTCCACTTCCTAGTTCCCAGTTAAGGGGCTCATTTAGAAACCGGAGATGCAACAGGCCCTGCCAGACATAAGGAAAAGGATGAGCTGTGTGCTCCCTCCATTGGCTACATTCAATTAGAGTAATGTTTTTCCCAGGGTTATAATTGTATAGTAGGATTTAAGAGGCTTAATTAGTCTCCTATTTCAGCAGAAAATGTACTTTCTTATCCTGATAGAAATTCTTCATTTTTAAATTTATGATTAGAGATTAAGTTAGCTAAACAGTCCCTTGTATTTAAACATTGAAGGCTCCTCAAAAGGCTAAGGGGCCTTATATATGCTCTTTCTCCCAGATCAGCCTTCCACTCTGCTACTGAAATCAGCTGCCCCTGCCTCAAGGGCTTGCTACTCTTGTGTATTTAGTCCTAGTTCCCCTACTTTGTGCCTGAACATTTCTCCAACAGTTTTTCCCCTTTTACCCCTGCATTATCAATTGTTTTTCCCTTTGCAAATTGATTACATTATTATGCAAACAAATTTCTTCTATTAAAAACAAGACTTAACCATGCTTCCCTGTCCAACTACTGACCCATATCTCTGCTCCCTTTTTGACAAAACTCACTTGAAATAATAATAATGATTATTATGAATAATAATAATAATATTTGCTGATTCCAATTATTTTTCTCTCATTCTTACTTGAAATGATTCCAAACAGGCACACCAAAACATCTCTTATTTTAGTCACCTGAGACCTACTATTATTGCTGAATATAGTGCTTGTTTTCAGTCCTCATCTTCTAAGACCCATCAATAGCCTTTGGTCTTGTTGGTCACTCACAGTTTCCAACACAGCAGTTAGAGTGAGCCTTCTAAAATCACAAAACCCTCAAAGGGTCTCCACACTACTTAAGTAAAGGCCAACTTAATTTTAGTAGCCTACAGGAGTCTGGGTATTCTCCATCTGCCTCTACACCACCCCTGATAATTTGATTTCACCTCCTTTAATCCAACTACAGTGGCTTCCTTCCTCTTATTAGACCATGTGGGGCATCTTCCTACCTCAGGACCTTTGCATTTATGGTTTCTCTTGCCTCAAATACTTTTTCATTTTATATTCTCCTGACCTGTACCCTTGGTTATTTTACTAATTACCTTGGTTATTTACCAAAACTTCACCAACACTATTTAGAATTGCAACTCTACTTCCCAGAACTTTGTATTCCCCTCTCTTGAACTTATTTCTTTTAAATATATATAATATTTTATTTGTTCAGTTAATTGTCTATATGGTTCCACTAGAATATACATTTAATAAAGGCAGGAATTCCTACTAGTTACTTTTATCCTGTTGCATATTCAACATCTGGAATATTGGTGGTCACTCAATATTTGTTAAGTTATTGCAAATCTTGAATAAATTCTGAGCAAATTATACTGGAGTATCATGAATTCTGAAGGAACAGGAGAGCAGAAAGGCAGAAGACTAATTTCTTGTCCTATAGCAAGTAAAGCGACTAGGCCCCTGAACATCTCTAAAAGAGGCTACTTATAAAGCTATATAGTGGGATAGGGTTATAAAGGAAGGTTAGAGGGCACAAAATAACTTCTTTAAAGTTCTCCTTGACTTTAATAATACCTGCCAAAGATATATTAAATTCAAGTGACCAAGAGTGAGAGAAGGGAAGTTTCTTGCTGTAAGGTAAGTTGTTTTTTTTGTTTGTTTTGTTTTTTCCCCCCTGCTGTTTTCCTTGGCTCCCAGCTCTCACTGATCTCCTCCCCACCCTGGAAGAGTTCAGTGCCACATGGAAAAACTTCATTCCCAAGCCGTAGTCAGAAGCTAAAATTTAACTCCAAATCACAGGACAAAGCCCTAATATAGTTGATTTTTTTTAAAGCAAGTTCCCTAACAAATCACTCTATTTTACTAGAGACTGATTAGGAAGAAGGAAATGATCACTCAGAGCAAGAGGAGGGGGATTTTCACTGGGTCAATAAAGACTTTGACCAGATTTATGACATAAACAACAATATCCACCATTGACCGTGTTTACCACAATAGTTGTGTTACATCCATTATTTCTAATCTTAACAAGAATATTGCAAAGAATGGATATGAACACCTTATCTCACAAGGTCAATGATACCTTGAAAATTAACTTGCCCCAAAATACTCAGAGGCTAAGGGTTGACCTTAAAGATTCAAATCCCTGTTCAAATATCTTGCAGGCCCATTCTGTAGTACAAAGCATGAATGGCTCCATTTATTTATTTATTTATTTATTTATTTATTTATTTATTTATTTGGGGGGGGGGGGGTAAAGGAATTCCAATATTCCAATCTCCAACACTGGTATATTAAAGGGATGCAGATATAAACCAAGGAAAGCAATTCCCAATGTTGTTTCACTTTCAAGCTGGACAAGAATTTAAAGCCAATGCAGCATGCTCTGAAAAAGTCTTTAGAATGATGTCTAAATGAGCACAGTGACACAAGGCAGCATGGGAATGGGTTATTCTGGCATTACCTGCTCATCTTTCTCTATACTGAGAGAGAATGTCAGACTGCAAATGTTTCTTTAAATATGAGATCTGTATTGTTTGGATGGGATAACCTGTAGTGCTACAACAAAGAAGAAAATTCATTTTTACTAGGTTTTATGTTCATTCCCAGGCTATTTTTGAATTCATAAGGAAATAGTTTAGCAAAAGAAATAATCAATCATGCTAAAATATTTAGAACCACAAAGCAAAGAGAGACCCAGATAAACACTTCTATTTCAGTTACAAGATAGTACATATTGTAAATTCTCGCCATTCACATGTTGCCAGCTGAAAATTGAATTGGTAATTGACAGTTGAGCTTTGTAGTAAGCAATATGGCACCCTATTTATTTCTGTAATTATTTTAGAACTTTTAAATTGTGGCTTCTATTTGCAAGGCCTTAGGACATAGTAAACACAGCCAAGATTACTGAGGGTTTATTGTTTGAGATGTTTTACTTAACTCCAAGTAATTTAATTCAAGTCAATAAATCTCAATGAAGATATATCAAATGGCCTATCCTGTGCTTCTACATATAAGGCAACTGTGGAAGATTTAAAAAAAAAAAGTATAAGACAGAGTCGTCTCCACATTTTAAAAAAATCATTAGAAAGCTTGGCAAGAGGAATCAGAAAGTAAGAACTAGTCTCTCCAAAAATCAAACAAAAAGCCTTTGGTATTAAAAATGAAGTCTTTGGAGAAACAGAGATTATGTTAAGATCGTTATATAAAATTAAAGACTAATTTGATCTTCACCCATTTTATACTTTCCGGGAATATTAAAGGAGACATTTCTAATTTTAAAAATGAAACTAAAGATTTCTTAATAACACTCCGCTTCACTTGGTTTCTTGGAAAATAATAAAGTTATTGAATTATTGTAGTGTTATATTCAAGAATGGAAGAAAGGGCAACACTGTTTTATTTGCTGATATCCCCTACATATCAGCAAATCTTTTCTATAGAGGGTTATAGTGTTTTAGGGTTTGTGGCCGTATTCAACTCTGCCCAACAAAATGCTATTTGTGGGCACTGAAATTCGAATTTCATGTAATTTTCATGTTTCACAAAATATTACTGCTTTTATTGTTTTCAACCATTTAATGTGTAAAACCAGGCTTTAAAAAAAAAAAAAGTATGCAAAAGCAGGTGCCTGTCTCTCTGATATAACCTTCTTTACTGATTTAAATCACAAAACAGCCATCATGTTTGTACACACATAAACAAACTATTCCTCAGGGAGTGTATGATTGTAATTAACTGTAGCGCTTCTGTGCCAAAAAAAATATATATACTAACCTTTATAATTACTCTATTTTGTAAAGAAGGAAACCAAGGCAGAGAGGCTGAATGACTTGCTCAGGGTAACACCCTATTTAAATGGCTGGGCTAGGATCAAACCTAGAGTCTGTGCTCTTGGCCACTGCTTGGATGGTGTTGGACTAGGTTACCAGCTGCAGAGCAGAAAATTGGGAACTACGGTACTAATATTTTCAGCCTTCTTAAAATTCAGAAGAATGTTGTAAAGGTAAATACAAACTGTTTAAAGTTAGGTTTTGTTTTCTGTTTTTTTGTTTTGCAACTAGAGTATTTGAGATATGAAGTATTATAGTTTAGGGAGGGAAAAGAATATTTGTGACAAAATGTATTGCTGATTCCTGTTGAAAATACTAACATGTTTTCCTTGATTTATGAAGTTCTAAGTGTCCAGGAGAAGTTATTCATTTACATCCTGATGCCAGAAAAACTTCACCTAAAATCACACCAGGAAATTGAGTATTTATTTTAGTGTTACTCATCTCTTACACTGCTTCTTTTCTATCTAAGAACTGTTCATACTTAAATTATGCACAATCTGTTTTGTTTGTATTTGTTTTTAATGCAGTGTGAAAAACTAATAAGTCTGATACTCATTTCCCAAACGCCCTTCCTGAAAAGATTTAGCACATCTCTCAAGAATTGAATTATATATCTATTTGTACATGGACAGGGGTGGGTTCAAGAATATCAATTTGGTAATTACATCTCCATTGTTTGTACAGTATTATGTAATTTTATGTGATATTAATCCATTAAATGAAGTGTATTTTAATATAATGGGCTTGATAGATTAAAATAGTTTATTTTCTTTAATGTGACTAATTTAAACAGTTCATTTGCAGGGATACGCTCATTATTTTTCAAATCTTCATAATATTTTTATGATGCTGTTATGTTTATTTTTTTCTAGAATTACACTCATTACCTTCCATAATTACCCACACAATATTTGCATATATTAGATATATCTGTGTGTGCTTGTGTTTATTGTAACTATTATAAAATGGCCAGATTTGTGATTATAAGCCCAAGTCTAGAAAGTAATGGCATCTTTACCTATTTTTTAAATTTTATGATCAAAATCAAAGGAGATGCAAATAATATATTTTTTAATTTTTTATAGAATTTATTGGAGTGACAAATATATAAGCCTGATATGAAAATTGTCCCCTCAGGAGTTCAAATGAGAAACTGGAAGTTCAATAGCTTGCTATGACATTTGCTGACCCCCAAAGGGTGGCATGGGACGAAGGGAGGCCCCTTCAGGCATCTGGAAGGCCCCAGCCAGAAGCAGAAAGGCCCTGATAGGCCCTGATCACTGGCCAGTCCTGGGGATCTTACCTGTGCACAATTTTCATGCACCAGGCTTCTAGTTAGTTAGTAAAATTATACAGCTTTCAAGTGTACAAGTCTATAATATATCATCTGTATATTGTATGTTCATCACCCAAAGTTTAGTTTTCTTCTGTCACCATTTGTCCCCCTTTTATCCTCTTTTATCTCCTCCCACCTCCCATTCTCTCTGTAATCATCATACTGTTGTCTGTTTCTATGAGGTATATATATTTTTTTATTAATCCCTTCACCTTTTCCACCTAGCTTCCCAAATGGCCTCCCCTCTAACAGCTATCAGCCCGTTCTCTGTATCTATTGTAATAGTCTGTCTCCATTTTGTTAGCTTATTTTTGTTCATTAGATTTCACATATAAGTGAAATCATACAGTACATGTTTTTCTCTGGCTGGCTTATTTCATTTACCATAATACTCTCTAGGTCCATCCATGCTGTTGCAAAAAGTAAGATTTTCTTCTTTTATACGGCCAAGTAGTACTCCACTGTGTAAATGTGAAGCAGCTTATTATCCATTCATCTACCAATGGGCACTTTGGCTGCTTTGAAATTGTAGCCATTGTAAATAACACTGCAATGAACATAGGGGTGCATATATTCTTTTGAATTAGCGTTTCGGTTTTCTTCAGCTATATTCATAGAAGTAGAATCATTGAGTCATAACACAGTTCCATGTTTTAAGTTTTAGTACTTTTATTCAACCTTTCTTCATCTAGGTCTTTCAGATAATCACAGGGGGAATGTAAACAAAACAATTCACAGTAATCTGTATAAGGTCTTCCCTACTAGAACATATATCTTTAGCGAGAGATTTTCTACTCTCTCACTGAATTAATTAAAAACACATCTCTGATCTTTAAATATTACTATTTAAGTTCCAGTTGAAGAGAAGAGGGATAAAAATTAAACTGTGAATGAAAGCCAATATGCAAATGTGGACTGGGATTCTGTCTATCAGCTTGGGAGAAATTAAGGACAACTTAAAAAATCATATACAGAGCAGGACCAACCAAAGACAGATTAACTGAGTAACATTAGCAGGGATAGTATGACCTGAAAAACTTCTTCTGGGGACACCCAGAGTGAGTGAGTTTTCAGGGTAAACAATTCCATTCCAGTAAGATACTTTATCAGACATCAGCTACATATGTGGCATGATCAGTCTGCAAAGAAGAGTAATAAGCTCAATTCATTTTTTTAAAATACCGATTACTTGTCCAAGGTTGGTTCTCTCAACAATAGCCTGTGGCATTCATCTTGATAATGGGCCAGATAACAGATGGTATTTTTGAAGGGCAGACTCAAATTAAACCTCTATGTTCAGAAGAAAATCAACTGTTTCCCTCTGTTATCATGGACATGGTGAAACATTTGTGATTTTATGGTTTTTAGGTAGATGTGATCTTGACAGCAGTCACTGGCTTCGTGAAACACCTAGTCATAAAAATTATCTTTGTTTTTCAGATTACAGCATTTACTTCAAAAGTAACTATAACTAGAAAAAAGGATAGTATCATTGGGCAAAGTAATATTTCAGGGTCTTGATTCCAATGTTATATTAAGCTAAAAATCACATAGCGCTGCTGTTCTCCAGATTTTGCACATATTACCTTAAATGAGCTTCATTTTGTTATTTAGGCGCCCATTTTTTCAAATGGGACATTAACACAATGTCTGAAATACCAAATTTTGCATTCAGAAAAAAGTTTCACTACAAAGTTGGAAGTGTATCAGGTTACGCTCTATGGTATAGTAATGTGGGGCTACATTAAACTGCTTTGTAAGTTGCATTTTTTCATTTAACTAATACAGTGAATATTTTCTCATGTCATTTTCCAGGCAGTGCCAAATATAGCTAATGGTTGCATTGAATCCTATCATATGAATACTATTGACTGTTGGATTTTGTTTTCTCATATATTCGAACTTCTGTCAATGAGCCGGTACCACCACCACCACCTCTATGTTCTCTCCTTTAACTAAGGGCTGGAAGTCTGGGAACTGTTTCCCAGAACCCCTGAAAGGTTTCCACATTAGCCTCTGCCAAGGAGGCTTTTGAGCAAAATTTAGAATGTGGAGAATGAAAGTTGTTGTTGCAATTAGTGATTCTATATATAGACAACACTGTCCTCCCCCCCCCTCTTCCCCCCCCCGCCCCCCCCCCCCCCACACACACCTCCAAATCTATAGTTTTGCTTGCTGTGGTTTCACTTACTTGCAGTCAGCCAAGGTCAAAATATATTAGATGGAAAAATTCCAGAAATAAGCAGTTCATGAGCTTTATATTTGGCACTGCTCTGAGCAGTGTGATACAATCTCGCTCATCCAGCTCCTTCCTGCCTGGAATGTGCATCATTCCTTTGTCCAGCAGCTCTCTGTTCTCCCTGTTGCCCACACAACCCTCACAGTTGCTCTCTGGGCTTTCTCACTGTCCGTTGCTGTACCACAGTACTTGTGTTCCCATCACGCTCATTTTACTTAATCATGGCCCCAAGTGAGAGAGAAGTGATGCTAGCAATTTGGATATTCCAAAGAGAAACCATAAAGTGTATTGATATATAAGAAAAACATAGGATACATAGGGTTCAATACTGTCTGAAGTTTCAGGCATCCACAGAGGTCTTGGAACATACGGCCCTCCAAAGATAAAAGGGGATTATTCTACTGAGAATGTGTGTGATAAAAATAAAAGGTCCCTGAAGGAACCCAAAGAAGTTGTTCAGAAAAGACAAAGGCTCTGACCCAGAAACATAGTTGCACATCATGGCTGATGATAGAAATCACATTAGCTTAGTCTTTATTCTTCACTGAATGTCAATATCCTTTTGGAAAATCAGGCTTTAAGTCAGAGCTGTGGACCTTTTAAGTCCATCTTCGCTTTCCTAAAATATGTAAATATCAAAACACTAACCTAACTCTCATCTAACAATACTTCATTCAACTGAACATATTTTAGTTAGCTACTAAAGAGTTTTTGGAGCCTTATATTTTATGAATTTACAAAGTAGAAGTCTTTGTAACTTCCACCCTACTAATGTAGAATTATATTATTTTACTAAAGGCCCAGTGTGCACTTGGGGGGAGTCCCTCAGCCCAGCCCGCACCCTCTCACAGTTCAAGAGCCCTCATGGGATGTCCTGCAACAGCTCCTGTACTCACCAGCTGTGACCCCACTGATGCATGATTGGGGTCTGGGAGGGACATGGGAAGTTGATCAGCCAGGAAGGGATTGCAGGAGGGCTCCAGGGCATGTCCAACCTATTTTACTCAGTCCCAATCAGCCAGACCCCATCAGCAAACTAACCTACTGGTCGGAGCATTTGCTCTTCTAGTGGTTAATGTATGTCACAGCAAGCAGTTGAGCAGCCTTAGCATATCATTAGCATATTATGCTTTGATTGGTGGAATGGCCCACTGGACAACCGAACAATTAGCATATTAGGCTTTTATTTTATAGGATTGGGGATGTTGTATTGAATGTCCATTTTAACCAAACACCAATAAGTTTCTATACAGACCCTTCCACACACAGAGAGGATGTGCCTGTTGGGATATAATCTCCATGAGTCTGCTGAGTTTCTGCCCTTCCTATGGACAGAGCCCTGACCACCCTTGGTTTGGGACTTGGTGTTCCAGTAAGTAGCCACGAAAGAAGGGGTTGTAGCATCTGCATAGGTAGAGTACATGTGTGCCTGCTGTCCCCTCTGGGCAGGTGTGGGCCAGGTTTGCTGACCTTAATAAAATACAGAGTTTCCTGAGCTTGGAATTTCTCTACTGACATGAAAAGTTATCCTCTGGCCCTCCTGGCACAACCCTGTGGCAATCAGTGTTCAGGGAACCTGTGGAAATGTTGATACTCTGGCCATGGATATTGCTGGAGGAATAAGCAGTCCTTTGTCTTTGGCTGGAAAGCCATGTCTCCAAGGGACTGTGGCAAGCTACCTTATCAGCTTGTATGCAGGGTACAAAACCAGCCCCTTCAAGGTTCTTGACACTGTCTGTAAATCTGAGCTTGCATTTAAGTGTTTTCTACTTTCTTCTAGACAATGGGTATGACTGAGGGGCACAGTGGATGTAAAATAGCAAACTGATGCCAGAGGGGAAGAAAAAAGGGGCACAAAAAATCATAAGAAAGGGTTTCAGAGAAAGAGAGAGAAAGGAAGTGAGAGATAGGATGGGGACTTAGAAAACCAACTCAATCTGCTTCACAATATGCCTGGGGCCCACCTGCTGCCATCCCACAATCTCTCTGGCATTGATCTCCTTGTAAGCATAAACAAACCCTGTTGGCGTTTGTTTATATTAATTCTCACACAAACCCACTCCTTCAAATGAAAATGAGACAACCATCTGTACCAAATTTCACATTTTCTGAGATGATGAAACAGAATTTTTAAAAAAAGAGATAATTTGGAACTGTTTCCTAAATTCTCAGAAGTAGTCAGTCTTTGCTAGACCTCCATAGATTCTCATCTTCCCTCAAGGAAGCATGCCAGAGTAATTGTAACAGACACACTTCATTTCTCTAAAGACTCTGAGCACTCATCCACAATCTCCAAGGAACTCATTTTGCTAGCAGTGAAACAAACAGTCTTAAAAAAATACTCTAATCAATAAAAACTTTAGAAATGGCCCTGGTTGAAGAAAAGCACATGATGTACAAAATAATCCACTTAAAAATTAACAGGAGTGAGTTATGTGTTTGAATAAATACTGACTGAGTTTGAAACAGTATATTCTTTCAGCTTCCATAGTGTAATACCTAAAAATAAAAGTTTTACCTTTTAAAAATAATCCTCACCCAAGGATATATTTTTATTGATTTTTATAGGGAAAGGAAAGGAGAGAGAAAGAGAAACATCAATTGGTTGCCCTCCCCACCCCCCAACGCACACACCCCTATATGCTAGGGATGGAACCTGAAACCTTTTGATATAATGGAGATGTTTCAACCAACTGAGCAATCCTACCAGCACTTAACATTTCTTAATGTTTGCATTTGAGCTGAATTTATTTTTATGGGACTACATCCTGTGGGATTTAATACTCTTAATTATAGAGATGCATAGTGCTTATTCTGTAAGGAAAAGTTGTATTTGACCTTATCTCATGGCATGATGCTAAACCTTGATCAGTTAGCCAAGAGTGCAACACCATTGATCTGTGTAAATCCTGGCTCAGTTCTGGCTAGCCAGTACCACTCATTTATTTCTTCATTTCAACATTTAAATTTTCTAAACCTGTATTATTGTGGTTTTGTGTAACAGAATGGCCATGGGAATGAGTCTAAAGGAGTCTTTTCTTGATGAATAAGGATGGCTCAGGGTCTTATCACTGGAAACTACTATATGTGTATAGAGAATAGGACCTTGGCTAGCATCTGAGTCAGCATCCAGAAAATAAACTTATGCAGAAGCCTAGTATACTGGTATTTCTGGGTAGGCCATGTTTTACTTAAACTTTTTTTTTTTTAAATGGTGTTCAAGTATTTTATACTCTAGTTTATGAATGGATTTTTAAAACAAAATATTAAAAGTAAATTCAATTAAAAATAGATTTTCTGAGTAGGTTTAAAAATAGTTTTCCATTTCCCTTTAAGTAGTCATTATTAACTTTATTTAAGTATTTTTAATGATGTATTTTCAAAAATATTTAGTCATAAAATATTGTATATTCCAGCTTTTGAGGTATCTTGTGTTTGTCTTTTAAAATAATAAAAGCCATTTGAAAGAGCCTTCAAAGAATTCAAAGTTTAGAGCTCCAACTTTATTTTTGACCATTTAAAAGAAAGCCAATAACTGAAAGAACACTGAATTGCCTCAAGAACTTAGGAAATAATACATATTTTGATAAGGCCATTTTAGAAACTAATGTGGTGGTATTAAAGTGAACGTTATAATAGTCTTTAACATTCTGTTTCAATGTTAAGAGGACTGGGACAAAACATATGCAGTACCAAAATCTCTTAATGACACACATTTTCTATTCCTTGTTGGGTATTATTGGATATTCTAAAAGTTCATGGACAATTCTTCCATTGGTTAACCAACAGCAGTGTAGGTGAGGGTGAGCTGATGCTTCCTGGCTGCTTGTCCACTCCGCTGTCTTTGTGCAGCCATGATATTGATCATGGAGTCACCGGCAATAACAAAGCAGATGAGCACTGAGCTTCCTACTTTTCTGCAGGGTCTGGAGGCTCACAGCGGCAGGGTCTCCGCCTCATTCATTGCTGGTTCCCTTCTATAATTTGTGATGCTGCCGGAAAGTGACAGAGGAAGCTGCCTTTTGCTTGTGGCTGGAGGGGTGGCAGGTTCCAGATGACTGATTCTCAAGTGGGCGTGAAAGACTGTCAGGTGCTTAAGAGGGTTTAATGCCTTTGTGTTCAGGCAGGGGCACCTATCTGCACACTCCACTCCAACAAGAGATTTAGACTGAAGACTGCCTTGCACTGAGCACAGCGCGTTCCTTCATCCCGAGGGCTTGAATGCTTTCGATCATACTAATTCATCCTCCGGACAGGTCTGTGGTACAGATGGAAGTCTCTGTTGTTGTTCTTTTATTTTTCCTTACAAAGGTAGAAAAATAAAAGCTGAGCATGGCTAACAGTGTACTAGTAGCAAGTTCAGCACACGTTTGCTGGGTGGGCCTGATGTTGTCAACTGGAGAATTGCCTGCAACAGGGCTATTTTAATTTGAATAGGCAGTGGTGATTTCAAATATGGGCTATTTAAAAATTAGTGTGCTCCTTTGCTTGGGTCACCATAACAAAACACCACAGTCTGCCAGGACCGGTTTGGCTCAATGGATAGAGCGTCGGCTTGGGGACTGAAAGGTCCCGGGTTCGATTCCGGTCAAGGGCATGTACCTTGGTTGCGGGCATATCTCCAGTGCGGGGTATGTAAGAGGCAGCTGATCGATGACTCTCTCTCATCGATGTTTCTGGCTCTCTATCTCTCTCCCTTCCTCTCTGTATAAAATCAATAAAAAATATATTAAAAAAAAAACAAAAAAACAAACAAACAAAAAAAAACACCACAGTCTGGATGGTTTAAAGGAGTGAAATTTATTTTCTCACGATTTTTGAGAAGTTGGAGAGAAAGGTTTCAATGGGGTGGGTTTCTTTTGAGGTGTTTCTCCTTGTCTTGTACATGGCCATCTTCTCTGATGACCTCACATGGGCCTGCCTCATTAATATAATAAACTAGAGGCCCGTTGCACAAAATTTGTGCATGGGGGAAGGGTGTGTTCCTCAGCCCAGCCTGCACCCTCTCTAATCTGGTACCCATGGAGGGTTGTCTGACTTCCCATTTAGGCCTGATGCAGGTAGAATTGGGTTAAAATGGGAAGTCAGACATCCCTCTTACAATCCAGGACTGCTGGCTCCCAACTGCTCACTTGCTTGATTCCTGATTTCCCCTAACCACTACTGCCTGTCAGCCTGATCACCCCATAACCACTCCCCTGCCAGCCTGATTGATGCCTAACTGTTCCCCTGTCAACCTGTTGCCCCTAACTGCCCTACCCTGCAGGCCTGGTCTCCCCTAACTGCCCTTCCCTACAGGCCTGGTTACCTCCAACTTCAATCCTCTGCTGGCCAGGTCACCCCTAACTGATCTCCCCTGCAGGCTTGATCACCTCTAACTGCCTTCCTTTGCAGGCCTGGTCCCTCCCAACTGCCATCCCCTGCTGGCCATCTTATGGTGCCATCTTGTGTCCACATGGGGGCAGTCATCTTTGTCCACATAGGGCAGCCAGCTTGTATGTTAAAGTGATTGTCAATTTGCATATTACTCTTTTATTAGATAGGATAGAGGCCTGGTGCACAGGTGGGGGCTGGTTGGTTTGCCCTGAATTGTGTCCCAGATCAGAGTGGGGTTCCCTTGGGCCATTGGGTGGCCCAGGCGAGGGGCCTGTGGTGGTTTTCAGGACAGTCATGCCCCCTAGTGACCCAAGTGGAGGCCCTGGGACCTGAGATTTATTCATCTTTTATAATTGAAACTTGGTAGCCTTGAATGGAAGCCAGGGCAGGCCAGGAAGTTTGGCTTCCTCCATTGCTGGGGAAACTGAAGCTTCTAGCTTACTCAGTGGCTGGCTGCCATCTTGGTTGGGTTTATTTGCATGCTCCCTCTTGACTGGCTGGTGGGCATGGCTTGTGGGTGTAGTGGAGTGGTGGTTAATTTGCATGTTTCTCTTTTATTAGTGTAGTTAAGGACTCATATCTTAACAGATTGAGGCTCACCTGCATGACCTAATTTTAACTTAACTACCTCTTTAAAGACTCTACCTCTAAAAATAGCCACATTCTGATGCCCTGGGTTGCCTTTGCCAGTAGCTAGACAGAGAGCAGGTTCCAAATGACCTATTATTCTCCAGTGGGCATGAAAGACTGTCAGGTGCTTGCCTTTGTCAGTTTCATGCCTTTGTTAGAATTTCAATATCCCTCCATTATCAGTTTGTGGTGACACAATTCAGCCCAGCACATCTAGAATCCTGACACCTAGCTCCTCCTCAAACAGCAGTATAGAAGATAGTGCTGGGCACTCATTCCATTAGTTTTGTTTTTTTTAACCCTATTAGCAGTATATTATTTCTATTAGCAGCATGATATTTCTAAATATCATTCATTTGCTTGAAGAATCCCATCTCCCTATGACTTCTGCAATGACTCCAGTTCCTTAACAGGGTATGAAGGTCCTGTGGTCTTTCCTCTACCCATTTCTTCCTTCTTCCCTTCCTCTGCCATAACAAACTTGACGTTCTTCAAGTATGCCATGTTTTATCTGCTTCTCCTCCTTTGGACATGCTAGCTATTCCTTTGGCCTGAAATGCCCTTTCTCATGTCCCCTTCCTGTGATTTGTTTCCTGGCTGACTCTTGCTCCTCTACCAAAACTCTGATGTCAGTGCCCTAGGAGGGCTTCCATGAATACTCGCCCCCATTACATGACCTATGTAGTCAGTCTCCAGGCTCCTTTGGATCCCTGGGGAGCTCGAAAGCATAATTCCTATAAAATTGGGGACGTCTTTCCACTAGAATATGATTCCTTGTAGACTGTGCCTTTCTTCTCTAAGTTTCCAGAGCCAACCCTGGTATCCTCAGAAAGCAGGGACTAAACGAGTATTTTTAAATGAACTAATAAATACATAAATAGATGAACCCCCCCAACAACTCTCCCCTAGGTATTATTAATACCTGTTTATAGGCTTAGACACACCTTGGTTTGAAATTCAGCTCCCTGCCATCTTTTAGCTGTATTAATTTGGACAAGTTCCTTAATAGCCCTACACTTTGATATCTTTGTTTAAAAAATGGAATTAAACATAAGTCACCAGATTTTTTTTAACAAAAAAGCACACATAAATATACTTGTATATTATGAGTAATCATCTTCATCATCATCCTTACCAGAACAACACTGATTTTAGTGTCATATAATGAAGAAGCCAGGTTCTCTCAACCCAAGTTGTCCTACTACCTACTATCACTTGTCAGTACTTTTCCAAGACATCCAATGATATGATTGGTAGACTGAGAAAATACCAATCTTGTTTACTCAATAATTGTTCTCTAGTCTTGAGTAAGACCAATAGGATGAGTCTACTCCAGTCAAACAGAGCTAGAGAAAAGACTACCAATCTATAAATCACTACTCTATTTCCAGCTTTATTTACCCCTATAATATTTGGTAGCATTTCAATCAACCAAAATATGTAATTCCTCAAAATGCAGTGACGCTGATTACAACAAATAGGTTGAAAAGCAAACATAATAAGAGAAAAGGGAGAGACCAAGTGCCCCAAGGCACTTGACAGGTAGGGTGAAGGAAAGCTCAGGCTGTGGTGTGATCCATTAATAAAAAGATGGAATATACTAGAGCTGTGGTTCTCCGATGTTAGCCTGCTCTAGACCCACCTGAAGGGCTTGTTACAGCACAGATTACTGGGCTCCAACCCAGACTTTTTGATTCAGTTGGTCTGGGGCTGAGCCCTGGGATCTGGCATATATAACAAGTTTGCAGGTGATGCTGATGTTGCTAGTCAGAGGACCACTCTGAGAATTGCCAAGTTAGAATACAGAAAGAAGAAAGGTGAGACTTTTAGGAGAAAGAGGGATAGTCAATCACTGAGCAAGATTTCTATGACAAGGGATGAAAACTATACAGAAGGAGTAATCTTGAGAAACACAAGGATCTGTCTTCCTGGGTGAATGGAGGAACTGACCTGCAGGAAAAGTCAGCTGAGCTGGGATTTCACCAGGAGGTAGAGGGCATGTCACCAAGCCCTGGGAAAGCTATAAGAGGGAAAGGGTTGGGATTCTTTTGTGCTTTGACCAGTATAGAGAATGTCACTGAGACCAGAGTACCATTTTCTTCTAATTAAACAGTCATTTCCTGATTAATAGATATGTATGAAACACCCCTTGAGAAAGTGTGGGCCAATTTGTAGATTATTGTTTTTGTACCTTATAATCATGTTTAGACTTCAAACTGCCTATAACCCTCCTCCCCCCCAAAAAAAAATGTCGGCACACATTTGCCTCAGTTGAGCCCATTAATAGGCAGGAACAGGATCCTATGAAATAAAATTCAGTTTTTCTTTTTTTTTTTAAAGAGGTTTTCTCGTGTTTGTTTCTACTTTTTTTTATATAACAGTTGCAGCTTTGTTTATATGAGGTTAAGAAGTGTGTAGCATCTGGAAAATGTTGAATTCCTGGAGGGTTTGGAGACTTGTGGCTCTTGTGAAAAAGCTGGCTAGAAATATGAAGGCGAAAAAATAAAATGAAATGAACAAGCAGAAAACCTAGAGCTAACTGGATTGTTCTTTTCCCCTCCAGAAATAGCATTTTTCACTGTCACATATAAATGTCGTCTGTAAAGTACACCAGACAGACCTCCGGGAAACCAGATTGTTCTGCAGAGTTGCTGGAGGCCTTGCACTAAAATTGTGGGTCACACCACAGGCCTCAGAATAGTGGTCTATGCCCTCCATCCCAGTCCTCTGAGCAGAGGTCAAGGATTCCTGGGCCTCCCCTCTCTTGGTCCCTTCAGAAGATCTTTTCTTACACTCTAGGTTTGTTCTATCTTGTATACCCATAAATGTGGTACTTAACTTTAATTTTAATGCAAAATTTATGGAAATGGTTCTTGCTCCCTGAGTTAAATTTAATTTGGGCTCTACTGAGAATACACTGCATTAAATTTTAGAGGCCTGCCACTTTCTACCTGTGCTGCCTCTGGCTACACATTCACCTTCTGCAGGCTTTGGTTTCCCATCCTCAAAATCCAAGGGGAAAAAAGATGATTTCCCAGAGCCCCTCAACTCTCCCTGGGCCTCCCAACACGGGCTCTCCATTTCTAGAATGTACAGATGAATCACATTATATCCCTGTTTCTGTCTTCTTTCTTTAATTTTTCCTTCCTCCCTCCCTCCCTCCCTCCCTCCTTCCCTCCCTCCCTCCCTCCCTCCCTCCCTCCCTCTCTCTCTCTCTCCTCTCTCTCTCTCTCTCTCTCTCTCTCTCTCTCTCTCTCTCTCTCTCTCTCTCTCTCTCTCTCTCTCTCTCTTTCTTTCTTTCTTTCTTTCTTTCTTTCCTGGAAGGTTTGAAGACTTGTGGCGCTCTCTCTCTCTCTTTTTCTTTCTTTCTTTCTTATTTAGAACATTACATCTGATATGTCTATCTGTACATCTTCCAGGTTAGAGTTCTGTTCTTTTTCCCCCTTATAATTTGATTTTAGTCCTTTAGAAACCATAATGGGCTTACACCAAGAAAGGAATAATACTCATCACAAAGTACTATATATCACAACCATTTTCCTGTCTTCCGAGGGCAGTTCAGTTAATATTTCCCATATCTCCCTCACAAAGCACTTTATGTCCATATAATGTTACAGGGAATTTGATCTGGCTAACAGTGACACAGTTTAATGCTTCATAAACTCTCCAGTTTGCCAGGCAACTGAATGCTGCAAATGAAATGACAAGGTGATGGACACATCATTACTTGTGGTGATTGATGCAAATGGATTATAATTAAGTTTTTTTCTTTAGGAATTGTCATGACTAGAGTGCATATCAATCTCTTTAGTCTTAAAGCCAACACTACTATAAAGCTGATGTTACATTCAGTGTCCACTGCTTTGGAAATGATAAGATGATGATATGTGAATACCACTCACAGAACAATTGATAAAAATTACTTAGTTGCAATTCTCAGAATCAGAATATTGTAATACACTCTATTCACAGATAAACTTTCTCTCCTTTCACAATATAGCTCTAGGACCACAACAATATATAAATGTTCTGACTGTGGTTTTCTATTTTACTTGATGAGCACATCAAGAAACTGGTTATTATATTTGATTTGGGCATATCAGTTTCCTAAGAACTTATTCTGAACCACTAATTGAAATGATAAGTTATATAAGTAATGAGTGACTCCTTTACATTATTTTATACTAGAGGCCTGGTGCACGGAATTCCTGCACTAGGGGGAAAAAGGGTGGTGGTGTCCTTCAGCCCAGCCTGCACCTTCTCCAATCTGGGACATCCCTCTCACAATCCAGGACTGCTGGCTCCCAAATGCTCACCTGCCTGCCTTCCTGATTGCCCCTAACCACTTCTGCCTGCCAGCCTAATTATCCCTAACCACTCTCCTGCCAGATGTCTACGTGCTCCCCTGCCAGCCTGTTTGCTCCCCTTCCCTCCTCTACTGGCCTGGTCACCCCTAACTGATCTCCTCTGCAGGGTTGATTATCCCCAATTGCCATCTCTTCAGGCCTGGTGCCTCCTAACTGCCCTCCTCTGCTTGCCTGATCACCCACAACTGCCCTCCCTTGTAGGCCTGGTCCCTCCCAACTGCCCTCCCCTGCTAGCCATCTTGTGGAGGCTATCTTGTATCCACATGTGGAGAGGATCTTTGACCACATAGGGGCAGCCAGCTTGTGTGTTGGAGTGATGGTCAATGTGCATATTATTCTTTTATTATATAGGATAGAGGCCAGGTGCACAGGTGGGGGCCAGCTGGTTTGCCCTGAAGAGTGTCCCAGATCAGGTGGGGGTTCCCTTGGGGCATGGGGCGGCTTAGAGGAGGGGCTTGTGGTAGTTTGCAGGCCAGCCATGCCCCACGATGACCCAAGCAGAAGCCCTGGTATCTGGAATTTATTTACCTTCTACAATTGAAACTTTGTAGTCTCAAATGGAGCCAAGCCTTCTGCTCGTTCCATGGCTGCCACCATTTCTGTTTGGATTTGTTTTCCTTATATAATTGAAACTTTGTAGCCTTGAGTGGAGCCTTAGGCTGGCTAGGGCAGGTGAAAAGCTTGGCTTCTTCCATTGCCAGAGAAACCCAAGCCTCCCTCCTGCTCTGTGTGGCCACAGCCATCTTTGATGGGGTTAATTTGCATACTCGCTCTGATTGGCTAGTGGGTATAGCAGAGGTATGGTCAATTTGCATATTATTTTTATTAGATAAGGTCATGATATAAGTAGGATGACTAATTCTATTCGTTTATCTTGAACCATAATAAAAGGCCTCAATAAATGTTCTTTTTTAAAAATATATTTTTATTGACTCAGAGAGAAAGGGAGAGAGAGAGAGAGAGATAGAAATATCAATGATGAGAATCATTGATTGGCTGCCACCTGCACCCCATTTCCCCCATTACTGGGGATCAAGCCTACAACCAGGCATATGCCCTTAAGTGGAATCTAACCCTGGATCCTTCGGTCTTCAGGCCAATGCTCTATCCACCAAGCCACATGAGCCAGGGCAATAAAATGTTATTGTTGCTTCTAGCACAGTATTTTGTGCTGTTTTTTTTTTTGTTTTTTTTTGTTTGTTTGTTTGGTTTTTGTTTTTTTTTGTGTGTGTGTGTGTTTATTTTTTTATTTTATTTTGTTTTTATTAAATTATTATCTGTGTACATATCTTATCATCCCCCCCCCCCCCCAATACACACCCTTCCTCCCCAGAGTTTTGTGTCCCTTGGTTGTACTTATATGCATGTATACAAGTCCTTCGGTTGATCTATTGTATAATCTCCCCATGATCTCCCTACCCTCCCTGCTGTAATTTGACAGTCTGCTTGTTGCTTTACTGTCTCTATACCTATCTTTTGGTTCATCAGTTTATAATGTTCTTTATTATCCATAAATGAGTGAGGTCGTGAGGTGTTTCTCTTTTATTGAATGACTTATTTCACTCAGCATGATGTTCACCAATTCCATCCAGGTTGCTGCAAATGATAAGAATTCCTTCTTTTTATGGCAGCATAGCATTCCATTGTGTAGATGTACCAAAGTTTTTTGATCCAATCATCTGCTGACGGGCACCTAGGCTGTTTCCAAATCCTAGCTATTGTAGATTTTGCTGCTATGAATATAGGGGTGCATATATCCTTTCTGACTGGTGTTTCTAGTTTGTTGAGATATAACCCTAGGAGTGGGATTACTGGGTCAAATGGGAGTTCCATTTTCAGTTTTTTGAGGAAACTCCATACTGTTCTCCACAGTAGTTGTACCAGTCTGCATTCCCACCAACAGTGCATGCGGGTTCCTTTTTCTCTGCAACCTCGCCAACACTTGTCATTTGTTGATTTGTTGATGTTGGCCATTCTGACAGGTGTGAGGTAGTACCACATTGTTGTTTTGATTTGCATCTCTCGGATAATTAGTGACTTTGAGCATGTTTTCATGTAGCACAGTATTTTGGATATTGACCCTTGTTACTCATTACTTTCACTGTGCAGAAGCTTTTTAGTTTGATATAATCTGATTTTTTAAGTTTTGTTGCTTGTGTTTTAGATGTCATATCCAAAAAATTACTGCCAAGGACCATGGACAGGAGCTTCCCCCCCGCGCATTTCTCTTTTAGGAGTCTAATGGTTTCATGTCTCATGTAAGTCTTTAAGATATTTGAGTTAATTTTTGTGAACAGTGTAAATTGGGGTCTAGTTTCATTCTGTTACATGTGAATATTCAATTTTCTCAACACTATTTATTAATGAGACTATCTTCTCCATTGAGTATTATTAGCTCCCTTGTCAAATATTAGTTGAGCATATAAACACGGATTTCCCTCTGGGCTCTCAAATCCATGTCATTGATGTTTTTACCTGTTTTTATGCCAGTTCCAAAGTATCCTAGCTAATAAAGAGGGAATATGCTAATTGACCCTTGCATGATCACAAAGATGGCAGTGCCCACAGCCAGTAAGGAAGGAATATGCTAACAACCCTGCCCTCAAATATGGCAGCACCCACAGCCAATAAGGAGGGAATATGCTAACTGACTGCCACACCATCAAAGAAGGCAGTGCCCACAGCCACAAGATGGTGGTGCCCAGTCTCCTCAACCCCTCCAGGGCAGCAGGCATGTGGCAAGGCGAGGCCCACCCCTGCTGCATGTCTGTCTCTGGAGTGCCCCAAACCCTTCAACTCCCCACCCGCCCAGGGCTGCCCAAGCCTCAGGTAACCAGGGGGAGCTGAGGCTTGTGCTGCCAGCAGTGGCAGCAGCAGAGGTGTGATGGGGTGTCACCTTCCCTTGATCACTGGGTTGCCTCCTACCCCTGAGGGCTCCCAAACTGTGAGAGGGAGCAGGCTAGGTTGATGGACATCTCTCCAGTGCACCAGGCTTCTAGTTTTGAATATAATAGAGTTTTGTAATATAGCTTGAAATTAGGAAGTATAATGCTTGTCCACTTGTTCTTCTTTCTCATGATTTCTTTTGCTCTTTGGGATCTTTTACAGGTCCATGTAAAGTTTAGGAGTGGGTTTTTTTTTGTTGTTGTTGTTGTTGTTTGTTTTTTTTATACTAATATAAAAATGCTGGTCTTTTAACAATATTAATTCTCTAATCATGAATATGGAGTCCCTTTTCAGTTATTTGGGTCTTCCTTCTTTCTTTTAATCATGTTTTGTAGTTTTCAATATAGAGATCTTTCACCTCCTTAGTTCAGTTTATTCAAGATTATTTTATTGTTTTTGATGCTTTTGTAAATGAGATCATTTAAAAAAATTCTTTTTCAGAAAAGTCATTGTTAGTATACAGAAAGAATACTTATTTTTGTATGGAATTTTGTATCTTGCAATTTATTTGAGAGTGTTGACTAACAGAATTTTGTTGGAGTCCTTAATATTTTTTTTTATATATAAATCAGACCTGCAAATAGAGATAATTTTACTTCTTTATTTCTAATTTTGATGTGTTTCCTTTTTTTCTTATCTGATTACTCTGGCTAGGACTTCCAGTACTGTGTTAAATAAAGTAGTGAGAGTGGGTATACTTGTCTTGTTCCTCCTTATAAAGAAAGAGCTTTCAACATTACACCATTGAGTTAATTTTTGTGAATGATGTTATACCACTGAGTATAATATTACCTATGGGTTTGTCTAATTTTATTATTTCCTTTCTTCTGATACCTTTGGGTTTTATTTATTCTTCTTTTTCTAGTCCATTAAGGTATAGAGTTAGTTGCTTGAGATATTTCTTATTTCTTAATCTTGCATGTTTAATGTTATGAATCTCTATCTGAGAACTGCTTTTACTGCATCCTTGAAGTTTTCATATGTTGCATTTCTATTTTTGTATGTCTCAAGATATATTTTTATTTTGTCTTCAATTTCCTCTTTATCCATTGATTAGTCAAGGAAAAAAATATTTAGAATGCACTGGATGCTAAGCAAGTGGACCTTAGATATCTTATTTAATTTTTATTACTAAGCACAGCAATATAGGTATCATATCCATTTGTTTGTTTTTTTAATGATAAAACAGTCTAAAGAAGAATAATTAATTTGTCCAAAGTCACTGTCTTGGCAAGATTATCCCTGGTCAAAACTCTATGTGGAACTATTTTCAGCACTAGCCCTTACCTCCACTACCCCATAACACAAAACTTTCTCTTTGTAAGAAAGCATCTGTTCTTTGGCTCCAGTACTAAAATAGTTAAAAATTGTTTGCATTAGGTACAAAAAACCTGATTGATGTGCCAGGATTAATTTGTTATCTACCTAATAAAAGAGTAACATCCTAATTGAGTGTACTTTCATGATGCCCACCAGCCAATCAGGAGTGACTATGCAAATAAACTCATCAAAGATGGCAGGTGGCAACAATGCGGGCATTCCACACCACCCCAGCTGCTCTGGGCCTCTAGGCAGCATGGGAAGGTGGAAAGGCAGCTTCAGGCTAGAGTGGAATGGTGTCTCTGGCCAGAGGAAAGGCAGTGCTGGCAGCCAGGGGAAGGAAAGCCCATTCTTGCATTAATCTTGGTACATTAGATTTCTAGTATTATATAAGTGTGTATATGGCTTTAATGATATCACTGAAGAAAAATAATGCACTTAGGAAGCCAAGTTCTAAATTCTGACCACCTTTAATACATCCAGGCAGCCAAGTCCAAACTTAGTAAGATCCAAGAGTAAACCAATATGGCTCCATGAAGGGGAAGGAACAATGAGAAAGCACACAGCAACAGGGTATACCTCTGTTTTCTGTAGCTGATATTGTATCTGATGAAACCATGGGGGAGTGGTCTTCTTGTGAACTCACAAAGGGATTTTGTACTTGAGGTATCCACCCATTCCCATTCTATCCTCCCAGGGTAGGCTGTCTTCAATCTGCTCCAGTCATTTTATTATATTCCTGGTATCTGCCTTAAAGAGTCTTTCACTATAATTTGTACATTTTTTATGGTACATTTTAAATATGCCAGATGGGCACCAGTGTCAGTTCTAAAACTTTCTAATCAGATGAGACACTTTGGTTTCAAGCAAGAGAAAATTCATATTCATCTAGTTAAATTGTAAAGGGCTCAGGTACTGGAAAACTCAGGAAAGGGGAAGCTCCGGGACTGACCTAGAGTCTCTAGACTCGAGGCACACTTACCCTCTCCTTATAGTCACAAGGTGGAAGTGAGGTAACCCTTATGCATTTTTGAATAGCTCACATTTGTCTCTGATATGAAGAATGGAGGAGCTATAGGAATCCTCAAGTCCATTCCTCAGGAACTCAGGCTTATCAATAGTCATAGTTGAAGTTTAATTACTGTTTTACCCTATACTTATCTAAATGATAATTAAATAGCTTACTTTACTTTCTTAAAATAGATGACATTTCTGTGATGGATTTGAAGTTTATAGTTTCGTAAAAGGCACACAAATACTCCTTAATGTATAGTAGATGCAATGCATCACTGATAATTACTGTCAGATATTGACTCTCTGTTTGTCTTGAAATGAGGATACTAATTAATATAATAGCCATTTATTTACTGGACAAGTACCACATTATAGTCATTATGGAATTTTGACCCGTTTTCATTTGGAATACATTTCTGTGTCCCCTAATTTTGAATGTCACTTGTTTTTGTTTCTATGTATTTTAGGTATTTCTGTTACATTTTCCAGTCTTGAAAGAGCCATCTTATATAGAAGGTGTCCTATGAGGCCTGGTGGCACAATGTCCCTTAGACCACTGAGTCAGGTGGTCCTGGGGTATTTGATGTGTTGGTTGTGTGCCTTCTTGTTGTAGTTGGGCTGCGATGCTGCAAATATATTGGCAGATAGGTTTGAGCCTCAAGCAAAATGGCTGTGAGGACTGGCTGCAATTACAGCAGAAGAGCTGCTGTGTGGGGGAACAGGAGTCACTTTAGTAAGGTTCTCCTGTTGGCTGAGCTGACCTTCAGGTGAGTTTGTTGTGGAACGGCTTGGGTGGAGCTCTTGGTTGAGGCTGGCTTGGATGTTTTGGGTCTGGAGCCTCTTGGAGGGGCCTCAGTATGGGCCAAGTCTTGCCCTGGCTTGTTAAAATCCAGATGTTATGGGGATCCTCTCCTGGCATTGTTGCCTCAGCCTGGGAAGGCTGGTTGGTGTAGGTCTCTGAGCCCCCTCACTGATCAGGAAAACCTTCACAGCTCAGATATTCCCTCAGTGTACTAATTGCTACACTGTGACATGGGGCCTGACTCAACTGAATGTCTAACCCTCCTACCCATCTCAATGTGGTCTCTGCTTTACATCCTTGGTTTTAGGAATTCTGTTCAGGTAGGCCTCAGGTGGTTCTCAGTGGTGGATGTTCCACCTTATGTTGTAATTTTGATGTAATCGTGGAAGGAGGTGATGAGTTTAAGATTTACCTACTCCATTATCTTGATTTTGCCAGTTCCATCACATTTGTTTTTAAATACCCTCAGGTAACAGGTCTAATAGTCATAGTTATTGACTGGACAATAAAAACATTCCTAATACTAAGTATGAATGTAATTAAGTTAAATTCCCATTCATAGGTACTGAATACATGTTGCTTTCACAAATACTATTTCCATTATGTGATACAGAAAATGAAGTACTAAGCTCCAGGGAAAATGTATTATGACATTGCATAATGGAAATGGCCTATTTTATTACATAAATAATAAAATGTAAGATGAGAACAGAAAAAAATTGCCATCCAAGAGAAAAAGCTTCAAGTTATAACAAACTTAATTCTGTGCTATAGTCACATAAAAGATACCCAAGAACCGATATTTACATTGTAATTTAAGGCAATCATAGAGTTCAATAAAGAACAGAAAGTAATGATGGAAAGTTTAACATTGGAAAGGATTACAAATTGAATAACAAGGTTATAAAATGGAACTAATGTGCTTTGTCTATGGTTGATAAAGATGCTATTTTTCTTTCTGAAAATAATATGCTGCATGAATATACCTTTCTTTACTATCTCTAATAAAATTTAGTAAAGTGTTCATTTGAAAATATAACAAATTAGCCGGAGCCAGTTTGGCTCAATGGATAGAGCGTCGGCTTGGGGACTGAGGGGACCCGGGTTTGATTCTGGTCAAAGGCATGTGCCTTGGTTGCGGGCATATCCCCGGTGGGGGGTGTGCAAGAGACAGCTGATCGATGACTCTCCTCATCGATGTTTATGGCTCTCTGTCTCTCTCCCTTCCTCTCTGTACAGAATCAATAAAATATATTTTTTTAAAAATATATAACAAATTAACACAAGGTCCTAAAAATATTTATCAGGAAAAAAGAGAAGGTTGATATTGATGTTTTGCTCCTTATTAATTAATAAGCTGCACTAACACAGCCATGCAATGCTGGTTAATTGGAGTTAACAGACTTTGCTTAATCACAGCACTTCACTTTTGTTCCTATTTTTCTTGTTTAATATGAAACTTACTCTTGAGCATATTCAGTTTTAGTAATGAAAGGAAGAGCTACATCTGATTTGCAACTTTAAGTCCTTCTTAAATGAGCGTGAGAACATTTTATAACATTTTCTGAAAGGACTGAAGGCAAAAGCGTTCCAGATATCCTGACAACTCTGAGAGTGAAAACAGCATTTTAATGAGTTTCTTTTTAATTAAACTTTTTGATGTAACATTGGTTAATAACATTATATAAACTTCAGGTGTACAACTTTATAATATGACATCTGTATACTCTTAATAAAGTAAACTGTGGGTCTTCCAAATCACTATCTTTTTTTTTAATCTCAGGTTTCTATTGAAGCATTTCTCAATGTTGGTGGATTCTGTTCTTCAGTAAATACCAATGCTAGTTTTTGTACGTTTGCAATTATTTCCTTAAGCCTGTAATATTTAGCACTTAAAGATATACAGAAATTTAATTTTTCTAAACATGGTAAAGGCTTTACATCTTTTTACATTAAAAAATTTGAGGCATGAACCCCCCCCCCCAGTAAAATAATATATCTAAGTGATTTCTAATATTAAAAAAAAATGTGTTGAGCCCCCCATGCCCTTGCAGATGGAAAGTTTTCAATATGATGCTCTCTCTTCTCTCTTCTCTATTTGCTCTACTACGTGCATTTCAGACACGCATTTTCTCTTATCTCTGGTCTCTCGAGTCTGTGCCACCTGCCTTGCCCAGTCCAACCCTTTCACTCTGCTTACAGATTAATCTTCCTGAAGGACACAGCATTATGACAATTCTTGTATTTCATTAATGTCTTATTTCACATTGGATCCATACTATGTAGTGCTTACACATTTTTTAATCTTTGCAATGTGCTCGGCCACTTCTGTTTGATCATCTCCGGCACTGTCTATGGCTCATGATGCACACGGATACTTATCCACAGGGAGAGGTTGGCGCGGGGAAGCAGCTGCCTGCATGGACGTGTCCCGGCACCCGTGTGAGGTAATGCATTCACAGCTTCCAGGGATTAGGTCATAGACATCGTGTCGGGTGGGGGCATCATTCTCATTCTATCTACCCCAGCAGGGATGGAAAGGAGGAGATAAATCAGTGTG
The DNA here is from genome assembly GCF_014108245.1 of Pipistrellus kuhlii. Classification (NCBI taxonomy): domain Eukaryota; kingdom Metazoa; phylum Chordata; class Mammalia; order Chiroptera; family Vespertilionidae; genus Pipistrellus; species Pipistrellus kuhlii. The sequence continues at coordinate 24,064,677 of NW_023425405.1, read as the reverse complement.
TTCTTTACATGCAAAATGCTCTAGATAGACCAGTGATCAGAACAGTACTAATATATTCTTGACATGAGGTATTTCCAGTTTGTTATGACACAAGGGCAATGAGCAAAAGGTAAAGATCTCACTTCGGTTACTCAGGTTTTCATTAAATAATTGCCTTTGGTTATCAGAAGCTGAAGTAAGAGCTATGCACATTATCCCACTGTTATACCTAACCTAGGTTTTCCTCACCTTCAAATGCACCTAACATATTGAAAGCAGAAATTGAGTCACCCTGTCAACAAACAGTAGGTCTATGCAGTTATCCACACATTTTAAGGAGAAAAAATGAGACTAAATACAAATATTTTTTTAATGCGGGAAGTAGGATATTATCTTCAAGTTTAAGAAGTATATATATATATATATAATACACACACACACACACACACACACATATATATATATATATATATATATATATATATATATATATATATATTTCTTATATATAGACTTGTGTATGATAGGAGCCAGAAGTATAGTACAGTGCTTATTGCCCCCAGTGGAATTAAAGGACATGTGGTCTCTATGGAGTAAAATTACATAAAGGATTGGATTGAATTATAAAATAATATAATTCTAAGACAAATATATAGATAAATGTGTATATGATGATCTGTTGCTCATAAATGTTAACTAAATATATTATGATCTATGTAATGTATGATGATTATGTTGTTCACTTCACACAACTGGCAGATCCAAGAAAGAGAGAAAGGTGGAATGTAATTTGCTCTACATACTATACCGTTTCCATTTTTAAGAATTTGATTTTAGAAGTCATTATCGAGCATCAACCTAGCACAATTCCTGATATATCCTAAGTGCTCCATAAAAGTTTGATGGTTAATTAAGACTGTAACACTACATCTAGGTTATTAGACATTGCTAAGGCTCTAATTATCCGTTTATGTTATGAAATAGTCAATTTTCAAGTGAGGGGAATAGATCTTCAATTCTGACTCAATTATGTCTTGAAGTTGATCCTGGGTGGGCTTTCTGACCTCAGTTGAGTGACTTCAGAAAGGTTCTTATTAAATGGAATAATACCCTCAGAGTAAGAGGCTCCTATCAGATTTAGCCATCAGTGAGTGTGGAACTTCTGCTAAAAGCTAGAGCAACCATAACAAAAGACTGTAGAATTCCATCTGGAGGAGGGGCATAAAATATTCTTGTCCACTCCAAGAAACCTCTGTGATAGGAAACATTGCTGCGAAAAGTTGAATAGAGGTTTGCAAAAACAATATTGATGCTAATTATAGACTGTTAGAGAGATTGTTCTATTAGTCCTAATTGCTAGAGACTCTTACAGTTTTATCTGTTGAGAATTGCTGAACACAAATATTTGCATTCCTACCCAAGAATGCTCAAGGAGTCCATCCAAAGAAAAGGGTATTGTTCCTGCACCCTTCCTCTGGAATTCATGCCTGTAGTGCCAAGGGCACAGCTCAGGGCCAGCTCCAGGCATATTCACCATTTCTTTCACTGTGCCTTTTCTCCACCTCTGAGGTTACACTTCACCTCTTTTGTGGTGGAAGGAAGGATAGAGTCTGCGCATTGAAAGGGAAATCAATTGATAAATATATGAAAATATGTATAAGAAATATACAGTGGTTTTAAACAAAAACTGAGGAACAGCATCTAATAGAAAAGTCATGGTTAACTGTCAAATGAATATTTAAGTCAAAGTCTAAAGAATGTTGATGAAATACTTCAGGTCAGAGTAATCTAGAATAATTATTTTCATCTCATGGCACACGTAAACTGATCACTAAAATTCTGAAGTATACCAACAAATAATATATATATTTTTGCCATTCTAACTGAAAAAAATAGGTATGGTTTTGATTTATTCACATCAGATAGCTAGTGTTATGTTAGCTGTTGTCATTTGTTTTTTATTTCACAATCTAAGGCAGGGGTGGGGAATAACCAGCCCATGGGCCATATAAAGCACATGAATTATTTGGTCTGGCCCTGCCAAGGCAACCACAGGCAGGATTCGAAAATCAATAAATCTAGGAGATTTTTTCATAGCAACATAAATTTATATTAAGGAATGATGCTATAAATATCCAAATGGCCCTTGGCCGAAAAAAGGTTCCCCACCCCTGATAAGGGAATAGAGGTGTGCCCCTGACTAAATAGTCAGGTATTGTATGTTTTAAAAATTCATACAGTGCACTGTTTGAAAAATCACTGGTCTGGAAGGGCATATAAGGGTGTGTAATTTGAAGGATGAGTGGATGTGAGAGAAGGGCCACATATTTCCATTGGGTGGAATTAAGTAGACAAAATATTTGGTCTTGGAAGGTTGATTCCTGAATGTCTTTAGACAGGTAGGTCTTAGAATTAATATTTGACTTCTCTGTGCAGAGCTAACCCAAGTTCAGCAGTTCATCCATCCATCCCTCACAGTGCTATACAGTAATATGGCTGCTTTCAATGGAAGACTGGTTTAACACATGTCTTTATCTGTCTATCCTCTCTACAGAAGGGATTTCACCCCAGTACGTGATCTCTCAGAAGTTTCCGTATTGTCATGGAATTGGTAATGCTGTTGATGTGGATATAAGTTCAACTTAGATTTTAGGGAACTATGACAGCTTTCATTATCATTGCATCTTATAGTGTGATATACACTAAATTTATACTTATTAGAATGTTTCCAGTATTACAAGGGTGTAGCCCAAAGGGTTATAGAGTACACAGCAGTTATTGATTTTTATTTCTGTTGTAAATTGACTTTTTATCTCAATGGTGAATGACTGACAATCCAGAGGCACTTTATTTTGACAGAATGGCCTAGTGTCTAAAAATATGAAAACCACTGTAAAGTCAGTAGAGTAATAACAACAAAAGCTTTTATATCATGTTTTGTTGTTGTTAATTCTCACCCAAGGATATTTTTTCCATTTATTTTTTTAAGTGACTAGAAGGGTGGGAGAAAGAGAGAGAGAGAGAGAGAGAGAGAGAGAGAGAGAGAGAGAGAGAGAGAGAGAGAGAGAGAAGTGAGAGAGACAGATTGATTGGTTGCCTCCAGCAAGTGCACAGACCAGGCTGGGACCTGCAACCCAGGTATGTGTCCTTGACCAGGCATCAAACCAGCAACCATTGGCCCTCAGGCCTATGCTCTAACCACTGAGCAACATGTCAGGGCAAACTTCTATATAATTTATATGAATTTTGTTCTCATTGTATTTTACAGCACTACTTTGCAAATCATGGTTCTACTTTCATGGGAAAAAAAGGATCAAAATAAAATACAGATTGGGCCCTGGCAGGAGAATAATTTAGGCTACTCAATATTTGCAATGGGGAAGTACTGAAAAACATAAGCAGGTTGACATGATCAGAGTTATGTTTCACTACCATTAAAGAGATCATTTAGAATGGCTTGGAAGGAGTGGATATCCACCAAGCCAATGACTGCCTAGTTTTGTGGTTTATAACTGACCCTGTTCCCTATTACCTCTACATTATTGACTATATCCTCCATGTTGCATTTCTGAACTAGGAGACAAAAGAAGAAATACAAATCTTCTTACTTCTACTTCCCAGTGCTGGTGCCAGGTCTGTTACTGGCAGAAATACAATGGATCATACCACCACATTTGTTGTTTGTTTGTTTGTTTTTATTATTGACAGTATTACAGATGTGTGGCATTCTCCCCTTATTATAAAGCAAATATCATCTGCCTTATTACTAATGAAATGGTCTCCTTACAATAGATTCAAAGATAGTTCTAATTCAATGTCTCTTTATGATCTTGAACATTTTTCCCAGATATTTTATGGGGAAATTGGAAGAGCTGGAGTCAGATACTGTCAAAATGGCATCTGGTTAAGATAGAAGATATATGATATGCTTGGTTTATATAAATGGTAGCCACAAATAGATTGCAGGCTTACTAAATTATGCAACTCATTCATAAAAACAACAATCTAAAATTTTTGTGTTAATAATACTCATCCAGGAGGTTATCTGAAATATTATTTCATGGCAAATAAGGATAAAAACTAATATTAACTTAATTTGTAAGTCCTCCCTTTGGGACCTCAATATAGTTACAAATCTTTGCCTATCCAGCTTCTAAAAAGTGTTAAAGAATTGTTCATGAAGTAAAATAAGGAATGTATTCTCCTCACTCCACTATAAAATTTTAATTTCTTAAATGCATTCAAGATTAATTCAATCATTCATCAAACAAGCACTAAACAATTAATGAACTTATTCTCAAATTATAAGAAAAGCAGAAATATAATAAATTACATTAAAACTATATGCTAAGGGAAGTAGAAACAGGAGATGCTATCTCAATCCTCAAAGGATGAATCAGTCAAATTCGGCTGGCTGGAAGCAGGCAGATATACTAAGAGCTATAGCAGGTTGGCAAGAAGCACAGTGATGTACTAAAGTGCAAACTGTTGGGAATTGGCATATTTTAAAACATCAAGCAGAATAAGCTCAAAATAGATAAAGGACTTAAACATAAGACTGGAAACCATAAAAATATTAGAGGAATCCACAGGCAGCAAAATCTCAGACAAATACTAAAGCAGTATCTTCACTGATACAGCTCTTAGGGCAATGGAAACAGGAGAAAATAAACAAGTGGGACTACATCAAAATAAAAAGCTTCCGTACAGCAAAAGAAACCATCAACAAAAAAACAAGGAAGTCCACTGCATGGGGGAACATATTTGCTAATGTTATCACTGATAAGGGTTTAATCTCCAACATTTACAGGGAACTCAAATAACTTAACAAAAGAAAGATAAACAACCCAATTTAAAAAAAATAAAAAAAAATAAAAAAAATAAAAGGACAATGGACCTAAATAGATAGTTTTCCAAAGAGGACATACAGAAGGCCAAGAGACATGTGAAAACATGTTCAAAGTCACTAATCATCCCAGAGATGCACATCAAAATGACAATCTGTTACCATCTCACACCTGTCAAAATGGCTATCATAAAAAAAATCAACAAATGACAAGTGCTGGCTAGGATGTGGAGAAAAAGGAACCCTAGTGCATTGCTGGTGGGAATGCAGACTGGTGCAGCCACTGTGAAGAACAGTATGGAGTTTCCTCAAAAAACTAAAAATGGAACTCCCATTTGACCCAGTGATCTCACTTATAGGAATATATCCCAAGAAACTAGAAACACCAATTAGAATATATGCACTCCTATATTTATAGCTGCACAATTTACCATAGCTAAGATTTGGAAACAGCCTAAGTGCCCATCAGCAGATGAGTGGATTAAAAAACGGTGGTACATCTACAGAATGGAATACTATGCCGCAGTAAAAAAAGAAGGAATTCTTACCATTTGCAACAGCATGGATGGAACTGAAGTGCATTATGCTTCTCAAAATAAGCCAGTCAGAGAAAGATAAATATTACATGATCTCACTCATTTGTGGAATATAATGAACAGCATAAACTGATGAACAAAAACAGAACCAGAGGCAGAGAAGCATTGATCAGACCTTCAAATCTCAGAGGGAAGGTAGGGGAGGGTAGGGGTAAGGGGGAGAGATGCATATAAGTCTAACCAATGCACACAGACACTAGGGGGGTGAGGGAATAAGTGGGAGGGGCGTGTGGTGATAAGGATACATATGCAATACCTTAATCAATAAAGAAAAAACAAACCATCAAGCAGCCTATGACATTGTTAGCTTTGTGGCTTAAATAATTAAACTATTTTATTGCATGAAAAAAAATAAAAAATGCATTATAGGAGGATGGGAGTAAGTTATGATCATGAATAACACATCAGAGCCAAAACTAGTGGTATCATAGTAAAGACAGAGAAAATGACTGAGTTACAGAACTTGTTTTAAAAATACATTTTTTTATTAATTTCAGAGAGGAAGGAAGAAGGAGAAAGAGAGAGAGGAAAGAGAGAGAGAGAGAGAGAGAGAGAGAGAGAGAGAGAGAGAGAGAGAGATCAATGATGAGAGAGAATCATTGATCAGTTTCCTCTTGCATACCCCACACTGAGGGTTGAGCCCGCAACCCCCGGGAATTGAACCATGACCTCATGGTTCATAGGCCAATACTCCACCATTGAGCCATGCTGGCCGGGCAAATTATAGAACATTTTAAGAGAAAATGACTGAGTTACAGAACTTGTTTTAAAAATACATTTTTTTATTACTTTCAGAGAGGAAGGAAGAAGGAGAAAGAGAGAGAGGAAAAAGAGAGAGAGAGAGAGAGAGAGAGAGAGAGAGAGAGAGAGAGAGATCAATGATGAGAGAGAATCATTGATCAGTTTCCTCTTTAAGAGACAAAATTAGGACTTGATGATTGGTTGCCTAGGCAGTGAAACAAGGGGGAAATCAAGGCTACTGTCAGGATTTCTAGCTTAAGGGATGGACGTATGTGAATATTGCCCAACTATAATAAAAGGTATAGGTAGGAAAAAACAGTGGAGAAAAAGGAGGAGGAGCCATTCTTAAGAAAGGAGAAAAATTCAGTTTGGGGCATTATGAAACGGAGGTATCTGCAGACTTCTCAACTGTCATCAAAGCAGAATTAATGTTAGAATCAATATATTTATTAGCAAATATTTGAAATATAAAGGGAATATATAATTCATCATTCCCTACTTATAATTCAATCAATTCTATGTTGCCCTATAGAGGATCTCACCCTCTTTCTTTGACATTTTTATATTAAATATTGCCTATTCAGAATAAATTTGATTTAGGTAACCTTTTATGAGGCACATGAACACGGGATGCCATAAATGTCAAGGAAAGAATAAACCTTTGTCTCTTCATGCCCATATAACAAAGGATAAAGCTGTTATTGGTACATATTAGATAGTCTTGGAAAAGTCTGCTTATGCTTAAAATCATCAACTGAGAATAGCATCATTAAGAAAGGTAATAAAAGTGGAGATTAAAATGAACCAACATTAGTGAGAATCATATCCAGAAACAGCATGCTAATCATCCCTGAATCCCCAACAGTAACTAGTGTAATGTCTTGAAAAAGTCTAGGCACTCATTAAATGGGTATTAAAAGAATGGTGTTTTGAGTTATTTCATTGCAGGTTCCCTGATTTTTCCCCCCAGAGAATATATTTTGCTATTAGGTTTTGTGATCATGATGGAATACCCAATTTGTAGACAATTGGCAGATAGGATGCACGATTATCGACTCAGCTTCCTGACACTATTTTCATTAGAAATTGGTGAGTCAGCATGACCATGAGTCCACGCTCCAAACTCCTTGTTATGGACTGAATGTTTGTGTCTTCCCCAACTGCTGTGTAGAAACACTACCTGCCAATGTGATGGCCTTAGGCGATGGGGCCATTGGAAAAGAATTATGTTTAAATGAGGTCATCAGGTGGAACTCTTAGAAAAATGGGAACAGTACACTTCTAAGGGTCACAGGAAAGTTTGCTCCTTCTCTCATTTCTAGCATGTGAAGATACAATGAGAAGTTGGCAGTCTGAAAGCCAGAAAAGATTCTTCACAAGAATTAGACCGTGCTGGCACCTGATCTCAGACCACCAGCCTCCAGAACAGTGAGAAATGAAATTCTATGGTTTATAAATCACACAGTCTATGGTATTTCTGTTATGACAGCCCAAAGGACAAAGATACTCCTTATTCGACTTCTTTAATATGTAAGATGATTTACATGGCACATGGCACATACCACACACATTGTTGGAGAAGGCAGAAATGATGTCATTGAGTAGATTTTTCATGACACTTATAACCAAACTGAGCCTACTACATTATTTAAGCTTTTAAAAATGCTGTACCTTCAAATTAAAGATACCAATTTGGAGTAAACAAGTTGAACCCTGTACCTTTTGGTTACTCAATAGATTTTGTTCCATCACACAAAGCTTCACTTTTTGTTTATGTGTGTAGTTCAAAGTAAATGATGCATCTTATTTCCTTTGCAAGAAACTTTGTTCATCACGTTGCCTTGGGTTTTCTTTCTTTGTGAAGGTAGAACTTCACGTTTAGGCAAACGCATGTGATTCACTAATAAAGATTTAGCCACTACAAATCCATTAGTTTTCTTAAGTCAAAATGGTTTCAATAGAGTTGTACAGATGAACAGAAAAAACAATTATTGGAATTCAAATTTCTACAAATACACAAAGCGTAACACCTATATTTCTCTTTTACTTGTCTTCCACAAGCATTATGTATTACATGTTTGGTGGAGTTATTTGAAAGAGTAAAAATAATTCCACTTGATTTAAATGACATGTATCGTCAAATTTGAGACTGATAAACTGATTTTATCTTATGAGGGCACTTATTTGCCTTAGAGTCAGTAAAACCTACCACCATTACATACATCATATGTGATATAGAATGGTGACTATCCTGCTTTTCCTCTCACTGGAATCATATTTATAGAAGACTGCAGGAAAAAGAATAAACTAAATTTCCTGCTTATACTGTATTGCATCTGGTTTGTAATCTGTTGAAAGATGACAAATGCTTTCACTTTTATGTTGAATCCAATGGGGAAAAAATAAACTAACAAAATAGAGACAGAGTCAGGAATACAGAGAACAGACCTACGAATGTCAGAGTGAAGGCAGTTGGGGGTTGGGTGAGAAGAGTGAAGGGATTAGGCAGAGAAAAAATAAAAAGCCCATGAACACAGATAACAATATGGTGATTGCCAGAAGGAAGAGGGGTGGGAGGTAGAGGAAGGGTAAGGAATGATAAATGGTGAGGGAAGGAGACTTGACATGGAATGGTAAACACAGATGATGTAGAATTATATACCTGAAACATATAATTTTATTACCAATTTCACCCCCGGTAAATTCAATTAAAAAAAGAAAGATGACAAATGTATTAAAATTAATTTCTCATTAAAAGCTAGGGAAAATAGAATACACTAATTTCTAAAGTACTTTATATATAGAACACACAAAACTTATTTTTCTAATATTTTAGCAATAAAAAGGTTAGAAAGGGAATGCCAAAATAAAAAAAATATATTTAATTCTTTCAAATATTCAAATGAATTTTGCACATTTTTTCAGAAAATGCATATGAGTGCTCAGATATTTTAGAAACAAACTTAAACACAACCTTTATCATATTTATAAATACTGATATATCAAAGCCAATTTAGAGAATAATTAAATAATTAGTAACTTCTCTAATGTTTGAGTGACTTAGGACAGCTCTATTTATCATAGCAACTCCTTCAGTTTTAAAATCTGACTTTGAAAGCTCTTAAAATAATGTCAATAGCTCCTATCATTTGTAATGTCTACACTTGAAGATATTTGAAACATATCTTTAAATGTAGTTACACATATATACTTTGGGGTTTGAATTAAGTATTATGATTGTACCATCTTTAATCAAGAAACTAAAAGTGATTACAAATGGAAAATCAACTCCATTATTGAAAGTTCACAATTTATCATACCATTTTTTTTTTCTGGGAAGCTTAGCAAAAAACATGAAAATTCTTGAGTGTGAAAGCATAATAGATATGGGGAAAATAAAAATTAATGCTATTAATCCTTAATATAAAAGACAAAGATGTATGGATGAAAATGGTTGAGAAAAGGAAATGTCAGGTTCCTTATGATCCATCTAATTTTTGCCAGTATTAATGAAATGAAGAAAAAAAAATACAGCCTTATAGTGGTGAGGAAATTCCAAATGTAGTATAAAAACCACTATTAGAATTGTTTAAAACCTTGGCAACTCACTTTGCTATCTAAACCCAATTCCCTTACATATAAAACACGTATGCTAGACTTGATTTGGGTCAGCAGCCGCTCCTCGCACTCACTGATGGCACTGAGCAATGGCAGCCGGCACTGTGCGCCAGCTGCAGGTGTGAGCAAAACCAGTGCCAGCAGTCGGTATGAGCACCAGGCGGGACCATGGCGTATGGGAGCAACGAATTTTCAGTAACCACCAGAGGCTCACCCCAATGACAGTGACTGGCACCCTGCCTTGGTTTGGTTCCCCCCCTCACCTGCTCCATCACCCTACCTAAGCCTACATCCACCATGTTCCATGCATGCCTTCTAGTGGTCAGCACATGTCATAGTGACCAGCTGTTCAGCTGTTCCACCATTCAGTCTATTTGCATAAAGAGATTCATGCAATAGGCCTTCCTTCCCTTGGCTTCCAGCACCAGTTTTCCTCCAGCACTTGGGACCCAAACATTCGCTTCAGCCAGAGTCTGCCAATTTTGTCCTCACTGCAGACTGCAGCCAGGGTCTGCAGTCTTCACTGTACAGAGTCTGCCATCTTCATCTTTGCTGTAGATTCCAGAGTCTGTAGTCATGTATTCGATGTAGCACTCTGCTCCTGTAGATCCGTTCGTCCCCCTCCCCCCTGCCCTCCCTCTCATAGCAGGCATCCTGATCCACCTAGCCACTCCGCCTGGAGCAGCTTGGCAGCTGCCATCTTTGGCCTTCTAATTTGCATACTAATTCTGATTGGCTGTGGGTGTAGTAGCAAAGGTATGGTCAGTTTACATGTTTGTCTATTTTTAGGTAAGATTATTCAAGATTATGTTTAACTATACCACAGCAAAGGATAGCATTATTATTTTAGTAAGTATGTTCTAAAAATAAGGAAAAGCACATTTAAATAGAAGCCATGTGTTTTTTAGCCATGTGTGCACAGAACCATACTACTTGGTTTCTCTACCATCAAACACGTCTTCGTTCCCTGGAGCCAGCAAGGGCAGGTGAAAGTCTCCAAGCAACCTCTATGGACCCTACCTTGTCAACTCAGTCCTGTGAAATAATAACAGCAATCACTACTGGCTTTCAGAATATAAGAAATAGTTATAGACAGCCCCCTTTGTTTCCTAACTACTCAATTTCAAAAACTAACAGCTTCCTTGTAATTATGCTATTGTTTTTTTCAATATGAGCACACCAAGACCCCTTGACAACAGAATTTCCTTTTCCTGTGGAACAGTTCAGGCATGAATGCCTGTCACATAAACTTCTGTTACCAAAAATGTCAATATGTGTCTCTCTGGTTGCGGAGGGATTTACAGTACAACAGATGTTCATTTTCCCCTTGCAGTTCGCTTTATCATGAATTTCAGAAAGCATCTTTTGTAGATTCAACCTTGAAAAATAGAATGTCTGACTTGGAAAAGCTAAAACAATTTTATTCAAGAATAGAAAATGGAAAGGGCTGTGTGTGTGTGTGTGTGTGTGTGTGTGTGTGGGTGCGTGTGTCCCTTACTCCGTTCTGCTTGATATGATGTCCAATTTAGAAATCCCACAAGCTCATACATTTCCAAAGTAGGATGTCTCTTTCTATCATTGAGGCCGCACATATATAGAATGCATTTGTCAGCAGATGATGACAAAGTTATTTCTGGAGAGGCAAAGAGACAAAGGATAGTTTTCTAATATTTTTCTATCACAAAATAGTTAATCAGTGTATTTTGTTCAATGTGGTTTATATGACACACTCTGAACATATGTCCAATTAAAAATCTTTCTTAGTTAAACATTGATATTGGAAGTATTCACTGAGGAAAGTTTCTTCACCTAACTTCAAAGAAAGCACTATTCTAAGAAGTAACATGTTGCCTCTTCTAATGTGGTAAGATACAACTTAACTGGAATGATGAAACAGTCATATAAAAAAATTCATTGGTGCCCTGGCTGGTTTGGTTCAGTGGATAGAGCATCAGCCTGTGGACTGAAGGGTTCCAGGTCTGATTCTTGTCAAGCGTACATGCCCAAGTTGCAGGTTTGTTCCCCAGTGGGGGTGGGCAGGAAGCAACCGATCAATGATACTCTCTCATCATTGATGTTTTTATCTCTCCCTCTCCCTTCCTTTCTATAACCAATAAAAAAATTTTTTTTAAATATTCCATGGCAAAATGACCCTCAATAATTAAATTCCCAAAAAATAAAGAAGTTTCAAGCCATAAGTGAAATATGTTAAGTAACTTAGGATTGACAAAAAACAACAAACAAAAAAAACACACAAACACACACACAAAAAAAAACTAATAATAAAACCTGTCATAGTATGTATAAATATTTTAAATTCATTAAAACAATAAAAAGACCACTGGAAACAGGTCACATATTTTCAGGTTTTACTAATGCTTATGATGAGATGATTTGGCTTAGGGGTGAGTCTGCCCTCACCAGGGCAGGCCCAGACCCTGGAAATCCACCTGGCCTAGGTGAGCTTCACAGGGAGCAAACTTGAACCCAACCCAGTTGACGTGAAAATGTGTGAGTGAGAAAAATAAGCCTCGGTATTCATATAACATGGTTGAAGAGAAACATTATTAATATCTAGAGGCCTGATGCATGAAATTTGTGCACTGGGGGGAGAAGAGGTTTCCTCAGCCCAGATTGCAAGAGTGCACAGGTCAGGCTGAGGAACCCTAACGGTGCACAAATGGGGCCAGGGAGGGATGCAGGACGTTGACCAGCTGGGGATGGACTGCTGGAGGGCTCCAGAGCATGTCCAGCCCATCTCGCTCAGTCCTGATTGACGAGCAGCAAGCTAACCTACTGGTCAGATCATCTGCCCCCTTGTGGTCAGTGCACATCATAGTGAGCAGTTGAGCGGCCTTAGCATATCATTAACACATTATGCTTTGATTGGTTGAATGCACAACTAGATGACTGGACACTTAGCATATTAGGCTTTTAGTATATAGGATAGGCTTACTGTCAGACAGCAGTGTTTCTTTTTTTCCTAAAAGTCAGATATGTTTTCATGCTACTTAGCTCACCTGGCATGCCATGCAACCCATTGACTGATGGGTGGAAACAGAAAAGTAAAGTTGACAGTATGTATTTTGTAAGAGGATTATTATACCCAAAGATTTGTAGCATAATTACATATTCTCATAGAAGACATTTTCACTTTGTAAGTTTATACTTGCCTATCCTATGTACAACACAGAGAGCGATGCTAGATGGCTTCGACCACTGATGAGGGAATTGACTATTAAGAGATCAGAAGCAAGAACAAGTATTAGCTTGTGAAAAGAAAGAGCTTTTTCTCCTTTTATTTTGTACTGTATAACATTGTTCATAATAAATGAACTCTGCAGATAATCCAAAGATTAAATTTTAAGCAATGATACATGGATTCACATAAGCACCAAGCTACATGAGAATATAGATGGGCCATTCAATAGACTAGCTTTAAGTGTTCCCACATGCCCAGAGTAGAACATTTATAAACCTTTACTACTGAGAGGGAACATTTGTGGGTGTGTACAAAGGCAGGCAAGGAATTGGCAAAGATGATTTTGCTCTAAGAAAACAAGATGTGCATATGGTTTTTGTGGTTGATTTGTTTAAGAGTGAAATACTCCATTCATAGCAAATGCTCTGGACAGATCTATGGGGCAAATCCAAGTCCCCACTGAAGTGTTTTCATATATGCAACACAAACTCTCCTGATTCTTCTTTTGCTCTGGAAATGAGAGAGAAGGTCAAATAGATAACTTACAAAGTGGGCATGGCTTTAGAGCTTCTCTTGATAAAAATAAAAATAAAAATGAATAAAGACATTAAATGCACCTTGTAAGGTTCTGCTTGGATCAAATATACCCACAAAGTATACAAAGGGAACTTCTTCTTTTTTTAATTTAATATATTTTATTGATTTTGTACAGAGAGGAAGGGAGAGAGATAGAGAGTTAGAAACATCGATGAGAGAGAGTCATCGATCAGCCGCCTCCTGCACACCCCCCACCGGGGATATGCCCGCAACCAACGCGCATGCCCTTGACCGGAATCGAACCCGGGACCCCTCAGTCCCCAAGCCAACGCTCTATCCATTGAGCCAAACTGGTTTCGGCAAAGGGAACTTCTTGAATGGATTTATCACAAGAAGAGGTTCAGTAGTGTATGAAGCAGAAATAACCTCTTCAAACTGAGGCCAGGGATGTAGATGAAGAGGTCAAATGACAGCCCACCAAAGACACCATGCTCACTATGAGTCAGAGAAGCGGTCTATTAAAAAAAGAACTGGTGTTGCCTCAGAAAGGGGGGGTAGTCTTATACAGCGAATATAGGCCTAAACCTATGTTTTAACTGTAAAATTAGGGGGTTGTCTTATATGCCGGAAAATACGGTATACTAATCTATACTAATAAAAGGGTAATATGCTAATTAGAGAGGACGTCTTCCAGACATCCTTCTGGACAAAGCCACAGCAGTTGTGAGGGCCAAGACTCAGGCAGCTGTGGGGGTGCTACAAAGGGCCGAGGTGCGACTGTGAAGGGCCAAGGCTCAGGTCAGCAGTGGGGTAATGGGGGTGGCACCTTTCCCTGATTCACCAGGTCACCCTCCCGCAGGAGGACAGACTGTGGCTTAGGCCAGGGTCTGAGGCAGAGGCGGTAAGAGGTGATCAGGCCAGCAGGGGAATAAGTTAGGGACAATCAGGCCAGCAGAGGAGCAAGTTATGGGTGATCAGGCCAGCAGGGGGGAAAGGCAGGGGCGATCAGGCTGGGGGGGGGGGGAGCAAGGCAGGGATGATAAGGCCAGCAGGCAGAAGCAATTAGGGGCAATTAGACAGGCAGGCAATTAGCCTAAACCGACAGTTGGACATCCCCTGAGGGGTCCCAGATTGGAGAGGGTGCAGGGTGGCTGAGGGACTCCCACCCCATGCACACATTTTGAGCACTGGACCTCTAGTGAAATATAATCAAGTTCCCTCAGAGGGCACTTAAGACTTCCCAACTTAGACAAAATTTGATAAATTTCTGCTCCTTTTCAGTATTGTTCTTGTCTTCCAGATAATCCTAAAGATCCTTGAAGACACTGTGCAATTTCACACCTCATAAATGTTCTTCTCTTTGCTCACACCAGCAATTTTCAACTAGTGTGCTGCAAGAGTTTTTAAAACACGGAATACCTGACTATTAGTCAAGGACACTGACCTCTTTTCCCTTAAATTATAAAATAAATAAAATAATAACAGTCAGCACAATAGCCATCTGGTGTAAATGAATAAAAATCATACCTATTTTTTTTTTTCAGATTGGCCAAAATATGTATTTTTTTTTTTTTGGCATGCCAAAGAATGTAGTCATTAGTTTATGTGTCATGAGTTGAAAAAGGCAGAAAATTGCTGGCTTAGACAAACTCACTCTCCTTTCCTAATCCAGAACCCTGCCTGACCTTTCCTTTATTTCTCAGGTCACATGTTATTTCCTCTGTCATATCTCCAGTGAATTTTCCCACCTTGGAAAGCAAGGTACATCATTGTTTGCATGCAAAACAACACGTGCATTTTTTTATTTTTTATTTTTTATTTCTTTGGTATGGAACTTATTGCACTGCCTTGCAGTTTTTTTGTTAGTGATCCATTTCCTTCTTTAGAACATAAACTCTTTCAGCGGAGGGAGCCTGTTTTACTTGCCCCATATTTTCCAGGTGCAATGCGTGGTGCACAGCCTCCCGGTGCTCACCGAGGACCTAATTCATCTCAGCACACACAGGAAGAGAGAACGATAGACATAGAGAATCCATCATTCAGCTTTTGCTACAGATTCAAGCATTACCCGTGCTTTTTAATATGGAAGAAAAATCACCCTGAGACACAAACACCTACATTTTATATTAAGGTGTCCTAATGTTTACTGCCACCCCCCACTTTATGTCCCTTCTTATTCATGATAATGAACAGGTTAATTCTGCTGCGTCTCAGGACAGCAGCCTAGATGTGATTTAGCCAAGCAGAGTGAAAAGTCGTTTCTTTTCATAAGCACATGCAGTACCTGGGCCTCTTTGCTTGTCATCTCCAGTGCAGAAATAAACCCTCTGAAGAACTATTTTCATAAATAGCATTATTAGGGATGAGCTGAACTTAATTATTTTCAGCTATCATTCAAAATGGATTTATAAAAATACAAAAGGTCTTTTAAGCTCGGTGGAAACTTGTTCCATTAGAAGCTGATGTGGTTATTACTGGATGTTTCCATCTGACAGTTTTCAAAAGCCCATGAAATTTTAATTTACTTGAAATGCTAAAATGCAGAGTTATTTGTTTTGACATGTTTAATCACTTTTCCATTTTAAAGCTAAAGATGAGAAATCGCCAGGGAAAGTAAGAAAAGGAGACGGTGTCGGTAGGAGCACAGGGAAATGAGAGATTTGCAAATAAAACTTCACATTATAAAAGTGTCATTTAGTTGCAGTGTTTTTATGACTTCTTTAGAACATGAAAAGCATTTAAATTGTTTTTGTTTCTGCTGATTGAATGTGAAATTACAAACGTACTTTAAAAAACAGGGGAGTTGGAGGACTGGGTAGAGAAGGTAAAGGGATTATGGAAAACCAAAAATAAAAAAAACTCATAGGCACAGACATGATAGCATGGTGATTACCAGGGAGGAAAGAGGGAGGGGGAAAGTAAAAGTGATGCAAGGAGACTTGACTTTGGACGGTGAACATACAATACAATTTACAGACGATGGACTAGAGAATTTTACACCTGAAACCTATATAATTTTAATAACCAACCAGAAGCCCAATGCATGAAATTTGTGCAAGAGTAGGCCTTTATTCTCCTGGCTGCTGGCACGGGCTTCCCTCTGGCACCTGGAACCCAGACTTCCCTCAGGCCACTGGCAGGCACCTGAGACCAGGGCTTCCCTTGCAGTCCTGGCTTCATCGGAAAGGTGGTCCTGAAGGATGTCTGGTCTAATTAGCATATGATGCTTTAACCTGTTAACCGGAGAGTTCCCTTTTTAATTACGCAACATACAACGGGTGCATACTCTTTCACTAGGATGTGTCAGTACGTCATGCCCAGTTGATATAATTTTATTTTATTATTTTTTTAATTTATACTTAATTAAAATAAATGAAATATATATTTTTTGTTTATTTATATATAAAGCACAAAGGAAAATACAAAATTACAAACAAATAGAAAAGAATACCAACAAAAAAATGGAAACATGGAATTAAAAAATTATAAATTTTACAAACAATTATAAAGATTTCAAAAAATATATACCGTCCCTCTCAGGGCGCAACATATATTTCAAGGGTATATTCATATGTCCTACCTGTTCCCGATATTGTTTATGTTTGACGTATCATATTTATAGGTCCTGCTCGGTTAACAGGTTAATTATTATAGATGCCATCAAAATAAATTCAATACAACTTTTAAGAAGATAAATAATAGAGAAGAAACATAATATCTAGCTATGTGCTACTAACTGATAATGAAAACATAAATAGATAATGTTAAAATTTGGATTTAAGCTTAACAATTGATTATGCCTTTTATGATAAATATAGGGCATTTATATCTGGATGGTACAAGAAATATCTGAAACACATTCACATCTATTCATTCATTTATTCATTTGTCCATCCAACTGCCTTGAGCATATATATACATCTGTGCCAGGTACAGGTCTAGGTTCTTGAGAAACAATGTGAAACCAGGGATGTGGGATCCTGTCCTCAAAGAACTTATATTAGTAGTAGGGGAAAAAAAAAAAAAAAAAAAAAAAAAAAAAAAAAAAAAAAAAAAAAAAAAAAAAAAAAAAAAAACAATGAAAATATTAAATGGAACAATAATGTATTGTTTTTAAAAGGTGATAAAGGAAATAATGAGGGTTGGATTATAGGAAAAAGGTTTGCCTTGAATGGAAGTGCCCCAAACTTGGAGAATAAAAAGACACACAACAGCCACTCTGAGAATTGTATTTCCAGGGAGGCACTGCTCTTTCCAGAACAGTTTGCTTGTTTTCAGACCTTCTTTGGCTCTGCCCTTCTCAGTAGCACCCCCTCAGACCACCTCTGGCACAGCATTCACTTCAGAATTGTATTTTAAAAAAGATGTGAATCTTCTTCCAGAAATATTTGCATTTTAACAGGGGTCAAAGCCCCTGATTACCACAATGGAAAAGTTATGTTTTAAAGGAATGTTTCTGGTATTATGTGCTCAGTACACTTTGTGGTTGAGGGGGGTAGGCAAGGAGGGGCGTTCTTGGCTCAGAAATGAGACCAAAGAGGCAATAATTGAAAGTCAGCCCTATTACCGTTTTCTTGAAATTATTTTGTTTTCTTGGGGTGTTAGCTGGATAACACACCCCCATGCCCAGAGAAAAATGGAGAATGAAGGCAGGTGTGTTTATAACATGGCTTTCTGAGTTTTACTGAAGAGAAAGAGTAGAAATGGGGGAGGGGGGTGATAGTTCTTTTCTTTTCCCATATACTGCACATCTGGCTGGGGTCTGTGTGATGTGAGAGGTGATGTGTGGCCAAAACCAGTTTGGCTCAGTGGATAGAGCATCAGCCTGTGGACAGAAAGGTCCCAGGTTTGATTCCGTTCAAAGGCAGGTACCTTGGTTGCTGGCACATCCCCTGTAGGGGGTGTGCAAGAGGCAGCTGATCTATGATTCTCTCTCATCGATGTTTCTAACTCTCTATCCCTCTCTCTTCTTCTCTGTAAAAAATCAATAAAATATGTTTAAGAAGAAAAAGGTGACATGTGGTTGTGACAATGCTTGTGTAGAGGTGATACCATGGATATTTCCATGTTTGTTTGTTTTCATAGTTTGAAAGCCTGTTGCTCAGTTTGTTCACAAGATGATGAGGCCACATGCATGGCCAGTAGTTACTGAGACCCGGGGTTTGGGGAAGAACCACAAAGCTCATGTGCCCACTTGGAGGTTACATAGTGCAGACAGAGCAAGCAAGACATGAGGGGGGTTCCTAAGAGAAGGGCAATGTCCTTTCAGCACAGTTGACCATTTTGTCCTGGGCTTTCCCTGGCGAACAAAATGAAGCATTGTGAGCTCAGTGGAAATTTCAGAGTGAGAACAAACACTCATTTCTCAGGTCATTTCCCTCATATACGGCAGGTGCTAAATTCACATAAAGGATCATAGAAACTTTTTTGGATTCATTGTTTTGTTCAATATCAAAAGTGGCAACTAAGCGTGATTTTTACTTACCAGGCCAATGCACATATATCACAGTTATGTCAGTTATTAAACTATTATCTAGGCTCAAAACCCTTCCTTCTATATTTCGCTTTGTGATGCAGGCTGTGAGACTCCATATTTCTCCTTTACCTGCTGGCTCTTTGCTAGGCTCTACCATCTGAGTGCCAGTAAACTACTTCCCCTTTTGTTCGCTATCCTTGCCAATGTTGCCTTTATTTCATGGACCTGTACTTGGTGTGGTGTCATTTGGTTATCTTCTCCAGATTTCCCCGTACTCTCAGATGTATCAGCACACAGTCAGGCACCTGCACTCAGAGGTCTGGTCCCAGATCCTTAGGGTCCCTCTTCCAGTCACTTAATGAGCCAACCCAAGTGGGGAACATTGTTTCCTTAGCATTTCCTTTCCCCACTAATATACACACCACCACTCTATACGATGTGTTTACATAGTACATAGTATGCTATCTTACACAGAATTCATAGAATGCACTATTATAAGCATGTGCATGAGTGTCTTTAGAGTACACAGTACCTATTATCCTATAAAGTAAAGTGGTAATATGCAAACTGACGGTCACAGCCTTGCACAAGATGGCCACCCCCATGCGGTCACAAGATGGCTGGCAGGGGAGGACAGTTGTGGGTGATAAGGTCAGCAGGGGAGGGCAATTGGGGGCCACCAGGCTGGCAGGAGTGAGTAGTTGGGGGTGATCAGGCCAACAGGCCAGCATGGGAGCAATTAGGTGTCTATCAGGCTGGCATGAAAGTGGTTGGGGGTGATCAGGCTGGCAGGCAGAAGAGATTAGGGGAAATTAGGCAGGCAAGCAGGTGAATGGTTAGGAGCCAGAAATCCCGGATTGTGAGAGGGATGTCCCAGATTGGAGAGGGTGCAGGCTCGGCTGAAGAGTAACCCCCACCCTGCAGTGCACAAATTTTATGTACTGGGCCTATAGTATAATATAATTATGCACAATGTTATTGTTTCTATGAATACTCTTTATAATTGTTATTCATACAAATACATAGAATATCAACTAGGAATATCACAGTCTAGTAATTAAATACCTGTAGACATTCCTATTACCTATGCACAGGTCTGAGTTCCAATTCTTCAGATGTGAGGCTTCCTTAAAACTCTCTCTCTGTTTTCATAACTCAACTTCTTATTGTTCTTCTAGCAATTATCATACCTACATTGCTTTTGCAATGTCCATTTAGTCATTTCTCTCTACTGAATTATTTTGTTGAAAAAACAAAAATAGGCGGAGACTGGTTTGGCTCAGTGGATAGAGCATCAGCCTGCAGACTGAAAGGTCCCAGGTTCAATTCCATTCAAGGGCTTGCACTGTGGTTGCGGGCACATCCCCAGGAGAAGGTGTGCAGGAGGCAGCTGATCGATGTCTCTCTCTCATCAATGATGTTTCTAACTCTCTATCCCTCTTTTTTCTTCTCTGTAAAAAATCAATAAAATATATTTAAAAAGAAAAAAGAAAAAAGAGAAATAGTTTCTGTTTCCTGACTGGGTTCTGAGTGATAAAACGGTATGTGATAAATCTAGGACATCATCTAAGTACATCAGAAACCATATCAGAAACCATATCATAGATCTCTTTACAGTATTTAAAACATTCAGTAATCAGCAATTTGAAAACTTCCTGGAAACAAGGGTAGTTTTAGAAATTGCTGGTTTTAGTTCAATAAATTTTTTTGAAGGCAGCTAAAAACAGCTTGCTATTTTGGTGAATGATGTGCATTTTTTCCCCATTTACCCTAAATACTGGAGAAAGACAGGACAGAATAGGTTATGTTTTCTTAATCACTAGAATGCAGGGATAATTAATATAAAAATGAAAAATTACTTTCACATCAATAAATGTTATCAATATGGTAAGCACAAATGATTGCTTATGCAAATTCAAATATATTAACACAACTAAATTTAAAATGTTTTTTTTTTAAATTCTAGGTGAAAATAAATATTTTTCTTGTACAGGGCTATTTTAATCCAATCTAGAAAAGACTGAAATTGCCCCACAATTTAGTGAACCTAGTGGATCACTGAATTGCTGAACAAACAATCTTTCAAGTTGAAAAAATATCTCCCTTTCAAATTTCTTTTTCAGCTACTCATTTCTTTTATGCAAAATTCCTCATATCACATGGTTGTAGTCTCAATCTCCAGTTCCTCTGATCTAATTTATCCTCTTTCTCAACTAAAACCACTGCTCCATGCTCTCTCTTATCAAGGACACTGTGAAGGTCATCCCTTCCAGGGGTAGTTCTCAGCCCTTATCTTGTTCGGCATCCCAGTAGCCACTTACCCAAGGGAGAGATCACTACCTTCTCCTTGAAACAACTTCTTTTCCTCTTTCTGACACCCTATTTCCTTGGAGAGTTACCCTTGGCTATTCTCTTTCTCCTAAACATCATATCCAGTTTGTCAGATAAATAACTTCAAGTTATATCCAGAATCCATGTGCTTCTCCACGTGATGCTATATATATATATATATATATATATATATATATATATATATATATATATATATATATATATATATATATATATATATATATATATATATATATTTTTTTTTTTTTACCACACAGTCTAGTCTCACCTGGATTTTAACACCTTCTCTATTTCAGCACCTGGACTCTACTGTGTAACACAGCTGTCAGTGTGAACATTGACCGTGTGGAAGAGCTAGTGACTCTTCAGTTGCTCCCTATTTCATTCAGAGAAGTCTTGGATGATACATGTGGTAGGCCCTTACCCTTCCTCTTTCAGAAAGGAAGAAGAGAGAGATTAAAACACCAATGATTAGATTATTAGAGAGAATTATTGATCAGCTGCCTCCTACATGCCCCCTACTGGGGATGGAGCCCACAACCCAGGCATGTGCTCTGATTGGGAATCTAACCATGACCTTCTGGTTCATAGGTCAACACTCAACTACTGAGCCACACTGATTGGGTAATCCCCTCATTTTTTAAATGAGATAGTGAGTGGTACAATCTGATCTATATCATTTCTTTTCATTTCAGTTGTATAGAACTGCACTTCTTATAATCTGAGCACAATATTTATAGTATCTATTTATCTAAAAATCAAGCATTATAAAATAGTGTGTGTGTTTTCTACCATTAATTAATCTGACTTTGTCTTCAAAGCCATATAATTAAAGTGCCCATTTATTTACTTTATCTTTTCAACTATATTATGAATTATAGGAGATAATGATTCCATCTTTATGTGTTTCCAAACAAATGAGATCAGTAATAATAACATAAAACAACATCTCAGTCTCACATTTATATGAGCCAGAGACCCTTCTAACAATTTTGCATTTTATTTTCATTGGCAGAGTAAGAGGTAGAAGCTATTATTATCTTTATCATACTATCTTTCAAATGATGAACCTGTGACAAGAGATCAAGTAGTGGATAGAAACTAAACATATGATACATCAGAACCCAGGCATTCAGATTCTAGGCTCGAGGTTCTTAGCCACAACAACCTACTACTCCTTATATCTTAGGATGCAACTAACTACCCAATACATCTTAGGTATTTAGACAAGTGGAGGCAGAGAACAGAACCAATGAATTGATACATGCTTTTCTGATCATAGAACTGTTTGAATGTGCCTAGATTAATATCCACTTTCCTGAAAGACAGTTAATGTCCTATATACACAATTCTGTATGTTTGCTACAAACTGTTTATTCTGGGTACAGGCAACTTCAACCTTGCCATGAGCATTAAGTTCAAGCATTAAATGGTGTGCATTTGAGGGTATAAGCTATGATGCTTCCTACCATTTCACATTGGCTACGTTCAAGGTAACACAGCTTTTTCATGGCTGCGTCAGGGGAAAGAATTTGGATGCATAAATACATCCAAAATTCAAAACTAACAAGGGAGGCTGCCCAAAGACAGTTCCATTTCCAAATTAGTACGCAGAAGCCAAAGAAAGACCGGGCTGCTCTTTTCTAGCTCTGTGCCTTTGTAGCAATCATTGAACAGCAGAGGAAACATATTGGAGTAACACATAAAAAAAAAAAAAAAAATAAGCTTCCCTGAGAGGAACCATCGTCTTTTGGATTTGTAAGCAACACAGACTGCCAAATACACACTCAATGAAAATTGTGTTTTATGTGCCCCCCCTCCTTTTTTTCCCCCCATTAGGAAATGCTTTCAGAAAATTATTGGTGAAGAAACAAAACAATTAGCTTTTGCAGGAGAAAATGGAGTAAAGAATGAAAGTATTAAACTTAAGCCACTAAAATAGACCTTTGCCTGAAATACGCAAAGTAGATGTAAACATTTGCATTATCATATATAAGGGAAGTCATTTCAAAGATTACTTGAAAAGTACGTATTTAGTTATATTTGGCTTTGTGTTACTATTCAACAGCTGGCTGCGAGATAAATGTTAATTTAATTATTGTTTAATCTGCTTATTTCTCACATTTATTTCTTGCTGCCTAACCTCACAAAATAGGAAGAATGTGCTTATTCACCATTTTCATTACACCAGTGTCCTCTTATTTATCTTTGGACTTGCCTGATATCTCAACATTTCCTTTGCTTTTGGAACATCTGCCACTTCTTTATTATTTTTTACTAGCATAAGGTACTAGAAAGTTTGAGAGTTTTGAAAAAGAGCTAAAAGTATTTCAAGTAGCAAATCTGCTACTTTAGAACTTAGATTATTGGTAAAATCTTTATAGGTTTTGGCTCTATCCTTATAATAAGTTAACTACCCATTTCATAATTTGTTGTTAGAATTATGTGAGATACATGTAGATCAAGTATTTAATTTTTGTCACAGAGAGCCATTTAGTGTTAGTTCTGCTTTTTTCTAGTTGCTTTTCACTCTCTTTTTTTAAAATATGATTTTATTGATTACTAGAGGCCTGGGGCACGAAATTCCTGCCCAGCCTGTACCCTCTCCAATCTGGGACCCCTCAAGGGATGTCTGACTGCCAATCTAAGCCTGATCTGCAGTCAGACATCCCTCTCACAATCCGGGACTGCTGGCTCCCAACTGCTCGTCTGCCTGTCAGCCTGATCACCCCCTAACCACTCTCCTACCAGCCTGATTGACATCTAACTGATCCCCTGCTGGCCCAATTGCCCCAAACTGCCCTCCCCTGCAGTCCCAGTTGCCCTCAACTGCCCTCCCCTGCTGGCCTGATCACCTAATGCCAACCTCACTAAAACACTTAACCTATGTTTGTTCCTGTTGGGATAAAATGGCAGCCCCAAATTATAGTGGCACAAAACACCACAGGGTTCAAATGTTTAGGAAAATGGAGTTTGGAATTTGAATAAAACAAACAAACAAAAACAAAAACAATAAAGCCTGGGATAGGATAGTACAGAAGAGTGTTTACTGGAGAAGTAGCTCATTGACAAGAGATAGATCAACAGTGTCTCCTCATTGTTTGAAAGTGCAGATGTTTCAGAGAGAAAGCACCACTGAAATAAAAGGGAATGACTGGGGGTTTTCAAAGCATATACACATTGGGAAGGGAAAAGAAGAGGAGGAAGCCATAGAGCCAATTGATGAATAAGAGAAAAAGCCCTAAGTGCCTCTAATAGGGACCTCAGGAGTCAGGTTATCTAAGTTTGTTATTTAGCACAGGAGAAAATGGGAGGCCGCCCAAGGAAGGAAGCAGGGCCCTCTCTTC
Source organism: Pipistrellus kuhlii (assembly GCF_014108245.1). Lineage (NCBI taxonomy): Eukaryota > Metazoa > Chordata > Mammalia > Chiroptera > Vespertilionidae > Pipistrellus > Pipistrellus kuhlii. The sequence goes on along the minus strand of NW_023425405.1, from coordinate 24,039,983 downwards.
ACAGCACACCATGTTTGGAGCGTAACAAAAATATTCCTTAAAACAGAGCTCTCAATCTGGGCAGAAGTGACATTTTGGGCCCATGCATCCTTGCTTGGTGGGAGTTGGGGAAACTGCAATTTCCCTTTGTGTGGATCATGTGCCATTGAGTTGGCTCTGCCTCCTGGCTTTCCTACAAAGAAGCGATGCCCACACATCCCTTCCTGAGCAGCCTGCTCAGCTCCTGCAGACTCAGGAGCATGGCTTCTTTTATGCAGTTGATCTATCTCATTTTTGTTGTTATTGCTTTATAGTAATGCTCAAAGGTTTGAAAGAAGGGAAGTATTAAAAATATAAGCATTTTACAAAAGTTAAGGATGGGTTCTAATCGGCCCTTGTTTACATCACATTATCTTACCGATTCAATCTTTTCTATTCTACATCATTCAACAATGGCAAATGGAGATAGTACAGTACTTGATTAGAAACAGAGTTACTTAATTTTATGGTTTTTACTTTATTAAATATTGAAGGCATTTTCAAGGTATGCATATATACACTGACTCCCTCCTACAGAGTCACACAACTGTCAGCTGTATTCATTGCTACAGATCCATTTATTGCTGCAATGGAGCTCACGTTCTTTAGTTGTTTGCTTTTGTGTGTGTGTTCCATAGTGATGCCCACTGACCGCTATGTGGTAAATTGCACTGCGTATTACAGAGTGGCTCCAGGCAGTCAAATGATATGTAAAGATATAGAGCACTCTCTTTTTCTTTCAACTTCCTAAGGGAAATATTTCTTATAGAAGACTATCAAGGGTTTTATTTCCCTTCTTAAGCTTTTTAAAAACAGACTATTTGCTACGCATGCCCAAGGCACTGCTTAGGCTGTGTGAAATAGCATGCATAGCTCTTTGGAAGATGCTCACCTGCCGATGGATCTACATGCAGGATCCAAAGTTCACACTTTCCTGTATAGCACTGCATGGTAAGGGATAGAGCTCATTAGCTCTCCTCTTCTCAACACAACTGCATACAGCATGCTGGAACTTCTGCACATATGTACTCTATGGTCTTAGGTGAAGTCAGAAGAAGTCAGAGACAACACTATTCGATTGCCCAAGACACCATCCCCCTGGATAAAGCAAATCAGATGAGATTCCTCCAGCAAAGGGAAAGTCTGTTTTAGGTAAGTATAGAACTGACTGGCGATTAGGGGCCTTAAGTAGAAGGCGGGGGGGGGGGGAAATGATTCCCTTATTTTCCCCTGGAGTTATCATGTTGAATGCTTTCCCAAGACTGAAGAAGAGAATTAAAGGTAAAATTAATTTTAATCATGCACATTTCTTTTTTGTATTCTGTGGGGGAAACATAGAAAGGGAATAGGACTAATTTTAAGGTTTTACTTCACGCCATGCTCCTGAGAATACATTTTTCGGCAAATGTATATGCACTTTAATTTTATTCATATAATAGTTTATCCAGTATAGCTCTAGGCTTCAACAGCTTAAAAAACAACAACTCCTTTTTCTATAAAAGTATCACATCAAAATTCAGGTCTTGATCAATTTCACACATATTAGCCTCCTACAGTTAAGCAATTATTTCCTCTGAGATACTTGCTGCTCTCATTTCACAATGAATTTGGTTCATATAAAGGGACGAAGACAACAGAATTATAAAGTTACAGTTTATAACATTTTGGCACCAGTTCATTAAAAAAAAAATCAATCAACTGGTTATTTGGAAACATGCCACAGTGCACCAGGCTCAGAGGTAGACAGGCAGAAATAAGAACGGTATTATTGTCCTCAGAGCGCTTAAGGAGATTAAGTATTTTCATCCAGAGAAGGCAAATGTCTGAACAATATAAGACAATGTCAAACAAGTAAAAACAACACACGTGCTTTTAAATTTTAGAAGAAATTGCGATCACCATGAGTGTTCAGGCTTTTTGGGGAAGCCACATGAGTTTTTGTTTGTTTGTTTTTAAACTGGGCTTCATGGAAAAATTTGCCATCAGAATATGACACAATGAAAAGGGTCATTTTGGAATTTTAATCAGGAGAGAATTTGTGGAGTGGGTTTGTTTAGGGAGGCAGGAGGTGGAGAGAAGGAAAGCAAACTCTATAATGTCCCAGTGCAGACCAACAAAAATATCAGTGCTGAAAATATTGGTCACTGTAGTCTGCCAAATGTCTTAGTGAGTGTTAGGGGCACAGGGATGAATGAGTTGTGATAATGGATTCACAATCTAAGATAGAACAAAAAATGATTATTTCTCAAGTATATGAGTACTAAAGGATGGTATATTGATCTCTGTGGTTTGAAAAAAAGGAAATGATACTAAATTGACACTAAATGATACTAAAACTGGGTCTTGATGGATGAGCAGGAGTTTAATAGGGTAGCATACAAAGGAAGAGATTCTTGGCAGATAGTGGAAAGTAGAGTCCCTGAGGTAAAGCAAGAAAAATGAAGACTAACTACTCCAGTTGGGCTCAATGTGTGCATGCTCTTGTATGGCAGACTAAGAAAATTGGTTTTGTTTTAGGTACTGAGAGAAAATTGGAATATTGTCCTTGTATTTTAGAAATAACAATTTGGATAATGTGGGAGAAAAATGAGAAACAAAAAAGGGAGATTGATTGAAAGGCTCCTTGGTGAATCCCAATGACACATGATAACATCACTGGTGTTGGGTGCATTTGAAAAATGTTGCAGATGTGTCATATTCAATGATGCCCTATTCTCTGAGAATGAAAGCCAATGTGTTGAATGGATAAGAGAGGCAATACAGTAGAGTGGCCCTGAGGACTGACTTTAAACTCAGTTGTTCTTAATTCCTTTTCAAGCTCTGTGATCTCATAGCTGGAAAAGGCTGGGTGAGTTATTCCATCTCTATGCCTCTGTTTCTTCATCTATACAATACAGATGATAATGGCCTTGATCCTGAGGAGTTACTGAATTAAATGACTTCATACATTTGTGAACATTAGCTTCATTTAAACAGAGATTGGAACAAAGTCCTCACTCAGCACTAGCCATTGGGGAATCTGACTCCAGAGTGTCTGCTTATTATTAGTATCATAATAACAGGGCAATGATGGGAAATAAATTTTCTTCTTGGCAATGAAGGTGGTCTTGATTATATTTTTCAAGTGATGATTTTTCCCCCCTCTGGAATAAGTAAATTATGGATAGATGAGGTACTTCACAAGAACTGGTGTGGTACTTACTAAATCTTCATATGAACCAGGCCAAGATAGAGAATAAAATTTGATTTTCTCTAAGTTTTGTACTTGGGTCGCCAGAAGAATGATTTTAGCATTGATATAAATGAGTGAGCAAGACAGTTTTATACCTTACTCACAAGGTCACTGGAGCTTTAAGCAAGACAATTAATGTAAAGGATTTAGCACAGTGACAGTCATGGTGAAAGCATTTAATAGCCGTTCGTTACCATCATAGTCATCATCACTCTCTCTGGACCAGATGAAAAACATCTCATTTCCTCCAACCTTTCAGTCCCTTAGCAGAGAGCTGGATTAGCAGATGAGTCAGCACTACACAGCAGCAGGTTGGCATCAGCTGCTGGGCTCCTTTCCTAACAAGGCTGCTTTCCTGACTCCTGCCCCATAATGATATAGAATGTTAAATATTCAGGCTCTTCTCTGCTAGACTCTTGGCCATGATGTGAATTGACCAAATATGCACAGCCAAAATGAGAGCTCGTGGAATTGTGTGCATCGTACTACTTCCCTGCTTATAATTCCCCTGTTTCCCTCTCTCCTCTATAAGCAATAGAACTTTATTGAGAGAAAAGACAAAGTGAGGTTGAGACTTGACATAGATCTGCACAAGGATTGACAGAGGCATTTCAAGTTGGGAGATGATTAAAACCTGTGTGCAAAGGTTAATTTCAGAGGTTCCCAGTAACTCTACAATTATTTGTGGCATTAAGAGGCTGCAGACTAGACTGGATTCAGCAATTTCAGGGTTTAAACTAAAATAGCAGAGATCTGGGAAATCAGAGTGAGCAATACTTCAGAACTTAGGCAGAAAACTGGCAGGGGTGGTGATATGTTCAGGGGTAGCAAAATCCCAGCCTCTGGTCACAGGTTCAGCAATAGGGTTCCAACCTCTGAACAGGTCCAAAATAGACTGGAAGAAAAACTGGCAGGTTATCAACATCTTTCGGAAAACTTCACACACTAGTCACATTATTATGAGTACTACAACCAAGATCTAGGCAGAACTTTACTTGTAAAAATCTGATCATAGCATGGAAGTGGGCAAAAAAAAGCAATGGCAACAGAGAAGAAAGAAGACTCAGGAAAAAACTATAGAAATTTGGTTATCAGAAGTAGGGTCTGTGCTTGGGTTAGAAAGGCTTTAATATATCATAAAATTGAGTTATGATAAAAGATTGGTTCATACATTTAATTACTTTCTGGTACATTGTTACCAAGTAAAGGTACATACTTCCTGAGTAGTATTGTGTGATTCCTTCAAATTTATCTGGTTGACAGCTTTTATGAAAAAAGGAAGGACAACTGTGACACATATATAGTAGATATCTCAGAGGGTACCTAGAGGAGTCATTCTTTAAGTTAGCCTCAGGTTAATGTCAGAGGTTCCTAGTAACTCCACTAGAATCTGTAAGTTCCCTCCTACAAAGAGGCTCATCTCCACAACATATTATAACAAAGCAACAAATAACCAATGTACCTAAATTCTTAATGCATGGTAGAGCTCAAATTGCTTAAAAATCATCAAAGAAAAAATCATCAATCAAAAGAAAAAATCCATTGCAATACCTTACAGTCTAAATTTCCTGGTCTAGTTCATTGCCCCAGATAATTCTCATCCATAAGATTAATAGTGGAAGGAGGTGGGACTTCTAATCCAATAACCCTATATACTTTCTGATTATGAAGGTAACCAATCTCTGATTTCTCTATAGCATCACTATTTTTTTTTAATTTTATTAACTACTAGAGGCCTGATGCATGAAGATTCCTACAAGACTGGGACTTCGTTCCCCTGTCTGCCAGTACCACCTTTTAGTTCCGACCCAGAGACACCTTTTTGCTCCAGCCTGGATGTGCCTTTCAGCCTTCCCATGCTGCCCAGAAGTCCAGAGTGGCTGGGGCAGTGCCTTATGCTATGCCTGTGTCATTGCCATGGAGAAAACACAAGCGTCCCACCCCATTTCTGGTCACTTGGCTCCTGTGTATGCAAATTAATATGCCATCTTTGTTGAGTTAATTTGCATACTCACCCCTGATTGGCTGGTGGGCATCATGAAGGTATGGTCAATTTGCATCTTACTTTTTTATTAGTGTAGATTTACAACAAAATTACAAAACAAAATGGCAAAAATATTTAAGTTAATGAGATGGTTAATTTTATGTCAACTTGACTGGATCAAAGAATGCCCAGATGTTCAGTTAAACATTATTCTGGGTGTGTCTGAGAGGGTGTTTATGAATGAGATTACTATTTCAATCAGTATATTCAATAAAACAGATTGATCTCCATGATCTCACATAATAGAATTGCCCCTCCCCACCTGTATTTAAAGCCTGGATACTGGTCTTCTCTTGCCTTCAGATTTGATCTAAAATATCAACTCCTCATTCTCAAGCCTGCTCACTTTCAGACTGGATCTTACACCATCCTCTCTCCTGGCTCTTGGGCCTTTGGTCTTAGAGTAAAACTACACTGTAGGCTCTCCTGGGTGTCCACTTGCCAACTGCAGATCCTGGGACCTCTCAGTCTCTGTGACTATGTGGACCTGTTCCCTGTAACAAATCTCCTTGTTTCTATTATATATACATCGTATTGGTTACATTTCTATGGAAGGCCCTTAATAATACAGGTGACTTATCTCTCTATTATATAACTCTACAATTCTTATATTTACCATTTACCCATCAGTTAGAGAAATTACAGCCCTTTTAACATTTTTATTTATTTTGTTTTAAAAACGTCAACTACAATTTACATGCATTATTATTTGTATTTGTTTCAGGTGCACAGCTTAGTGGTTAGATAATCATATACTTGTTCTCCCCGATATTCCCAGTACCCACCTGGCCCTACTCATAGTTATTATGATATTATTGACTATATCTCCTATAATGTACTTTACATCCCTGTGCCTGTTTTCTAAAGACAATTTGTACTTCTTGATCCCTTCCCTTTTCAATCCAGCTCCCCAACCCTGTTCTCCCTGACAGCTTTCTGACTGTTCTCTATATTTATGATCCAGCTTCTGTTTATTTATTTACATTGTTTTTAAAGTTCTACAAGTAGGTGAAATCCTATGCTTTTGTCTTTCTCTGTCTGGCTTATTACACTTAGCACAATATCCTCTGGGTCAGCCCTTAAACTCAGAGGAAACAATGTGCCTCTCAGCAAAGCTAATTTGCTCCTATGCCTTTCCATCTGTTTTGGAAGCATCTGCGGCTACATCCATGTATTAAGTTTGGGGATCCTGGGCTGTGCTCTTTGCTGGTCTTACATAATTCATTTTTATTATCATAGTTAGTTGGTAGTAGTGAAGTTTGATTATTTTTTCTCTTTTACTAGTTTATCTATAAATTGAAGTTTTTAAAACATAATATATTCTCTAATGGGAGTTTTTACCTCTATTTTATCCATCTAAGTTTATTAAATTTATCCTCTTCCTTGCCATTTAATAACATTATTATACAAATATACACATAATCATGTTTTATTCATCTTCCCTGAAAAGGGCATAGGATATTTAGAAAGGCCTATAAAATGCCTTGGCTAGCATGGCTCAGTGGGTTGACCATCATCCCATGAACCCAGAGGTTGCTGGTTCATTCTCTTCCAGGGCATATACACAAGTTGTGAGCTCAATCCCAATTTGGGGCCATGCAGAAGGCAGCCTATAGATATTTATCTCTCTCTCCATATATAATCAATTTAAAAAAAAAAGAATTAAAAGGCCCAGAAACCTTGTAGAAACTAGCGTGGGTATAGTATATTAAAGTGTAATTATAAATTAAAATGTCCCCCTCTTTTTTGGGAAAGAATGTCAGTATCTAATATCACAAAACTATCCGCAGTGTCTCTTTTCTTTAATGTTGGAATATAATGCTTATAGCCATGTGACAAGGCACCAGCATGCACAGAGTATAATTAAAAGTATGTTTCCATTCAACTTCATGATGAGAGTATAGCCACTTTAGGAGATGAGATATAATACAAAATCACTTAAGTGAAGCTACACAGGAGCAGTACACTGTTCACCCAAATGCTTTCTACGTGGCACCATGTGGCTCTCACAGCACATCTATCTGTGATTTGGGAGAATAAAGTAAGCAAACTGCACTGTAGAAATGTCCAAGGTTATCTATGTTTATATCTATATACCTATATTGATCTATATCTATCTCACTTTTGACTTTTACAAAAATAAGAGGCAATAGGCTGTCCTAGAACAAAGCTAGAGTCCTAAAATGAGCACAGTTCTCTATGAGTCACCTTCCTCACTCTCCATGGTCTTCTAACAATCCAGAGCCTTCTTCACCTTAAAATAGATTTCTGAGTTTTTCTTGAACATTTTACAAATCTAAAAGTGTGTCAAAAAGTAAGGAAATCTAAAAAAAAATATTTTTGGCTACTATTTTTAGACATACATGAAAATTATTTGGAAATAAAGATATTCATATTCATTAATTCATCATTAAGAGAGAAAATAAAACCTGCCATTCTTTGATAGTTAGCAATAGCTTTAAGGGGAAATGCCTTTATATATGTGAATCCATCTATCTATCTTACTTTCTATCTTTCATTCTATCTGTCTAGGGAAAAATGGGTTGAAAATTACATGAAAGGCATGCAATTTGTTCAAAATTAGTTACACATGTTTTCAAATAAAAGCTCATAGATCCAAACCCAAATTTCTGCATCTGAATATGAAATGTTCCATTTGATTTATGAATAGCATTAATAAAATTAGGCTGAAGCTCATTTTTTAAGAACAAACTTCTTAAAAATTGACTATGTAAATGCTTCTAATTAACTATGAAAACTAGAATTTTGAAATTGATATAACTTACTCTATGTAATTTCTACTAACAATATTGTTAAGCATGGTTTTCAGAAATGTCATTTCATCTTTCATTATTTCATAGTGCACATTTTTCTAAACAGTGATAAATATTTATTGTAATACATTTTGATATTATGAAAAATGTACTAAGAAGCTAGTCATGGGCTAATAACCCAACAACTAAAGATGATTAATATTAGTATTATTTGGATTTTATTTAATTCTGAACTATTTCTTACCTATTTGAGTACTTTAATAATAATAATATTAGAGGCATATCCTACATATATTTTTGTGCAAATTTTAATTTACCATATTATATTTTCCAACGGTATTGAATTTTATTTGAGAAACATGATTTCTCATTGCATAATAATATTCCACATAAGCATGCAATGCTCAGTCATCCCTTCATTTAAAATATTTGTTTTGTTTTCAATTACTATTATGTTTTCTACATTATGATAAATATTCTGTATACTTCTTTGTTTTGTAAAATCAGAATGATTCAAAGTTAACAGATTAAAGGGGAGTGACATTTTTAAGGCTTCTTATCATTACAGTTTTACTTGAATTAAAGAATACAAGTATTACTAAACAAAGTCTCCAGTACTTCTCTAAGACCATTGTAAAACCAATCTCTTGAATCATATAAAGTGATGCCTAAATAAACACTATTTAATTTTGAGTTGTGGAAATTTGATTTAAGAAATCTTCAAAGCATATCAGTAGTTTAAAATCACTGAAAATCATTCTCAATAAATTGCTAAAACATTAAAAAATAGTATTACAATCTAGATCTTTCTTTCTTTACTTGATGAAAAAGTAACCTCATGGAACAAGCTATCACTAAAATTTGCAAGTTAAAATGAAGTAATTCCTTCAAATAAAAATGTGCTAATTACAATTTCAAATGTTCATAAAACCAAGAGAAGAGAGATTCTAATTGCTTAGCACCATAAGCAGTTCCAGGGAAATGCGTTTACTGAGATCAAACTGGAACTTGCTAGTATTTACCACAAGTACCCTGACTACACAAAATGCCAAGAAAACATATACCCTTTGTGCTATGGTCTGAACGTTTATGTTTCCCAAGTTCATACACAGTTTGCCCTTGAACAACATGTGGATTAAAGGCACCAACCCTCCAGGCAGTCAACAAAGCACATATAACTTTCGATTCCCCAAAAGACTTAACTGTTAATAGCTTAATGTGGACTGGAAGCCTTACTGATAGTATACACATGCACATATTTTGTATGTTTGTGTATTATATGCTATAGTCTTATAATAAAGTTATAAAATATTATTTTAAAAAATCACAAGGAGCCGAAACCGGTTTGGCTCAGTGGATAGAGCCTCAGCCTGTGGACTGAAAGGTCCTAGGTTCGATTCCGGTCAAGGGCATGTACCTCGGTTGCGGGCGCATCCCCGGTAGGGGGTGTGCAAGAGGCAGCTGGTCGATGTTTCTTTCTCATTGATGTTTCTAACTCTCTATCCCTCTCAATTCCTCTCTGTGTAAAATCAATAAAATATATTTTTAAAAAATCACAAGGAGATAAAGACACATTTACAGTATTTACTAGATAAAAATCCACACAAAAGTGAACCTGCAGAGCTTAAACCCATGTTATTTAAGGTTCAGCTTCATTGACATCCTAATGCCCAGGTGATGGAATTAGAGGGTGGGGCATTCATGAGGTTATTAGGTCATGAGCGGGAGCTCTCATGTAGGGGATTAGTACCCATACAAAGGAGGCACCACAGAGGCCCCTAACCCCTTCCACCAGCTGAGGGCACAGCAACAAGTCCCCAGTCTGCAACCCGGGGAACAGGCTTCCCCAGGATTCCACCATGCTACTGCCATGACCTTGGGCTTTCAGCCTCCAGAATTATGAGAAACAAATGCCTGTTGTTTACAAAGCTCCACATTTTGCTCTTTCACTAGGACAGCCTGAGAGACTAAGCTGCTTTCCCTTCACACACCCAAATGGGACTCACAGGTTGACAAAACAAAAATAAAACAGAGATTCTCTTTGGAGGTAGAATTACAAACAAAGGTGACATTTGCTGAGTACAACTTTCCACTGTAGTAGGGATGCAGAAAAGTCATTCTAAAATGGAAGCAATGCTCACCTAGACCAAACAAAAAGGTTTGAATACTTCAGTTTAGGGAACAGTTGATTTAGAAACAGGGCAGAAGCTGAATGATTTTTCTGAAAGGCTTTGTTTACATGGATGGGAATTGATTTTTTTTAATAGGTGAGAAAAGTCTTTAATAGAATTAACTTTCCTTGCACTATATAAATGCTGAATCACATTTTATGACCTTATTCTTCTTGGCAGATCACAACTTTAGAGTATTATTCCAAACATGGATTTGCGATTTAGTGGCATAAAATTAAGGCATTTTATAATAAAAAAGCACCTTATTTCAGGTATTTTCTTCTTCTTTTTGGTTATATCAGACAATAATACACATGGATTTCTTTCTTACTACTATTATAATATCATAATTTGTTCCAGAAAGACACCTTTAGTTTTCCAATATTAAATGATACAGTAAATCCCCCTGAGCAGCTAGTGTTGCTGGAGGATTGGATGGGTGGAATTCCTCTATCACTAGTGGGAGTGGGGTTTCTGTGATATCTCTAGAAAATGAATTTTTTAAGGTTCACACAGGTGAATATGTTTTTTATTTGTATATAGTTATGTTTCTTTATTTGCAAAGTTTCAGGTCCTCTAGTCCAGTTTTGGAAAATGTGCAGCTGGGGTTTAGTAGAGCTTTTAAAATAGGGTCCATGCCCAGAGTTTCTATTCCATGTTAGAGCTGAGTCTGGTGTAGCATTAGGCTGATCACTGTCCACTGTGTGTGCCCCACATGGCCATGAGCCATGGGGGTGAATGCAGGGGAGTGCACCCCTGCAACAGGAGATCCAAAAGAGCAAGAAGGCCAAAAGCACAAGAGCCAAGAGAGAGCTCTCTGATCAGGAATTAACTACCTCAATGTCACGTCCTTGCAGTGGCCCATGCCTGTTCTGGCCACTGACTACTCCCCAGGCGTGACTGACGGATAAGCATCTTCCCACGTCACCCAGACCTCACTGACACATATCTATTGTCCAGTCCCTCCCCCAGTTGATTTGCAGGAAATAGACCTGTGGAGTGTTAAACTGCAGCTTTTTGGCAAAGCTGTATAAATGGCATGGATATATTATTTAGTCTTCCCTTTGTTCTTTTCCTGTTAAATAATAACCAGGTTATTATAATGGCATCACTAGAACTTTAAAAAAAATCCCCCAGTTCAATCAAAGAGACAGATCTGTAGGTTAGTGTTTTCCAAACTGTGGTAACCACTTGTTTTTAGGTCATGAAATCATTTAGTGGCAACTTTTATTTTTTAATGGGAGAGAAAAAGAAAACATCCTAATTATTAGAGTGCATTGATAAAGGTAATTTATTTTTCCAAATTAATTATTTTTTTCATTGTTGCTACTTACACTGTTACTTTTACATTTAATCAAATTTGGCAAGATGCATTAAAGTGCATATGGAAATTGTGTTCTATGTACACTATATATTTGTAGGATGAATGAATGGAGTTATGACATTTTGGATTCCCCTTTTCCTTTACTTCTTAATAAACACAATTTCAATGAGTATAGGATTCGACTTTTTAAAAATGTATGTGTCTCTATTTACTTACTAAAATTTCTCAAACTTGAGCAATGATATCTGATGTCATCTCAGTTTTCACTACATTATAGGAAAAAAAAAACACAGCAGCGATCTGAAACACTAAGGTATTTTCATTACAATATGTAAGAGGGGGAGACTATAGAAATATTTAGATTTCATACCAGTTTCCCTTAATTTGCATGGATAATTAGCTAAATGACACAGATTTCTAAAGTCCAATTTTATCACACTTAAGCAAATCTATTAAAGTATATTAGCTGTTAAGTGTTTGATTTCTTTATTCTTTATTTTTTTTAATAAACACAGTTTAAATTAGATGAGAGTATCAGAGAGTCCTAAATTAGACAAATTCAATTAGTAACTGTTAGCTGATCACTATGTTTAGGGTCTTATTCTTTCCATTATAATGATCTCAGGAAGTTGGATTTGTTAAGAGCACTCCAGGAGGGAGGCCTTGCCACATATTTTTATGGTTCTTCACTAGAAAAGAACCATGAATCATGACACGATTTAGTGAGTGTTCCATCTGTGGTAAATATTTATATGTGTATTTGTTTTATGTGCTATACTGATCTCTCCAGATATTTTCTATTTACTAAATCTCCCCAAGTGAATTTGTACTGGGAAGTAGTGATAAAATATGGTTGATCAATCATTTTGACTTGGAACATTCTGGGGGAAAAGCACAACTAACAAAGCAAAAACTGAAAAAGTAAACATCTAGGTAGTTCACACCAGCCTAGGATTTCAAAAACATCTCTTACAGAATGGTCACTATGTCTTCCTTCAATGCTTTTCAGCAACAGTCCATATAGAAACAAAAAAAGCCTATTTACCAAAAAACAAAACAAACAAACAAACAAAAAAACATACATAGTGAAAACTGGATCAAATGACCACTGTGCTGACCTTGACAAACATTCCCAGGACACCTTTTGTGTCATAAGTGCTGTTCTATATGTCAGAGATAGAACAGGCCTGTCTACTGCCCTAAAAGATCTGACCACATAGAGGGGGAATGAGATGAACACATAGTATGACCTGTTAGGAACAGTGTCAGGGGTATGCATATGGCGTCACCAGTGAACCTGGGAAGCCTAGCCGGAGGGCCAGCAGTCATGCAGCTGAGCACTTGGTCACAAACCTCCTCTCTGTGTTTCTACATCTCTGTCCAAGATGCTCAGAAACATTAGTTTTTTCTGTCTTCTAAGGAGTCCTTTACAAAATAAACACAACCACTGCTAGAAACATCTAGTGAAACTGTGTGAACATTTTACTGCTTAACCGTTACATAACATGTCGAATTTTTCTTTGTTTAGAATATCTCACTTTGCAATTTCAACTTTCTTTGTACCACATTACTCAAAGAATATTCCAACGTCACTACGTCTGTCTGTTCAGGTAACAGACCTTTGAAGCCATAATTGGATTATTATAATGCCATTACTAATTGTAAAAATATCTGAATGACCATGAATTCCAAAGATACCAGGTATTATTATCAATACATCAGTAAAATAAACATTCTTTGTTTTTAAAGATAAAATAGTCACTTAAAGAAGTCTCAATTTCTACATTAAATAGGAATTAGCATTTATAAGAAATAGAAGATTTTGGTACCCTAAGACAGCCCCAACCAACTTTTCTCTTTGTCCACACCTCACTTTCTCAGTAAGGTTCAAGTCTCCCTTATTCAATCAGCACTCAAGGCACCCAAGAAAGAATCTCAAAGTCTGGATCCAAATATAACCACAAGCATGTAACACCAAGCAAACCAAACCAAACCAAACCAAACCAAACTAAACCAAACCAAACCAAGCAAACCAAACCAAACCAAACCAAACCAAACCAAACCAATGCAACTTTATCTGCAGAGATCGCTTCAGCAGTTTCAGGAGCAAACATCAGGAGATTTCACTGACCTGAGGAAATGTCTATTTGGCTCATCTTGGTCTGTGTGACATTGATGTGAACACCAACTTTGCTTTCGGTGAGGTCAATCTCCACGTTGCCCAAGTTGTCTGCAAAGTGACTGAAGAGCAGGAGGCCGTTGGGGTTCCAAGTCCTGAACTGGAAACTGACCACAAACAGGTCCTGGTGGAGCCGCCCAGGCACCTCCAGGTAACTGGTGGCATTGAAAAAGACGGGCACCGTGTAAGGCTCCACACAGGAGAAACTCAGGTTTCCCTGTAAAACAGAAGGGCGTTCTTTGAGGAAAAGGCACAATAAAATAAAGATCCATGGAAGACAGTAGACAAAGCTCTAATTTTACATATTTCAAAGCAGAGCTTTAGCCTGTCCCAAACTATCACATGTATTGTAGTAGGCTGAGTTGGATTTAGCAATCGGATACCTTGACATGAGTCTACTTGGAGTGTAACAGTAGGCCTAACTAGGGGTAGAAGTTAGCCATCAAGTTTGGATGTAACAAGCACAATCCACATGAAATTGATGGGCAGCCTGTGATGGACTGGCCAGGGGTGGGCTGAGCATCTCTGAGAGCTTCGGAGTGGACCACTGGATCCTCTGAAGACAGCCAAAAGCTGCTTTTTCCCCCTAACTACTGTGTTTCCCCGAAAATAAGACATCCTCTGAAAATAAGACCTACTTACAGGTTTCCTTCTGAGTGAAATATAAGACATCCCCCCAAAAGAAGGCCCCCCTAAGCTAAACATGAGAGATTTGGTCCACTGATTCTGAAAGAAATGGAGTCACAAGAAATTCACCAGGAAATTCAGGAATTGGATTGTTATGATGATGTTCCAGAAGATGATGACATGATTGTCATTGAATAAATGAGTAAATTCTTGATACTGTAGGATTCACAGTTTGTCTGGTTTGTGTTGACAACTACCGTACTACCATACCTTATACAGATAATAAATTTCCTTTATTTTCATTTAACAATAAATGTGTACTGTATTCTTCTTCATGGAAAAATAACACATCCCCTGAAAATAAGACCTAGAGCATCTTTGAGAGCAAAAATTAATATAAGACACTGTCTTATTTTCGGGGAAACAGGGTAATTATGCATCAGCTGGAGAGGGGATGCCTCTGTCTTCTTCTGGATATCCTATTCAGATGGTTATTATTATATTACTCTGGTCTCAGTGGGAATCATGGTCCTTTGCTTGCTATTTATTAAACTGATATTCTGGAACAAATGATCTTGGGTTTATACCCATATTTATGTATAATTTTAATTATTTAGTATTAGCATAATTTTGATTATTTCAGAAGTTTTTATTCACCTCAAAATCCCACTGAAATTTCCATGAACTGTGCTTAAATAATAATAAATTAATGCTTATGGAAACAGTGACATGAGTGTACAAAATTAAAGCAGAAATTGGAAAACCATTCCTTCTGTCTCATACTCCCCATATTTTATACACACAAATTTTATATACTGAATTTTATTTTGGTATACACTAAATTTTATATTCTAGGGTCTAAGTACCTTCCTTTTAAAGATCTGAAAATCTACATTTGTTTTCAGCTTCTTTGCTCCCACCATAATATTCAGAGGAATATGACTTTATATTTTTAACTGGCCCTTCAATATTTTTTACACAACACCATTATCTACCTCAAGTTGCATAGTTCTTTCACTCCAGCACGTGAACTATTAAATCTATTGCAGACTCTCTCTAAATTAATATAAAAGTTAAATTTGTTGTGTACCTTCACTGATGATTATTTTTACATGTTTACTTTTACCAATAAAACCTACCATCTATTGCCAGCTAATTGATCTCAAAACCTAGAGTACTTCCAGGATCTACACATTGGTAATTCTAAAGTCAGTTCTATACAGTTGAGCCCAATGTAAGTATGATTAAAAAAAATGCTATGATATTGTTATCCAATAGTCCATAGAAAATACAAGTTCTGTGATTTTTCTATGAACCAATATTTCTGGGGTAAAAGATCTTACCACATTTGAAGGCTCCAGTTTCTTCCTTCTTGCAAGATCAGTTATGTTGATGCCATTGTAGTTAATGCTTTCCATGCAACCTTTGAAATTCTTTCTACTGCTGGAACTTGGCTTACCAGAGAAAGGTATGCCTCCAAAGGTGATCTTTGAGAAATAAACAACAATAAAACATTCACACTGTATCTGAATTTTAAAAAATAACATTCACATTTAATGAGACAGAACAATCAATATGGGCGAGGTTGGTTATATTTACATCAACCAATATATACAGACATTTTTCTGCGTCCAAAATCTATTATATTTTATTTTTTTTGTTATTGAAGTGCACAATAGTGTTAATTCTGACAATTAGATTATAACTTGAGCAAGAAAATAACAACAATTCCTTGAGTTTTTGCTACTCAAAAGGCATTTTATAATTTATCCTGAGAATGTTTTAAAACACTTTACAAAGCAAACATATTAAGTAATATTAAAAATACATTTTTATGTTTATCCTTCAAAGATACACCATCAATAAATGCCTCTAGTCATCATGAGATAATCAACACTAATATATAAGTGTTGATAAAACTGCAGCCAACAGCAAGGAATATTGTATTTACCTGACATAAACTTATTGTAGTCTATTGTCCATTAAAGTCAAACATTCATTAGACTTACGGTGAATAGAGAAAATAGTTCAGGAAGTCTCATTACTACATTGAGTAGGAACATCTTAGAATTTGGGGGCTGTAACTTGAGAAGTGCAGGCTTATAAATATTATAGGTCTTTTAAATTATAAGGAAGAAGGTCACTATGTCTTCCTGTGAATCTCTAGCTATTATTACCTATAAAAAAGATGATTTGTTTTCCATATATCTTTGATCAAATTACAGCACTGTAATATCATTATCATGGAATAAAAATTAGACTCACTTATGCATTGCTAATAATTAATCAGTAGTAAATGAGTCTACTAATCATAGATGTAATATCATGATATATAATATAGATATTATGTTTAATTATCACTCACTGTTATCATTATCAATTTTTCTTACAAAGTTTTGAAAGCAAAAGTTTTTAAATGTCAAGACTTCATATTTGATATACAAGCCAAAGATCTTTATGTGCTAGGAGGTCTTTAGAAAATTATGTTCCATTATTTAACAACATGTCATTTTAAATGTCTAATTAGATTTATATTATATCATAAACCACAAATCATTGATGGCTTATGAAATTTAGAATAATTCACTTAATAAATTTAAAAAATAATGGTTAGCTATATATCATTTACCATAAAGTTTATATATAGGAAGAAAAGAGAAAAGCTTAGAATATATTTAAAAATTAGAAAATTACAAAAGGAAAAACTGAGAATAGCCAAGATCATAGAATTATTGTAAAACAATATTTTTAAATTGCATTGAATTGAACTTATTAGGTATGTATAAGTTTACCTAACACCAAAGGTAAGGATTATTGATACTTTAAAGAAGGATTTAATTTCCTATCTATAATTTATTTTATCAATTTATTTCCAAGTTGATAGTAATAAAATAATTTATGCTTAATGACATGCAGTATCACATTTCTTCTAGCTTAGGCAAAAGAGAACACTTTATTATAAAGATTTGAAATACTCTATGAATTCAAAGCTAGGAATGCAGCTCATTTCAAGAAATACTACAATCAGGGATGGATTTTATGAAACATTCATAAAAAAATAACACCAATCCTCTTCAAACTATTCCAAAATTTTAAGAGGAAGGACTCTCAAGCTCATTTTTATGAGGCCACATTACCCTAATTCATACAGGAGATAAAGATACTACAAAGAAAAATATATAATAGGCCTGATGATCATAGATGCTGAAATCCTCAACAAAATATTACCTATTGAAATATACTTAAATTCAAGTTTGTAAGTGGTGTTTGATTCCTTCTCTTTGTGTATAGCTTATCTATGGCTTTTCATTTTCCTTGGGGAGGCTGATTCAAACACTCCTCGCTTCTCTGCTTTCAGCAACCCTTGGCACACATCCCACCTCATGGAAGGTGCTCAGGTGAAGGAAGCATCATGGGCTCTATTTACCAGGCTCCTTACAACTGAGAGATGTGGGTTCCAATCCCAGTTCCTAATGCAACTAATAATGTGAGAATGTAACTAATCACTTATTTCTGGTTTTGTATTCTCATCAGTAAAATGAAGTGGCTGGGCCACAAAATACTTTCTGAAACTGTAACTATTCTGATATTGAAAATGGTTCATGACTCATAAGATTGACTTATTACTGATATTGCCATTCAATGATAACCCTGAAATATAGTTGCATTAACCATCTTATTAGCTACCAAGATTTATAAAGTGTGGAAGACTATAATATACCTCTAAGTGTCCTTTCTCCCAAAACTTCTTTAGAGGAAAAAAAATGCTTTTCAGTTCTACACATTGTTCCCTATCCAATTATAGCCTTTACCAACCTCTTTGAAGAAAGTTTTGGTTTCATGAGATTTAAATGAAAGGTCTGTGTGGGACTCCAAGACTAAAGTTAGAATGACTTTTCTTCCCTCTCTCTCCTCCCCATGGGCTAGAAAGCAACATGGAATTAATAGCAACCTTGGAGTCTTCTGCAGTGGGGATGGACTAGCAAGAGGAGAGAGAGATGGGGGTCTTGATGACCATGATGCTGCCATTTGCACACAGGGCTACCTGCCTAGGGGCTCCTTTTGTATGAAAGAGAATAAACATAGGGTGTTTTTTTTTTTAATGTGTAGTCTAATGAAGTATAACTGACATACATGATTCACTGCTCCAACATCCTGCTACTTTGCTTTTGACGATGTCCTGTCCTGTTGAAGTTGTGCTGATAAAATCAGTGTCACGTGTAAAGTGAACACAAAGTCAGTGTCAATTCTGATTCCAAAGTCTGGGGAGTTGCCCGGTGCAGGTGCACACAGCCTGTTAGTAAATAATTACTATCATAGGAATAAAATAAAATTAAAATTTGCCCTTTCATTTTATGTGTATTTTGTTTTTCACATGGCTACTGAGTTCTTAGGGAATAAACGTTTATTACGTTGTTTGGGTCTAACCACTATAGAAGAGTCTAAGATGGCTGTGGAAAGTTAATAAGACATCAAGAGTTCCATGAATTCATGAGTTCATAAACCTCTGGCTGATTAATATTTCATCCTGTTCATTTTACTGCTATGCGTTGCTTGTTCATTTAGCATTATCCCTTTTTTCTTGGTATACATTATGCTGTGATTATTATGTTATCACAGAATTCTTGTTACTATAAATGATTAACTTTTTTAATGGACATTTAAAGGTTGAATTGCTCTGCAAATAATTCATTAAAATACCTAATATGCCTACCTGAATATTTTACTGGACCAATATCATAGCTTCCTTAATCTTTGATCATTTGGAGGATAAGAAATAGCCTTTTTTATTTAAGGATAATTTCTTTAAAATACTATCTATTTTAACTCCTTTAGTGACAATTATATCTGAGAAAGTCGAACTTGTCAAAAAGAACTATTAATAGTTATAAGTTTATAAATGGCCTACTATAAATCAGAACTCAGGGTTTCTTATTTAATATTTTGTAATAAATATTAGGCAACTCTTCATTTATAATACTGTGTATGATGAAGTAAAATAGTGTAATTTATATTACAATGAATGAGAAATGGAAAGATTATAACAAATTTATTCAGGATTTATTAAATAATCCTGATAACATGATAGACGTTCTTTCTCTTCAAATTGTTACTTTGGCACCAAGATATTAAAAATATTTCAAATATTTATGATTTGAAGTTTATAAAAGAATAAAATGACATATTGATAACCTAATTGAAATTATAAGTTGATTTTTCTGTGGAGAATAAAATGAAAATGGTGCAGGAAGGCACATAATTAACAATAATACAAGTGGGAGATTGAGGCAGCCACTCGACATTGACCACAGTTTGTATGTCCTCAAGCTCACCTCGTAGTCTAAGTCCAGGTAGTCGAACTCCCCGTTGGTGCGGAAGTGCTGCACGCTCCTGTCCAGCGTGAGGTCAATGCTCCGGCCCTGGCGCTCAATGACCACGGAGTGCCAGTGGTGATCATCCAGCAGGCTCCCCATCATCACGGACGTGTGGCCATAGATGGGGCCAAGCTGGTTGCTTCCTGCACCATGGGAGTGGAAAAGAAATAAAGTGATGACACCATGGCTCTGGGTAGAAGAAGGCATTTCATTGAAACACTAATGGCTCTAGTGCCCATCAGCAGATGAATGGATAAAAAAGCTGTGGTGCATTTACACCGTGGAATATTTACACCGTGGAATATTCTGCAGCTGTAAAAAATGAAGGTTCTCTTGCCCTTTGCGACAGCATGGATGGACCTGGAGATGATTATATGTTAAGTGAAATAAGCCAGTCAGAGAAAGACAGATACCATATGATTTTACTTATGTATGTGGAATCTAATTAACAAAATAAACTGATGAACAAAATAGGTTCAGAGACATGGAAACATGGATCAGGCTCACAGATCCATAGGGAAGGGAGGAGGAAGGGGGATTGGGAAGAGATTAACCAAAGAATTTAGTATATGCATATATGCATAGCTCATGGAGACCAACAATTGTGTCATGAAGGACTGGGCGGGGCGGGAGCTCAGTGGAGGGGGGCTAACATGAGGGAGAAGGAGGAATGAGGAACATCTGTAAGACTCAACAATAAAAATAAATTAAAACACACACACACACACAAAAGAAAGAAAGAAAGGAAGGAAGGAAGGAAGGAAGGAAGGAAGGAAGGGAGGGAGGAAGGAGGAGGGAGGGAGGGAGGGAGGGAGGGAGGGAGGGAGGGAGGGAGGGAGGGAGGAAGGAAGGAAGGAAGAAAGGAAGAAAAAAAGAGAAAACACCCACTATGGGTTGATGCTTTGTCTACTGGAGTTGCTATAAGGAAAACCAGCATGTGACTATACAAAAAGGTTTATGTTCAAAGTTCATAAAAGCTAATAAAGATGAAAATATCTGTTCCCTTAAAAATAATGAGTTTAAAAAATGTGGTTCCTGTTGAAGTCAGTGTCCCATGAGCTCTGAGGCCAAAGGGCCCAGCTTCTGCTGTTCAATGATGCTGGGCAAGTTGACAACTTCTCTGGGTCTTTTGTTTCTTCAGATGTAAAAAAGGGAAAATAATAGTACCTGCTTTACAAGGTTGCTGTGAGGATTACATTACTTAGTGCATGCAAATCCCTAGCATACTTCCTGGCCTTTGGTAAATATTCATTAAATAGTACCTGTTAACAGTCTATTATTACTGAGGATAGTGTGGTTATTTTTTGTCAAGAACATGCATCATGACAATTGTCAATTTCCTCTGAATCTAAATACCATAACTTTAAGCACAATGTAATATTTAGTGACATGGAAAAGTGTAGAAGTTATACTTTAAAATAACAACCTGCAAAAATATATATGTAGCTTTAAGCTAGTTTTGAAATAAGATATCCATAGAAATAAGACTACAAATAAGAGAGAAAGGCTGTGAGAATTCAAAATGTTTACTAAGATCATCTGGAGATGCTGTGTATGTACTTTATACACTTTCTATTTTATCTAATGAAATATTACTTTTAATGGTAGGGTGAAAATAAAATCTATAAAATATAATATTGTTTCAGAATGAAAATAATAAAATAAGAAAAACACAGAAATGCATGAATAATTATGTCCCCCTTTCCCCATATTTAAGATGCTAATGATACCTATATCTGACATTTTTTGTGGATTTCCTAGATCAAATTTCTTTCTTTAGTCATGAAATCAAATATGATGATTGTGGGTGTATGTGGAGGAGGAAGGGAGAAGAAAAGAAATAATAATTCAGGTGAAAGGCTACATTAAGTTTTATTTAAGTAGTTAGACTAGAAGACTAAGCAGCAGATGTTCCTGATGTACCTGACATTTAGGTAATGGCCTTAAAAAGGGACAGTGCATGAGTGACTGTTTCCATGGCAGCCATAAACTTCAGTCAGTCAATAAAAGCCCTTAAGTAAACTGCTCTCTAGGGCAGAGTGTGTGTGTGTGTGTGTGTGTGTGTGTGTGTGTGTGTGTGTGAGAGAGAGAGAGAGAGAGTGTGTGTCATATGAGCAATTACTTGTTTCAGAACAGTAATGTAATGTCACACCTTTATAAAAGCATAGTGGCTCTGTATATTTCACATTTTTAAGAGAAAAGTGTGAAAACTATAAACTTTTAAAGATATAATCCAGTTGCTATGTGTGTATATATATTTTAAAAATAACTCACTTTTCCCCCCCTGGGTTTCTCTCCTAATTTCCTCCTTATTAACTTAATTTTTTCCATCAAAATTATATGTTTCAAATGTATAATTCTCTCTGATACGTCATTTGTATATTGTCTTCTTAACTCCTATTGAACCTGTTTCAAAAATTATTTAGGACTAAATTTTCCCCTTGGTAACACACAGATACATGTTCAATAGTAAGAGTAGAGAATACTGTGAATAATTTATATGTAAAACATTAGCACTTATGTCCACTTTTGTAAAGAGTGTGGTCTATTTCTTTTTAGTCATTTTTTTATATTACATCCATATTATTCTGATAGTAAATCACCAGTAACCTCTATATTGCTAAGCAGTAACCTCCCCTTTCTGTCTTCTTATGTGACATTTTAAGAGACTTCAACACAGTAAGCACCAATTTTCTTTTCTTTGTCTCTAACATCACATATTCTTATTTCTTCCTATCCATTGCCCCCGACTTAGTCTCCAAACAGCACCTTCTCCTCTCAATCTCAGGCATGTCACTCTAAGAGAAATCTCAACTTTGATGATGATCAATCAGAAATTAAAATGCACCCTGTCCAAACAGAACTCTGCTCCGTAGTTCCTAGAGGAAATGTCTAGGAAACTAATGATCCTCTAAACTAATGTTCCTCTACAGAGAAAATAGAGCTTTCTCTAGTTCTGAAAATGGCACTTAACATCTATTGGCACCAAAGTTGTATCCTAGAAATTACCTTTTACTTAATCTCTTCCTTTCTTACTAAACACCCAATTCATTACAAATCATGCTGAAAATGCCACTAAAATCATCTCCACAGTAGACCTATTTTTCAGCATCTCCACTGACAGCCACCTTCTGAAAAACAGAGCCAGCTCGTCTTGTACCCGAGGAGTCCATCTTCAACTCTCATGCGGATGGAACCATTATCTTTATAGAGGTCTCAGTAAACATCCCATGTTTAAAAAAGTACCTAACCCTGTGCCATGCTCTACAGCAGGGGTGGAGAATGTTCCTCTCATGGGCTGCATAAGGCCTGTTAAATCATTTAGTCTATCCCTGTCAATACATTAGGTATGAGTTAGTTTAATTTCCCCCTCCAAATATAGCAGACTAATTTTTAAGTTGATTAATTTGTATGGCCTGCAAATAATGTTATAAATATCCAAATAACCCTTGGTAGAAAAACGGTCCCACACCCCTGCTCAACAGGTTCTGACAGGATTTGAACAATTCCTAACTTTCAGATTTCATCGTCTCTCTCAATTACTCACTGCCTCTACACCCTCTTCCTTGCTTAAGGAACAGCAAGGAAGGGCTCTGTCTGTAGTGAATGCTTACTTTAAAAGCTCTTCCCCTTGTCCCTGACAGCAACTTGAACATCTTATAGAGGACCTTTCTCACTTCATATTCTAATATTGATCCCTCTTATCTCTGCAGTATTATATTAGCCCATTTAATTGATTTCATACTATGGTTAAACTCGGTGGGCTCACTTATATGAAGTTTTTACTCATTCAATGCAATCAACTCTTTGTATGCTGGACTCAACCAATCATGAATAAAAAACAGATTTTAGCATTCTAACATAAGATTCCAACCTCAGATTCCTTACCTCAGATTCCCAACCTCCAATAGAAAATACTTTTTTTAATCCATAGTTGGTTGAATTTGCCTATGCAAAGAACTGACTTTAGTCAAAAGTTACATGTGAGTTTTCTACTGAGGGAAGGTTTATATGTAGTTCAAAGGTCAATTATACTTATTATTTGACATCATTTATTGTGATTTAGTTATTTTAAGATAATAACACACAAGACACTATCTTACTCCTCCACCAGGTCATACATTTTTTGAACCCAAGGTCCTTCTCTATTTATTCACCAATGTATTCAGATGCTAATGTACACATTGTATAATACTACAGGTGTTTTGCATATATATTTTTAATAAATAAGTATATCAATACATCAATATATACTGTAGAAACCACTGTGGGATAAACTGAACTGATAACAATGTAAACATTTTTTATAATTTACATTTTAAGGGTTAAATAACATTAATACTTCTCTAATGAAAATATTAATACATGGAAAGAATGATGCCAAAAGTTGAAACATACCTAGGTTTAAACTGAAGACCAATTTGGCTTTTTTCAGTTCCAATGTAATGTAATCACCTTGCTGTCCTTCCCCATGTAAGATCACCCCTTCACTCTCAGTGGTTTTAAATTTCAAGGCAATGACATCTTTCAGTGTTTTCATCTTCTTGTTTCTGAATCTATATGGCAACACAACATGGCCATCAAAGTTGATAACATCAGCCCCTGAAATAAGAAAAACAAACAAACATATTAGAGTTCAGTTTTTGTGTGTTGCCATCCGGTGTGAAGTAAATCTATTTCCAACCATTGTCTGCACAGAAAAAAATAAGAAAGGTTTTATGCTGAGAAATATGGAGTCCTGGATTCTTGTCCTATTTCTTCTTTTGATTGATTGTGTGTCCTGTGTGGATTGTATTGGAAGTAGTCATAAAGAATGGTTTCAGCCCTGCCCCTGTGGCTCAGTGTTGAGTATCTATATATGAACCAAAAAGTCAAGGAGGTCAAAATTGGATTCCTGGTTGGGGCACATGTGCAGATTGGGGACTTAATCTCCAGTAGGGGGTGTACAGGAGGCAGTCAATCAATGAGTCTTTCTCATCATTGATGTTTCTATCTCTCTCTCCCTCTTATTTCCTCCCTGAAACCAATAAAAATGTATTTAAAAATAATGGTCTTCAATTGTAATTATGTTGATTAAGACAAATGCCATCCATGATTTATATACTTCAAATTTTTAAGTATATAAAATTTGGGAGTCTAGAGTTTATTGAAATAAGTAAAAGATTTAATTCCTGCAGTATAATGAAATCTTAATGTCTTCCTTTTTAAATGAGGCTAATTCTTATGATTTTAAAATACACATTTTATTCACAAATTAGCTTACCTTTGACAAAATAATGAAAATACTTGAATTCAGGGTTTGGTGATATATTCAACTTCTAAATTTTTTTTTTTTATTATATATATATCTTACTACATTTTGAGTAAATTTCATGATAGTGCTCTGAGTTTATAGCTAATTGAACTTAAAGAAGCTTTTTACCATTTGCTCCTGGGCTTCACATCTGTCTGCAATTTCATGTTAGCTCCCTGCCTTAAGAAGGGAAAATCCGGCTACTCATCTTTTTTACTACACTGAGCTTTAGCCATAAATGATTTAAGAGAACAAATATCTAGTCTATATCGTGACTAGAAAATTTCTAATTTGATTTTAGGTAATTTCAATGAAGACAAAATTATATGAAGTTTTTAGAAGTATAAATAATTTTGTCACCACGCTCAAAAAGGAGGTGATGGTGGGGATTTGTTTTATAGCGGATACTTAATGTACCCCTGAAATGGAAATGGAATGATGTAATTTATTATGCCATATTGGTCAGTACCTTTCCAATCCAAAGATCAAGCTTTGAGTACAAATAGAAGCTAACTTCTCATAATTAGAATTTTGTCATTAAAAGTATTTTAAAATCCACTTATTTGGCTTTTAATTTGAAATCATAGAGAACCTAGTCAAACTGGATAGCTCTAATCTATATATATAACGAGCCAGGGTCCATAAGATCCAAAATGACTGAAGGGTCCATTGAACACCGAAGTCACCAGGACAACCCAGCACTGACTGCCAAGGAGACTGCTATCAGGCCCAGACAGAGGCAGGGAGAAAAAACCAGGGCCTGATAGCAGCCTTCGTGGCAGTCAGTGCTGGGTCAGCAGGGCAAAAGTCAGTCCTGCAGTCAGTGAACATAGGTTCAATTAATATTAAGTGAACATAGGGTCAATTACAATAATATCTCTTTGAGAGGAATCAAGAATATACAGTACAATGTAGAGCAATTACTTACATTATTTCACATAAAACTCTTCCAACTAAGTTATTTTCCTTTATTTAAAATGTATCATTATTCTGGAAAGTATTCAGGTATGCCTTTGTTTTAATTTTTTTGTTTCCCATTGATTTCCTTCACCCTGCACCCGCCCCTTCCAGGCCTTCACCAGACTATTTTCTGTGTCCATGGGCTATTCCTATCTAATACATAAAAATCTAAAAATATTTAGAGAAAATAAAATAAAAAAATATGCCAGGTAAATATTGAACAGAAGAGCTGAAGTTGCTGCATAAATACTTGATACAGGCTTGAAGCCAATACACAACTCATGAGATAAAGTTAGTCATTGTAACATAACAAAAGGTTCCTTTCACTAAAGAAATAAGATGGTTCCCAATACTTATACACATAATAGAACACTGTGGAGGTTCAGAATGAACCTCACCAAGTTGTATCTCAGTTGTATGCAGATTTTTGAGCTAAGGGCAATTTTAGCTTCAGGCTCAAGTGAAAATACTGCCCTCCCTTTACCTAAAAAAAAAAAAAAAAATGAATTAGAGGCCTTTCCCATAATAAGACATTATCCTATACTAGAGGCCCAGGGCATAAAATTCGTGCATGGAATGTGTGTGTGTGTGTGTGTGTGTGTGTGTGTGTGTGTGTAGGGGGTTTTCCCCTCAGCCCTGCCTGTACCCTCTCCAATCTGGGACCCCTTGAGGAATGTCCAACATCTGGTTTAGGCACAATCCTGGAGATTGGGCCTAAACCAGCAGTCGAACAACCCTCTCACGATCAGAGACTGCTGGATCCTAACTGTTCACCTGCCTGCCTCTCAGATCGCCCTTAACTGCCCCACCCCTGCTGGCCTGGTCACCCTCAACAGAACCCCTGACAGCCTACTCACCCCAAACTGCCCTGATCACCCTTGCTGCTCCTCCTGCCAGCCTGGTCACCCCCAAATGCCACCTCCACTGGCCTGGTCATCCCTAACTGCACCCTGCACTGCCTGGTTGCCTTCAAACAGCGCCGCCCTGCCAGCCTGGTCACCCCTCACAGCCCCCCATTGCTTGCCTGGTCACCCCAAGCAGCCTGCTGCTTGATCATTTGGTTTCCCCTCATTAACCTCCCTGCAGACCTAATTACCTGATGCAGCTTGTTCAGTCATCCATTCAGTTGCAATGGTTGCTTAGGTTTTTAGATGATAGGTAGATAGATAGATAGATAGATAGATAGATAGATAGATAATAAAAGGCTAATATGCAAATCGACTACACAGCAGAACAACCAGTTGCTATGACATGCACTGACCACTAGGGGACAGATGCTCAATGTAGGATCTGGTCCCTGGAGGTCATTGTGCTCCCACAGGGGGAGCACTGCTCATCCAAAAGCCAGGCTCATGGCTGACTAGTGAAGCAGTGGTGGTGGAAGCCTCTTCTGCCGCTGTGGCAGCACTAAGGTTGTCCGACTGATGGCACAGGCCAATTCCCCAGGGCTCCCAGACTGGGAGAGGGCATAGTCTGGGCTGAGGGATCCCCCTCCGAATGCACTGGGCCTCTAGTTACTTTAAAATCACAATACTGTCTCTGAATTTGGGGTAAGGGTGATGGAAGGAGATTTGACTTTGGATGATGAACACAATACAATAGAATTATACACCTGAAACTTTTACAATCTATTAATCAATGTCACCCTAATGAGTTCAATAAAAATTAAAAATATATAGTATAATAAAATAAAATTTAAAAATTAAAAGAAAGAAAACCTATGTTCTTCCTTCAAATCATTGATAGATTTTAAATTTTTTAAAAATGTTTACCCCATTATATTAAATATTGGCATTTTAAAAAAATAGTATAGAGAATTCCTGTATTTTAAAAAGTTCAGAGAGAAAATTTTAACTTTGACATTTAAGTTATAATTCTTATATTCCATTCTTTACTGTCAATAACAAGATTTTCTTAATCTACAGAATTCTCTTCTCTGAGACTATAAATCATAGAAGTTTATTTACTACTAAAGGCCTGGTGCATGAAATTCGTGCATGGGGGTTGTCCCTCAGCCCAGCCTGCATTATCTCTAATCTAGCACCCCTCGAGGGATATCCCACTGCCTATATAGGGCAGTCGGACATCCCCTCACAATCGAGGATGGCTGGCTCCCCACTGCTCGCCTGCCTGTCTTCCTGATTGCCCCTAACCACTTCTGTCTGCTAGACTGATCACCCCCTAACCACTCCTCTTCCAGCCTGATTGATGTCTAACTGCCTCCCTGACAGCCTGTTTGCCCCCAACTTCCCTCCTCTGCCAGCCTGGTATTCCCTAACTGCTCTCCTCTACAGGCTTGGTTGCCCCCAAGTGCCCTCCCTTGTAGTCCTGGTACCCCCCCCCCCCCAACTATCTCCCCTGCTGGCCATCTTATGGTGGCCATCTTGTGTCCATATGGGGGCAGGATCTTTGGCTATATGGAGGCAGCTGTCTTGATCTTGTGTGTTGGAGTGATAGTCAATCTGCATATTATTCTTTTATTAGATAGGATAGATGCCTTGTGCATGGGTGGGGGCCAGCTGGTTTGTCCTGAAGGATCAGGGCGGGGATTCCCTTGGGGCATGGGATAGCCTGTTCGAGGGGCTTGTGGTGGTTTGCAGGCCAGCCATGACACTCAGCAACCCAAGCTGAGGCCCTGGTATCTGGGATATATATTTATCTTCTATAATTGAAACTTTGTTGCCTGGAATGGAGGCCTAGGCCAGCCAGGGCAGGTAGAAAGCTTGGCATCCTCTGTCACTGGGGGCAACCCTAGACTGCTCTCTCCAGCTCTATGGCTGCTGCCATTTTTCTTGGGATTTATCTTATATAATTAAAACTTTGTATCCTTGAGTGGAGGCCTGGGCCAGCCAGGGTGTGTGGAAAGATTGGCTTCCTCCATTGTCAGGGAAACCCAAGCCTCCCTCCCACTCTCTCTAGTGGCAGCCATCTTGATTGTGGTTAATTTGCACACTCGCTCTGATTGGCTGGTGGGCATGGCTCGTGGGTGTAGTGGAGTGATGGTTAATTTGAATATTACTCTTTTATTATGTAGTATGGGAAAAACATAGCCATTAAATTTTGGTTTCTGCTGGGACTGCAAACCAATTAGACTTGAGCTTAATCAACTATACTGTCCCAGATGAATTCCAAGTAAAATATCTTTATCATCTGGGGTGAAAGATAAAAAGGAGAAAAAGTAGAATTTGATAATGATAATCTAGTAGATATCACTTTTTTTTCTTGAAAAGTTCATAAGGGAAAAGGAAGGGATAAATTTTGAATTCTAAAAATTAAATCAGTACTCAATTTTATATCAGTGACAGCTGAACAACAACACATTCTGGTTTTATACACCTTCAATATATATTAATTGACATAACATATTTTCCATTCATGTTCTCTGAGATTAGATAGAAGGAACAATTTATCCTTCCTTTATCTTCTCCTAAGTCAAATTCTATATTCAGTTTTAGATGTAGAATAGTGACTTATGCAAATGTTGATGTCTCTCTTCCTTGCATTTAGAGCAAAGAAAAAAGTGACAGAATGGGAATAGTGTTTTTTGTTTTGTTTTTGTTTTGTTTCCTTTAGATAGTCAGTCCTAGGATATTAACAAAAACATTAAAGGATGCTATTCAAGCCACCACGCCTCATCTTACAATGGTCAGTGGTCATTGGTTAGAGGAAAAACTGACAAAGTGCTTTGCAACTCAGTTCTCTCTCATTATATAATCAAAGATAATATTTTTTCAATGGTTATTTGCTTTCACAACATCAGTGTGTGGCTATGATCTTAGAGTTGACCTTGAAATTACAAAATTCCTGGAGATAATTTATGACATACAATGTATACATAAGTACATACCATACACATTTAAGAGAGTCTGAGGTATTGAAACACCCATAATTTAGTTTTGTTTCCTACAGAAATACATTAAGATTTTATTTGACATCTAAATAATATGGTGTGGTTATTTGGGGACAAGCCACCATTTTTCGCCCCATTACCCTGATTGCTTATCACTCCCTAGAATTAAGCTTTCTGGGCAGTGATTAAACCTGCATGGTGGAACTGTTTAAGCAATCTGAACAACAATAATAGCTAGTCAAAAAGTGAATGCAAAATCACATAGTGATTCCAGTTTTGTTTCTAACAATAACTCTGAGAGCTGGTAACATGCCCACTTCATCAAATAACATGGTAGAAAGTTTCTTCTTCTTCTTTTTTTTTTTTTTTTTTTTTTTTTTTGTCACGTAGTCTACTTTATGAATTTGGATAAGATTTGTTGGAGAAGTTTTTACCATCTAAAGATTTTAATATTTAAAAATATCTTTGCTATATTTAAAAAACTATATAATACCCTAGAGGCCCAGTGCATGAATTTGGCCTGGCCTGTGGGAGCAGGCCAAAATCATCTCTCCAACATCCCCCTAGAGGTCATGGAATGCGAGGGGGTGCAGGTTGAGGGACCCTACCAGTGCATGATCGGGGCCAGGGAGGGACACAGAAGGTTGGCCAGCTGGGGAGGGACCATGGGAGAGTTCCATGGTGTATCTGGCCTGTCTCTCTCAGTCCCAATAGACCAGACCCCAGCAGCAAGCTTACCTACCAGTTGGAGCATCTTCTCACTGGTGGTCAATGCATGTCATAAGGAATGGGATAGTGGCCTTAGCATATCATTAACATATTATGGTTTGATTGGTTGAATGGCCAACAGGCTGACCATACACTTAGCAATTAGGCTTTTATTATATAGGATGCTTATTGTTGATAAGAAATTTAAAAAAATATAATAGAAAATGCCCTAACATAAGAGCTCACCAATGTTAATGAGCGATATATTGGTGTGTATCCTTCTAGATTTTATACATTTACTTATCTATCTAGTTTATGGAATAACCCATGAATTTTATGTGCATATATGTGTGTATATATACATTTGTGTGCATACATAAACACACATATGTGTGTGTGTATATATATATATATATATATATATATATGAAAGAGGGAAAGAGAGGAGAATGTCATTTCACTTGGTTTTATTTCAAAATATATAATGGTAGAGTTCAATATTTATAATGTAGGAAACCTATATATTATAGCTGATTAATATGTTTTATTGACCTCCATGCACCAAGGTTACATATAACCTTTACCCAACTTCCTCTAACATTAACATTGTCCACAACCTGTACATTTGTCAAATCTAAGACATTAACTTAGGGATAATGCTATTCGCTTGCATACAGACTGCCTTTCACAAATGTCCTTTTTTTTCCCCCCCCTATTCCAGGATCCAATCAAGATTCTCACATTGGACTCAGTCATCCCGTTTCATCAGCCTCCTCTAATCTGTAGCATTTTCTCAGTCTTTCCTCTTCCTTTATAACTTTGACCCTCCAAGAACTACATGTTAGGTATTTTGTAGAATCTTCTTTAGCTTAGGTTGGTATGAAGTTTTTTTAGGACTGGACTGGTGACTGTTGCTTATGAAAAACACCACATATTGTGGTATCCTTCTTATCATCTCTCATCAGGGCAAGCACAGTTTGAACATGACTTCTCACTAGTGATGTAGATGAGAGTGATGTCTGCTTAATTTCTTTACTGTAAAGACACTATTTTCCTTTCTGTACTCTTTCCTGTGAAAATTAGTCACCATAGCCCAGCCCATAATCAAGGGGAATTAATCTGCACCTCCTGGAACGGGAAGTGTCTACATATGTTACTTGGAATTCTTTTGTAAGAAAATTGTGTTCTATTCATTCATTCATTCATTCATTCATGCATTCATTAATGCATGAATGTATTCATGCATTCAATTATTTATTTATAGCGTTACAAATTTATTCATCTTCATTGCATTTTTGAGTTTAATCTAATATGTCACTGCTAAAACCATTCTAGTTTTAGCTTTTGGGAGTTCTTTCAGATGGGTTGCTCTATACCTTGCCTCCTCCTGCTCCTCTGCCTTCAACCCTCCTCGTTTCTCTTCTCTCTCTTTCCTTTCTCTCACTTTTTGGCATTTCAAAATTCTCCAAGCTCATCTTGTATTTCCTATTCCTCAGTTCTGGAATCAGCCATTTTTTCCCAAGGAGCCCCTATCCTTTCCTATAGAATAGTCCTGAGAAGCCAGTGGATTTTGTTTATTTGTTAATTTGCTTTTGATAAAGCAAAGAATACATTTCCTACAAATAAATGTAATTGTTATGCATTTCTATGATAGTTTCTTCCACACAAATAAATCAATTACTGAAGGGAATAAAAACTTATAATAAAATGTTTCTTAGTAATCTATTTCAGAATTATTTGCTATGGTTTGAAACACTTTTCATTTTAATCAAATGTTTTTGCATAAACCATGAGTTTTGAAAACTAATAATTATTATTTATTCAAGGGATTACTGATTACTAATTAAATACATTAAAGTACAGCTACTCATATAACAGAGGTTTTAATTGTCAGATCAAAAGAATGAGAATATTAAACTACATTTTTGTGCTGATACGAAAAATTTATAGCATTGTTATTTGACTTGGTAATATGTACTTGATAGACATTAACTCTGGTGAGACACTGTCTATCTCATCTCTTCTGCACCCAGGTAGGATCTGATATTTTTCTTCTAACCAAGTGCTTTTTATTTTAAGATAGTAGTATCTGTGGTTTAGACCTAAATAAATAGTTAAATAGGTTTCAAAATGTTAATAACATCTAATTTAGAGTAACAGTACCAAATGAGCCTTCTCTAAATCCTTTTACCTATTTATTTATTATCCTATTTACTTATTTAAAGTTTTATGGAATTAACTGGGAGCCATTGGTTAATAGGATTATATAGGTTTCAGGCATACAACATACAGGTTCCATCTGTATACTGTATTGTGTGTTCACCACAAAGTCTCCTTCCATCACCATTTATCCCCCCTTTACCTCCTTCTATTTCCCCTTTCCCTATTCCCTCTGGTGATCATCATACTGTTGTCTATATTTAAATCCTTTACAAATGATGTAGAGAGTCTGCAAATCACTTCTACTTCAAAAAATATAAGAAGATAAAACCTTAAAAGTCCTTTCATGAAGGTCAGCCTCTCACATTTTATGCAATATTTCTCCTTACAATGTGTTGTTTTGCTCTTAAGTGCTTGACAAGTCATATTAGAATGAGAAGAATATCAGAGGAGTCTGAATTCATTTGCCCATAAAATTTGGACTCCAATATCTAATTACCCTCATGACTGATCCATATGGACCTTCCAGAGACATATTTAACTCAACTTGTCCAACCCGTAATTCTTTCTCTGGCCCCACTGTCCCTGTTCTCAGGACAGAGATCTGGGACTTTATTTAGTCCCTCCCTTCCTCACACACCTACCATTAGTCAGCTCATGATCCTGTGAAATTCAGCACATGTATATTTTTCAAACACAAAGCTTACTTTTTACTACCAACAGGTTACCATCATCTCACACACTGGCTATTGTACTAACATCATTAATGGACAATGTCCATCTCCCAGTATAATTTTCCTTGAATATATCCTCCACACAGAAAGATATTTCCAAAATAAACTTTGTTTTATTTCTGAAAGCTCTTTAGCATGGCCTGCAAGGCCCTCCAACACCCTCATATCTTAGTTCATCTTTCTCCTTATGTGCTATGACTGTGAAATGACTAAATCCCTTGCTAACTTCACCTAGCTCTTTCCCTCATGCCATGCTCATTTCTTTGAACAAACAGCTGTTTTAAAAATCTAGTTTAACATCCCTTAAGCCTCACCTAACAGAGAAACTTCAGTATAGGAAACACCCCTGCTTGTTGTTAATGGCATCCTTGCACACATTTCTGCATCCCCTCCCATGTTATATGGAAACTAGAGGCTGAGTGCATGACAATTCATGCACTCAGGGGAGGAGGGGGTTCCTCAGCCGGGCCAGTATCCTCTCGCAATCTGGGACCCCTTGGGTAGGGTCCCCAGCCCTGGCCTGAGATCAGGGCCTATCTGGACTTACCTTCTCCCAGACAACGGCAGCTAAGCTGAACACCCCACAACCCTCCCCCCGCCGCCACCAGTTGCCTCCCTCAGTGGATTACAGGTGTGTGGTACGATCGCCTGGCTAGTCTGGTCCTCCCTCTGTGGGGTGATTGCTCACACTGGCCGGCCTCACACACTGGTCACAGCATCGCTGGCTGGTGTCCTGGACATCCCTCTGTGGGGCAATCAATGGTGGGGCCCCCAGATCGATCACCCCACAGAGTGAGACCCAACACACCTGCTATAGCATCATTGGCCTGGTAGCCCCCTCCCACACCCCCCCCTTTTTTTTTTAATAAAAGCAAGTAAGTAAGAGTTCTGTATTATTGAGCAATACAGAACTGAGTACTATGAAGGGTTTACCAGGATGGAAATGCACCGCACCCCCGCCCCTGCCACCCCCAACATCCAGAGACTACAGTGCTTAGAAGTTACAAGCAATGGCCATAACTGATGAATATCTGTTCATAACAAACAAACCATAGCATATTTAAACTGTATCACATTGAGTGATTATAAAAATCTACTTATATATTGATTGTATAATATATATATATATATATATATATATATATATATATATATATATATATATATATATTTTTTTTTTTTTTTTTTTTTTTTTTGGTAAAAAATGTAAGTATAAAAATCATGTGCAGTTGAAAGCCCTGCCAGGACAGCCAGTTTGTAAACATTCAGTGAGTATGTGCTTTGAAAAGGCGAACTTGCCTACTGCCCACAGCAACTCCAGCAGGGCCGGTGAGGGTGTGCCCTGGCTGCCACTCCAGCAGGACTGAGCTGGACCACAGTGGGTGGATACAGCAGGCCCTGGTACTGTGCCCTTTTCAAGCCTTGCATCAGGGTCAGGGTCAGGGCTGGGGGCTGGCAGAATGCAGTTTCACTCTGAGTTCCATACTCAGTCTAATTTTGTTTGCAACTCATGGCTTTTCCTGGCTGCCTGAAGGTCTTTTGGGTGGGTGCTCTGGCCAAGAGGCCAGAGAAGTGCCCACAGCTGTCTGGTTGGGCTTCTCTCCAGGCCAGAGCCTTTGTCCTGCCTCCTGAAAGCTGGTCCCAGTCAGAACAGGACCCCTCAGGACTACTTTGGTCTCAGCACTTGGTCCTAGGTTTAATCAGCCTAGGGTTCTTCCCCTAGTATAATACAGGCTACTCTCTAAGACCGCAGATGAAGGCATGATTTAGTGGCATGCATTTATATAAATACAAGAGGCCTGTTGCAGGAAGATTCCTGCAATAGGGCTTCCTGCTGAGATCACCACACCACCTGCTTCCCTCCCTTTTCCCTGACTCCCCTGCTTCCCTCCCTTACCCCTCTTGCTTGTTTCTCCACAGCTTTGCTCCCTTCTGCAGCATTTGGCTTCTTTCTACACTGTCTTCAGTCTTCACTCTAGCCTGGATATGCAAATTAACCACCATCTTGGTTGGGTTAATTTGCATACTCACTCTGCTTGGCTGGTGGGCGTGGCTTGTGGGTATAGTGAAGGTATGGTCAATTTGCATGTTTCTCTTTTATTAATAGGATTACCACTGGGGGGGTTCTATAAGAACACATAGTCTAAAACATTAACTATTTTTACTGTAGTCATACTAAATTTATTTGCTTAAAAATAAAAGACTAAAATATTTAACTTGAGCATGAGTTTAAATACAAAATATTTAATTGAATAATATTTAAGAAAAACTTACCTGTCTCAGACTAAAGTTATTAAGTTTTAGGCACATTTTAACCAAGTAATTTTACCCTAACTTGAGATATTTATTTATATTTTATATTAGTCCATGAAGAACAAAGATAGCTTTGCTACTATATATTTTTATTATTGTATTATTTCATAGAACACTATAATATATGATGAGTTGTGATTGCCTAATCATGTGACTAGCTCACTTGGACATAATACAGGAAAATATTAGTAATTTTTAAAATTATATTATCCAACATGAAAATGAAAAAAGAAAACCATTGAGGTTCTCTTTGCTGCTACCCCCCGAGTAGTAACACACACACACATCCCTAACCCATAGGATATCATAATATTAGAGTGATCTACCTCTGAGCAGGATTATGGCTCTAATATATCTGATAATGCAGACATAAAAAGCAATTTCTGAAAATTAGCATAAAATATATTTGTAGGAAATCTGTATGGAAGGTTTATTTATTTATTTTTTTACTTAGAAAGTCAAATAAATTAGTCTTGACTTCTCTATGATAAAATAGCTATTACTAAAAGTAGCTCTACAATTGTTGACCATACACAATCTAGGTCTCTTTTAGGAAAAAGCCTATCTGAAATTGTAAATCCTAAGAAAATATTCCACAGATGAGGAAAGGAATGACATTCATAAAAGCCCCCGGAATGCCTTTTGATATTAATTATTCCTAACAGTAATTTCAGCTGATTTTTTATTACTATTCAGTTAAGCTTCTGTTTCTAGTTCCATGTAAAACACTATTTGTGTTGGGGCCAGATTTTAATACTACATAGGCTAAAATATGGCAATTTGATTTAGGAACTTGTTTCTGAGGCCCTGCTTTCATGGTAATTTACATAATACTGAAGAAAAGATAAACTGTCCACATTAGTAAGAGACTATGCTCTACAAGTGCTTAGGAAGCTTTGAGTTTATGCAGGGGATGTAGTCCTTTACGGCTTCACCTTATTTTTGGTTTAATTTCACATACCTTTGGGTGAATCTTCTATCTCCACTATAAAATACGATTCCTAAAGCTCAGAATGTATACAGATTGTGACATAATGTACTCTCTCCTGTCTGCTACAGTGGTTGGGTCCTGTCAGGTAAAACACTAAACGGTACTCTGTGGCCCAGCCATCAACACACCTTGCTGGCTTGGGCACTGGAGGGAATCAGATTCACTGTGAATTTGGGTGTGTTATTCATTACTTCAAGACACACGCACCCCACTGAGGCCCTGGTGAGCCGGCTGGATTAATCCATTTTCCGTGAATGAGCAAGGCAGATAACTAATCCTGACAGGGCTAAAATAATTGGAAGCTCCTGAAATTACAACTTCAATGCTCAGAGGGGACCAGCAATTCATACAAATCAGTGATGCTGTCTCATAAAAACCATTGATCTGCCTTTCACTTTCTCCGTTTGATAAAGATATGGGTAGCAGACAATGTTATCCTTAGTTAAAAAATCAACAGGGAAAGATGCTAAGTTATTGGCTTAGAAACTTGTTGATAATAGAGAAACTATTGACAAGAGAGAACAGTAGGACATGTTTGGGATATACAGGAGGTAGTTGTTATCCGCCTGTGGCAAACTGAAGCTACGCAGCGAATCTGGAGGTATTCAAGCATTCAGTATTTTTTGTTTTCCAATTGACGTACAATATTATTTTAGTTTCAGGTGTACACCCCAGTGATTACACGTTCAATATTTAACAAGGGTCTGACTTCCAACATTTTAAGGAAATCTCCCAATTTTTTAATGTTAAACAGGCTGCTATCTAGTACCCCCAGATATGTTTTATTTTCATATCTCTTTAAACTTGAATACTGTAAAATATAAGACTAAATGGATCATAATGTCCAGAAAATTAAAGTTTCCATCATAAAGAAATTTTATTTCTCAAAATGGAAATTATCTAGAAAACATGTTGGATAGTGCAAAATGAATAAAGATGGATGTTTAAGAAAAAAAATAATAGTATCATATGAGCCAAAGTTATATTTATCACTCTGAGATTTGAGATATAAGAAAACTTTCTAAAAAATGAGATTTATATATATATATATATATATATATATATATATATATGTATATATAATCTCATATATATATGTATATATATCATATATATATCATGCACATTGATATATATATATATATATATATATATATATATATATGTATATAATGCACATTAATATATGTGCATTGATTTCAGTGAGGAAGGGAGAGGGAGAGATAGATACATCAATGATGAGAGAAAATCATCAGTTGGCTGCCTCCGCCATGCCCCCCTCCCCGCCAGGGAATGACCTCACAACCCAAGCATGTGCCCTGACTAAGAACAGAAATGTGACCTCCTGGTTCATAGGTGTGGATGCTCATCCACTGAACAACACCAGCTGGACAAGAAAATATATATATTTTTAAAAGTACTAAAAATGAACAGGTACAGCTGATCCTTCATTATGGTCAGAAATTGTATCTGCAAATGTCCCTTCTCACTGAAATGTACTTGTAGTCCCAGCATCAACACTCATGGAGTTTTTGCTATCATTAACCTACAGCTGCAGAGAGACACCTGAAGCTCACATTCCCAGCTGAGGTGGAACAAAGCAATGTCCTGCCCTCTTGTGTCAGTTCTCATCCTGTAAAAACATGTCCATTCGTGATCTATTTAGGGCTACATTTTTATTTATTTACTTATTCATTTCATTATTTTGCATTTTGGGGGCTTTTTGTGGATGTTTTCACTGTTCAAGATGTCTCTCTCCCAAGCATTATACTACAGTGTTTCCTATGTTCTCAAGCATAAAGAAGCTGTTATGTGCCTTATGGAGAAAATATGTGAGTTAGATAAGCTTTGATAAGGCATGAGCTATAGTGCTGTTGACTTTGACTTCAATGCTAATGAATGGACAATATATTCTAAGGAAGGTGTTGTTAAACAGAAATACAAACAAAGCAAGTATATATATTGACTGGATGAAAAAAAAAATGTATGGCCAGTTGTTGCAAGTACCCAGCCCTACATTTCCCCAATAAGCAATGGTTCTCCATTACTTTACTCAGTGTTCATGGTAGCTTTAAACAACATAGCTACTGTGAATAATGAGATTGACTATAGTTATATTGCATTCATTGCTTTCAACAGGAAAATAAAGTGCCATTTCAAACTACAACATTATATGAATGTGAAAGTATGATAAAGACATTTATCATAGGAAAATGCTCAATAAATTATAAGTATCTTCATAGATGAGCATAATGCCACCTTTAACAGATGTACTCCTTTGTTTTTTTTGCCTCACTGCGTGGACAAGAATTTTAGAACATGGGACTTAACCGGGGGGGTGGGGGGGTGGGTTACAGAGGCAAAACTCTCAGTCCTCACATGCTTACTGCAACCAAGCTCCGTGGATTAACATTTCTCATTATAATTCACTAAGCACTCTGCCAATGCAATGTGAGCAGCACATTAATGTTGAAGGGGTTCAGTGCATGCCATTCAAACATGACTTTTTGGTTGAGTATTTTGAGCTGCAGGTACCTGAGAAAACCTGATTCGGGAAAGGCTCACTGACCTCCCCATTCTATCTCAAAGAAGGTCATAAATCTTCCCATGAAAAAGGTGCCTTCCCTGCACCAAGGAAGAGAATGACAACATTCTTATTATTAAAACTGGTGCCAAATGGGAGTAAGAATCTGAACCAACAAATCTACTAAAATCACCCTTATCTTCAATTAATTTCCCTCTAATATTTTCTAATCTGTCTCAATTAATTGGCTCAAGTTTAAGCTCCCTTTCTTGCCCACATCCTTATAATTTATTCTTCTTTGCTTAAAAAGGAATATAAGATTTCAGGCTTAATGGTTTATTTGGGTCTTCATTTGTCTTCTGAAGACTCCCAGGTACTTATTAAAATGTGTATGCTTTTCTCCAATTAATGTCATATGCCAGTTTAATTTTCAGGCCCATCTACAGGACCTAAGGGTACAAGGATGTTTTTCCTCCTACACATTATGTAGAATCTGACAGAATCCTAGGAAAGTCACAGAATCCTAGGAAAGTCACAGAATCCAAACCACGCCATCATCCATCATTTACATTTCCCATGAGGTATGGCCCAGAATTTCCTTTCTTTTTTTGCCAATTGATCATTGCCTGCTTTTCTGGCCTGATTGGAAGCAAGCTTCTTAAAATTTGCAGCACAAAAATAAAGATATCATTGAATCTACCATGTTTCCCCCAAAATAAGACATCCTTCGAAAATAAGACCTAGCGCATGGA
The DNA here is from genome assembly GCF_014108245.1 of Pipistrellus kuhlii. Taxonomy (NCBI): domain Eukaryota; kingdom Metazoa; phylum Chordata; class Mammalia; order Chiroptera; family Vespertilionidae; genus Pipistrellus; species Pipistrellus kuhlii. The sequence continues at coordinate 23,999,954 of NW_023425405.1, read as the reverse complement.
AAGATAAGACATCCCCTGAAAATAAGACCTAGCACAACTTTGGGTGAAAAAATTAATATAAGACACTGTCTTATTTTTGGGGAAACAGGGTAGTAGAATGGGGAAATTAACCAGTATACCCTCTAGGACCTAAATTATTTTAAGGCTATAAATAAACTTGAAGTTCATTTCTTATATTTCAAAAAATTTAGATATTGTCCTGTATCATTTATACTTTGAATTTTTCTGCCTAACATACACCAAAGTTTCTATTGATGAGATCTCACATATTCTTTTGAATAGGAGTTGAGCTATTGGAAATATGTAAAACCTAGATGTGAAGTTGGAGAATTTTGTAGCCTCTAAAAGATGATCATTTTAAATTTAGAAAATGTAAAGGTAGACAAACATCACAAATTCACATTAATTTTAGAAAAGTTTGGGTTATTTTAGGGGGTATTAAGAAAAAAACTGAATTTGGAACTAGGACACATTTTGATACATTGCCTACACATCCTATTTTCAACCCTCTGCATTTGACATTTTTTACAGTTTAGGTCAATCCTAACAATTTATGCACCTCTCAAGGCATGACAGATATAACGCTGTTACAAGTGCTATTTATAGCAGGGCAGTTAAGTCCTTAAAATGCCAATGATTGAGTTTCTCTTAATGTAGACCTAGAAGCAAAGCACAAGTCTTCATTCTAGGGAGACAAAGGGCATGCTGAGGCAAGAAATTTATTAGGAAATTAAAGTGATTTTAGCTTTCTCATGACCCAAGAAGTATGTAGTTGAACCACTAGCATTCTGACCATCCATTAGGCTTCAGGAGAGCACTGGACCTGAACACACAGACTTCATTCAGACCTGACCCCGGCCCATTCCTGTAAATGAAGGAAGGAAACAGATCACCTTAGATCCTTTCAGCTTCACAATTAAGCATCTCATACTCTGGATGACTTGGTCAAGCTTACAAAGAACCATACACTTATTTAATTTTGGGTTTAAATCAGGTTTTAGATTGTCAGAATACTAAATTTTAGGCATAGTCATATTTTCTGATTAATTTGATGCTGGAAATTCCCAAAGGGGATTTTAAACATAAAATCCACAGACATTGAAACATTTTAATGGTTGAGTTCTTTCAACAGTTAAAATTGAACAGTCAAAATCTGCAAAATAGAGTAAAAATATCTACATCCTAAATAATGCATATTGTTACTTTCAAAGAAAATAACTGATAATAATTTATTATAAGGAGGCTTCTATAGTATACCCTAACAAAATATTTATAATGATAGATTAATAATTAATGTACATTCTTAGTGTCTTGATATTGTTTAAGCAAACACATAATTAGTACAACTTAATTATTTTAATTCTAACATGGGAGTAAAATTACTTATCTGTCTACAATGATGCAGGGCCAGTAAAAATGAATGCATGACCACCCTGCACAGGTGCAGAAATCTGGTCACATTCAGCTATAGTCTGTCACGTTTCCTTCTCCTTTTGCTAGTATTTAGTTTAGCACAGCAACACAACTTGTCATATCAGAGAATGATAACACATATATTTTTTCTTATTAAAACAAAAATGACATGGAAGAGAGGGACTTTGTGTCATTAGGAGAAGTGATGCAGAGATCTAGTTAAGACACAGACTTAGTTCATACTGCCAGATTCTATTCCCTGCCCAGTAGCTATGTGATCTTCAATAAGTTACAAAACTTCTCCTAATCCTCAATTTCTTTGATCCTCAAAAAGTGAAGGTAATTACATAGTGTGCTTTATACAATGATAAAGATTGAATGAGTTAATACACGCAAAGCACTTAAGACAGTATCTGGTACATTGTAGTCTGCTAATGAATGTTAGCCTTTATTATCATATATTAAGTTTTTGTTTAATTTAATTTGCAATAATGAGTATTCTCACTCCCTAGACAATGTTGATTCAGGCCTGGATATATAACTGGGTCATATTTCTACACTAGAATTAATGGATTTAGGACAACTTAGGGTGCCATCCGTGGTGACTCTAGGGCACACCCTATATTTTTTCCATATATATATTTTAAATATATATTTTTATTGATTTTCGGAGAGGAAGAGAGAGAAAGAAACATCAATGATGAGAGAGAATCATTGATAGGCTGCCTCCCACACGCCCCCTACTTGGGACCTAGTGTGCAATCTGGACATGAACCCTTGACAGGAATCAAATTCCAGACCCTTCAGAATACAGGCAAATGCTCTATCCACTGAGAAAAATTAGTTAGGGCTGTTATATATGTTTGCTACCTTCTCTGATGTAGCTTATTTTGCTCACAAATAAGGAAGGCTACAGAATATGGAGAAGTAAAGAGAAATTGGAATAATACATAATTGAGCCTTCTCTATTTCTCTTCTTCAGTGTAACATGTAATAGTTCAGGTCAAACAAAACTTTTGGAGGTCCTCTTACTATATCCTGAGAAACCCAAGGTTCATGGAGAGGGTCTGGGCTTGCCCAAACAACTTCAAATAATGATGTCCAAACTGAGACTTTAACCTAGGGGTGTCGAACTCAATCAGAGAAGGGGCCAAAATCTAAAATCCAGCCTAAATCGCGGGCCGAATGGTTTACTGAACAGTCATAAACTGTCATTGTGATGGAAACGCAGCGGAGTGCAGTGATGACAGTGCGGTGCGGGCCACATTGCAAGGCCTGGCGGGACGGATTTGGCCCGCGGGCCTTGTGTTTGACACATGTGCTTAACCCAAAGTCTCACCTCTGGCTCTCTTCACAGAAGCATTGATTAAGTCATAATTTCTTTATAGCTCATAAATTTGCTATCCAGGAAGCAAATAGTATTTATTGAATATAGGAATTCACTATCATAGTATTGGATTGAATGTTATATATTTAATGTAACCTATTTTAAAAATATATATATTTTATTGATATTTTACAGAGAGGAAGGGAGAGAGATGGAGAGCTAGAAACATCGATGAGAGAGAAACAGCTGCCTCTTGCACACTTCCCACCCGGAATGTGCCCGCAACCAAGGTACATGCCCTTGACCGGAATCGAGCCTGGGACCTTTCAGTCCATAGACTGACGATCTACCACTGAGCCAAACCGGTTTTGGCTAATGTAACCTATTTTTGATACACCTAAAAATTACCCAATTTAGTTAACTCGAAACCAAAGTGTATATTTACAACAAAGTCTAGCTTCTGGTTTTTATACTTTATGACTAAATTTGATAAGATTCTGAAGTGCTCAAGAGGAAAAATATGTCTCAGTTGCTATATTGTAATGCTGTGGTTAAAAATATATTCACTAAATCAAGTTCATATAAGAGAAAAAGTACAAAGTTCAATCATATGTGAGAAAAGCCAGACAAATTGTTTTGCTCACTAGTTCTGTGGTCAGTGATGGTGAGTGCTATGTACAAAGGTTTTATACACAGAATTGGAAGAAAGGCTTGTAAAGAGAGCATTTATAGACAAGGATGAACAGAATGAGAAAAAATACTCTGCCTAGGATTATTGATGGAGACAACATAATCAGAAGAGACGACTCTGATCACTCTAAACACCTAGGTAAGTGGTGATGGCACACGATGCTGAGGAAGGGAGAGACCCAGAAGGAGCAGAGAGGTTGGAATAAAGGTATATGTTATCTGGGAGACAAACAGCTCTGTCTGCAAGGGCAGAAGCTTGAGTAACATGTCTCCCCGGGGTCCTTGTAGGAACAAAGATCCTGTTGAGCCACACAGCAAATGCATTCTGGGTGGCCACCCTGGACCATGGCAACATGCTAGGAGATGGTGTCTTGCTTTTTAAGACAGACAGTAGCTTTTGACTGACACAGTGTCTCAAGGCTCAATAACCAAACCAAACCTTTACATACTTTTAAAAATAATATTTTAGAGAATGCTTTTGCTTATAAGAGTGGTGATGTATTTTGTCACTTGAGTTACTTTGTAAATAATATGGCTTCAAAATTTAAAAAGTGTTTATTATTTTAAAATGTAAAGTAAAAACAAAAATGTGCAACTTTAAGAATACTTTTTATGGTGATGGAAGATAATTTGACTTTAGGTGGTAGGCACACAATGCAATATAAAGATAATGTATTATAGAAAATGTGAATTGAAATTTACATAATCTTATTAACCTATGCCACTCCAATAAATTTAATTAAAACTAGAATAAAACAAAAAACGTGTGTTTAGTCTGTAATTTCTAGTTTTCTATTGTAAAAACTCCTGATTTTGAAAGTTACCACAGAAAAGCTATTATATTTATGCAAGAAATATTTTATTTTCCTGCTAAAGTTTTACTGTTTCATAGATATTCTTTTCATTTTCCAAAATCCAAGTGAAACTTCTTTTTCCAAAATTTGGAAAAATATGTTTGATAATCTTATCAATCTTTTCCTCTTGAAATTTTTTATAAAACAGAATATTAATTAGAAGAATAAAGGTCAAAGTCCTGGGGTTAAGGAAGTTCATGAATCAAAATAAGAATTTTTGTTTACAGTCTAAGCTCTGCTCTAAAAAAATCTGTTGCACTGTAGTAAAAAGATGACCATGTCTCTTTTGATCATTTTTTTACTATGCAAAGTATAAATAGCCATTGTTAATATCTCCTAAACTTTGTGTTTAAATTTATTTTCCAACAATGAGAATAAAATGCTGATTCTAGGATATCCATTTCATGTAGAATTCCTTTAAAACAGTGGAAATGGACATTTCTCATTGGTGTCACCCCATTTAGTGATTGTCCTTACCCATTCAACATACTAACAGATACACTACAAATTATCTGGTAAAATAAGTCCCACTGAGACAAGTATCTAATGATGTTAATGTTTTAAAGACTTTAATAGGTGCAGCTCTTGAATGGAACCTAAAAGAATAGCATGAATGCAGCAAGAGTTCCTTAAGGCTTTAGGTTTCCACCATGCAGACTACAAAGGACACACTGGTAACAGTGAGAACAAACACAGCACTACAGTCCCTCTCAATGATAGCATCCCACCCAATCACAAAAGAGGCAAGAATAAAATTATTTCCAGTATGAAAAGGGAACAATGGCAAAAAATAGCCCTATTTATAATTTGTTAAATCTTTGTAATATAATTTACTGAGGTTTTACCTGCACCTGCTTTGACAATAAATTTTTATCCTACTAAAGATGAAATCAGTTATTTCCCAGATCAAAAAAAAAATATTTGGTAGAGTTAGATAAGGGAGGGGTCTGAGATTAATTATTTTTATAGATATATCAAAAAAGAGCATAGTTAAAATATGTTATTCCGTTACTGAGGACAAAAATAATAAATTGCTCTGTTATTTTCTCTTATCAGTTTCACTCTGGTGCATCTCTGTATCTATTTTCTTTTTTGTTGCCTACTTGTTTCTTTTCTTTAAACTCATCCTTATCCTACAAACCTTTCCTCTCTCAAAACTCATTAAGCCAAGAGATATCCCTTTTTCCCCCTATTTAAACAATGTGATTCAGTATTTTCATTATATTCCAATTAAAATGCTCCTTTGATAATATCCCTATTAATTTTTTAGACTATATGCCATTGATTAGTATTAAAGTTGAAAATGATACAATGGATTTTTTTGGGAAAACTGCTTTTGGTGACATGCCTCATTGGATTTCTTACCATTTCAAGTTGTGTTTAATGGGGCTCCAGGGTTTAAAGGCAAATGCATTTGGAAAACATGAATACTGTTACACTTACAGAGCTTCTGTGTGTATGTGGTTGCTACATAATTTTACAGAAACATACAGGGCATCTGGGTTGTAGATGCAAATGGTCTGCTTGCTGCTATTGATCATTTATACCCCTGATCACTGGATCAGAGAATGACTTATAAAAGAGTTTCTGAATGACATAATGAGGAGCCACACACTTACAAAATTATTAGGCATAAAGAGAATTTAAAATGATAATCAGCTATGAAGGATAGGCTAGATAACATACAATAAATCTTTTATACATATAGGAATAACCTATGTATATCCAGCTCTCATAGATAGTAAGTGTATGTAAAACTTTAGACAATAAATAAATTAATAAATAAATAGGAAAAAGTTATTGTATATTACAGGTGGGCTATGTTGGGGACAAAAATAATCATAAATAAATATATCAAATTGCAAAAAAAAATAATTGTAGCAGACACTCTTGGCTGTTACAGCCAACATGCATTTCCTTTTATTTATTATTATTATTATTGTTGGTGGTGGTGGTGTTAGATGAAGCTTGACTTCATTCTGGTGTCCATCTCTTCTTAGAATTCAACAGCAGTAGTTCCTTTCCTCAGCAACAGAGCCAATCCTAAACTGTCAACCATGGTTATCCCATTCATTGCCTTTGCCACTTCTTGGTTTAAGCTGGGCATGTGAACTAGTTCTGGCCAAAATTGAGGAGGAAGGTGTGCTGAGAGGAACTTCTAAGGAGGAGAAGGCACAACAGATGGCCTCATCCTTCCTCTGACAATTGCAGAGTATGAACATGAGATTGAAAAGGGGAGGCATCTCGGCATGAGGATGGGACCCAGCTGTGGACCAAGTGGGCATGTAAATATGTAAGAGCCATTTGTAAACCATTGAGTTAGCAAATCAACTAACTCTGATATCTGCTTCACCATTGAACTTTAATTATGTGGGACATTAAATTGGAGTCAGGTTTGTCATAGAAGACTAAAGCACCCTTCGATGTATAATTTTCAATTTTCTCCTAAAGACATGACAATTGTTTTATTTAAAAGCAGAGAGGAAGAGGAATGTCTACTCTCCTCCAGTGCTTTAGGGGAGAAGGGATAAATGAGACAGCCAAGACTGCTAGCAATTTAACAAAAGTGCAATGGAAGGTTTATTTTAATATTTAAAAATCCAAATTTTAGCTGGGCACATGGCAATGAAACTGAGGCTGCTTTTCTATTTCCCTTTGCAGCTAGCTGTGGGTGGCCACAAGACCAAATCCCAATCAATGTCTTGTGGACAGATGATGCGTGCCCATTCCAGTTCTGCTTTCAATGGAAGAGTGAGCCCTTATAAAACTGAAAGTCCGAAGAAAGTGATGAGATGCCTCAGCAACTTCAAACAAGCAAACAAAACCATGATTGCCCTCAACCCACTATGTTTTAGTGATCACGGTCCTTCTTTTCTTTCTTCCCTCCCTGTGGTGCCAACTGAAGTTTAAATGACTTCAATACCAAATATATATATTGGCCACAATGAATGAAATCATTGTTTTCTTTCTTGGACAAACCAGTGAACAAAGTGTACAAGGCAATTGTGAATTGCAGTCTGCCTGTTCTACAAACATGACAATCCTGACACAAAAGAACAAAACAAACCAACAAAAACCCCACTATGAGCCAGAGGACACAGATCCCATAGTTCTCTCCTTTTAGAACATCAGAATATGATCTGCCTCATTTGGTTTCTTTCTAGGGGTGCAAGCCAGGGGTGGAAGACAATAGTTGTGGTGAAATAGCATCAACAGTCAATGGCAGAAGAGGGGACCCTTCTAAACTGAAGTTCATAATATTCCTATTTTTAAAAGTTTCCTCTGATAAACTAATTAGGATTAATCTCCTTGTCTTTCTTTCTTTCTTTTTTTTTTAAGTGATGAGTGGTGAGATTGCTACTTTTAGCTTCAGAGAGAAGACAGATCCTACATTACAAAGTGGAGTGAATTATTGAATCCTATAGCAGCCATTGGGGACCCAAAAGACAACGCCCCCCCCCCTTTTTTTTAAATAGAGGCCTGCTGTCTACCAGTTGTGGGGATACTTTCTCATAAATCCTTAATTCCTTCTTCAGGTGAAGCTCAAATATCACTAGACTGCACAGCACAAACTGAGACAATGAAGGCTGTTTCCTGGTTAACATCACACTTAGCAGCCATTCTACTGAGTTTCTTGTTCACCTCTACTATTGGATGACACATTCATTGTGGACAGAAAGGCAGATATTTAATTTTGTTGAACATACACTCTATTGATTTCATATCACATAAAATTAAAACATTTCTTTAATCTGTTGAGGATATGTGAAAAACGTTATGGGTCATCTTTCAAGTTATTTTAATTTTTATTTGCATCATTTCAACCTTTTTTTCCCTTTAAGATACTCAACTCAGGTCAGGATAGGCCCGTGGATGGGGAGCCAGGAAAAGCAAGGAAAAGGGAAGGTACCTAAATAAACTGGAATCAAGAGTTTGTGGGCGCTAAGGGATATGAGGAAGAAAAAGAAATAGTTCAAAAAGGATACATAGATACAGTTTTATGCTCCCATAAAGCCATGCTAAACTTAGGGTATTAGTTGAAAATAAATATCTATAGGTACTAATGGCCTTTTAATTGCATTTCTGACTATATGAAAACTGAATATAGGCACATGTGCATTAATTTATTGATTATTATTTTTATTAACTATCATTTATAAGATCCTCCTACTTGCTAGGCAAAATGCTGGAGGTCTGAAGACCAAGATGTATAACTGAGAACTAAAGTGCCTTTGTAAAAAAAATGTATGTATTGTGAAAATTAAAAATAGTAACAACCCTCATTTAAAATGGACCAGGAGACTAAGAAAGAGAACTCTCACACCTCACTCCACGCTGACTCCTGACTCCAACAGGAAGATATTACCTGCATCTCTGACAGGAAGTGATACTATCTTACTATCTCAGCAGGAGGAAGATACTTTGAACTTCCGTTTCCCTCCCATGGACTCTTTATTCATAACAGTCCCCTTCCAAGCTCATACAAGAACATCCCTCTCCTTTGTTTCTCTGGATTTGCAGGTGGTTTACCTTTAAATGCCCAGAATGGCAATTCTTTGTTGTTTCCAAATAAACCCATTTTGCTGGCGAAATATCTGTCTATTTAAGGTCAACAATATCTTAAATAATCATTCCAATGTTCCCACAGTGGAAGATTACTTTGAAACACTCATTCCCTTATACCTAGTTGCCTCCAGGCATAGGGACAGAGTGTTCTAAATAACCAATTAATAGAGAGTAAAGCATATATATTGGGGGGGGGGGACACAAACAAACACACAAAAAGACTAGAGTCTGGATTCTGATACTACTAGTCACTACCATGGTGACCTTTTTCAAGAAATACCACTTTCTGAGCCTTAGTTTGGAAAATGTGTAAAATGCATATAGTGTGGGGGTTGGAAGCCAGGGCCCTAGAAATAGTGTAAGGATCCATACTGAGCTCCACTACTTCCTAGCTGTTTGATCTGGGGGACCTTGCCCAACCTCTCTGTAGCCTAGCTGTCTCAGATAGTAAACTGGGCTAATAACAATATCTATCACCTATCATCTATGATAGATGTAAGGATGAAATGAGTCAAAGCAGCATGCAATCTTTAGAACAATGCTTGGAAATTATTATGTATCAAAATATGCTGGTTATGGTTTTTTAACAGACACAGCATGAGTAAATTAAGGTTTAGTTAGCATTAAACCAAGTGAGATAAGTCAAAAAGAAAGAAAATGTATTCTATATTAGGCTTGATGATAGAGCTTTTCTTATTTTTAATACAAAGAAAGTTGAGAGAAAGACATAAAATACGATCAACTGTGTTAAACCATCATAGTCAAGGGACCTATCGCTTCTATCTGAATTGCAGCCAAAATAGAACCTACTGGCAAAATAGAACCTCAAGCAAGATCTGTTAAGAAGTAAAGAACACCAAGGTGATAGAACTTAAAAAAAAAAACAAAAAAAAAAAAAAACTGTTCTTTAAATGGCTTCAGAATTCCCTGTCTAATCAGTAACAACTTATCAAGCATGAGATGGGAGAAAAACAATCACTGGGACTCCAGATGGAAATGTTTAATGCATATGCAGTTTGCGGGATGAATATAAATTGCAAACATGGTGGGTTTTGGTTAATCTGCTGAATAAAAAATATTGAATTTGTTCTACTTTAATTAATGAGTAACTGAATATTTGACACAGAAAGAATCTTAACTCTTTCATAGAAAGACAACTGCCAAAGTTTTGGCAGAAAAAGTTGGCAATGGCAGTGTTATTTTCCTAACCAAGGTAATATTTTTCAGAGAATATTTTGCAGCAGAGGTGAAATCTTAGATGCATTGCAATCTATTTACTCTGCACTGATGATAAAATGTGTGAATTTACCTAACTATTCAGGCAATAGTAGAGATGAATATAGGAATCATTTAAAATGTGTAGCAGTCCTTGAACAAAGGAAGAAAGGTAAACTAGATGCAAAAAGAAAAAGAGATTTAAAATCCCCTATTAATAAGTAACAAAAAAACTGAGGATACAGAGGATGATAAGGAGGAATTAATAAACATGTTTCTGTCTATACATATTTCTTTGCCTGTAATCTGTGCATTTATAGTTGTATTTTAATCATATAAATATATATATTAGAAAAGCCTAATATACTAAGTGTCCACTCAGCCATTCAACCAATCAAAGTGTAATATGCTAATGATATGCTAAGGCTGCTCAACAGCTTGCTATAATGTGCACTGACTACTGGGGGCAGATGCTCCAACTGGTAGGTTAGCTTGTTGTTGGGGTCTGGCCCATAGGGACTGAGAGACAGGCTGAACACACCATGGAGCCCTCCCACAGTCCCTCCCCTCCCCAGTTAGCTAACGTAGTGTGTCCTCTCCAGTCCTGATGGTGAAGCGGTGGGTTCCCTTGGCCTAGCCTGTGCCCTCCTACAATCCGGGACATCTCAGGGGATGTTGGAGAGCTAGTTTGGCCTGATCCTGCAGGCCAGGCCAAGGGACCCCACCCTTGCATGAAAATATATATATATATATATATATATATATATATATATATATATATATTAGAGACCCGGTGCATGAATTTGTAATTTGTGCACTGGTGGGGTCAGGCCAGCCTGGCCAGAGGGAGGGATCATGTGTGGTTGGCCAGCTTACTTGCTGGTCGAACTGCTGGTCAAGGGGACAATTTGCATATTAGCCTTTTATTATATAGGATATACACTAAGTGGCCAGATTATTATGTGTTCAGAGATCATAATACTCTAGCTACTCAGTGAATAGTACCTGTTTATATTCTAGGAATTTTATAAATATCAATTTATCTAATCCTGATAATAACCCTATATTTCAGTACCATTATTATTTGCATTTTACAAGTAAGAAAACAGAGAGGTTAAGTGACTTGACAAGGCAGCTACAAAAAGGTAGGGCTGGGATCTGAAACTAGAATCTGCTCCAGAGTAGTTTCAGGCTCAACTGCAGTACTGATCACCACAGTGATTGCTATACTGATCTAGATAGTAACCAAAATGGAAACTACATTCATATATGCATTTAATATGTAGTCAATGACAATAATGCTAAAATTGAAGAAAGAGCCAGAAAATGCCTTGCTATTACATTAAGTTTCAGGGAATATGGAGATTTGGCTAAAAGGAAAGAATATTAAACTGCTCATCACCACCATTGCTTTGAGTCTTTACCATTTGTGTATTTAGGGGAAAATAATCATTAGTAGCCTATCTTTTGTTTTCACTGAATAACATGGGTAAATGGAAACAAACAAACAAACAAAAACAAAACAAAAACACCCTGCATGTACAGTTATAATCACATGTGTATTGGCTTGCTGCAAACACCTAAAGAAAAGAAATTTAGGCCACCTGTCATCATACAACTAAAGATACCAATGCAGGTTACTTTATAGGGGAACAAAGGAGAAAGGGTAATCATTTCAAACAATTAGGTTGTTTCATTTAAATAAAGAGAGAGATTTAAAATGAGCTATAGAAACAATATGCCAAAATAGTAAACAATGAAAAAAATCTATTTAGGTAAATGCTCTATTTTCTTAAATTGAAAGCAGTTTTGTTATTTTAAGAAGCTTGGTGTAAAAGTATTTTCTAAGTAATTCAATTAAAACCTCTAATGCCAGAAGTATCTTGGAAAAGAAAGAAGTAGTTGTGTTGGAAAGAAACTCAGGAAACTAATACAATGCTCCTTATTTGCAGGCTGATGGGTAATTGCTATACATTTGCTGATCTGACATGAGGAGAGAAGTAGCTATTTTAAAATGCAAATAGTTAGTTTGAACTTGACAGTGCTGTTTTGCTTCCTCTTCTTGTTTTTAAATTATAAACCTCGCATTCTTTTCTGTAGTAAAGCCAGGACTTCTATGAAAGTACAAAATATTTGGAAAGAAGAAAGCATTTAAAAAGCACAATTTTCCTACATATTAACAGGCTGTTAAATTGTGAACATGAAAAAATGCTAATCAATGCACGAGACTACTGTTGATATTTTTTAAGTGTCAATTGGCCAATCATATAAAAAGAAAAGGTAGAGGAATGCACTTAATGGAGATGAGGATGGGAAGCAAAAGATGGGTTGGTAGCAGTGCCATATGTGGACAGGAGGAAATGAGCAAATAGTTTTTGTAGTCAAACTACACATATCAGCTGTAAAGGGGGAAAAGGAATGCTATTATTTGCCCATTAAAAGCCATAACTTAGCCTAACCAACTACAGGACCCAAGAATATCAGGCAGATGATAAATGGAAGAGCAGAGAGAGACCTTCAGAAACAACAAAAGAAGGGAAGGAGAATGATGTTGAGAGAAACATGTTGGTTTTGGGGGATGCCACTGAAAATGTTGGATTCTATCTCAGGTTCTTCATTTAGGGTAAATAGAATGAAGTAAATTATGTATAATGGATTGGCTATTAAATCACTGTAAATTAAGAAATAATAAAAGGTAATGCAATTTACCACCTTGATTCCAAAAGTGAGCTTTTCTAAGAGAACACACTAATCGCCTGATCCTTCTATTACAAATTGCTATGTTTAATTTGGAGATGCCACTCTATGCTTCCTGACTCAATCTCCTGAACTCTCATACACTCCTTAATTCAAGTCACTCTGGTTTCAATTCTCATTACTTCAGTGAACAATTCATGCTGAGGTCACCATCAACTTCGAATTCACTAACTTAAAGGGTGCTTCTTAAGTCCTCATCTTACATGAACTCTTAAGAGCATTCATGCCTGGGGCCCATTTCCATCTTCCTAACATGATCCTGGTCACGTACTCCTTTCTGGGTTTCCCTGACTTTCACGAATTCTGTTTCATTTGTAGCTTATGTTCTATTACTCAGCCATTACATTTGGGAGTTCTTCAGTGTCAGTCTCCTCTTCTTCTCACACTATAATCACACCCTAGGTAACCACATCCAAATATGATTCAATTTCCTTCCCCATGCAACCACAGTTGTCTCTAGCCTTATCAATACTGAGTTCTTGAGTCCTGACTTATTTAGTTGTCCAACCTTGTGGATATTGTAAACATCCTTCCAAATTGAACACTTTATAAAGCGAACTCATGATACTTCCTTTGAACTAGATCTTTTCCCATCAGTCCCTGCTTCTGTACATATCTTTGCCCAACGGCTGGCAAGGCCAGACACACAGGGGAGTCACTCTCAGCACTTCTGTCCACCACAGCCCATATTCAACCCATCACTAAGCTCTGTAGAATTTACCTTCTAATATTTTTTTAAATCCTTGCCCTATTCCCACTCTGCCACCGCTGTCCCAGCCTAAGCTTCCATTTGTCTCTTGCACTGTAGCCACAACTGTCCCCGTGTCTTTTCCAGCTGCTCTCAGACAGCAGCCAGAGCCAGGTTTACACAAAACAGATATGATGTCATGTTTCCTCCATTCCTATCACTACCAACACACATAGACTGTTGATTCCAGATACTTTAGTGATATCCCTTTAGACCTCTAATAGAAAAAAAATCAGTAAAATAACCTATAAAGTCATTTGTCAAGGACTTACCAACTCTCCAGCCTCATTTCATATCAAACACTTTCTGTGCAGCAGTCACACCAGCCTTATGTTTCTGTCCCTGGGACTGTATCTATACTCTTTTCTTATCAGCATGGAACATTACCTTTGCTCCTACCTTCAACTCCCTCCAAAGCCTAAGCACAACACCACTTCCTAATGCAGTAGCATTTCCACTGGTCTCTAATACCCTCCGCTTTCTGGATGAGCATAGCTGCCATGCCACTGAGCAGTTCTCAATGCCAGTCTCCCCCAAGCAGGCAGAGACTAGTTTCTACCCTACCATACCATTCTCACCCCCAACCCATGGTTGGTTCTAATAAATTTATCAAATAAATGAACATTATTATGACCAAATAAAAGTTGTTAAGACAATGATCCAGAACTCTTAAGAACTTCCTGCAACAATATATCTCTCTAGGACTACATATATCAGTACTTCTCAGTTATTCGTGAACCCACTAGTTAATTCATTCCACGCTGCTGCTCCCTTAGCCCTAACTATCCTAGTCTGCTTTTCCACGTGTCCTGTTCTTGCTCATTTTCCAGATCTCAGCTTAAGTGTTCATTTCTCGTATATTGACTGCAAATATTTGTTAAATGAATGATGACCCTATTAAACATTTATTGATTGCTGTAATTAGGTGCCAGGAGGCACAGAAAAGCCTGGGGTTACAAAAATTGATATGAAATGCTTTCTGCCATCAGGAACTCATTACATATTTGGGGATTGCAGTCATGTAGAGAGATAGTTAAAGCATAATATAAATGGGATAACGGAGGGATGCACTCCCTGCTTGCTGGATGATGCATGGGGGCGTCCTGCTGTTGTCGCCACAGAACACAGTGGCAGGAATACACACATCCTTCCTCAGGATAATCGCCTGTTAGCTGTATAACTTTGACCATGTGACCTAATTACTTGTTAGAAAGAAGGAAAAGCCAATAAACTTTAACTAAATATTTGGAGGGGCTATTTGCAGATGAAATGATGGGCCCATGAGCATCCATTAAAAGGATGGGTTGAAATGCTTCACATAGAAAAATGAGAGGAGAGCAGCGATGGTGGAGCAGCTGGAAGAGGCAGAGCAGGAGACCAGAGAGAGGGAGACATGTGGGGAGATATAAGAAGGCCCTGAGAAAAGGGGCCCAACCATATATTCAGGGACTGGGCAGGGACACACACACACACACACACACTCATCTACACTCACACACACACTCATACACAGGGCCAGGGATACATGTAGTTTCTTTTGAAAACAAAGGTATTGGTTATTTAGTTTAAAATTGTTGTGCTCTGGTGTAAAATCCTTGAATGAGAATCCTTCTCTCCTAATTCCTTACACACCTCAGTTCCCAAGATGAGTCTATTCAAGAGGAACTAGTTAAACTGGCCTGCCATGCAATCCTGGCTCTAAGAAGAATATGAAAGCAGGGAGCTCTAATCATCCTTCTCAGGCCTTGCATCTTTCCACACTCCCTGGCAAAATAAATAAATTATATATATATATATATATATATATATATATATATATATATATATATATATATCCTTTTTTCCCCGAAAATAAGACCGTGTCTTATATTAATTTTTGCTCCCAAAGATGCGCTAGGTCTTATTTTCATGGGATGTCTTATTTTTCCATGAAGAAGAATACGGTACACATTTATTGTTAAATGAAAATAAAGGAAATTTATTACCTGTATACAGTACGGTAGTAGGGTAGTTGTCAATACAAACCAGACAAACTGTAAATCCTACAGTATCAAGAATTTACTCATTTATTCAATGACAATCATGTCATCATCTTCTGGAATATCATCATAACAATCCAATTCCTGAATTTCCTGTGACTCCATTTCTTTACAAATCAATGGACCAAAACTCTCATGTTTAGCCTAGGGGGGACCTTATTTTTGGGGGGATGCCTTATATTTCACTCAGAAGGAAACCTGTAAGTAGGTCTTATTTTCGGAGGATGTCTTATTTTCGGGGAAACACGGTATATATATATATATATATAACTCTTCCCTTTTAATGACAAATGGGAAGTCCTGTAAATTATCTGAACTTCCACATTAGGGTAGGACCACAGTCAAGTTTTGTAAAAATCAAAGGCTGAAACGCCCAGTTTCAGATCAGGTCTTCTGTTGTCCCTCTGAGGACTCCACAGCCTGGCATCTGTCAGGACTCTCCGAGTTTCCATGATAGTGATCCACTGAGAGGTGTGGTTAATCCCGTCACATTTCCCAGACTATTTGATATTGAGATGGGCTATCCACACTTATTTTTGGAAACAGAACTGATAGCCTGAATCACCTGATACCAGAGATGTCATTTTCCCCAGCAACAAAGTGCTTTTTACTGCTTCTGCATTTATGCCTGCTTTACATTTGTATGTGATTGTTTCAGATAAAACTAGTCCTTCTCAAAACACTGCAATTTCCATGTGAAAAGAGACTTTGTCATATACTTAATTTCTGTCTCCAGTGGCAGATAGGCATGGCAAATTTTCTTTAAAGCAAAAAAAGAAAGCGCATGGAATTGCAATATGTGAAAGCATAGTACTGAATCAGTCTGTTTCATTCCAGGTTAGAAAGACATGCCCAGGTTATTTGTTGATGGAGTTCACATTAATATAACAGATGCTGAAATTGCAGACATGTCACAGGTCTTATTAAAGCCCAGGCTGTCTAAGTACCTACAGGAGTCCAGCTGTGACAGTAAATTATTCCTCTAGAGGTGCTCTCATATGACAACTGTTACCCACATGTGGTTACTTAAAGCTGCTGTGGCTCAGTGGTTGAGCTTCAACCTATGAAGCAGAAGATCATGGCCCTATTCCAGTCAGGGCACATGCCTGGGTTGTGAGCTTGATCCCTAGTGCAGGAGGCAGCTGATCAATGATTCTATCTCATCATGGATGTTTCTATCTCCCTCTCTCCTTCTCTTTTCCTCTCTGAAATCCACATACACACACACACACACACACACACACACACACACACTAGCTGCCTGGTGCATGAAATTGTACACAGTGGGGGTGGGGAGGGAGGGTCCCATAGCCTGGCCTTTACCCTTTCACAATCTGGGACTCCTTGGGGGATGTCTGACTGCTGGTTTAGGCCCAATCCTGCAGGGGTCAGGCCTAAACTAGCAGTTGGACATCCCTCTAGCAATATGGAACTTCTGGCTCTTAACTGCATGTCTGCCTGCCTGTCTGATTGTCCCTAAATGCTTGCCTGCTGCCTGATCACTCTTAACCACTTTGCCTGCCTGCTTCTTCATCCCCAGCTGCTCACCTGTCTGCCTGATCACCCCTGACTCAGCCCCTGCCTCCGCATCTTTGTCTGGAAGGACATCTGAAATGCTCTGGTCTAATTTGCATATTATGCTTTTAATATATATAATTAAATAAAGTAAAAAATTCTGTTTCCCAGTTGCACTGGCCACATTTCAAGTACCCAAAAGCTACACAGGCTGGTGGCTCTGGTATTGAACAGTGTAGATATAAAATATTTACTGAATTGCTGGCTCTAAACACTAGAAAACAGAAAATGATAGGCCATAAACCTATAGATTTTCAACTAAAGATTTTTGAGGCACTGGATCTATAATTATCAACGTGGATGTAAGTTTTATACCTTCAAAGCTCTCCCATGCTGCATCAAACTTGGCTGCCATTGTTTTTGTGATCTGTTTCTTTCCCTAGAACTACTTTTATACTTCCATCCACGAAAAGTTCTCCTGTTTGTCCCCCATTGGGCAATAAAAATAACCAAATCATTGGACAATGAAAAAAAAAATCCAAAAACGAAATAATTGCAAAATGTCTTAATGTCAGATGTGACCTCCAGGTTCCCTGAGGCTGATACACAGGACCTAACAGCCTACTTGTGTGTGGGCAGGAGATGGGAAGGTGATGGATTCACTCTTCTGACTGGGTCACATTCCCTGGGGATGTAGGGGATTCCACAGATGCAAGTAAGCACCTGTCTCAGTCAGGGAGCCACTGGAGACACAGATCCAGAGGATATATATGCAAAAGAGAATTATTGCAAGGACTTTGCCCATGTGTGTTGTGGAGTCTAGTTAGTCACGTCCACCATCACAGGGGAGGCTGTCATGAAGGAAAGACTGTAAGCTCTTGGGCACAAGTCCTAAAGCCTGTTCATAGGCAAAATTTTTCTTTCCTCAGGGAGAGTTCAGCTCTGCTTTAAGGCCTTTCCACTGATTGGGTCAGATTCACACAGATCTTTGGAGATAATCTCCTTTACTTAGTTTATTATGGAGATTAATCCCATCTATAAAAATCTTCACAGCAGCACCTGGGTTTGTGCTTGACTGAACTACTGCGGATTACAGCTGAGCCAAGCGACACAAATAACTGGCCACCACTGGTCCCTAATCAGTTAATTTTATGCTACTCAAAAAGGTGACCAAATCCTGCATGGGCCTGATTCAAACAGGTGGGGCTATTAAAAGAGGATTTAGAGAGCTGAGGCAAAAGAGGCTCTCTTTCCTACTCTCCCTAAAGAAGCAAGCCAACATAAGTCCTACAGCCACATTGAAATGGTGTTTGCCAGCAGTGCTTAAGCTGGGCAGAGAACTCATATTTTCAGATGAGACCAAGTCTAGGCTAACACTTTGACTGCAGTGTTGAGAGACTGAGCAAAGGACCCACATAAGCCCTGCAGATATCTGGGCCCTGAAAGTGATGAAAATAACAGATCTACTTTCTTTAAGTCTCTAACTTTGTGGTAATTTGTTATGCAACGTAGGAAATGGAAAAGAACAAAAAGAAACTGAAGTACAATGAGGACAATGAATGTCCTTGGCATTGAGCTGGGAAGACTTCATAACTTATCTAAAATACATGTCCATTAGCTTGACTGTGATGATCATTTCATAAGTTATTTTATACCAAAACATCAAGTTGTACCCCTTAAATATACACTATTTTTACTTGTCAATTAAACCTAAATAAAATGTTTATTATTAATTTTTAAGATAAATAATGCTCATTTCAATTATTCTTTTTTTAAAAATGAAGAATTACTTTTCATCTTTAAGGAAGAAGAAGACAAAGTTCAAAGATGGAAGGAGACTTGACTTGGGATAGTGAACACACAATACAACTTATAGATGATGCATTATAGAATTGTATGACCGAAAGTTTCAGCCAATTTTGTTAATCAAGTCACTTTAATAAATTCAATACAAATTTTAAAATAAAACAAAGGCTAACAGAACTGAATAGAATAACCTTAAAATTGGCAGTGATTTGCTAAATGTTACAGTCTACAGACATCTTTAGTTCAGTTTGAAGAATTGTTATGAATCATTGAAAATACTTTCTTTTTCTCTCCTCTACTCAAGTAATAGGTCGATGTGACCTTTGTTGTTGTATCTGCACAGCAAACTCCAGTTGTGGATGTCAAGATTTTGCTGTTGCACCTTCAAAGTAACTTATAACGTACTCACTTACAAAACTAAAGTTCCAACTCTAACTTTGCTATAAAGTTTGAAAAGTCCATAGATATTAAAAAAAAAAAATAGGAGTCAAGATTATGATCAATTTCTCCAATTTACTGAAGATTCCTGACTTTAATAATCACTAAATGCTAAGTGAAATCCTGGAATTATTTTTATCATTACCACATTTAAAGACAACTTAAATATGAGTACCTGCTATGCATGAGGTACAGTTTTGGTTGCTTGGAAGGGTAGGAATGCTGTATAAGACAGAGTTCATGCCCAAACCGCTTTGGCTCGGTGGATAGAGTGCTGGCCTGCGGACTGAAGGGTCCCGGGTTCGATTCCAGTCAAGGTCATGTACCTTGGTTGCGGGCACATCCCCATGGGGGGAGGGTGTGTGTGTGTATAGGAGGCAGCAGATCGATGATTCTTCCTCATTGTTGTTTCTAACTCTCTATCCCTCTCCCTTCCTCTCTGTGAAAAATCAGTAAAATATATATTAAAAAAAACCACAGTTCATGTCTTCCAGAAATGGATAATATGCCAATAAAGTATAATTACCTCATAAAATTATATGATAAGGGTTCAAAGTGAACATAAAAGTGATGTTACTTAAGGGGGAGTATTTATCCACATAACAAACTTGCAGTTTGTGAGTTCAATTCTTTATCTGCCATTAACCAGCTAGTTTAGAGTAAATAAATTGCAGCCACTTTGGATTTCATTTACTTGTTACTTAAATAAAAGTTGGAGAACACCTTAAGTCATATATAGAATTTATATTTCCTTAATTTTTTAATAGTTGGAATTAATAAGCTCATAATTAGATCCATCTTATCTTTAATCAATTTGATCTCAATCTTAATCAATATATTTCTTGACTTCAAACACAAATTGTTCTCTAAGCAAAATTCAAATGGCTGGTGATTTATTTTCAAGCAATATATACAAAACAGTTTATGCTATTAATACTTATAATATCAAACTACAAAAACTCCTTAATTAATACAATGCCAAAGATTAGATATTTTCATATTCACCTTACAAACAGAAAATTGATATCAGGAAGGATAAATGAGTTATCCACAGCTTCATAGCTAATGAGAGAATAACTAGGGTTTGGACAAGATTCTATATAATAAGAGGTTTCCTCTTCTTTTATGCCTTTAAATTCAAATTATCAATAAGCTTTACTATACGTAGCTGATATAAGCAGAAAAATTATATAGGACAGATTTACTTAATTATGAAGACTTTCAAAGATCCAGTATTTTCTTTTCCATTTGGGCAGATTAAATATTTTCACAGGCTTACTTTATAAGGGATTTAGGCTCTGAAAATTTTGCAAAATTGATGGGGATTTAAAGAGTTGTAGTTATAAGTTTCTTTGTGTATTTTTCTAGATTAAAATAAGCTGGTCAAATGCAAAGATTTTGCCAATTTCTAAGAAAGTATTTGTTAGATATAGGTGGGTTGAAAATGGGGGAAATAATTTTCCATTCACTACAGACCACACTTCTTAACTTTTCTTCTTTTGGAAATAGTTTCACATTTATCTTAATATTTTGTAACTATTTAGGGAAAAATATCCTCTAAGCACTCTTGGCTGGATATGGGCGAGGGGGGTTGGGGATGGCCAGAAGGGTGTCACGTGTTCATTCAAGAGAATCAGTGCATCACTTCTTTCTGTGAAGAGGGCCATGTAAATCAGAGAGTAAATGTGAAATCTACCCAGAAAGTGTGGTCGGTCAGAGAGTTCTCTCACTCATAAAGCCATTAAAATGCTATACTTTTAACAAAAAATAGCCTCCATCTCATTGTGATAAGGTGGAGAGGTTTTTATAGCGATAGAATATAGACAGGAGAGTAGTCTGTGGGTCTGCAACTGCGCATGCATTATTTTTTACTTTTTCATAACGGTGGAATAATTTAACGAAGTATTTGTCATGAAAATCCTGATATAGCAATTTGGTTGACATCAGAATTTTAATAATCTTTTGTTAACTCTCACTCAATACATTATTATCAAAAAGCATCCGAAATTAAAATGACACATTAAATAGCATGTTGATGGCAACTCAGCATACTAATAGGAAGAATATTAGGATTGCTACTTTAACCTGTCATTTCAAAAGGCTTAAGTGCTGTATTTCAAATCACTAAAAAAATACCACACATTTGCTAAAGTTTGAGAACAAAGTTATTAACATACATTGTATTAATTTTAATGTTTCTTCCTTTTTTCCACCTCTCACTTCTCCCTCTTTACATTTTCTTTGTTATTAGTTATTGTAATTATTCATCAAATTATATATCCTTGCCCTCCTATGAAGCTAATGATCATAGAAATATTTTGATAAATTGTGACTTGATCAGGGTAACTGTCATAATGATTTTGATAGCATTGATTTATTGAGTTTAAGGTATTTTTTTCTAATGATCTGGTTTTAATTCCATCTTGTCAACTCAATATTAATTATTAGATTGTTTGCCTTCCCTTCTGATTCCTGTATGAGTTAATCATTAAAGATAGCTTAAACATGATTCTTGTATGATTTAATTATTATTATTATTATTTTAAATATAATTTATTGATTTTTTTTTTACAGAGAGGAAGGGAGAGAGACAGAGAGCTAGAAACGTCAACGAGAGAGAAACATCGACCAGCTGCTTCTTGCACACCCCGTACCGAGGATGTGCCCACAACCAAGGTACATGCCCTTCACCGGAATCGAACCCGGGACCTTTCAGTCCTCAGACTGACGCTCTACCACTGAGCCAAACTGGTTTCAGCTGATTTAATTAATTATTAAAACAGCCTACTTCTCATTTTCCAGAAAAATTGAGATGTGCATTGGTTCCTCACCCTTAATTGTCAAAATTCCCATATGTGTAAAGAAACCTAACTATACCCTATAGAAGTGGCTGCATAATTATCATCTGGTATAAATCGCTAACCAATTAGTTATTCCTTATCAACTTTGTAACTATTTGATAGATAAAACAGGAACCCATCCTTTCAAAAATATTTTAATAGTATCTACTACAAGCAAGGCAGACTTTTCAGACCCAACATACACCAATGATTATATTCTAGTGGAAATGAAGACATACATGTTATATTTTACATAAAACAACAGATGAGGATTTGACTAAATATGAAAACCAGATTCAATATGGTTCTGCCACCACTTCCTCCTGGGTGGTCTCAGAAAGAGTCATTTTATCTCTTCAAGGGAGTTCTCAGTTCCTTACCTGCAAACTCAGGGGCTGGGTGAGAAAACATCCAAGAGACATTCTAATTTTAAACAGTTTCTGGCTCTCTGACGCCTGTTTTTGGCTCTTTGTTTAATGCCAATTATTTTAGAGGACCTCTTCTAAGTCCTGAAAATCATCTTTGGATATGAAGGCAACTTCTTGTGGAAAGCAATGATTACTCTGCATGAGCACTAAGATCTCAGTCTGATGCTTAATTCTGAAAGCATGTTTTCTGATGAAGTAAAGAAATTCATCTCAGAGATCAGAATGCAAGAAATGGATGAACAATTACTAAATAGTCCTATGTGCCGCCAAAGAGAACTAGGAAATGTGAGCAGCAACAATAATCATAACATTATATTTATGAGTGCTTACTTTAAGCCAGTCACTGTAGTAAGCACTTGGCATTTGTTATCTCATTTAATCCCCATGACAAATCTATGGAGTAAGCATTATTACTCCATACTGAGGTGGCAGAAGGGAAACTTGGAAAGCTTAAGCAACCATCTCAAATCACCCATTAAATAAAGATGGCATTTAATTTAGATTTAAACTCAAGGCCCATCTTCTTCCATTATATCATATTGCATAGCATAAAAGATAATGTGACACTCCAAAATACACTTAACATAAATAATCATTACACATGCATATTGTACTCAAAACCAAAAAGTGACATTGTGAGGCAAATTTTTGCAAATTAATTCTGAATATGTCAATGACATATGAAATCATCCATAGCTCTCTGCAATATTAGAGACTGATGAAAAAACAAATTATTTAAATTGAAATCTGATGTATTTTATAGTTTAAAATACAAAAAATATGGTATCATTTTGCCTAAGATATTTTTTAACCCTTTCTGTCTAAAAATATGCTTTAGGTTGTTTTCTGATTAGCAGCAGTATAATTCTTCAAATTATAACTAATCTGAGCATTCTATATAATATTCAAACATAAATTTTGAAACATAAATCACAATTGTATAGAGATATAACACTACTTTTCATGTATTGTTTAAAATATAAATTTTAGATACGTTTGATGGAATTATTAATTTTATATCAAAAAGCACAGTTTTTGAATTATATTACCAGAATTTGAACACTAAGTAAGTAAGTTTACTCAAAGCTTTAAAGATCCCTTCAGATACAATTGGTGGCTCTTTTGGGGTATTGATTTGTAGGTGGACATTGGAACAAGTTTCCATTTGTCAGCTGCCCAGGAGTCCAGGAGAACAAACAGATAAAAACTGGGCTTAGGAAGGAAGGGATATGGACAGGGGGCACTAAGTCTCAGGACCAATCTCAGTGGACAGAGTATACACAGCATGATAATGAAAAAGACCCTAAAATAGACTGAAACCAAGAGCAATTAAGTTTAAATTTCCCCAAGAACATAATGATGGCTTGAATTATTGGCAAAGTTCTCAAATTATTATGAGAACTTTTATTCACATCTAATTTACAAATTGAGATTCAAATGTTCACATATTTAAAGCTATATACTGACTACAATAATTTTTAAACATCAATAATACAGCTACATCACAATATTAGTGATGCAGAAAATTATGTAAAAGGACATGAAAGTTATTCATAATACTATATCTCAGACATAAAATGGTTAATATTTTCATATAATTTTTGTACTTTATTTTTACTAACTGCTAAGTGAAAGATACTGTTTTGTTATAAACAATTCCTATATTCTGCTTTTCTTCACCTCCTACCATATAATGACCATTTTTTACTTACATTAAAAATTATTTATTTTTTTATAATGGCCGTACACATAGTTTATTCAGCCTTTTTTTCTTTTTGTCACAACTTTAACTACGTTAGTAAAATTTTATTTTAAGTGTATGGTGCTCTAGTCAGGCACATAAAAAGCCACATTCTTTTTTAAATTTATTTTTAATTTTTTCCTCTTTCACCTTCACCCTTCCCCTCCACTGTCTGCAATCACCACACTCCTGTCCATGACAATGAATTCTCTTTTTTTACTTTTTGCTCAATTCCTGTAACCCTGCAATACCTACCTTCCCACCACCAAAGCTGTCTGCCTGTCCTCTATCTATGGATTTGGAGAGCATTATGCTCAATAAAATAAGCCAATCAGAGAAAGATAAGTACCATAGGATTTAATTCATATGTAGAATTTAATGAACAGATTGCACTATCAAGCAAAATAGAGACAGACCCACATTATTTTTTCTAATTGTGTGTGTGTTTTTTTTGAAAGCGTTTGGGAATAGGCAATCAAATAAATAAACAAATAAACAAAAACATCATTATGCTGGTTTACATTCACTGGTTGAATGAGTGAACAAAAATTTATTTAGCCATTAGTTTTCTCATTGGTAAAAAGGAGAAAATAATAGTGCCTACTTTGTAGCAGAATTAAGAAGATTAAATAAGACATGTAGCACAATATCTGACACATTCTTAATGCTCAGGATATGCTGGATACTCTAATTATATAAATATTAATAATAATTATTATTACAACCCTCATTCTGGATCTGTTATGCTCTGATTTTTATGCTGCCTAACATATTTCCAAGGAAAGTTCAAAATTTAAACTGCCAATGTTTGAACATGGGTAAGTACAAACTTTGGTATGCTCATTTGCAAAGTGGGGATAACATCACCTATTTTGCAGAATTGTGAGGACATTATAGATCCACTGTTTCCTAGCAGATGTACTTCTGATTCAAACTAGTAAGGATTGATTTAAATAAGTGGCCATTTATTAACCAAATCACCTATTTTTAAATTTTTTTTAAATTTTTAGTAATGCAATTCTAGTGCATTGTCAAGAGCACTCATAGTCTTACAACACTCTTCTCCCAGAAAATGAATCAAATTTCTTATACAAAAAAATCAGTTTTGTGGTTAAGATCCTTATAAAGTAAGTGAATCATCTGATCCAAATTGAAGCTGCCTAGAGTTGTCCAAATAGCTCTGATTTGATCAGCTCAATTTGAAGCAAAAAATCAGCCAAGCCAATTGAATGGCACTGCCCACTAAAGAAATTGTTTGATAGAACCTCTAGATAGAATACTTTCCATGTATTATGCCCCATTATGCATGTCTCTGAGTAAGCCTGATAAAAAGGTGGCTTTATCCTTAAAATTCAAAGTGCATTCATTGGTAATATGCATTTCTTACCATAGCCTAGGATGTGGGGGATGGGGAGAAGGCAGAGCTATGTGCATGGATTGGAAAGAAATTGCTTGGATTACTGAGTATAGTCACTGAGCCATGTGGTGGCATGTGGTGTTACATGGTCAGTGGGGGTGTTAGTAAAAATTCAAAGGCAGACCTTCCTCCTTTCCGGGTGGGGGCTGGGTGGAAATAAACAAAAGAGAGGAAAATGGGAACATCTGTAATACTGTCAATAATAAATAAGAAAGAAGATAAGGCTTTATTTTATTTATTTATATACTTCCTCTCTTTTAGAGAAAATCTGTATTCATTGCAAAACAATGTGTGTTTTTTAATCTGAATTAAGTATCAAGAAAACAATATATATTTGTAGACCATAATCAAAACACATTCTATAATATTTCTCTCTTTTTTTAAACTATCGTCAAGCAAAAATGCAAAGGGACAACCATATAAATAACATTCAGCCTAAATTAT
Organism: Pipistrellus kuhlii; assembly: GCF_014108245.1. Lineage (NCBI taxonomy): Eukaryota > Metazoa > Chordata > Mammalia > Chiroptera > Vespertilionidae > Pipistrellus > Pipistrellus kuhlii. The sequence goes on along the minus strand of NW_023425405.1, from coordinate 23,973,716 downwards.
TGTGTGGAGGATCTACTCAATCTTATCTTGATCTCAAACTTTAAAAAAGTCGCATTAAGGAAAATGTAAAACTAGCCAAAGAAGAACAGAGATTCAAATTGAAGATGATGTAACTATTGGCAAAGAATCATGAATTGGCAATTAATCAAAATAAAACAGTTTATTTTGCATGATTCTCCATAAATATCACAGTTAAAAGACATTCAAATTCAGGGAGTCATTTTTCTCTGCAATATTTATGCTAATAATGTGGTACAGTTTTGTTTTTACCTATAGTATCAGAAGGATCTATAAGGCATACTTTAACCATGACTATCACCCTTATCAGTTTGAAGTCTAAGGAAATCTCTGAATGCAGCATACACATCCTGCACACAACAGGCACTAAAATGTCTCTCTTTTCTTTATCTCTAGTTCCTAACAATATAATGAGCCTATGACCAGGTGACAAGCATCATCTATACAAGTAGTTCTTACCAAAGGGCAATTTTGTCCCCCAGGAAACATTTCTTAATATCTGGAGTCAGTAGGAGTCAGTACAGTTGCTACAACTAAGTAGAAGGTGAGGATGTCGAAGATTCCATAATGAAAAGGAGAACCTCCTCCGCTCCCCCCCAGCCAACAATACAATATGTGGCCCAAAACATCAACAGTGTTAAGGATAAGGGACCCTCATCTATACTGATATTCACTGTGGCCAAAGTACAAAATATAACTTGTTTTATTTATTTATTTATAATTTATAAAGAATATAAAAAACAAGAAAAAATGGAGAAGAAAAAATAAGTGGCACAAGACATAAAAGTTGAAGGAGATGAGAGGCTCTGGAATCCTTTGGGGAAGGTCATGTGGGAGAATCAGAGGGTTCCATCCCATGCTGAGCAATTTGGGGCAAGTCCAGAATGAGTCTTCACTGTTGATTGACAAATGAGGAAACGCAATGCATTCTCTAGTCATCTTAAATCCAGAGCACTTCTTTTCTAGCATGATTTGAAATGTGTTTGAGCCATGCACACAAATCCAGGGAAGCTAAATGTGTTTACCATAAGCAACTTAAAACAAGGATACCTTGCTCAAAACGCTCCATTGATAAGACATTGCTTAGGGTTATAGTAATCAGAATGTTTGCAGAGGTAGGTTCTGCACACCCACCTTCTTTCTTCCCTAAGATCATTCTCCCAGTAACTGGGAGTAAAATGGAAGATGGAGAAACTTCTTTAACTCCTTCCCATTAATCATAATAAGCAGAAAAAGCTGAAAAGACTAATATGACACTATTTGGAGCATAAGAAAATAGTATAAATGTATATAGGTTTAATTTAGAATAAAAGTATAAAATAAAATTATTGTAATTATTTTCAAGTTTAGGCCTGAAGGACCTAATACTAGTTAAATGTAATATTATAGAAATAAAATTATTAAATATTAGAGGCTAGATGTATGAAAATTTGTGCAGGAATGGGCCTTTCTTTCCCTGGCTGCCAGAACCACCTTTCACTCCAGCCTGGAGCCGCCTTTTAGACTTTCACCTTTCCACACTGCCCAGAGGCCTGGAGGGGGTGCATGGACACCATGGCAATGACACAAGCGTCCTGCCCTGCCACTGGCCTCTTGGTGCCTGTGTACACAAATTACTCACCATCTTTGTTGGGTTAATTTGCATACTCACTCCTGATTGGCTGGTGAGTGAAAGTATGGTCACTTTGATTCTTACTCTTTTATTAGTGTAGATTTTACAATGACTGTTTTCTAATTTTTAGATAAATGTATATCCAAGAATTTGTATGGCTTGAAATTTTAAACATCATACTAAATTATTTTATTATATTGTCACCTTTATTCATGAGGGTGATAACTACCATCTTGAATATTTGCTCTTTTCTCCCTGGCTAAGCTTATTTAAATAGGTGAACATTAAGATTAACAACTCAAGAATAATAGCTAATACGAAAATCTAAGTGTATATTTGCAGTGCTTTAAATTTAACTTCTTTCCTCACATTAAACAGATATTATAAGTGACATGTTGATGGACTGCATAACTTTGACTTTGATACTCTTTGCAATCTGCTACTATAAATAAGGATTAACATGTATGCAAAGGGTAATTAAAATACTGCATGAGCTGAGATAATTTACTGAAAGGCACTGGCTGAGTCTGATGAACTTTCTGAACAACAATCGAGGAAAGCTTCATTTGTGCTTATTTGCAAGCTGTCCTTAAATGAGCATGTCATGAAAATCATGAAATTTGTAGAATGTGCAATACTGTTGGGATATTTTTCTTTCTAAAAACTCCCTTCTATATGTCTTTACACTAAAAACTATGGCCCAATTTTTAGTCCTTAGAGTAGGGGTGTCGAACTCAATCAGAGAAGGGGCCAAAATCTAAAATCCAGCCTAAATCGTGGGCCGAATGGTTTACTGAACAGTCATAAACTGTCATTGTGATGGAAACGCAGTGGAGTGCAGTGATGACAGCGCGGTGCGGGCCACATTGCAAGGCCTGGCGGGACGGATTTGGCCCGCGGGCCTTGTGTTTGACACATGTGCCTTAGAGTCTACAAACTAATAATTTTTGTAGGCCATCACTATGATTACAAAAAGACATTGTGGGTGGAGAAGAAACTAATTAAGCAGAGAAGAGAGGTGTCAAATGTCATAACAATGCTCGAGATTGCTATGCAATTAATTCTCTTATGCAAGTCACATAACCTTGTAGGTCTTGGCTTCCTCATTGGCAAAGTAAGGGATTAGACTGAGAGGTCTTCTGGGAACTTTTTACTTTTGAAGTGTATGTGGTGTGTACATATGGCTCTTTGTAGTCATTAAAATAACTTATTTTTAAACCATGCTGAAGCATAGTTACTATTTACTATTTTATTCTTATCTCAGCGAGTCATAATATGTGTACAAATTGTTCTGATATGTTTGTTTTTCTTGGAAAATGGTTTTATGAAAATAATTTTAGAGTAATATTTACAGTGAAAATTTCATCCTCTCTTATTCCACAATACACTAATACTGTTTTTCCTAATTCAGAGCTGCAAACATGGGGATTAATTACATGTTATGCTCTACCAATAATTTTGTTTACTTCTAAATCCACATTCCTGATTTTATATGTCAAATTAACATTCAAAACTATTGACAGTGAAATTTGAATTTCATAATAAGCAGTATAATGTAAATATAACCCTGAATCAGTAGAATACTAAATATATCTCCAAAATATGAACTAGCCTTCATTTGCAACTGTCCTGTAGTTAAGCAGGAAGTTACATTTGCCATGCTTTCTTTCTTTCAACAGTAACTATATTCCATGTAAAGAAATTACAGTGAAAACAAATTAATCAAAGGCTGATCGCATGTATCGCCATAGATATGAAAAAAGAGCATGCAATATTTGTTTTTCAGAACCTAAATTTCCTTTCAATGCAAACGTCACCCACAAATGTCTATCCAGGGACCCACTAAGTATCTAACTTTTTATCATATCTATACTAATAATAGATAAATATGCAAATTATCCAAGATGCCATCACATCAAGACTGTTCAGCAGGGTGGATGGGGCCTTGGGACTATGGGGCAGGACTTCAGGTCTTTCACGATTTTGTCCTGCCAGGCAGATTCCCCTGCGGCCCCACAGCTAAATCCCTGTGTGGACCTGAGGTTTACTAAACTGTACTGGAGCTGCTTCCCACACTCCCACCCCTGGCCCCAGGACCAGGCTGCCCACTGCAGGGCTCTCTGTCAGCCTCCTGACAAGTTGAGTGGGGTGGGGGATAGAGGGGTGGCAGAGAGCCATGGAGGGGTGGGTTGATCAGAGCCAAGTACCCAGGAGTCTGAGGAGAGCACTTGACAGGAGCTTGGACTGCAAAAAGGAAAATGAAGTGGCCATGGGGAACTCTTCCAATCCCCCCGCATGGACACCCTACCCCAGCCCTGCACCTCTGGGGGAACAGGGATGCTGTCTCAACAGGGAGAAGACCCAGCTTCAGGGATAGCCTGCACCTCCAACTCCCAATCTCTTCCCCCACCACCCTCGCCAGGGACGCCCACAACAATAATATGCCCATGATGACCCTTCAGCACCCCAGAGGCACCCAGGGGCATGACCCACCACTGCTGGGCCCCCTCCAATGGGGCCAGGCATGCCTCTCCTCCATACAACTCCAGATCCAGGTAGAAGCAGGCCTGAGTGGCCCCCCAATATTAGACCCATCCTTCTCTCCCCCAACAGCAGCAGTGCTGTCTCTGCAGCTGAAGCCACTGAACCTTGCAGGGAGCCTGGGCTAAACTCGCCCTCCTAGCCTCTTGGCCCCGCCCTGGCCCGGCCCCTGACCCACTCAAGATTGGAGTCCCACCCTGAGTACATACAGCTGAGAAAGGGCCATGTGCAATTTAAAAAATGGCGCAAGGCTAAGAGGTTTGACAGTTACTTCCCATTTGGCCTCACCACCCCCCTAGTGCCCCCTACTGCCCTCACCCCACCCAGAACCTCCAGGGAAGACCACCGCTACAGTGCTGCTGGCCAGAGTCCACCCCTCTGTGACCTGTGGAACCCTATGCAAAGCTTCCATAGCTACAGTCCCAGAAACAATCATGCCCTCCTCCCCTAATCAGCACCTGCTATCTACGAGGGTACCCATGGGCTTAAAAATAACAATCCCTTCCCATTTAGACATCACTTACTTGATGAAACATTTTAGGTTTATTAGCTCAGAACCTACTCATGACAACCCAGTGAGATAGATGGAGAAGAGATTACAGTTCCCATGGTATATGCGTGTTTATTCAGAAATGAAGCTCAGAGAGGAAAAGTGTCAAGCCCATTGGTTCCTAAAGTGCAGCATATGCCCCACAGGGGGGCAATTTGATTTTAAGTGGGGGCAATTCGAAAATGAATTAACTGATTTTTTTTTTGTATTTCTTATGGTACTGTGGGCCTCATCTACAGAGTAACCTATATATAATAATAAAAGGCTAATATGCAAATGACACACATTCCACCACCCACTTGAATGGTGGAATGACCAGTCACTATGATGGACACTGACCACCTGGTGGCAGACACTCAATGCAGAAGCTGCCCCTCGGTGGTCAGTGTGCTCCCACAGGGGGATCACCGCTCATCCAGAAGCTGGGCTCACAGCTGATGAGCACAGCAGCAGTGGTGGGAGGCTCTCTCACCTCCATGGCAATGCTAAGGATGTCTGTCTGATGGTTTTGTGGGCCTAAACCATCAGTCAGACATCCCCCAGGGCTCCCAGACTGTGAGAGGGCACAGGTCAGGCTGAGGGACACATTTTATGAAATGGGCCTCTAGTAAAATAATAATACCTTATCATCTTTTAATATTTATAAATTCAAATTTACATTAATAAATAAAACCATGACACAAATAATCTAGTATATATTGTCACCATCTCAAAAATATCAGAGTGCTACAAAAATGATCAGTTGTTGAAATACCACCAACAACTATTACATATAAATAGTCTTGGCATTGCAACATTCCAATTCCATTTTGAAATACAAACACCTTTTTAAAGAACTGAAGAACATTACATGTGCTTGAATTTAAGTTATAGTTTTCTTAAAGGCAAGGGCATTTCTGGTTTTAATATATAAATCATTTTATCTATTGCACAGAAACTTAAGAACACAGAATGTTCTACATACATAATTTATTAGTATCATAATTTTAAGTATATCTTTAACATGTATAACTTGGCTTGGATATTAAATCTATCTCTATATTGATTTACTTTTATTTAGAGATTAATCTGGATATAAAGTTCAAGTTAATTAATAAGAGTGTGATATTTCTCTTCTCATGATAATAATTTATGTATGTAATCCATGAAGCAGCCTCATAAGTTTATGGTTTAAAATAACCTTAAATAGCACTAATTGGCTTGGCTCAGTGAATAGAGCATCAGACTGCAGACTCAAGGGTACAAGGTTTGATTCCAGTCAAGGACATAGACCATAGTTGTGGGCACATACCCAGTGGGGAGTGTGCAGGAGGCAGCTGATCAATGTTTCTCTCCCATTGATGTTTCTAACTCTCTATCCCTCTCCCTTCTCTCTGCAAAAAATCAATAAAATCTATTTTAAAAAATAAAATAAAAGACAAAATATAAAAAGTAAATAAAATAACCTTAAATAAAAATAACACTGGTCTACACACATTCAAATTAGAAAAAGGACAATGGAGTTGTTTACTTTATGTGACGCTTTTGAAACACCTATTAATATATTCAGTTTCACAATTCTTTCAACCTTTTGTATGCCACTAGAGCAACATTCAATATGAAGTAATAAAATCATACCCAGTTGAACCAATGTAAAAATATATATATACAACATCAAATAGTAATCAGTTCTCACTGAGGGGACAAATTAGGTCTATATCATTTACAGCTTACATTAGTTCGGTTCACCAAACATTAATTGAATACAGACACTTGAGTCTGCTAATTAATGGAATGTCAATGATGAGTAAGGTGACTTTGTGGTCCCCTTTTCCCCATATCTTAAGTCCTGCTATATTTTGAAATGTTCTGATAAATATTCCATTCAATATGTTCACATAGTGTAATGAGAGTAAAAAAAAAAAGTGGTTTATTCTGGAAATTTAGAGATATCTTCTTGTTGGAAATGGCATCTCAGTTGAATCTTGGAAGGTAAGACAGATTGGTGAGGTGAATGATGGAGAGGACACTGCAGTCTGAGAGAACATCCTGAACGATGTTACAAAGCAGGTCATGTATTTAGAAGCAGAAATATTTGTATTAGCAGAGCATGAAGTGCATTGCAGACATGATCGGGTGTAAGACTGTAGAGGTCATAGAAAGGGCAGTACATTGCAAGCTCACTACTTGGACTTTCCAGGCCATGTAGCATCATGAAAGTCTTTTAAGCACAGGTGAGATATGGTCAGATTTGCATTTTGGATTTAAAGTGAGCAAACTGATTTACAAATAGCAGAACTCAATAAATGCTAATAAGATTGATGAATCTGTGTCACAATATATTGATTCTCAAGCAACATCATAAATCTTTTACTTCAGATGTGTATGTGATGAACACAATAACTATGTATCTGGGACCCTTTTAAACCATGCCAAATTAAACTTCTAATTCCAATAGGAAAACATAGGTTTGTCTTACAAACCTGGTTCTTACTTCTCTGCCCAGCTAGATTGATCAAAACAGAAATTCTTACCAATTGTAATGAGTATATGCTGTACTGAGTTGAATAATGTTCTTCCATAATGCACATCCACCCAGAAACTTGAAATGGAAACTTAGTTGGAAAAAGTGTCTTTGCAGATATGATTAGTTACTTTATAATGTGTTCATACCGGATTAGGGTGGATCCTAACTGCCATGGCTGGTGTCCGTATGAGGACACAGAGACACAGACAGGTTGAGGAATGAAGTCAGGTGAAGGCAGAGGCAGAATCTGGAATGATGAAGCTGCAAGGTAACCAACAGGAAACTGCCCCCCAGCAACCACCAGAAGCTGAGAGAGAGGAATGAAACAGTTTTTCCCTCGGAGCCTCCAAAAGGAACCAACCCTGAGAATAACTTTGATTCTGCCCTCCAAAACTGTGAGAGAATAAATCTCTGTTGTCTTAAGACACACAGGTTGTGGTTATAGCCCTAGCAAACTAATAATGTATACATGCAGTATTTCTTGCTTAGGCAGCATGAGAACTACTAGAATTAGTCTGTGGTTCCTTCAAGAGAATATTAGCACCCTGGCCAGTGTGGCTTCATTGTTTGGAGCCTCATCACGTACAGCAGAAGGTGGAGAGTTGGACTCCTAGTCAGGGCACATATGGAGCTTGCAGGTTTGATTCCTGATTGAGGTGCCTGCTGGTGGCAACTGCTCTCTCTCCCTTCCTCTCTAAAATCAATTAAAAACATTTTTTTTTGATACTTCACTGCTATAGAAAAGAAGGAACTTTTACCATTTGAAACAGCATGGATGGACCCAGAGAGCATTATGCTAAGTGAAATAAGCCAGTCTGAGAAAGATCAATATCACGTGATCTCACTCATATGTGGGATATAATGAACAACACAAACTGATGAACAAAAATAGATCCAGAGACAAAGAAATACTGAACAGACCACCCAACCTCAGAGAGAAGGTAGGAGAGGAGCAGATAAGAGACCAACCAAAGGACTTGTATGCACACACATTAACATAACCAATGGACACAGACACTGGGGCAGTGAGGGCTTGTCCTGGGGGTGGGAGTGGTGGTGGTGGTGGTGGTGGGTCAATCATTCATCAATCAGGGAAAAGGGTCTACTTTATATAATACTTTAAATAATAATAATAATAATATAATAAAAATAATATAATAATAATAATAATAGCATAATAAGCTAATTAGGGCAGATATCTTTTGGACAAAGCTAGGGTGTGAGGGAAGCTTAGGCTCCAGGTGCCTGCTGGTGGCCAGAGGAAAGCCCGGATCTTGGGTGCTGGAGGGAAGCCAGTGCCAGCAACTGGGGGAAGGAAGGCCTGTTCTTGCATGAATTTCATACACAAAACAAAATATTAATATGGTCTTCTCCCCCGCCTTATTTTCCACCAGGATTGCATTGGGTGACATCGCTAGGCTTTATTAGTTATTCATCCAAATTGAAGGCATATATAAAATTTATGTTATTAATGTGCATATCCCGGTTTCCCAATGTGCCGACCTTCCTCTTATGAAGACTCAGGTTAAAGCCAATTTAATATTTGTCAAAAAAGACTCACTACTTTAATTAATACGCTGTTGGGCTTTTGTTAAATAAATGTTTGAGTGCTCCAGCCATAATGATTTTAAAAAATTATTAGACTGAGAAGTTTCCCTTCTACTTTCTGTAGTCCCTTTGATTGGAGTATGAAGATATGGTGTTTTGGGAGACGGCTTACTGAGTCAAAGGACATGGAGGATAGCTCTAAGTTTTAAAAAAATAACAGAATGCACTAGCTTCCACTTAACTTGAGGGAAAACCAAATGCAGAGGGAGCGGAATAATCTAAAACGAGTTTAAATTCATTGAAACTGGAATTCATTTTACCATCAAGACAAGTCAGGAAACAAAAACAGTAGAAGCCCCACGGCTTCGAAGCAGTGGCCTGGAACTAAACTTCTCCACCTGGAATGGCGTGAGCCTCTGATTTCAGCCTCGAGAAGAACCTAATTGCTCAGGCAACAAAGCGATCATGCAAGAGCTGATCCTGGAAGAAAGATGACACACACGAGGGGATTTACAGGAGAATACACTCCAACCAAAGCAGGGCTCACACTGAGAGTTCTCTCTCTCTCGAGTTGCTAGCAAACTGAAATCAAAGAGCAACCCCATTCTCTAACCTGCAGGTTTCAGATAGATCTCAGATAAACCCTCGAAGGGGTTTTTAAGAATGATGAGAGAATTTATTTCTTTCTCCTGCAAGAGTGATCAAAGCCTGCTCCTGCAGGGACCTTGGAGTGCACAGGACTGTTACTCCTAAGAGGGCCAATGGACGAGTGCATCTGCATTTCCCCACTCAAGGCTCCGTGATTCCTTTTCTCATTGAAAACTCAAACAGAGCTCTGGAGCCAACAGTTCACTGCGTTCAAGGAAAAATAGAGGACCATATTCTCAGGACCCACTCCAGTCTGAATTCCAGTGCAGATAAATCCAAATCATTGTAACTCTGAGAAAGTTGTCCATAACAAATATGCTTAACACATCTTTTTTTTCTCCCTTGTATAAACATGCATGCTTTTTCTTGAAAAAGATCTAAATATAATTTGTATTCTTTATAAATAGTAGTAGACAAATAAAGAATAGGAAATGATCTAGTTAAGGATCTGTTTAGGGAAATAGACTTGTCATCAAATTTTTGACAGTAAAAACAGCCTCTGCAGAATGATTAAACTATTGTTTTCTAACCCCCAGGGAAAAATGTAGAGCCTGTCAATTAAAACACAAATGCTATAATTTGTTTAGATTATAAGGAGAAAAAGTAAGATGCAGATGTTTTGGTTCCTTTAAGCTGCATTATTTCAATCCAAATGAATTAAAAATTGAGTTCCTCAGTGCCTTGCCTATATTTCAAATGCTCAATAGCCACACCTGTCTAGTGAATAGAGCAGATCTAGAATATTAACATCTTTGTATAAAATTTCCTCTGGAGATCATTGCTCTAGAGATATTGTTTTGTATCTTTTGTTTTCCTAAAATGACATTGACATTTGTATTAGTTTCCTGTTACTGTTATAACAAATTACCAAAATTATGGTAGCTTAAAAAAACACAGAGATTTGTTCTTTCACAGTTTTGTAGGCCAAAAGTCCCAAGTCAGTTTCACTGGGTTGAAATCTATGTGAGTTCAGGACCACACTCCCTTTGCAGGTCTTGGGGGTAATCTTTCCTCTTCCAGTCTCTGGTGGCTGTCCACATTCCCTGGAGAATAATGACATCTCTCCAATCTCTACATCCATGGTCACCTTGCCTCCATCTTTTCCTGCCTGCAAAACTTCCCTCTGCCTACCTCCTATAAAGATATATGTGATTGCACTTAAAGCACACTGGATACTCTCCCCAAGCCAAGACCATTAACTTGTCCTGGACAGTGTGGCTCAGTTGGTTAGGTGTCTTCCTGTGAACTGAAAGGTTGCCATTCAGTTCTCATTCAGGGTACACACCTGGTTTGAGGGCTGGATTCCTGGTAGGGGGCATGCAGGAGGCAGTTGATGGATGTTTAGTTTTCACGTTGATGCTTCTCTCTCTCTCTCTCTCTCTCTCTCTCTCTCTCTCTCTCTCTCTCTCTCTCATCTCTCTCTCTCTCTCTTTCTTCCTCCTACCTCCCCTCTCTCCTCTCCCTTCCTCTTTCTTTAAAAATCAATAGATATCTTTTTAAAACAGGCCATTCATTTAATCACATCTACAAACACTTGACCTATTAAGTAACAGCAATTAGAGCCAGTTATCTCTAGAAGGCCATTATCCACTTATTATAACCTATCATAATATTCTATTTTTCAACTTCCATTTTACTTTATTTGATTCTATGTTGCCAATTTATCATTACTCCACTGGCTTCTATAGGTATAAATATCAATACAGTTACCCAAAGGGTATGATTTCTCCTACCAAAAAAAGGCATATACAGAATATCCAGCTTCCTAATTAGTTTCAGGTATTTTTCATTTTTGCATGTTGTGATTGTCAAAGCCCAAGATTGATGGAAAAGTCCATGATAGCACTAATGCAAAATTTTACAAATCTACTTACAATGATTATAGAACACATTGTCATGTTTTACAGTTAGAGGGCTATTTTCTTTTGGCAAGCTGTTTTTATTATTTACTGTGAGCTCCAAAGTAACTTAATTGGTTTTCAAATAATTATTATTATTTTTTAAAAATATATTTTATTGATTTTTTTATAGAGAGGAAGAGAGAGGGATAGAGAGCTAGAAACATCGATGAGAGAGAATCATTGACCAGCTGCCTCCTGCACACCCCCTACCGGGGACGGGACCGCAACCGAGGTACATGCCCTTGATCAGAATCAAACCTGGGACCTTTCAGTCCGCAGGCCGATGCTCTATCCACTGAGCCAAACCGGTCTCGGCTCAAATAATTATTTTTAAAGCCAGCTCAAAAAAAGATACATGTCTACATATCATAATGAGAATAAAAAAAGAAACAGAGTTGGATGTAAAAAACACAAAACAAACCATCAAACCTCAGAGGGAAGGCAGAAGAGGGAAGTAAGAGATTAACCAAAGGACTTGTCTGCATGCATATTAGCATAACCAATGGACATGGACACTGGGGAGGTGGGGGCTTGTCCTGGGTGGTGGAAGTGGCTGGGGAAGGGTTGATGGGGGGGGGGGGGCCGGAAAAGGAGACATATGTAATACTTTAAACAATTAAAAATTTAAAAATACTACTCAAAACAATTACACAAATACATAAAGACAACCCAATATAAATATGGGCAAGATTCCTGAACAAACACTTCAGAAAAGACCAGTAAGCATAACCTCTTTAAGAAAGAATTATACTAATTATACTAATAAGCTTTGTTGTTTTAGCTAACTCAACAAAATTGTTTCCCCATCCTTAAGATATTCTTAAGGTATTCTTACATAACATGTTTGTAAGTAAATGTAAATATATATTTATAACAAAAACAAAAAACAAAACAATGTTATATTTTATTTATATATAAAAACAGAAGGCAGTTCACTGTCAGAGAAAACAAGGCATGTTAAATAACTGAAAATAAACAGGTCACAATTTACACGAAGACTTTACATGAAGATGGCAGAACCCACCACGCATCTCATTTACTCACAGTAAGAACAGCCGTAGACTTCAATTCTGAGCCCGATGCGGCCTTCTCCGTTCCAGTCCAGAGGCACGAAGCGCACGTAGCGGGCGACAACGGGATGCTGCAAGTCATGCCGGACCACACTATCAGAGTTGATGTTCCCGGGAAATGCCTGATGGGACAATCAGATTAACAAGTTAGGGAGAAAATACCTTAGAAACAACCATGTTATCTATCTGCAAAACTAAACTTAATTTTCTTATCCGATGCCAGGGCTTATATTCTCCACACCAAAAGCAATTTGTCAACAAACAAACAAATGAACAAAAAATGTACCTACTTCATTTATTTGAAAAAAGTAGAATTTTATTATTGTTTTCAATCTTCACCTAAGGACATTGTTTTCCCATTTGATTTTAGAGTGAGTGGAAGACAAGGAGGGCAAGAAAGAGGGAGATGTGAGAGAGACACATTGATTGGTTGCCTTCTGCACTCACCTGATCAGGGCCCAAGATGGACTCCGAAACCCAGGTACATGTCTTTGACATGCAATCTAGCTGCAACCTTTCAGTGCCAGCTTATGCTCTATCCATCGAGCAACATTGGCCAGGGCAACAAATGCACTTTTAATTGGAAAGTGAGCCAAAAGTTCCATGGGTCCTTAAATATATGTCAACATACCAAGATGTTAAACAAATGAAACACCATATGGTACCCACTGTAGTGTACAATAAACATTTAAATTATGAGATCTAAAATTTTAATTGCACAATGAATAATTTTTCCTAAAATCCAACCCTATTCCTATGCCACCATTAGAAGGCTGACAACATTTTCAACATCCATTAGGTAGAAAGAACAATTGACTATGTTGTACTTTTTGGAAAGAAAAAAACAAAAACAACCACAAATGACAGAATAAGAAACCCACAGTCAGGGGATCCTGGCTTGTGGAGATCACATCACCATGGGCAGTATGACTAGTGACAAGGGAACTGAGGGTCAATGCCAACGTGGATTATATTGGAAAGTTCTCAAAAAAGATATATTTCAAAAGAAGAATTGATAACTTTTTGAGAGAAGGGAACAAAAAAAAAGACATAAATCTAGCCCAGGGTATTAACATACAGGCATTGTGAGAGAAAGAGAGAAGGGGGGGATCACAGGGCAGACAGCTGTTCCTCCCTCCTCAGTACACTCTTCTCTTTCTTTGAGTAACAGCCCCTGAATTTTCTTTAAAAGGTCACTGTTTCAGCACTTCTCAATCCACCTGATTCAGAACAGGCAAATGACAGTTGGAAATACTGGGATGGGAGGGTGCCTAACTCAATGAGATTCAAATTAAGCACCTGTGCTGGAACAACTCATTCATTCATTCATTCATTTATCATTTACTGATTCACTCACTTGCTGACTCACAGACTCAGGAAATATCTGAGAGTCTTCCTTGTACCAGATATTGTTCAATTCACTGGGAGATAGGAGTGAACAATATAGACAGAGTTTTTATTTTCATGGCATGTTTGTTATTAAAGATCATAATGGGAAGGAGACATAATCTTGTAAAATAAAAGGCTAATATGCCAATAAACCGAAGAGCGGAACACCCAGAACAACCGAACAACCGGTCTGATGATGTGTGCTAAACACCAGGGGGCGTGCGCAAAAATGGCAGGCATCGCTGTGGTGGGATGGTGGGGCAGGTGAGTGGTGGCACCAAAGGCAGGGCACCAGTTGTGGTTATTGGGGCAAACCTCTGGTGGTTACTGAAAATTCTTTGCTCCCGTGAGCCATGGTCCCCCTACGTTTGCCTCTGCTGTCGACATAGGCATCCCTGATCATTGTCTTGAATACAAAGGCACACATACATGTAAAATGTCTCTTTTTATATAGTAGTTTTTTGGGAAAGTTAAAGAACATAGAAGAAGAGGTAGCCCTTGACTTAATAAAAACAACATATACCATATTTTCCGGCGTATAAGACGACCCCCTAATTTTACAGTTAAAACATAGGTTTAGGCCTCTATTCGCTGTATAAGACTACCCCCCACTTCAAAGAAAAGACTTACTTTGCTGTCAAGATCTGCAGGTAATTTTTGTGCAATTTTGGTCTTTTGCCCTCGATTTTCGGTTGACTTTTTTTCTTTTCAAAATACATCACTTTAATACATAAGTTCACACTGTATTGTTGGTGCATGGTAGAAAATTCTAACTTTGGTAGAGATGCTTTTTTTGTTGTTGTTTCAAGTCAAGAAACTCAGGCTTAGAAGAATGAGAGGGCTTAAACCACTCAATGCTGAATAAGAACAAACCAGCCACGAACTTATCCAAGCCAATCCCATCCTAAATTGAGAATCACATTTTCAGCCGGTTTCTTTCTTCAGGCACAACACACTTATTTTTAATGTTTGGTATTATATAGAAAATTTGATAATTTATATCATACCACATTTTAGACATTCGTTTGATTTTCAACCCTTGGCAGTATATTTTCCCTGTGTAGTGTACTTCTTTCTGTATTTTCACTTCCATGAATTTCGACAGCATTAGTATTTTCCTTTCTCACACATCTTCCCAGAGCATGCTCCTATTGGGGTCATTAGCACAAGCTCCTTTGCAGTTTTAGTACAAGTAATCAGATGTCTGAATGACACTTTTACTGGAAGGAAAGAAAGACTGGTCCACTATGGTGCGTATGATGCCATTGTAACTTAACCTAGCTATTAATATTAATAACTGGAAGGAGCAAAGGGAGGCCAAATATCATAGGCATGCCATTTGTGCAGCTTTGCCAGGAAGCTGCAGTTTAACACTCCCAGGGAGACACCAGTCTATTCCCCATGGATCCTTGGGGGAAGGGACTGGGCAGTGGGAGAACAGACACATGCCCAGTAAAGTCTGGGTGACACAGGAGAGGTACTTGCCTGTCGGTCACACCTGGAAACAGGTCATTGGCGAGAGTAGGCGTGGCCACTCAAGCACAGAAAGATTTGGGATATTTAATCCCCTAAACAAAGAAGTTCTCTCTCCTGGCCCTGCTATTCTCTTATGTTTTGGGGAAACTTGGGACTCTTGTGGCAAGGGGTGCACTCTTTTGGTTCCCCTACATTCATCCATATGGCTCAGGGCCATGTGGACCCCACACAATGGACTGATGGACCGCAACTAGCCTGATGCTAAACCTGACCCCACTCCACCTTGGGACAGAAATGTTGGACACTGGCTTTGCTGGTAGCTCTACTGAATCCCCGGCTGCACATCTTCCAGGACTGGATTAAGGAAAGCAGGACTTTGGAAACCCAATAATATAATTCCATACAAATAAAAGTCACTCATCATCTCATGTGAGTCTCAGGAAATTATTTTTCCCCAGATATGGGAAGGACCCCATTCCAAGCACTCAGTGGGGAAAGCACTTCCACCAATAACACATACCATATTAGTGGTAATGCCTACAATGTCATAGGCTTTGAAAAGGACCTATTTTTGTTGTTATTTACATAATTTGAATTTCACATTCACTTGCAGCTTTACACATAGATATAAAAGGGAAGAAAAAAGGAAAGACATACAGCTAATTTTTATAAAATCCCTAAAATTTGGAAACCTACATCAAAATTAAGATGAATTTGAAGCTTTCTTGATTACACAATACCATTTAAAATTCAACCTTCATTTGGAGAAATGTCACACAATAATATATGCTCTGTATATACATGTAAACATCAGACTCATCATAAAGTTGAAAAATCAATGTGCAGAAGCTTGGGAATTACATGTCTCCGCTATCAAATCTCCTTTTGTAGCTGTGATTTGTATATGTGCTTAGAAGGATAGTTTTATTCTGTTTTGTTTTACTAACATAGCATTTATGTAACTAGCAAAGCTTTATGCTTAGTAAAGCTAAGAACAATATAATAGAATGTTAAACCTATGGTACGGCTTTATGGTCCTATAAATACACAGCAAAGAGTTGGAGCTTTTTTTTGTTTTATAACATGTTGGGAGTCATTCAGGAGGCACATTCGCATAACCTAAACATCACTGAAATTTTAACAACTGGATATTTTCCACCACGTGCACTAAACAGTTCTCCTAGCCCAAGCAATAGTTTGGATGGCCTAAGAGAGGGATAAGCAGACTTTTTTTCTGTAAAGGACCAAACAGTCAGCATTAATTAATTAATTAATTACTTTTTTATTTTTTATTTTTATTTATTTTTTTGTATTTTCAGGCCACATACCTCTCAGCCCCATATCCTTTCTTCTTCTTTCCTGTTATTTTTTTTAAACAGCATTTTAAAAATGTATAAACTATCTGAGCATACAAGACTTTAAAAGCAGTGAGAGATCTTACTTTCTTTAACGGGCAGGGACCAGAGTGGGCTGTAGATTCTAGTTTGCCTGTCCCTGCCTGTCTTTCAAATTAATAAATCCTCCCTTGGCCCATATATGATCCACGTCTAAAGTCATCAGAAGGCTGTGCGGCCACATGGCACCTAAAAACCAATAACCTTTGGGAGAGCATTCTGTCACCCTTGAAGCATGTAATTTATCAGGCCACAGGAAAATACACAGGGATTGAGAAGTGTGTTGTGTGTGATGCATGAGGTAAAATTTCCCCTAAGATTCACTGTTATGGGGTCAAAGATGTAACTTATGAAGTATTTTATGAAGAGAATAAATATATTTAGTCCTCACTAAAACCTCATATTTCAAAACATCTCAAATAAATTATCATACACCCCTGCAGCAAATGACCAAGACTGTTTATCTTGGTGTGAAGGTTTTACTTAAGGAGGAAAAAATATGACTAAAACATTCAGCCATTGGGTAAGCAAGCCTGGGAGGAGATGCTAGTGCTCCTGAGGAGTCTAGTGCATTGGGGATCAGGTGAGAATAACAACAACTAAAGAACATTTGCTAAAGTGAGATATCTTATTTTCTTAAAACACAAAATATCTCTGCTACAACAGGAACACACACTGATACTCCTTAAGTTGATGTCATAACCCTGTGGTCACCATAATCACTTTTCTTAAAGCGACATTTTACTTCTGGCTGGGTTTTAAATTTTATTCTCCCCATGTTAGCAATTTATATCAAAGTGTAGAGATAGATTTTTCCATTTTGCAGCCTTGCGGTGAGTCTCTAGGCTTATGACTACTCCCTGTAAGGCAGGAAGGAGAGAAGTGGTTTCATACCGTCCTGCATGGATTACACCCCTGATCTGGCCTTTTCACCTGGGTTTTCTTATCATCCTCTATCTGGCTATACAACACATTCTGCAGGATTCAGCTCAGATGGACCTTCCAGCCAGTAAACACATCCCATGACCCTAGCTTGACAAACCCCGCCATTCTGCAGGGAGCCCCATAGCATTCTGTATTTTAATTCCCTTTACTCAATAGCAATGACTTCATTATGGTTTTACTAGAGGCTTGGCGCACAAAAAATTTGTGCACAGGGAGGTGGGAAGGGTGTCCCTCAGCCCAGCCTGCACCCTTTCCAATCTGGGACCCCTAGAGGGATGTCTGGCTGTCCTCTCAAAATCCAGGACTGTTGGCTCCCAACTGCTCGCCTGCCTGCCTACCTGATTGCCCCAAAATGCTTCTTCTTGCCAGCCTGATCACACTCTAACCACTCCCCTGCAGCCTGATCCACAACTAACTGCTCCCCCACTGGCCTAATTGCCCCTAACTGCTCTCCCCTGCCAGCCTAGCCACCCCTAATTGCCTTAACCTGCCAGCATAGTCACCCCTAACTGCCCTCCCTGCTGGCCTGGTTACCCCTAACTGCCCTCCCTTGCCAGCCTGGTAACCCTTAACTGCCCTTCCCTGTGGCCTGATTGCCCCTTACTGTTCTCCCCTGCAGGCCTGGTCACACCCAACTGCCTTCACCTGCAGGCCTGGTTCCCCACAACTGCCCTCCCCTGCAGGGCTGGTCACCCTTAAATGCCCTCCCTTGCAGGCCTCGTCATCCCCAACTGCCCTCCTCTGCTAGCCTGGTCACCTCCAACTGCCCTTCCCTTCAGGCCTGGGTCCCACCCAACTGTCCTCCCCTGCAGGCCTGGTCTCTCCCACCTGCCCTCCATTGCAGGTCACCTGTGGTGGTCATCTTGTGTCCACATGGGGGTGGCCATCTTGTGTGTTGGAGTGACAGTCAACTTGCATATTACATCTTTATTAGAAAGGATTACCCACTGAACGACTATTTCAGAAGTATGTATGTCAGTCTTGGATCCAATATTTGGTCCACTTTTATATTTGATCCCTACCTAGTGGTTAGTGTCTAATAATAATCTGTTTACTGCTTGATTAAATGAGTGAATAAAATGTGAATTCCCACCTGTTTATATTTGATAGCTCTGTTATTTCTGCGTGTATCAAAATCCAGGCCAGACATGGGGGGAAAGTAAATAGCTAACTATGAATTGGTCTATCAAGAAGTTAATAGTCAATAGGTAATATTAATATCAAAATTGATAACTGAACAAACTGATATGTAATATATGGGGAGAATGGAACCAGAGATGGGAGAGAATGGGAACAGATTTTTCACTTTTAAAATTAAATACCCTCTATACTAGTTGATTAATAATACTTATCATATGGTACTTTGATAAAAACCACAAAATATATTTTGTGGGGTTCTGTAAAACTTTGCTTTTATGATTGCTGGCACACCACACAGATGGCGACACAATCAGTTGTGAGATTCATCATATCTGTATAAATCATATCTAAGCAGTTGCTTGAAGAAGCATAAGATGCCTGGTATTGAGCCCAGAAAGAGATATGTTAAATGAGTCCAATGTAAAAGAAACTATGCTTTACAATGAGCAAAGTGTTGAGGAACATCTGTATAAGATAAAGAGATATCTCATAAGGAGTTTTCTTCAATGCAACCCTATGGAAAAATTTTAAGATGCAATTTCATAAACACAGTTTCACAATGGGAACCAAATGTCAATATGGATATTCAGCTCTCTGCTGACAAGCTTAATCTGGAAACATCTCAGAGCATCTAGGATGGGTGGCATTAATCTCAGGTTATCCTCTATGAACACTGCTTATATTCAAATATTGGACACATTTCTATGGCATAATATTTTGAGCTGCACTTGGAAAGTACCCAAAGTACCTCTCTTTTTAATGTGGAATCAAATGCTTTCATAAGCATAAGATCAAAAAACACAATCCAGTTTTATTTAGGATGAGGGTTAGTAATAGCAAAGTAAATTACTATCTTCAAATTGGGTCTTTTCAAAATGTGAAATTCTCTCACTTAGATAGCTTGATACCCCGTGAGATATTAATAAGTTTGACACTAAGTGCATTCTCTGATTTGAACATTAATAATGACTTTATTCTTTCTCGGTTTAATATATTTATGTTTCCTACCATTTTTTTATATTCTATAATAAGATTAGTACCCAGTAAATGTTTCTTTGTGATACAGAGAAAGAGGCAAAATGAGGATACCTCATCTAAAGAAACTATTTTTTTTTCTTTTTGAATTTCACCTTTCATGGAAAAAACAATGACAGTATATTCTTCCATATTTACTAGTTCTAGTTTTCTACTCCCTTCCAATACAAAATTTATCAAATAGATGGTTTGTTCTCTGCATTTCCCTCTTTCTCTGTGCTGTCTTGAAGCTTCAACAATTTGTTTACTGGTATCTTCTCTTCCAAAAGAGAAATCAGAAAGGTCACTGATGGTGACCCAATAAATTATTCCTTGGCTATTGAATTTTTCTTCAACATCCCCCAGAGTTAGTCATCTTCTTATTTGAGGACATTTATACTTTGCATTTTATTTCATCTCAGACAACTTCATCCTCTTTGTTGGATATTATTTCCTGCGTATTATTAAAAATTAGGTTGTTCTCTCTAACCTTTCAAAAGTGAAGTCAACCACTTTTTTTGTCTTCAATCATAACTCCACAGTATATTCGCTGTCAGTCTCTGTTTCCTCCACTGACTCGGTTTATGTTCTGACCCTCTGGAGCCTGAGTAATGATGGGCTTACAGATGGATGACTCAGGCTCCTTTGCCTTCAGGCACCTACCTGTTTCCCCTTAATGGGCACACTAACAGATGGTCACCCTCTCAGCAACCTGCCATCCATGGCTCCAGCTCCCCCTGCTCCCTGATAATATTATTTCTTTCCTTGTTCTGTAAGTCCTAGGAATGGTAGTGGCTTCCCTGTGTTTGCCATTCAGGAGAATTCATTATCCCTTATTCATTCCCTTAAACCTGCCACACTCCTGTTAACTGTCCTTTCACTAAATTCTGTTTAGGTAAATATTATACTTTGGAATGTGCCTGCTTCTGATCAGAACAATGACTGCTATATATGTGTGCAAAATTCCTATGATAATTATAATCCTATATAATAAAAGCCCAGCCAAAACCGGATTGGCTCAGTGGATAGAGCGTCTGCAGACTGAAAGGTCCCAGGTTCGATTCAGGTCAAGGGCATGTACCATGGTTGTGGGTACACCCCAGTAGGGGGTGTGCAAGAGGCAGCTGACCGATGATTCTCTCTCATCAATGTTTCTATAATAACTCTCTATCCTTCTCTCTTCCTCTCTGTAAAAAATCAATAAAATATATTTAAAAAAGGAATTGAAATTTAAAATAATAATAATAAAAAAAATAAATAAAAGCCCAGCGACTGAAATGGTAAAAATGACCAGAACGACCAAAGACCAGAATAACCATGGCCCCTTGCCCAGGCTGGCCCCACCACCCAGCAGGGACCCCCACCCCTATCCGGAGCACCCATCAGGCAAGCCAGCCAGCCAGCCCCAACACGTGCACCAGGCCACAATCCTATCCTATATAATAAAAGGGTAATATGCCAATTGGCCCTAATGGCAGAACAACCAGAACGATGCTGGACCAGAAACTTTGAGGTGCACTGACCACCTGTTGGTCCCTTTCCTGATTGCCTGATGGCAAATGAGGAACTGGGGGTGGGTGGCAGGAAATGCAAGTGGCACCAGGCCAAAGCCCCTGCCCCACTGGTCACCCCACACACAGAGGGTGACCTATGACAGGGGTAGGGATGGCAACTGGGCAGGAACATTCGACCTCTTTGTCCCTTTCCCTTGTGGTCAGGCACCAATCACCTGATGGCAACAGGGGGTTGATGGCAGCAGGGGTGGGGGGTGGCCATAGACAGCCAGGGAAGATGGCCCTGATCACAGGCCAGGTCTAGGGACCGTACCCATGCATGAATTTCATGCACCGGGGCTCTAGTCTCTCAATAATATCATTTCTGAATGTCCTTATTGTATATTCAGTTGAAACTCCCTCTAGAATTCTCCTAACTTTTCAATATCATATTTTTACTAAAATCTTTGGTTCTATTAACTTCACCTCCTCCTATGCTATGCTTTCCATGATCTAATCTGAGTTACAATTCCTTATTTACATTTACTTCCTTTTCATTTCTATATCCATTTCATGGTTTAGGATTTCTTAATTATTTCATACCTGAGATATTATAAAGTTTCCCAATTCCCTGACCCACTTTCAATTTTATTACTCTGCAATACAAATATGATATTGATCATGTCAAAGCCTCCAACTCAAAAATTTTAGGAAATCCAGTAAAGAATTTCTTCTTTACTAGGGTGTGCTACAAAAAGCTATCCTGCTACATAATAGCAATACTTAAATTATTTATCCTAAGTGTCCCCTAATTCAAAGGATTTCACTGTACTATATACCATAAATTATAATTTTCAAGATACAGACATGCAACTTTAATATGTACACTTTTATATATGCTAATGACTAATAATTGAATTATTTTTGTCTGCTCATGCCCATCATCCTCTCTTGTATTGAAGTCGATATAGAAAATCAAAGAAAAAAATTACAGATATAAAACTTCATTTGCAAGATATTCAAACTAATCTTACCCTTTGTATCATCTTATGAGAATAAGTACCTTATTATGAAAATATTTTTATTTAACAATAACCAAAATAGATAATAAAATTTATGATATATGTAGTGTAGGGTCTCAATGGTCATGTAAATTGCCCAAAGTTGTTTATTCTGTTTCATATGTTCCCTTTTTTATTTACCTTTTCGAATTTCACAGTCTATAGGTATTGGTCAGATCTCAAAAAAAGATTTATAATTTAATTTTTTTCAATCAAATAGTCTGAGGTAGTTGATAAGATAACATCATTTGATCTAAGAGTATAGTAACCATCTAATAAGATTAGTTTAAGTGAGAAAAAACACACAAACCAGAAACAGATTATTTAAATACATAATTTAAATTTTCTATAAGTCCAAAGATCTATAGCTTAAATATATACCGTATTTTTCGGACCACAGACGCTCCGGACCATAAGACGCACCAGTTTTTGGAGAAGGGAAATGAAGAAAAAAAGATTCTGAAACAAATAGTGTCCTAAAATATTTTATGTGCATTAAAACCCAACATCACAGTCATAAACACATGTAATCAACCCTGTAAAGTAAACAGCAGCATTTAGAACCATTTTAGAGCCGGGCAAGCACACAGAGACCACACAGAGCCGGGCAATAAAAAAACGTTTTTTTTAAAGTGTATGTGTAGGCTATATTTGGACCATTAGACGCAGGGACTTTTTCCCCCCACTTCTGGGGGGGGGGGAGTGCGTCTTATGGTCCGAAAAATACGGTATTCACTGGGATAATAGCTATTTTCTGAGAAGTCCATTACTAACTCTTAGAAATTAAAATTAATATGTTATATAAGATAAAAATGTATTTTGTAGAAATCACAGAGACCTATATAGATTAGCTGACTTTCACTAATGTCAATGGACTTGACCAAACAATCTTAAAGTATCAGGAGAATTTTCACTCTGCCATAGTTGTAAAAGGAATGGTTCAGTTATACTAGGGTTCGTTTGCATATATATAGCTCATCCCTGAGTGGTTCAACTAACTTCTGTGAAGAGCCCACACATTCTGCTTTCATCTAAAAATGCTTCCTCTTCTCTCACAGCCACTACCTTATCAAAACATGAATAAGAGGAAATTTCCTATTAATATTATCATTTTTATTGCTTTTAGAGAGAGAGGGAGGAAGGAACTTGCAGCCTAGGTAGGTGCCCTGACTGGGAATCAAACCTGTGATCTTCCAGTGGACTGGATGGTACTCCAACCAACGAGACATGCCAGCCAGAGTCATTTCCTATTATCCTATATAATAAAAGGCTAATATGCAAATAGATCGGATGGTGGAACAACCAGAACAACTGAACAACCAAACAGCCAGAACTAGTCTCCATTGTTCAGCACCATCAGTGGATGTGAGGGGCAACTCCTGGCCCTGATAGCCCCTAAGGACTTCTACACCACCCACTGCCCCAGCACAAATGGCTCTGCACTATCAGTGAGTGTGAAAGGTGGCTGCTGGCCCTGATCACCCATAAGGGCACAGGCCCTGCTTGCACCCACTGCTGGTGCTGGCCCCAATCGCCCTGTAATATCAGCAGGTGTGAGTGGCCTAGCACGATCAGTGCCTGGGAGCAGTGGTGGTGGGAGTGGGACTACAGGCAGGCAGAGGAGCAATGGTTATGGAGGGAGGGGCCAGACCTGGCACAGAGAATGGGCCATGACCTGCCCCTCTACCCACTGCACCCTTGCAGCCCACAGTTCTTTTCAAGGTGCACAAATTTGTGCACTGGGCCCCTAGTTTTTAATAAGTGTGTATTAAAAATGTTTTTTTGAATAACTATTTTAATAAGACATTAATAAAACTACCATAACAATGGAATATGAAAACATTATCTTTCACTCATGGATTTATCAGAGGAAAATTACTGAGGATATATTTAGACAAAATAATTTGTAAGCCTAATGCTATAGATTTTTAAAACACTACATTAGATATTTTTCAAAGGTTGGATTGAAAAATAAGTCAGAGAAGAATCCAAACATTGATGCCACACAGTCTGCATTCTCAGAAGACAATGCAGTTAATTAACATTGACTAAATAATATTAAAAACAAAAATATAAGCTCTCAAAATAGTGCAGGTCTTAATTCAGCCACCAACTAGCTGTGTAAAGTTGAATAAACTCAAACAATGGAGACAAATGGGGACAAATACAGCAACATCTTGATAAAAAAATCATCTAATAGTTAATAACTACAAGAACACATTCTTTTATCATGACCGTTTGCCCAGAGAGATACTATATTGTATTAGACCTGAAACAAATCTGCCCTCTTCCCCCAGAAGGAACTTTATACCTGTCTCCCCAGCTGTTTGCCATGCAACTCTGTTTATAAGACAGTTCACAATGAAAGCTTGCTCACAAGATGTGCAGGAACACAAGCCATGCCTGAGGACCTGTCTCCCAACATTAGTCATAAAAAGAGCAAGATATCAAAAATTGTCACATGTAACAGAAGTAGTATTTAGAGGAAAATTATAGTCTTGATTATTTATTGTAGGAGAGGGATAACACTTCAGAAGTTTGAATAAAAGACCAGAATAATTCAAAAAAAATGTGAAGTGTATCAGAAAACAATCAAGAAAATAAGAATTAAAATAAATAAAACCTGAAGATCAAGAATGCCATAAGATGACCCTCTACAAAGTACGTACATTGGAAAATCTCTGGTGAGACTAAATTCTAACCCCCCCAAAAAGGTGAGAAAAACAACAATATTAGAAATGAAGACAGGCCATAACTATAGAGATTTAAAATAATCTATTTTAGAGATGGACCGAGGGACAGCTGTATGTCGACCCCACCCAGAGGAGGAGACTAATGTGGGATTTCAAGTGATTGCAAGAGGACCCACCTGTGGGTGTCAGTGGTGCACCATCTGAAAACACTATCATCCAGTGGAATGCAGATTTATTTGGAAGGGACACCTTTTGATGATGGAACTTTCAGACTAGTAACAGAATTTTCTGAAGAATATCCAAATAAACCACTAACTGTTAAGTTTTTATCCAAGATGTTTCATCCAAATGTGAATGCTAATGGTAGCATATGTTGAGATATCTTTCAGAATTGATAGCGTCCAACATACAATGTATCTGATGTATCTTCTATTTTAACCTCAATTGAGTCTCTGCTGGATGAACCAAATCCAAAAAGTCCAACTAATAGCCAGGAAGCATGACTTTATCAGGAAAACAAACATGAATATGAGAAAAGAGTTTCAGCAATTTTTGAACAAAGATGGAATGATCCATAATAGACAACTGGTCTGTTAATCTTTTTTATCCTTGTGTATAATTTACCTCTCAATAGAAAGGCTAACAAATTTTAGGTGCCATCGGTTTTAAGGATTCTGCAGAAGAAAAATCCTTCAGTTTAGGACCTATAAAAGCTTGTGAATCTTGATTAATGCACTTTTTATTGCATGTGTGAATTAAGTTATTGCTTACATAAATTTGTAATACATCCTGTTTGTATTTTTTTTCCAAGTGTATAATGTTGGTGTGGAGTTTTCATGATAGAATATACACATTTTGTAAATATAAAAGTATATATATATTTTAAACAAGCTTTATGCCAAAAAAAATAAAAGTGAACTGTTCACTAAACCACAAACCTGTAACATAACAAACATGACCCAAAACCAATATACTTCATAATCATGCTTTATGAATATTAAGAAAGTAAAACTGCCCTAACAGGTTTGGCTCAGTGGATAGAGCGTCGGCCTGCAGACTGAAGGGTCCCAGGTTCGATTAAGGTCAATGGCATGTACCTTGGTTGCCGGCACATCCCCAGTAGGGGGTATGCAAGAGGCAGCTGATTGATGTTTCTATCTTATTGATGTTTATAACTGTCTATCTCTCTCCCTTTCTCTCTATAAAAATCAATAATATATATCTTTTTTTAAAAAGAAATAAAACTGACAATTCAATAATCTTCTCAGTGTTGGGAGTCAGCTCCTCAGGTGTGGCTTGTGTTTCTGCACATCTTGTGAGCAAACTTTCATTGTGAACTGTCTTATAAACAGAGTTGCATTGCCAGCAGCTGGGGAGACAGGTATATTGTTCCTTCTGGGGAAGAGGGTAGATATGTTTCTGGTCTAGTACAATATAGTATCTCTCTGGGGCAAAGGTCATGATAAAAGAATGAGGTTTCTGAAGCTCAGGTTTCCTTAGCTTTGTTCCAAATGTCCTGTGTGTTTCATGGGTCAGTCTGATCTTACCCTTTGGTTTTATTGGGCAAGGGGAACTGATATGAAAACAAAGCTCATAAGTAAATACAACAACAAGGAAAATCTTCTGACTATAACCTTTGGTAATTATGCTGGGCATTGGCATTGGTAGTAGAAATGCGAAATGAGACAGCCGCATTGGACAACAGTCTGGCAACTTCCTAAACATACACAGCAATCCTACTGCTTAAGAAAAGTGAAAATCAATCTTCACACCAAGTCTGAATGGGAATTTTTATGAAGCCTTATTCATACTCATCTCAATCTAGAAACCTTCCAAATATCAATCAGCTGGTAAATAGATAATGAAAGTATGGCACATCCATAGTCCGCTGCTCAACTGACTTTCTTCCACAGTCTATCAAGACCAAGTCCTACCTGGGCTATTTTCTCCTATCTTTTCATTGAACTCCATCTTCCATGTTTTCCATTAGCCCAGTCTCCATGGTGCCCTTGTGCTATACAGTAAACCCTTGATTTTATGAACCTCAACATAACAGACTAGGGATTTAACTTAAAAAATTTCAGGTTGGTATGTATTGTATTATGTGAAAATTATTTTAAATGTGTTTAACCAGATTTTCTCAAAATTAAATTAACAGATTATTTTTGGTTATTAATTCACTGTTATTTTGAACAAATTTTAGTGAATAGGCCATATGTTGGGAAAAAAACACTATAGTAATTTTGCCAACATAAGTAAATATTGCATATTTACAATGGTAGTCTGCATATTTAAATCTAAGGTTCACTGTTCTTAGTGTTCCATGAATGATTAGCAGGTGACCACACAGCATCTCTAGCAATGGTTCTGTTACCAGGTGCAGTGACTTTCTGTAGCAGTTTTCATGCCTGCCTGCCTAGGTTCCCACTGAGCTAAGCCATGCTAGTCCTGTGCATTTGCTTACTCATAGGACTGATGAATGCAAGCATTTACTAAACCTATTTAGTATCAATTTAAAATTACAGTAATACGTATATAAGTTTTTCTGTGAAATTAAACTTTTCACTCATACTTAATTTTAATTACACAAGTGTAATTTTACATAATTAAAAACAGGTAAACTAATTTGTCATTTTTTTTAACATATGCATTCAGAAAACTGACTTTATTTTGTAACAGACTTTCGGCTTTAACAGACACATCCTCACCCAGATTAGTCCATTATTTTAAGGTTTTACTGTAATTATTTCCCTTAAAACCCCCAGATTCAGCACTTTTAGTGAAGCAAGGCAAATGTCCTGACTAAATAAATAAATAAATAAATAAATAAATAAATAAATAAATGGATGGTATAATAAATAAATAAATAAAAATCAAGAAAAGTAAAAACAAAACAAACAACTTCATTTAATCCTACTCACTTCCTCAGTTACAATACCATATCCTCCCTTTCTGACCTCCCAGTGGATGTCAGCTTTATACCCAGTCTCTAATGTCTTCAGTTTTATTTCCCACTTTTCCCTTTTTCTCCTATTATTCATTTTCTGCACTCATATGGTGAAATCCAAGGCTTCTTTCTCAGTCCTGACCTTCTGCAACCCTTCAGAGCATATGGTACCCTTATCATATCTCTTTGAGGCTGTGATCTCATTTTGATTCTGTGACAGAGATCAATCTAGTCTCTAAGGTAGGGGTGTCGAACTCAATCAGAGAAGGGGCCAAAATCTAAAATCCAGCCTAAATCGTGGGCCGAATGGTTTACTGAACAGTCATAAACTGTCATTGTGATGGAAATGCAGCGGAGTGCAGTGATGACAGCGCGGTGCGGGCCACATTGCAAGGCCTGGCAGGACGGATTTGGCCCGCGGGCCGTGTGTTTGACACATGTGCTCTAAGGTCTCTAACTTCTCAATCCTCCTCTAGTTCTCATTCCAATCCAAATAAAGGGCATTGATTTCCATATCCTACCTCCAGCCCGAAATTGTATTCTGAGATCTAGGCCAAAATTTCCAACTGTCGGACAAACATCTTTATTTGGATAGCTAGATGATGTTTCAAGTCTTTTTTAAAAAATTGCCCTTTCACCACCAAAACATACTTCATTTCCTACTTTTCCCATACTGTTTGCTGACACCGCCATTCTTCTAATCTTCCAACTAGAATCTTCCGCCACATTTGCAACTTTCCTCTTCTTTCTTCACATCCACAAGGCCTGGTGCTGGGTCCTGTCTCTGTGGTGATGCTTTTCTGCTCATGTGGCCATTATAAGTTTTCAAACCTTTACCCTCTTGACAGCTCTCTGAATATTCTCCCAGAGTCCAATCTCTTTGTTTTGCAGTTTACTTTACATTCTACCCAGAAAGGGATTTTTCTAAATTAAAATTAAAACCTCCTTTTGTGAGAACCTAATTACTTAACTCCAAGTGTAGATGCGGGTTGCCTTTGCTCACATGTTGCCAACTCAATAAAATGAAAAGAATAATTTGTACAATTATCACCCTTTGTTTTGTTTATAGGATTCTAAATGATTCACTTAACAGATTCTTTTCAACAAATTAACAGAATTGACTTAGCTGAAAAAAACAGGTTCGTTATATTGGAGCCGTGCATACACAACCCCGGGGTTCTTTTCAGTGAGAACCTAAAACAAGTCGCCAGTTACAGCTCCCGATTTACGGAAAATCCATAGAGCAGTTGCCATGTTTAATGCTTTCTTTATAGCCAAAGACGAACCTTTTCGTGTGCAACAGGATGGTTACTTTACAGCCTCACTGTATTCCCTAGTGCATACGAAAATGGTATCTGCCTTCCAAATGGAATCCTTTCACATTTTGCATAGATGACCATCAGTTGATACGCAATATAGTTTCAGGTATACACTCCGGTGATTAGACATTATGTATAACTTTCTAAGTGATCATCCTGATAAAATTGGTATTCACCTGACACCATACATAGTTATTAGAATACTAGAGGCCCGGTGCACAAAATTTATGCAAGTGTAGGCCTTCCCAGCCCCGGCCTCCTCCATTGCATCAGCCCTTGTAACCCTGGTGCCCCTGGCCCACTGATCATTCTGGAAGGTTTTTCTGAAAGGTCATTCCACTGTCTGGTCTAATTAGCATATTAGCTCTTTATCATGTAGAATTATTGACTATATTCTCTGTGCTAAACTTTGCATTCCCATGACTATACCATAACTACCAATTTGTACTACTATTTCCTTCACATTTGTCAGGCAGTCCCCTGATCCCCTCCCATCTGGCAAGAGTCTAAATGTTCTCCAATAATTCGATTGTAAAATCATACTATAGTTTTATAAAGATGTCACCTTTGGGGGATACTGGATAAAATAGGAACTTGAGATCTCTTTATGTTATTTCTTACAAATGCAGTGAATCTATAATTATTTAAAAATAAAACTTTAATTAAAGAAATGTTATATGTTCAGCATCAAAATCTGCATCTTGCCCAGCCAGCTTGGCTTAGTGATTACAATTTGATTCCTGGTCAGGGGAACATACTGGGATTATGGGCTCAATTCTCAGTAAGGGGCATGCAGCAGGCAGCCAATCAATGATACTTTCTCATCATTGATGTTTCTATCTCTATCTTTCCTTTCTTTTCTGAAATCAATAAAAATATATATAGTTTTTAAAAAATTTGTATCTTAGAAAAGATCCACTTTTCTCTCAAAATTATATAAAATTTCTTAACACAGGTTTGCATATGACTATAAGTTAAGATGAGTAGTTCTCAATTTTATAGATAAGAGGCTAGTGGATTATATTATAAATAGTATCATTAAACACAAAATACATACACCAAATAAAATTAATTAGAAACATAACCACATTATAGTGTTTGATAAATATAATACAATTATTTTGTTAGAAAATCAACTCTAAGGCTCAGGAAGAGTCCTTTATCTGGCTGTTTCCCATTTTGAAAAAACAAAACAAAACAAAAATACCACACACACAACAAATTTGGCAAAATGACACAAAACTGATATTCGCATCACAATATGGCTATTATAAATATTTTGTTATAGGTAGAACAGTAATTTAGTGTGCGTTTTTTTGGTAGAAATATCCTATTAAAATAATCATTTACATACAGAATTTATAATTGTATATATACAATTCCAAACATTTCTGCATAGTGAAAATCTAAACCAGTGAAAAAATTCTGCAATACAATCTCCATATGAGTAAGCTTTAACATGATCAAGTTATGGTGATTTTCTAAGGAGGAGTCCAAACTTGTATCTCTGGTATAGTGGACATGTTACAACAGAGGACAGACACATCTAGAAGTCACAGCAGATTATTTCTGCCAGACAATGCCTCACTGAACTCTCACAGTGAAGCCAGATCAAAGAAATTGGAAGCTTTATAGCCTTGAGGTAAAAGACAGTGTTTCCAAGCGATATTATTTGTAATTTTGGACACAAACTTGCAATAAAGAAATAATAGAAGGTGGGGAGGGGTGGCAATTAACTAGGGAACTTACATGCATGTATGCATAGCCAAAGGACACACGCTATAGAGTGGTGAAGGCCTGGGAGGGGTGGGTACAAGGTGGAGGAGGGCAATGGGAAAAAAACAAAACAAACAAATGGGACATCTGTAATACTTTCAACAATAAAGAAAAATTTTAAAAATAACAACAACAAGTAGTGCATGGCATTCTGAGCCATCAGTTCTTTTTGGTTTGTTTTTAAAAATCTCTGAAAGTAAAGCTTAATAATTTTGGCTTCTCCTCATTGGCCATTAGAGGAATGCTGCATGCCGCTGAGTGATGTTTTACCACATTAGCTGTGGATGAGCCAAGTGTGTGAACTATTCTGAACCTTGAAGAGTGCTGAACAGAGGATTTGGGCTCTGCTCTCCCTCTTCACAGAGGTCCCTGTGTTTTAGTTATGTCAGATGCCATTAGGTACAGTTCATCTCTCTTAAATTCTCCAGGTATTTATTACATGGGCCCTGGGAGTTTCCCTTTCAAGTAGCCATAGATTTTATATTCAAATCAGTGTTCGATGATCACTCTACTTCTGGCTTTAATTCTGCTGTGTTTTTATGTCCATGGAAATATAGGATGTGAAGAGTGGGGAAGGCAGCAGAAGACAAACATAATTTTTGTATCAGGAGGTCAGAGGTTGTGTTGCTTTGCAGCCACCAGCCTAGCTTCACATTCCTGTGCCCCCAAAATGGATTTGAAGGAAGACATAGACATATTTTCTCATGATAGCAACAGGAGACTCACTTCATGGTGCAAAGCATGCTAAGTGTCTTTCTCAGAGCCAGTCACAGCACAAACTAAATTCATCCTGCTTCTTAAAGAGCTGGGCATGCTACAATTTGCAGAAATTCACTGGCTGGCTGGCTCTCCACCTGCTGACACACAGTTTGTATATTTATCATCCAAACAAAGACACAATATATGTTCCACTTTCAGGAGGACAAAAAAAGTGTATATGTGTGTGTGTGTGGAGGTGGGGGTGAGGGGGATAAGACTATCATAAATTTAGTACCTAATAAGATTTTTTAAAATTTAACTTATGAAACTTATATACAGAAAATGACCATCACAAGGAGAAAGCAGGAATTCCCCTAATTTTTCTTGAATAATTGGTGGTTACTGCATGTAAAATTATCATATTTAAAATTATTTTTCTTGATATATTCATGTTTATTGCATGCAACATTAAAAAAGTGAATTAAACCAGTAAGAAGAAGGAGAGATATATTTTTAAAACTGGTTGAGTAGAAAAGGCTAAGGGATGTCTCTTGACCCTAATTCACTGTCAACTATTACATGCTCAAATGTGTAATAGAAGTGAGAAATATAATACTGCTTTTACTTTACTATAAAGTATTAGAAATAAAATGATCATACCACAAGACATGATATGTTTTACTTGGTGAGGATTGTCCTACTATGTTTTACTTGATGAGGATTGTAGTGGTCTTCAAAAATCATAAAAAAGTATCATTAAAAATACTACATGAGCATTAATCAAGGTTCAACATTTGACTTTTGCATTTTAAATAATTGTCTCGATTAATTAAAAACAACAACAACAACAACAAGGAGAATGTTTGATTACCAGGACAATAGACCAAGTTCAGGATGCTCGTTGAACTTAAGCAATGCATTATGCAATCCGCAATCATTTTAGGAATTTTGTCAAAATTTTGCATCTATAAATCTGGGAAGATTCTCATGTTGTCTCCATGTTTGTTTGTTTTTTTAAATCACAAAACAATGCACAATGGTAATATGAAATGCATTATTGTAATGTATTTCTAAGAACACGGAGCCACATTCTTTCTCTGTCACTCAATATCATCGTTTGAAATGTGTCCAGCTCCATGATTTTCTGTTCTCCCAGATATATGATGTGATGAGGATATTCAGCTAACTTCCTAAGTAAGGTTTCATCTGCTCAGCCCCTGGCACAGATAAAAATTATTTTTAAAGGAGACACTATGAGAGAACTTGGCACTGATGACATAATATTCCTTGGTTATTATAGGACACTGAGATGTACCAGTCCATTGCTCTCTGTACGTTTCTGATTAAACCTATGCCTCTGGGTATATCTGAATAAGAATAACAAATCACTGGTAATATGGCATCACACAGTAGCCTGATTCTCCCCTTCAGAGGACAGCTGTAAATGGGTCAATGTAAGTAGATGAGAGATCCATCTATCAAGGCAACCTCACCCAGTGGTGCTGTACAACGCACAGTGCACCAGTGAAACAGGTAATGAGCAAGGTCAAGGCACATCTATTATTCCAGGCCAGACTCTTGCAACACCATTACCGCTCATCTTAGGGATTCAAACTGCGGTTTCACACTGCTTCAATGAAGTTTATAGAACAGAAAAATATTCTAAAATAGCTTACATAAAGTATTCTAAAAATATTTATATACATATTCAAAAGCCTTCACCAACATTTTGGTGCTCATTGCATCAAGTGTGAATGTAAAACAAATCAACTTAGAATTCATGGTCTTCTATGATATATACAAGTCAATTACTCCCAATCATCTTCCATCACCCACTGGTACTCTGCTTTACCTGCACTGCATCACTCCACTGTCATGCTAATCATCTTGTTTTATCTTTAAGCCTTCTCTCATGCTATTTTCTATAACCATTACCTTTCTGGCCACTTAAACATTTTCCTAAAGACCTACACTAATTACTATCTCCTTTATAACTCTGTTTTGACCACAGCTAATCTACTGTGAGTCCTTATGGCTCTGAAACAACCATTACCATCCAAACTACTTTGCTTCGCCAGATAAGAATTTGTATGCTTGTTTTAGTCTCATGTTTTATCTGAAACATGTCTAGTAGACATCAACCATTTTTATGTATTTGTATTCCTTCAATTTAGATTACTCCTTAGATATGCTAGGCAAAATTGTCATTGAGTGTAAATTTAATTAATAAACGAATAGATAATACATTAATACCAACATCATGATGAACAGTCTAACATTGGAAACTTCACATATATTAAACACATGTAAAGTTTAACTAAAGGAAAACCTTTCTAGGATAGTTACACAGATTTTTACAGGGGTCCTTTTCATTTAAAGTTTGGTCTATGAGTGTTTCTTAGTGCTTTTCTTGTGAATTTTAAAAATAGCATCCTCATCTTAGGAGACAAAATCTAGAGAACAGAGCCCTTCATTATAACTGCCACTCAGGCAGCTGTGAATATGGCTTTGTTGAGTGCTAGAAGGTCAAACAGCATACAAGACAAACCCAAGGAGAGGGCACTGCACCAGAACACAGGAACACTTAGAAATGAATTTCCACACTCAGCTGCAGTGGGCTACACAGGGGAGAAACACTTTCTTGAAGGTTTATTTTTAAACCACTATAGGTTTTTAAAAGTGAATTTTCAATAGGTCAGTGAATTCCCAGTACTACTTATAAAATATAGGAGTTACTGTAACAACAATAAAGATTTGCAAAAACCATTTATATTTGCCCTTAGGTTAAAGTGTCTGATTTTTACTAGTATTATAAATTATTTACTCCGAGCCTACATACCAATGCTATTTGTAAGATGGGGAGACAGTTAACACTGGGTCACTCAAATAAAACCAGGCAGCTGATCTTCAATTGTTAATTATATAAATTAGCTGTGAGGTAGTAGTGCTAATTCTGCCCTCGGCTGTTATTCTCATGAAAAGGGTACTATACATATTTATTGAAAAAAAATTCCTTGTTTAAGCGGACCTGTGCAGTTTCAACCTGTTATTCAAGGGTCAGTGTATTATTCTTATGGAGGACCTTTACTTATTATGAAGTCCTAGAGAAAAGTAGTTTGTATTGGTCTATTTCAATCCTTTAAAACCTCTACATTACTACATGTTTTTCAGCCCTGTTATCTCAAAGATTATCTACATAAAGCTTTGTAATGGGCAAAGATGGGGAAATATGTGACTCTAGAAATATTTGATTCTTTTAGTCCATGGAAAGATCTGCTGCAAAGGTTTCTCGCTATGCTAAATACAGGATCACATGGGGCTTGAACTCAGGCAGAGAACAGAGACTTGCCATTCACCAGTGACATGCCAACAAGCTATCAGACGCTGGATGAAAGGCTGTCTTAGCTCACTGTGTTCCCTGCTTTCATCAAGTGTGAGAGCCAGCTAAGTTCTACTCAAATTAGCACTGATGTGTCAGGAAGTTTTCAAAAAGTCGCCCAGCTTTCAATCTCCCAAAACTCAAATAGAAAATTACCCAATTTCTGGTGTTCCCAAGAGGTGAACACAGGGAACGAGCAACGAAAATCAGGTTAAGTGCTATAAAAATATTCAGTTAGAGACACCATAACCTGATACACCTCATATTTATGTCTATTACTACCTAGGAGAAGTGACAGTTACTTTACCTGTCATTCCTGAGGAAGCATTTGAGGGACAGTGGATTCCTTTCTAAAGTTATACCTGTATTTAGACACTACACCCCCAGAGCCTTGTCCCAACACATAAGACAGGCACACAAGAGCTAGAATTTAAGTTTGATGGTGGTGAAAGTGAACAGAAGAGCACGGCTGATAAGATTTCTAGGACCACCCTTTCTTTTTTTACAATATGTCTAGTGTTTTTGTCTTTCTTAAATTCAAAAGAATACAGCATTCAGAAACATGAAGCATGTAAATTGTAATCCTCAAAAATGTCTGAATAACCAAGAATTGTTACAACCTCATATCACCTTAACTGTGCTGAGATTCTTATTTATGAACTATGACAACCTCTCCAAATATCACTAGTTGATTAACATTAGCAATTAGTCTGCCACAGCTATGAGGGTTATATTATCCCTATAGCCATACATTAATGAAAATGAGTCTTCAGATGTTAAAAGGAAAGGTGTTTTTAAACAGATATGTGTGTGTGTGTGTGTGTGTGTGTGTGTATTTATATTTATATAAATCAGGAGGATTCTTTCCTACAGATCATGCTAGAATTTGGCTACAGAAAAAATATCATCTACTGTATTTTAAGACAAAATAATATACTGGTAATATCATTAAAAATAACAATTGCCAGAAATGTCCTGTATGTTCATGTTTCCTCAATTCTCCCAGCAAATGTATGCCCTTTTCCAGATGATTTTAGCAAAGCCCCTTTATTCAATCTTTCCTATTTCTTTCAACTCAATCTATGTCCTGAATCAGGCAACCTGGACTACACTAACCATTCCATTCTCCTGTGTTTTCTAAATTACCTAAAATGAAAGCACTATTGAATTAAAAACAAAACAAAAGCAACCATAAATATTTGTTGAGCACAATTAAAGTTCAATGATTCCCTGAAATGATTCTAGAAATTAATTTCTTAGCATTTCCAAACAAATTTCCATGACATTTAATAGCAAGATTTTTTTTTCCTTTTGGCATTAACAATCTTAAAATTATGTATCAATTTGTCAGGCATCTCAATTAGATCAGTCAACAAAGAGATTGAGGTATTAGTATGCTTTCCTTAATATTGTATACAAAAAGCTGAAGTATTTTTAGGGTCCAATTATAGAAGACTATATTATTTAGACCTTTTTTCTATTTTGTTTTATTTTTAAAATATATGTTTTTATTAATTTCAGAGAGAGAGGAAGGAAAAGGGAGGAAGGGAGGGAGGGAGGGAGAGAGGGATGAAAGAGAAACATGCATCAGCTGCCTACTAGAGGCCCTCTACTGGGATGCAGCTTGCCTGCAACCTGGGCATGTGCTCTGACAAGGAATCTAACCAGCAACCTCTTAGTGCATGGATGCTTAACCAACTGAGCTACACCAGCCAGGGATTTTTTTTTTTTTTTTTTTTTTTGGACAACACTCAAGATCTTTCAATACTGATTAACATTTTTTTCACCAAACACTAACAGGAGTGCTCAATTTATGCATGTGGTTTATTTAGTGTGTTGGAAATTGGCGTGGCACTGGAGCCTTGCTAAGGGGGAAGCAGGATTATAGAACTAAACATTATATTAATCAAAGAGCAAAGAATGAATATTTAAATTATTAGATAATCTGTGAATTTCTTTTAACCGTGCCATGTTCCCTACTTTGAATAAAATAAATAATGATAGCCTCATTAAATTTGGGGAAATTAACTTATTTATCACAAGAGGCCCAGTGCATAAGATTCATGCACTGGGGAGAGGGAGCCCTCAGCCCAGATTGTAAGAGGGAGCAGGTCAAGGCAAAGGACCCCACCAGTGCACAATCAGGGCTGGGGAGGGATGTGGAAAGTTGGCCAGCTGGGGAGGGATCACAGGAGAGCTCCAGGATGTATTGGGTCCATCTTGCTCAGTCCAGATAGGCCAGACCCCAGCAGCAAGCTAACCTACTGGTTGGAGCATCTGCACCCTGGTGGTCAGTTCATGTCATAGCGAACAGTTGAGCAGCCTTAGCATATCATTAGCATATTACACTTTGATTGCTTGAATGTCTGACATTGCTTGAATATTTGATTGCTTAGCATATTAGGCTTTTATTACATAGGATTAGATCATGTAATAAAAGTTTCCACTCTTACTGGTACAGTGTGAGCGTATATCTATTCATGAATATAAATGGAGCATCATAAGACACTACTCAGAGAACAAATGGATATATTAGAAGATACCAGGTGTTATTTTAGGAAAGCATGACATGCACGATATCTACTAAATATGTTCTGATTAAAAAACTAATTTAACCTATTCTACTAGAAATCCAAATGCTACACATTTTTTCCTTAAATCTTAAGATCCTAAATTTTCAAATTGATTTTAGAGAGAGGAAAGGAGAGTAACATTGATGTGAGAGTCAAACATGGATCATTTGCTTCTCTTGACTGGGGATCGAACCCAAAAATCAAACCCACCACCGTTTGGTGCATAGGACAATGCTCCAACCAGCTGTTCCATACTGGCCAGGGAAATACAAGATTTTTCTTATATTATATCCCAAAAGTTTAGAGTCATGCTTTGAAAACATACTTGTTAGGAATATAGAATAAAAATTTAACATAAAAATTAGCATAAACAACCTATAAATTGCTTTAGTGAGTTCATTAGAGACATAGAAGGACTTGGCCTCAGAAAACAGTAGCATCTGTCTCCTTGTGAAAGGCACCATTTCTTCCTGATGTTCTATCACAAACATCTCTTTTCCATTCATCATTCTTTGTGCTTCTAATACACTTATATTTATTAATATTCATGGATATTATTTGCTTGCACCTCTGTTTAATTTATCCAGAAGTTGACCTAAATACAAAAGCCAGTTGGAAGGGAAACATAATTCTTTCTCTCTGCAGCTGTTGGCACTGTAAGACAGGACTCAGCTTTCAAAAAGCTCACATTCAGTTGAGGAAGTATAGAGTTGAACAGCAAGATGATAGTCTGTGATTTCCACAAGGCAGAGAGCAATGATTGCTAACATCATGTGCTATCAGTAATCACAGGAAGGAGATGGATATGGGCAAAATATTCTAAGACGGTTCCAAGGAAAGGTTGGAAATATAGATAAACCCTGGAAATGGGTAAGTTGTGAGTTAAAGGGAAATAATTTGGCATCAAGTACTGATATGGAGAAAAGTATTTAAGGACAATATATAAGTAAATGATGTTTTGGTATTCCACTGAGGAAATAGCGCTGTGGCACAATGCTAAAAGGTTAGCTCTGATTCTGAAGACATTTCCTCTACTGCTTCTTCAGGTCTGCTCTACCTCTCTGCAGGTTTAGTGGACATAACTGCCAAGAGAATCCTAGGAGAATCTCTCAATGATTAGTAAAATGGTCCATTCATCCTTTTTAAGTTATCTTGAACTTTTTGGGTCTATGAAGAAAAAGGAAGATTTAAGCTCTTCATGCTGTATTTGCTGTGATATCACTGATATTTTGAAACCCATTCTTCTGTATATAAATTGGATTAACTTTCTTTACATATTTGTATTGTGCTTATTTGCAAATTTTGGTCAAAATAGCTTTGAAAGTGCTTATTAAAATAAGCATCCATCAGTTTTATTTTTACCATCTACAAGAGTTGTCAGTGACCTGAGAACTGAGAGATGCATTTTAAACATATTCTTACATGGACAGGTCTCTAATGGTACCATGATTTATAATTACATAGATTTGGACAGGAATTGGGAGGTCTTTTATCCTATCTCCTCATTTTTATTACAATAACATATATTTAAGTGCCTTGGCTTGAAAACTTTTCATAGATATTTTGAAAGTCTAAATCATTTTCATTTCTTTTTGACTAGCCTCAAACATTATTCTCAGTTTTCAATTACTACTTTTAAACTTTCTATAGAATTAAAATTCTATAGAATTATTTTTACTAGTTACTTTCAAGTTTCAACTTATAAGTACAACTATTTCTTAGGTCCAATTCTGAATTACATTTTCATTTCTTAATTGTAATAATGTTCTTCTACACCATGACTTCTCCATCTTTTTAAATATGTTCTTAAATTTCATTTTGAAATAATATCAAACTTACCTGAAAATTGCAAGAGTAGTATGAATAACTTTCCCCTCCCTCTGGGTTACTTAAAAGTAAGTTGCCAACATGATTTCTGTTCTCTTCAAGTATTTTAGTATTTCATTTCAAAAAACAAGGATGTTTTCTTACATATCCACAGTAACCTTTGAAACTAGGGAGTTTGTATTAACTTCTACCACCAAATGTACTAATCTTACTTAGATTTTACCAACTGTGTCAAAACTACACTTTATGGCAAAAAGACCCAGTTCTGAATCACATCATATCTGGTTTTTAAAAGCATCATTAATTCTAGAAGTTATAATTCTTTACTTCTATACCCTGACGCTTTTAAATCAGTGTCTAAATTTTTATAGAATATCCATCAATTTGGGTGTCAGTGTCTTCTCATGATTAAATTCAGGTTATGCAGTTTGGCAGGAATATCACAGAAGTAAAACTTACAACAGGTGGTGTCTGATAGCAATGTGTCCCCTTACTGGTGACATTAAAGTTGATCCCATGCCATCTTTCTCTACCATAATCACCCTTTTTCCCATTTCCATTGATGTTTTGGAGGAAATTTCATTCAGGTTATGGAAGTATTCCATTCTACCATGGGACTTTTACCCACTAGTTTTTACATCCATCGTATTTCTTGGCAGAATTAACAACTGCCATATTGTGATTTTCTGATCCCCCAGAGTCCTTCTACAGTGCTTAGTTGGCAATTTTCTGTAAGGAAAACTATCCCTTCTCTTCCTTTATTAACTCATGCTTTTTAAATTTATAATGGGGCAAATTCAAGGATTCCCATTTTATTCAAGGAGTTATAATGTGGTATACTCATTATTTATTTCAATTGTCCAAATTGTCCCCAATTTTACCAATAGAATTCCCCTTAGACTAACTCCTATGTACACTTGACCTGTCACCATCATTCTTGAACACTTCCTTACTTCCTGGCACAAACAGGCAATTTGGACTTGTCGTCTACTTTTCCTATCTTGGCCCTGAAGTTAGATATATTTTTTCCTAATACCAGTGGAGAATGGTTCTTAGGAAACAAGAATTAGAACCTGGAGAGTCCAGTGCTACTGGAGTATGGTTGTTCCCAGAACCATGCACTGGATAAAGCTATAAACACACTTATGTCAACATGTATTTCTACTCATCTATATACACTGAAAACTCTGAAAAAGTATGTAGTTTCTAAAGAAGAATCTATTTTTTTTTTTTTTTTGCAGTAATACCATGAACGTCACACCCTAAAATTCAAACCTATGGCTTATCATTTCATCTGCTGCCTCCAGGATAAAGGAGACCTAGGGAATTTGCCTTAGTTACAGCTTGCATTAATGTTCAGAACTAGACTGATAAGTATTCTACTGGATGTTGAACTAAGCTATTCTAGTTTCTTTCTCCCCTTTAAACAAAGCCCTGTTTTTTATATCTGAAATGATCCATATTTAAATATATTCTCTTCTAATCAATTCAATTGCAAATTCAAGATAAATACAGCTTGAAAAGTCCACTGGCTACAAATGACACCCTTTCAAAGAGAAATTATTAATTCAGCAAAACTCCAAGGGAAATAAATACATGGTTCTGCAGCCAAGGTAAGCACAAAGACCGGACTGAGTCTGTATTTAAAAGATGCTTTTGTCAAAATTCTGCCATCTGACAAGCACTAATTCTGTTAGAAATTGCATGGTTTGACATTTTTAATCAATGCTTTCCTCAACCAGCCGTTAGGTTTTTGTAAATTCTGGTGTTTTATAAGCAAAAATAAGATGAAAATTCTGGTGATTATCAGAGCACTGATCTTATTACATTTTAGATTATTTCCATCACTAAATGTTAACATGTTAAGCAAAGGATGCTACAAAAATAAAGACCCATAGTTACATCTGGCATGGGCACTTTCACTAATTATGTAAGCTGGTGTAAGTGTGTATATGTTTCCTATACAGGTATACTCTAGACTTTTCTAAAGCTTCTGTATAATTTTTCCCATTTATTATAATGTCTTGAGAATGAGAACCATCTTGCCTTTAAAACACTCCACATATTTCAATATGTGGTAGAGTGAACAAATGGAGTAAAACTTATAAAAA
The DNA here is from genome assembly GCF_014108245.1 of Pipistrellus kuhlii. Classification (NCBI taxonomy): domain Eukaryota; kingdom Metazoa; phylum Chordata; class Mammalia; order Chiroptera; family Vespertilionidae; genus Pipistrellus; species Pipistrellus kuhlii. The sequence continues at coordinate 23,932,086 of NW_023425405.1, read as the reverse complement.
TCATAACATTTGGTCTTTTATTGAATTATTTTCCAATAAAGGCTCTAAAAATATAGCTGACCATCTCATGATATGTTAGAAATGGAAGATTTTAGAATCAATTAGGTATCTTTACTTCTGTGTACTTGTATAGGCCATTGGATATGCTTACCTCTGGGATAAATAAGACACACTGTCTTTTCTTATTGTTATAATGAACACATAATTTGAGTGCTTTTCTGATGGATCCCATTAATGGAATAATAGAAATAAGGGGTTGAGCAATTGGGTCTATTTCAAAGGGACTAATCAAGTAGGTTTATTTTTAGTGGCTAATATTGGGTAGATATTTCCACCTATTAAAGTGTTGTATAGCCAAAACTTGTTTGGCTCAGTGGATAGAGCATCTGCCTGCAGATTAAAAGGTACCAGGTTCGATTCTGGTCAAGGGCATGTACCTTGGTTACGGGCACATCTCTGGTGGATGGTGGGCAAGAGGCAGCTGATCGATGTTTCTCTCTCATCCATGTTTCTAGCTTTCTATCTCTCTCCCTTCCTCTCTGTAAAAACTCAATAAAATATATTAAAATTTTTTTAAAAAATAAAGTGTTGTATAAACACACCTGTCATATTAATCCAGTTTAATGAAAAGCAGAAAAACTGGTCTACATTTATTGCATTTCAATAATTTTTTTTAGTTTTTCTTTCAAGTAATTATAGAGATGTAAATGTTGATTTTACTATAGCATACTTTATTATTTCTAAAGCCTTTAAATGTAATATACATTTTCTGAATTTTTTACTTAGTAAATCAGCATTTGTTATTTCCTCTTTTGTTGGTATGTCTAAAAATATTTTTAGGTACATACACCTCAGCATAAACTAGAAACTGAGAAAATGACTGAATATGTTCAAATAGTTAAAGTATCCAAATTTATGATAGTTGAGTTTACATTATTAGCTATATTATTGAATTTCATGAAGTTCATAAGGTTAATTACGGATAACTTATTCATTCTAATCAGGTTATAGGAAAACATAACAAAGGTGGCTTTCTTTTTTATTTTATTTTTCCCTTTGTCATTCTGGAAACACAAGGCCCTCAGCTGTATAGTATAATAGCAAATATATATATATATTTGTTGTTGTTGTTGTTAATCATCACCCAAGGTTATTTTTTCCATTGATTTTTAGAGATAATAGAAGGCAGTGAGAGAGAGGAGATGAGGGGGAGAAAGAGAGAGAGACTGAGAGATATTGATTAGCTGCCTTCTGAACGTGCCCCACCAGGGCCAGGGATCCAACCTGCAACCCTTGTTGTGCCCTAGACTGGGAATTGACCTTATGACCCTTAGGTGTGTGGGCCAACACTCTAACCACTGAACAAAATTGGCCAGGGCTGAAAAATATTTGATAGATTAATTTTGCCTTCTATTTTCTCTTTTGAATTTCTACTATTCAAATATATTCCATTTCAGTTTACTATTTTTCTTATTATATTTTCTATTTCATTTTTTTCCTTGTTTTATTTTGGTACTTCCCTCCTCGATTTTATTGCTTAAAAGTTATATTATGTATTTTTAAGTATTCTGCCATTGTATTTTATGTACTTATTTTTTACCTCCAAATTATTTTTTAGGTTTTAAATGTTTTCAATTACATTTTATTATTGTTAATGGACTAAATCACTTTGTGATTTCAATCTGAAAACATTAATATGTTTAAGCCTGTCTTTCCTCTGTATAAGTTTATATTTCTTACATACTTTTCTTCTTTCTCCTTCTCGTTTTCTTTCTCTCTCTTCTAATCAATGTTACAAGATTTCCTCAGATACATTAAAAGATTTGTTTTGGGAATCAGATTTCAGGTTCTCTATGACTTTCTTCACGGACTGCTGAGATTTTTTGTGCAACTGGATTTATGAGTGAGAATACACATTGCAACTGGAGATGAAAATTAGAGAGACATAAATGTTTAGGATTATGATCTACGGTGGTTACTTTATTAGTAAGCTAATATATATCACCAGAACAAATTAACATATAATTATTTTACATTCTGCAAAAGAACTAAGAGCTGTTTGTATATTTTTAACTTCTCCATTTAAAGTTATGTAATAGAAAATGGGTATTAAAAGAACCTAAACTAAAAAAAAAAAAAAGAACCACAATGAGAAAAATAATTTTTAAAATTAATAAATTACATTAATACCAATAAAATGATTAGGTTCTACTAATACAAACATGGGAATTTTACATCAATTCAGATACATAAAATTGATATTCTATTATTAAGTACATGATAATAACCTAAGCTAAACAATCATTAATATATCATTGGGATGAAAAAACAAACCAGCTGTATAGTATAATAGCAAAAAAAAAATCATTTTATATTTTAGTCATTTAGCAGAAATCATTTCCAAAATTGCTACAAGATGTATTTCTATTTTTCATGTAACTGTCACTGTAAAATTTAAACTGGGTATATCTGGAAAAATTGCTTTCCAAATTATCATAAAATTATACTTAAGAATCCATCAAATCTTTAAAATCAACAATTTGAAAAGGAAATAAATTTCTAAAAGAACTTAACAGAGGTGTTCAAAATATGAACAATAACATAACGTTCTATGCTTAAAACAATTCACAAATTCTTTTCCTAAAAAGGAAATACAGTGCAAGAGAAAAAATTCCCATAATAAAATGATTTGCATTGTGCTTAAGAGAAATAAACGTTTTAGAACACTGATTATTTTAAAAAATCAAATCCCAATTCCTTTTCTATTTATTTATAATAACTTACAATGTCATTTGTACTTGCTTTTTTTTTTTTTTTTTTACCATAAATTTGACTTAGTATCTTTTTAAAAATATATTTTTAATGATTTCAGTGAGGATGGGATAGACAGGGAAAAATGGCAACATCAATAATGAGAGAGAATCATTGGTTGGCTGCCTCCTCCATGCCCCAACTGGCAATTGAACCCTGATCTCATGGCTCATAGGTCTATGCTCAACCACTGAGCCAGGCTGGCCACGTCTTAATCACCCTTTTAAACCTTTCCCCATAAGCCTTGTACTGTTAATTCAGCAATCTTCTGTAGGAAGCAAGAGTATCCCCACATGTCTAAAATACATTGCCTATTTGTCAGGAGAAAATGATAATATATATTGGGGAGACAAAGCAGATCAGCTACCCAAAAAATTATACTTACTGAAGGGTTTATAGCACATCGAAATGGTATTGGTGGACCTGAAAAATACTAAACGTGTTCAGATACTGTCACCTGAAAACTCTTTTCCTTTCATTTAGAGAAACAAAATTGCTCCAAGATGCAGCCTGTAGCGAAGACCAAATGGTGGATTTTAGCATCACATTCTAAACATGTGCAGACAGAGAATAGATGAAAACGGAGGCACTAGCATTTGTAATTCTGATTTGCAGCTTGAAACAATGTGAGCAATACTTTTTTAGGAAGAAGATAAAATATTCATTTATTTTAAAATGTCCTTGAAATTTCAGAAAGAAAGTCCTAGCAAGGGTTTATTTAAAAAAATCACACAATAATTACTTTCGTATGGCTGTGCTCGTAATTATTGGCATTCATATTAGAGAAATTAATTCTAACAAAAGATTGCAACATGGCCACACTTTCATGTAAATTAGATGTAATGACATTTGGCCTGGCTGTAGAAAAATCTGTACTGTAAAATTATCATCTTTGTTGTCTTTACAAATACTTCTGGTAAGGAGGTATCCCTCTAGGATTAAAAGAAAAAAAAAAAGGTAGTAGTAGTCCATTTAACCTGTTAACCGGGGAGTTCCCTTTTTAATGACGCAACCTGTAACGGGCGCGTACTCTTTCACTAAGACGTGTCAGTATGTCACGCCCGAAGGACGTAATTTCATATTATTATTTTTATTTATACTTAATGAAAATAAATGAAATATATATATATTTTTTCATATATATATATATATATATATATATATATATATATATATATATATATATAAAGCACAAAGGAAAATACAAAATTAAAAAAAAATAGAAAAGAATACCGACAAAAAAAATGGACATGTCGAATTAAAAAATTATAAATTTTACAAACAATGATAAAGATTACAAAAAATAGCTGAAACCGGTTTGGCTCAGTGGATAGAGTGTTGGCCTTTGGACCTAAAGGTCCGGGGTTCAATTCCGGTCAAGGGCATGTACCTTGGTTGCCGGCACATCCCCTGTGGAGGGTGTGCAAGAGGCAGCTGATCGATGTTTCTCTCTCATCTCATCGATATTTCTAACTCTCTATCCCTCCCCTTTCCTTCCTTTCTGTAAAAAATCAATAAAATATTTAAAAATAAAAGATTACTATATATATATATATATATATATATATATATATATATATATATATACACACACACACACACACACACACACACACACACCGTCCCTCTCGGGGCGCAACATATATTTCAAGGACGTATTCATACATCCTACCTGTTCCCGATATTGTTTACGTTTGACGTATTTATAGGTCCCGCTCGGTTAACAGGTTTTTACCTTCTTTAATCTGAACATATGGCTATACATATGTAAAACTATTTATGTTTCTGATTGTGCTTTTCTAAAGGACACCTTTGGTTATTCATACTGCATAGTTTATCCACAGTATCAATTAAGAGCAGACACACTTGCAGGGGAGTTGTATGTGTATATAATAGTACCACTTCTCAGTTGGAGTCTTTTGCTTGATGTACCACCAAAACCTGGAAATAAATAGTGTTTGCTGAGTAGAGGAAACGAACAAACACGCAGCTATCATCATTCAAGCAGTAACAATACATTTATGCTCAAGTAGTCATTTCTTCCCAGTGAACTCTTCTGGAGGCATTCAATAACTCCTAATCACTTATCCTTCATGCCATTCACATGCCATTAGATGCTGAATACACAAATCACCATAACAACGTGGAAAATGAAGAAATATCAGCACTCTCAGTTCTGTTGTTCAACGATCTCAGCACTTTCCCTGAATCAATATGTGCCCAATTGTTTCTGGGAGAATAACGGAATGATGTTCACCATTATGTTGCACTTTCTTCTTTAAGAGAACTTAGTGAGGTCTCTGGAGAGTTGTATGTGTGCCCAGAATTTCTGAATCTACTCCCTTATTGGTTTTAAAAATTATTACAAAGCATGACTTTAATAAAAACTATTCTGTTCATGACTTTCTTTTTTTTGCTTAACAACCTTGAAAATTGTCAGTAGATTTCCAAGTGTTCTCTGTCTTGGCAGTAATAACCTCATTATGCAGGGATGCCCTGCCTACACATGTGACCACATTGGTGGGTCTCACAGTCACTCCTCCCTTTCACTGCCTTCATCCTGGCTTCTGTGTGCAATGGTAACGCTACCTGCAGATCAGGAATCCTTCCTCTTTATTTGGAGTTAAATTCTCCTGTTAGATTAGGAACTGCCTGCACATTTCAACACATTTTTAAAATAATGATATGCCAAATGAAATGATTTACACTCATATATGATCTCAACTGCTCTAATCGAATTTCAATGTTTCAATAATAGTTATTATTCATTTTAGATCTGGCCAAACCTAATGTCTCTTTTTTTTCTGATTATACTTAATTCTTTATCAGGACTTTCAAAAAAATTAACCCGTGTATTATGCTTTTCTATCCTACTACTCAGAAAATTATAAAAAGTAGAAACATGCATCACTGTATTCCCTGTAGAGTACTGATGATTTTGAGCACTTATAATTTGCCTACAGAATGCCAAAAAGTGTGTGTGTGTGTGTGTGTGTGTGTGTGTGTGTAGTATCTATTTCTCCCATATCCTTTGAATAGGGCACCACTCTTAGCTGAATCAATCCCAGGCTGTTCTCAGCTATTAGCGGTCTTTTCTGAGAAGAGTGTTGCAATTTGAAAAAAAAAAAAAATTCCCTTTGATTTAGTCAATTAGGTTTCTTTATTAATATTTAAAATTACTTCTACCCAAATATAAATAACCACAAAACGTATTTGCCACTCAAAACCAGAACAACTTCTAAAACTACAGTTGACACTTGACCAACACAGGAGTTAGAAGAGTTTACCCCCAATGTAGTCCAAAATCCACAAATAACCTTTGAATCCACATATACACTTTAGTCACCCCTTTGTATCTGTGGGGACTGTTTCCAGGACCCCTGTGGATACCCAAATTTGCAGATGCCCCAGTGACTTTTATAAAATGCCACAAAACAATGCCTACGGTGCCCCCCTACCTCTGCGGATTTCCAATAAGAGTCAGTAAAAAATACTGGTTTTGATCTGCAGTTGGTCAAATCCCTGGTAGTGAGACCTGGGAGTAGGGAGAGCCCACTGTATATTGTTTGGGGGGGAAAAACCTCATGTAAGTGGACCTGCACTAAGTTTAAAACCATGTTATTCAAGGGTAAACTGTAATAGCAGAATGGCAGAATCCCTTCAATCTTTATACAATTTCCCTAAAAAAAAAATAACCAAATCTTAGACAAGGAAATTTTATGATGAACAAAATTTTCTTGGTAAAATATTATTTGGATCTGAGGGGAAGAGAGCGTGTTGAAATTAGAGAGTAGGAAAAAACCAGCCATTTTTCAGAGTCAAGAACTATAAAACCAAACTAACCGGATGCAACAAGAACCAACACTGGATACCTATTTGAAGTTGTAAATAAGGAGTAAACTGAGAAAGGAAAGAAAAAGGAGCTTCAGCACAGTACCACCCCATGCCCTGGTAGGTCTGATGTACAAGCAGACCTGCGCTGGGAAAGGAGTATTTTTGTTTTGCTTTTTAAGATATGTTTTATTGATTTTAGAGAGAGAGGGAGAGTTAGAGAAACATTGGGGACCTACTCTATAACCTGGGCATGTGACCTGACCTAGAATTGGACCATCTCAGTGCAAGGAATGACAGCCAACCAACCAACCAAGTCACACCATCCAGGTAAAGAGAGAAGTTGTTTTTATAACACATTTGAAAGACTCAAATCAATAGGACCCAGTTAGTAAGACGTTTTGCCCATGTATATACTTGGTAGTAAATTGAACAAGGTGTTCTAGGCAACTCATTCATTGAATAATTAACACTCAGCATGAAAATTTTTTATCTAATAAGCATTAAATATTGTTATTTACTAGGAACCAAGAAAACTCAACAGGGTAAGTATACTATGTTTAGGAGAGAAAATAATTGCAAACTATACATCTGATATAAGGCTAATATAAAAATTTAAAATAACTCAAAGACCTCAATAGCAAAACACACACCACACACACACACACACAGACAAATAATATGATTGAAAAGTAGGTGAAGGATCTGAATAAGCATTTATTCCAATGACGTCATACAGATGGCCACTAGGTACACCAAATGGTGCTCGATATCACTAGTCATCAGAGAAATGCAAATCAAAATCACAGTGGAAAGATAACACCTCACACCTGTTAGAACATCTACTATAAAAAAGATGAGAGACAACAAATGCTGGGGAGGATGTGGACAAAAGGAAACCGCTGTACCATTGGTAGGAATATCAACTGGTACAACTACTATAAGGAACAGAACAGAGATTCCTCAAAAAAGTGAAAAGCGATCCAGCAATCCTGCTTCTGGGTGCATATCCAAAGGAAATGAAAAAAAAAAAATACTGAAGAGACATCTGTACCTCCTTGTTCTTCGCAGTATTGTTCACAATAGAGATCCCATAAAACAATCTGAAAGTCCATTAACAGATGAATGGGTGATGAAAATGTAACACACACTCACACATACAAAACAGAATACTAGCCATCCATGTAAAAGAAAAACCTTCTTCCATCGTGACAGGATGGACGAACCTGGAGGCTATTACATGCAATGAAATGGGTTAGATACGAAGTTCCCATAGAGCATCGTTAACATTTGGGTATGTAGGAAGTTATATGCATTATTTTTGCTTCTGTTACATACCTTTGAAAGGAGTTTGAAATGAAAAGTTATAATGAAAAAAAAATTAAATATAAATATTCTGTCCAAAAAAAGTGGAGCCAGATATAATAAGCAGCACTAGAAGGGAGGCTAGGAATTAGGAGCACCGATAAAGCAAAATGTGTGCTTGGGGGAAAGAGTGAGGCTGCAACAGGTCCAACTTCCATTGTAAGATAATGAGGTTGCATTTCAGTCTGTTGCCAATGGGGAGCCAGGGAGAGAACCTGAACTGGCCGGTGACAGGGTCATCGCAGAATTTTGTGAGGAGGGAATGGGGAGCAGTGGGTGCGCGGGAACAAACATGGATGGATTGGGTAGGCCACACTAAGGAGGCCGCTTAGGAAGCCTCAATTACCTTTCAGTACCTATATGTTAGGCCCTATATGTGCCTACACTAGAGCAGCAAAAAATGGGCATAAAATATAAAAATAATGAAGAAAATGTGACTTGATAATTTTTTTTTATATAAGAAGGAGTCTGCAGTGGACACTGTTATGCACTAATCAGGGGTCCACTCACAAATAAAGAGCCCCTTTCCCCTGTGGAATTTCCTTGTCTAAAGAGAGTCACTTTAACAAGATCTCTTCCATTTCCTTGGGAGAACTGAATCCAATAACTGGGCAAAGTGGAATGACAAGCCCCAGGCCCTTCACCCCATCTCAGGCCAATGCTGAAGGGCCATATCCTAGGTGCAGGGCTTCTGATGAGGTCAGTCGAAACTGCCCAGAATACACTCCATTCAATCTCTTCCCACACCAATCCTCCCATATTTCCTTCACTTGGCCCTTTGTTCATTTCTATTCCACAGCCAGTGATCCCAAGTAAACCCCCTACATGCTAATGTCCAAGAGCACTCCTAATAAACCCCCTACATGCTAAAGTCCATTTTAAAGTCAAACCCACATAGTAACAGAATAAAAAATGCTGCTGAGGATTCAGGCTCGAGAGAAAAGAGAAATGATACCATGCACCAACAAGCTAGCAGAGAAGAGCAGGTGTGTGAGAAAGGAATGCAGGGAAGGAAAAAGGAGTGGGTTGGAGCATGCTAAACCTGAGGAGAGTGTGGGGTATGAGGTAGAAGGGGACAGTAGGAGCACACAGGGCTCCAAATCTGGGAGCCAGTTAAGAACAACAGATGAAAACATTGCCCTTATCCACATCAGAGAGCCAGTTCAACCCCTATTAGCACTGCTGTTGCTGGCTTTGCTTCTATTATCCTGTGAGGAAATCCAACCAGCCTGAGATCTATTATTAGATTCCTGATAAGATTTCTTTTAAACTGAATTTTCTCTGGTCTGTGTGTTGGTTACATGCTCAAATGGAGTAGCTGAGAATTTAGATCTGCATCTTGGACAAGTTTTGAGCATTGTTAAGCCATTTCACCTGCTCAGAGACACAATAACTGCCTTTAAAAAAAAAAAAAAAGTTACTGATGAATAAGAAATACTCCCCATCCAGATAAGTCATTTTGGTCAGGGACCATGCAGGAGCCAGTGAAACCCTGGATTTTGACAAATAAAAAGTTCAAGCTTTTCAAAGCAAATCAGGCTTCTGGTGATTTGTGAGTAACTTGATGTATTGTTTCTGCCTCAGTGGAGGGTGGGGCTGAGAGAAGCCTGAGGTGATCTGAAAATTAGATCTGGAGCAATCTGTAGGTAAAAACAATACTTTGTTTCCTTCTTCTGAGCACTTATCCAAAGCAATCTTTAACCAGTTTTTGTAAAGATTTTCTTTCTCTGGTAACCTGTATCTCAGCATTCAAAAATGTTATATTCCACATGAATGTTATTCACTGTATATGATAATCAATTTTCATCTTTCATATTTAAAGGTATTTCTGCATATGACATCTTAGCATGTGCCTTAGAAAGTGAACCCGTGAAAAGATGTAACTTCTTTAATTTACTTATTTTCTCAAATATTAATGAACAAAACGCTAAACCATATAATTTCAGAAGGTGAGAGGCATTTAGTCAGGAAACCGAGGCATTGGGAAGAAGAGAGTTATGAGAATTTGCACGATAGTTAAGCTTTATTGCATGTCATCTATGAACCTGTCACAGTACTATGACAGGTCTTTTAGCAAAAGGCTACGTTTGGAAATTTTTATCATCACCCAATTGATACACAATGTTTATAACATTCTGATAACCATCCCATAGTTAACTATTGTACTAAACAATGAAATTGAGAACAAAAGAGATTAAGTATATCAAAGGTCACATCATTGGTAAGTAACTTTCCAAGTGCTCTTATTCTTTCATTAATATGTTAAACCATTCAGAGTTACTTCAGCATTAATACTATGAGAAATACAAACAGGTTTCAAAATATTTCCATGATAATATCATCACAGTACTTTTGCATCTGTTTTCAAAGACCAAGAGGAAAAACTGAGTAAGGCAAGGAAGATTTCTCCATATTAGATTAATTTGGAAGCTTTTCCAACTAGAACACTCTGAATAATAATTCCAATTCATCCTAATCTTTATCAGCATTATTTGCTTAGTCTCAAAAGCACACAAAATGTCAATGGGGATCATGACATCGTGGGAGTCAGATGTTTTCACTTTCCTGTACTTATATTTAGCTTTTACTACAAAAATACCTGTCGATGAGTAATTCATACGTATCTGCAATTCCCAATGATAGACACATTTAAAATAAAATAGTTCAAAAATTGTTCTGCCAAACCAACTTAGAAGTAAAAACAAATAAATGAGAGATTAATACCAAAGTACACTTTGGAACATTTTTCACAAGAATTGGTTATTTTGGGGGACATTTATTAACTCACTTTATATCTAACATTGGCATCAACAGACCAACCTGGTGTTTTAGACCACTGGCTTTGCTCAGCATCAACACTGTAGTTTGGAATTTATTTAACAAATTGAGCTCTTCCTACATTCCAGTGTCCCTGTTGAAAGCTTAATAAATGTTATCTAATTATCAACAAAATTCTATGATTTGTAATATTTATCTGCTATGGAAAATACTGAAATCTAAGTGGTGTAATAATTTACCCCATATCCCACATATTTTGAGTGAAATTATGCAAACCTAGGCCAGCTGACGCCAATGTCCTTGCTCTACACAAGTGATTTTAAGAACATATTACTTATTTCTGTGACACATTGCAACCTGTTTAGTTTAGAAAAGAAGTGCTAGAGAGCATGGTTAGACTCACTTGGGAGTGTGCTTTGTTGACTAGCAGTATCTGCAACACTGGGAACTGGTTAGAAAAACAGATGTCTGGGATGGACCCTGCGATCTATGGTTCTATGAGCTGTGAGATAGATCCCAGCCACCCTGTCCTATGACAATTTGAGCAGTAAAATGTCATTCACCCTTTAAAAACCATTTTCCTTTCTTTTCCTTGACAAGAGTAAAAATCTGAGGTGTCCTCAATTAAATGACAGTAGGCCAGAGGGTGGAAGAAGAGATGAGGGTGGGAAAGCAGTTGGCAGAGGCACTGAGGAAACCACAAAGACTGCTCACATTCCTGGACATGCACCGAGGCCCTGAGTTCACCTCCTGGTGTCTGTGTCCGTCATTATGTGGAGAAAATAGCAACCGCCACGCCAGAGGCCACTGCTCATACGTGCACTTTCTGAATTGCACCACAGCCAATCCAGAGAATGCAAACCCTCCTTCCTTATGAACTCTGCACCTGCCCCAGAAGAAGCCTTGCTTCACCTTCTCCAGCCCCCTTTATCTACAGCCAGTGCAAATTCTTTCAAGACAACTTACACCTTTTCCCCCCTCCTAAGTCACTGCATAAAAAGCCCCTCAATCCCAGGTCAGCAGTCATGCTTGTCTTTCCCCCCGAGGCCCTCCGGCTCCTGGTTAAAATTGCAGGCCCCAGGACCTGGTCCTTTTCCTGGCTAACATGGCCCAATGAAACACTTTCTTTCAACTTTTAACAGGAGGGACATTGTGTATCAATGTATCTCAAGAAGTAGAGAAAGTAATGTTGAAGGAATTTCATTACAATAAGATGATTCTCTGCAATTTCTTCAGTCATCAATAAAATCTTATTTTTACACAGGAGTTGCTAATGGCCCATTGCTAGAAAAGAAAGTAAAAATAACGGCATAGGGTAGACCAAAAATCTTTAAAAACCATTTTAGTAAAATAGGCAACCCTAAGGGGAACAGAAAATATTTGTTTAAAAAGAATTAATCAAGCCCAGCCAGTGTTGCTCAGTGGTTGAGCGTCAACTTATGGACCAGGAGGAAGAGTTTGCTTCTGTCAGGTCAGGGCACATGCCTGGGTTGTGGGCTCTATCCTCAGAGGAGGGTGTGACAGTCAATCAATGATTCTCTCTCATCATTGATGTTTCTATCTCATTCTTTTCTTCTCCCTTCCTTTTTGAAATGAATAAAGATATGTATTGTATATTTAAAAACTAGTTAATCAAATAAAATCTTAAATTATACACAAAATACATTTTTTAAAAAAATATATATACACAAAATATATATTTTTAATGAGTTGGGATTTTTACACAGTTAAGAGTTGACTAATGGCATTGTTTAGTAGCTTTACTTAAAGAGGGGAGGGGAGGAAAATAGAGAAACAATAATTTATTGTTCCCACTTATGCACTAACTGGTTGTTTCTTGTATGTACCCTGACCAGGGATCAAACACATAACCCATATCAAGACAACACTCCAACCAACTGAGCTACCCGGCCAGGGCCAGAAGCATTACTATTATCCAAGAGAAAGATTAAACATTTAAAATTTAAACCTTGTACAGTATTCTGATGCAAACTTTCTCTCTATTTCAAAGCAAAATAAGGAACTCTATGAAAAACTTGTACTCTGCTGATGATTAACTTTACTGATGATGACTGCTTGAATTAATAAATAAGCTCAAAAATACAAGCCAATAATAACCATAGTGAGGAATTTCCGACATCCTCCCCCAGCACTGTGTTATGATTAGGTATTTTGCAGATATCTGGCACATCACCACTAACAGTGAAAAAAAACAAAACAAAACAAAAACGCAGCAATGAACTGGAGTTCCAGGTCAATGTCCTTACTTATGGCCTAGCCTGTGCCTCTCTTTGAGTAATTAAGGAAGCCTGGTGTTTACACTCTCCTTTCATCACTCTGGATTAAATTAATGGCATTCGCTCTGTTATTACTACATAGAAGTGATTCAAAACAGTGTGAAAGCGCTTGCCTAGTATAGTGTGTTTCTAAGGCAAAAGGTTAATTTCACTATATTCAGTCCATTAGAATTCAAAGAGAGCTATTTCACTGGGATGTTGAAACACATGAATTGGGACTGTCAAATGCAAATTCCACTAAAATTAAATGCCTACTTAAAAAGAATTGTGCTTGCATTTCAAAAGCATTACATTTAGCTGATGGAATGCAAAACTGCCAGAATATTATACTGATTTATAGGATTTCCGCTGCTTGGAAACACTGGGGGGAATGGGAGAACTGGTGGGATTTAAAAGAAACTTGATCTTTTCATGGGGATAAGAAAAAAAAAAGACATTAAGGCTAGAAATCTTATAAAGATAACCCTGATGAGATTGTGGAGATATTTTAATGAACCACACAATTGGGAGAAGTGAGGACTTCTGGCCACAGAGGTCAGCAGCCTCTCTCTCTTTTATTATCATTTTGTCATTTCAATGACGGATGCATTAGGCCTCCAAAGGGGCCCCTTCTTACAGTCGTGTCTAAATCAGAAGCCATTCTTCTTAGGACTCAGGCAAAGATTGCAAAGAAGAATAAAAAAGAATAAATGAGACAAAAAAGAAATAAAAGGAAACGGTGAGGAAGGCAGGTTGATAAACTTTAAAAGGTAATGAAAATGAGTGAGAGGAAAAACAAGAAGAAAAACAGAACCAGCAAAGAACAAAGCAGCCTATTTGTATGCATAGTTTTGTAAGTGCTCATAATTCTGCATTAAAGTGGGTAAAAATATAGTGAATATGAAAAAAAAGGGCTTCGAAGTAGGTCCTATTCACCATGGGTGTTCAGAACATTTCAGGTACACATATTCTTTCCAGCTGTTAACCAGTTCCTGCATGCTGTAGAAGGTAAATAAATATATATCTTTTGTAACTCTCAGGGTTGATTAAGAAGAAATGTGCTCTATCAAACTAAGAAAGTGTGCTCTTCATGATTAGTGCTTCAAGAAAGACACTGGGAACAGGCTAAGCAGGAAGCAGTGTCTCTCGCCTGGCTGGTGTTGCTCAATGGTTGAGCTTCCACCTTTGATCCAGAAGGTTATAGTTGATTCCATTCCTAGTCAGGGCACATGCCTAGGTTGTGGGCTTGATCACTGTTGTGGGGTCAAATCCTGGGTTCAAAATAAGACCACTGGAGGCTGATGATTAATTTAAAAAAGCAGGCAAGGATTTATTGAAATATCTGGCCAGGACAGCCATGAGAGCACCACAGGCAGGTGGACTCCACAGGACTGCACTGTTCCAGGTGTAGGCAAGTCTTTTTAAAGTCCTAAACTGCAAGAATTTTCCTTTGTTCCTAAATCTTAAAGACTAAATTCTAAAGACTGGGGACAGCTTGCAGGGTTGGTTCCCAGTCACATCCTGCTGGACATTGGAATGTGGCCCTATCTTGCGATAGCTGATAACACAGAAGCAGGGCTCAGCGGTTAGTCTCTAAAGGTTATCTACAGTTTCTATCCCTGAAGCTAATGAGTCAGTGGAAATCAATCTCCTGTGGTCCTGGTCCCAGGCAAGGGAAAATTGCCTTAGCCTCCAGGTCTCCACCTGGAAGCTGAGGTAAGTACCCAGTGTTTTAATCAGATGCAGGAGCCAGACTAAGCAGGGTTAAAATTCAAACAGCAGTTTTTACCAAAGTATGGTTGCCACTATATTTCAATCCACAGTAAGGGGCATGCAGGAGGCAACTTTTCAATGAATCTCTCTTATCATTGATGTTTCAATCTCTCTCTCCCTCTATTGTGGGCATACCCTCACATTCTCTGCTTTTTCTACAAAGAGAAAATTCAAATATGATACAAAACAAAGTCTAGAGTTTGTGGGGTATTGCTGGGGGTGGGAGGTGGGAAGATTCATGAAGCAATGAAATAATGCATTAATAATATTTGTTTTGTGTCAAAGATTGCATTTGTTTAATGTCCTTTTTGTTTTGTTTTGTCTGTGCTGTCTAAAATTTTGTAGTTTCTCTCAGAAACAGATTGAAGAATATGTTGAATATCTTGGGCAAAGTATTGAGAGAAATACACTGGTAGCCTTCCAGTAGGTAAGAGGGCAAATATATTTCTGAGAAATGAATGTATTGTTTTCTAGCACTCAAAGTCCCCAAAACAATATTATCTTTCAATAGAAAAAAATATAACCATGTCTGGAAACTTTTATCTTAGAAATGACTATTAATTAACATTTATGGACTAGAAGAAGGTTGAAATAGATGGCTTTAGACCTACTGTTGTGGCAACTTATCAATATTTTATTTCAAGTGGATAGCTGCCAAATAAACTATTAATGCACCTGATGATAGCAGTTCACTTTTAATATTGTGGTTTAACAATTAAGCTGATAAGCCATTACCAGAATATTTTCTATGTCTTTCTTTTTTTTTTTCCTCTCTCTCTCTCTCTCTCTTTGCAGCCTAGGCAAAAAAACCCTGGTTATGCATAGATGATTACCAACAGATATCAAATGTATAAAACTTAAACAAGACCAAGGATCTATTCATGGGCATTTATTTCCAACTGTTGTTAATCTAAACACAAAGGCAGAGCTGTCTTTTCATCCCTGGACCTATTGACATTTGCAGCAACACATTCTACATGTTATTCTGTCATCTGTGATAATGGGAATGAAACGCTGTGTCTGATCAGAGGTGTCAAGCATGAAGCCAGGCAGAATATTATCTAAGTATCGAATGGTCTATTGCCCACGGTGCCTGAGTTCCTGGCATCCGAAAGGGACATGGGGAGGTCTCATCCACTGTCTCTCACTGTCACTCTCACACACGTGCCAATACATATAGGCATGAGGAAATAGCCTTCTCCATCTGGTGGCTACTAATTGGCTAATGGAGCAGGAAGGCCTTCAATCGGTATGAAAATAAGTAGAACTGAAAGCTTCTTCCCTTTGAACTGACATGCTATAATGACAATGAAACTGAGCAGTTGTGACAAACACAGTCTGTTTCCTCCAAATCCTAAAATACTACCCTGCCCTTTAAAAAGATTTGCCTGACTCTTGATTTATATCATGTTCATCTGCTTCGGGTTGAAGTAGAATCAGTAAAGTCTAGTCATTTTGCTGTAAGCCTTTTTTTCAGACATATTCTCTTCCAACATTTAATTCTTAACTCAACAATTTATAAATAATGTAACATTCCCCTGGCTCTTCCTCCACCCCAGCCTCTGCTGAAATAATTCCATTTATAAAGCATTCTAAGCTGGACACAAATTGTTTATCCAATACTGAAACTGCAATATGCTTAAGAATAGATTAAAAAGTAGAAAACAAAATAAATCAAGAATGTAGGATTTTGGTTTCATAAGCCGCACTAGACTTTTTATGGGCTAGAATGTACACCAAGATAAATTCATATGCAAGTGGTTAAATCCAGTTCAAAGCCTTTAATCTGGAAATAGGGGTGACTTACACTTGTCAACTGAAAATAGGAAGATACATCAAGGAAAAGAGACTACATTTGTACTGGTTTAGCCAATACAAGAACATGCTTTTAAACCATTCTTATCTAATTTCTATCACAAAATTTACATGAATAAATCAGAAATAGCTTTGAATTACCATAATTAATATACACCTTATCTCTTCTAATAAATTATAACTTTATGTGAGAACATACATAATACATTAGGTAGCCCAACTTTTCTAGATGACCAATGAATATTTTTTTAAATGAAAATGACCTCATTGCAGATTTCTGCACCACCCTGGAAGACTGGTTACTACCCATTATTATTTATGCCTCCTTCCACAGTAGCTATGCATCCAAGGACTACATTTTCTGGCTCTCTTGCCCAGACATGGGGCCTTATTTTCTTTTCCAAGGGAATATGAGCAGAAGAGATGAGTGTAATTTCTAAGTTAAGGAGCTTAAAAAACAGTAGTACCTCCTCATCCCTTTTTCCAAATTCACAAAGTGCAGAGAAGTCTGTGCCCTATGATGATGGCAGGATGAGGTCAAAAGAAGGAAAAAATGTGGTCTCTGAATCCCCTTAAGGGAAGCTAGCTACCTGTCAACCAAGAGCATTCATTTGAACTATCCTGAGAATGAGAAGCAAATTTCTGCTGTGAAAAGCAATGATGCTTGGGGATTTGCTATATCCCTTGCTTTAACTAACCAAGGATAGTTGCCAATTGTACCTTTGTTACCAAATATAAAACATGCATCTTAGTCTTGATCTCCATTAATTTTTCCACAGCATGGATCACTTGCTTCCTTTTGAAATTCCTCTAAACTTTGCTCTCTGCCTTCTTGACTAAAAGATCAGATTACAAAATCCCCCACAAACAACTCACCCCGCCCTCTCCACCCCCACTCCATGGTTCCCACATTTCCCATAGATCTTCCTGGCTTCTCCTTTCCATCTTCCTTGGCCAGCTCTTACTTCTTCTGTTTCAAAGTTTTTTTTAAAACAAAACAAAACAAACAAACAAACAAACAAAAAAAAAAACACAAACCTCTGTTCTAGGCCTTTTCTCACCCAGGGCCAATATCAGCAACTTCAAACTAGAAGAAGCAGCCTACTGTACCAACTACGACTTTCACTAGGAGAAAGGTGACATTTTGTAAGTTTGGTTAAGCTACTTCAAATACACAGGAAACATGAAAATGTTATAGTTTCCTTATGTGATTTATTTTCATTATTATCCTTCCAAGTCTTACTATAAGGAGTTAGTCATATCGATGTTTCAGAAAACATGGTTATTTTTTTCATTGTACAGATATATATTTCTTGGTGCCCTCAAATCATAATAGCTAACATGATTCTATTTAACTGATGCTAAGCATAATCTGTGAGAACCAGAATTCTTATCCCTTCAACAAGTATTAAGACAATATTGCTCAGTGTTGGACAGACAGGTGGAGTGATAGAGAGGAGTCAGTATCCTTGAAAATGGAGCTTGTTTCAAGAGGAAGAAAACAGATGATAAACATGAAATGTTTTCAGACAGAGAAAGAGGCTATGAAAAACACAAACTGTAATGATGGAAATGCATGGGATGAAAGGGAATCATGGGGAAGAGCACCTTTGAGAAACAAAAGCACTATCTGAGGAGACAATGGAGATGCTATCTGAATGGTGTGGAGTCAGCAACACAACACCTGGCGGTGGGGAGGTGGGTTGGCAGGGCATCCCACAAAGAAGAAAAATCAAGTACAAAGGAGGCAAAATCTTAGTTGAATCAGTGAAAATGCCAGTGTGGCTAGACTAGACAGGATAAGAAAAGGCAAAGAAGTAGACAGGAAACTGGGCATGGGAAGGTATTGAGGGCTTAGACATTCTAAACAAACTGGCCAACATTTGGAGGGAAGGCAACAGGGAGAACAAAACATGGGACCTCCAGGGCTTTCCCTCTAATAACATGAATAAATAAATTTGGGAAAGCCACTTGATTTCTCAGGCTTCTAGATTCATGTTTACAAAACATGGGGGTTAGGATTAATTTTTTGTCTGGATCTAGAAAATCAATAATAAAATCAATAGAACTTTTAAAGGGGGTATTATCTAAAACAAAGATTAACTTACAGTAGTCAAACTCAACATTTTCAAGGCTATTCTTCCATATTTATTGTGACAAAATTTTATATATACTCTTTCTTTCATATTTATTATAATTTATCTTTTTCTTTTTTCTTTTTTTTTAATTTTCCCAAACAGCCTGAGAGTTACTCAAAAGGTTGGAATTTTATTATTTATTTTAAGTTTTCAGAGATTAGCATGTGATATTTATCCAATGAATATAAATGGAATGAAATAGTAAGTGGAGAATTAAATATATATGTCTATTGTGCACACTGAAGACTGAAAAAAAATGCCCTTTTAATTATTTTTATAAATGTGTTTCAAGGGTGAAGTTAGAATTACGGTACCTTAGATTTTTTCTTATTAATGAGAGTATTACAGATGCCCCCAATTTCTTCCCTTTGCCCTCCTCTACCCAAATCTCCACCCACTCCAGGCCTTCATTACACAATCATCTGTGTCCATGGTTTATGCATTTATGCATATAAGTTCTTTGGTTAATCTCTTCCAATCTGCCCCCATGCCCAAGATCTGTCGGTCTGTTCTATGATAGAAAAAAAACAAAACAAAACACTTAAAAAAAAACACATAGTTTAGCATAACTATTTTATAGATAAGAAAAAGTGGTAACCAGGGAATTTCCAAATTGCTCATATATTTGGAAATGTAAATAAGTTTCTATACTAATAAGAGGATAATATGCTAATTAGACTAATAGACCAGATGTCTTCCAGAGGTTTAGAACTTCTTTTTCTGACAAATCTGCAGAGGCTGCAAGGCCTGAGCAAGAGCAGGCAGCCACAGCAGCCGGCAGTGGCAGCAGCAGCATGGTGATGGGGGTGGCACCTTCCCCTGATAGGCCCAGTTGCCTCTCACAGAGGTGGTGGGAATGACCAAGGCATGGTGGCATGGTGGCATGGTGGCATGGTCCCAGGGTTCCAGGGTCTCAGGGTCCTGTGGTCCTGGTCCCAGCACCGCAGCCCCTCCTTCTGGAGAGGCAGCAGGAGAGGTGGTCCCAGAGCATCTGCAGAGGCTGGAGGAAGTGCAACCGAAGTGCCTCAACCTCCCACAGCCATGCCCCCCAGCTGACCTGGCCCCAGATTTCCCCCCAGCAATGAGCCCGGCTTCTGGTTGAGCCACACCTTCTTCCCGCCTGCTCAGCCAGAATCCGGGCTCATGGCTGGTGAGCACAATGGAGGTGTCATGAGCCTCTCCCACCTCCACAGCAGGTGGACAGTAAGGAACAAGGGGTCCTGGACTGCGAGAGCCCCTAATTACAAGAAGGATGTCTGAGTTCCAGCTTAGGCACCATCCCCGGGGAGTCCTGGACTGTGAGAGGGCACAGGCAGGGCTGAGGACCTCCCCTCCAGTGCATGAATTTCATGCACCAGGCCTCTGGTCTAGATATATAAAAGGCTAACATGAAAAGTGTTTCCTCAGGAGACCAGGAGTTCGATTGCTCACTATGATGTGTGCTGACCACCAGGGGGCGGGTGGAAGAAAGGAATGCCCTAGCAGGCCGCCAGCAGCCAGGGAAGGGAGGCCCCAACCAGCAGCCAGAAGGCCCAGATCGACTCTGATCACTGGCCAAGCCTAGGGACCCTACTGGTGCACAAATATCATGTACTGGACCTTTAGTAGGAATATATTTTTGGTCACAGAGAATTAGAAGACACTTAAACAAACATCAACTAATGTAATCATTCTGATTCTTGGAAATCATACAGCTGGGAAATGGCCAAGATCTCAGGACCCATTGTAAAGGACACACAAGGCTAGAGGCCAGGTCAACTGGGATGACCTCTGTTTAGCAAACCTGGAGCCACCAGCACCAATTCCAGGGGGGGGGGAGGGGGGAATGACAAACTCCTTGTGTAACAGATCTGTTTTGATATTATAAAGGTAACTAAACAGTTTTGTTTTTCTTTTAATCAGCTTCATTCATATTTTCAAATAAGATCCTAAATATCTTAGCTATAAAGGATAAAATAGAAATTAACAGTTTGGTTAACTACCAAAGACTCCGAATCATACCTGGTCTGGGTATTATTCTACAGGGAGAAACTTCAAGGAGCATGTACTTTTTGCTTCAATGCACTAAGTCATTTAAGTCCTTTTCTATATTTACTCGTATCTTATCTTTTCAAAGAATTCAATTTCTTTGCACAGTGTTAAATCCCTTAAAAAAAAAAAAAAGCCCAGTGTTTATAATACCACACGGATCTTCAAACTAGAGCTTTATTTACTTATCTCTTGGCCACATCAACCCACACAATTTGACAGGCCCCCTCATTTGAGTGTCTGAAGATCCAAAACTCTGACTAGCCAGAGCCCAGCAGTTCTGCCACTTACAAGTCTCACTTGCTCACAAAATCAATGTGTGTCTCAATTAAAAATTTTAAGAACAAAAATTACAGTAGCTATGAGAATGTTCCACTTAAACTTCTATTGTAGTTCTGCAATTCACGTTATGTAGGAGTTCACTTTAAAATGTATAATATAATACCTCCTTACTCTTTCATGCTGGGTACTTAACCACAATTCAGAGCGCTTTTGGGTGGCAAAAAAAGACAATTATGACATCAAAGATAGTAAACATTTCCTGAGAGTCATTTCATGTTCAATTACTTCTGAATTATGTGGTATTTTTTTCTTTCATGGACTCTTAACTATTAGTATTCTCCTATGTTTGTATTCATCCCCTTTTTTATTCATTCATTCATTCAGAAATGGACAGTTATCAATGATATCTTATTGTCTTTCCTTCCTTCTTGTCCTGCATATGTGTACATGTGTGCACGTGTGTGTGTTAAATGAACACTAAGAAATAAGCATAGTTAAGTATTATTCTTCTCTCATTTCTCCCCACAGGTTTTACATTGAGTCATATTTAATAGTTCTCAATTTCCTGGCCTTTGTATTTTTTTAGCCTCACCTGAGGATATGGTTATTGGTTTCAGAGTGAGAGAAAAGGAAAGAGGGAGAGAGGAAAAGAATCATCCATATGAGGGAAACATTGATTGGTTGCCCCTATAAGCACCCTGACTGGGGATTGAACCCACTGTCTTTTGGAGTAAAGGATGATGCTCCATTCAATAAACTGAGCAACCCAGCCAGGGTTGGCCTTTGTATTTTTTTTTAAATATATTTTTTAAAATATATTTTATTGATTTTTTACAGAGAGGAAGAGAGAGGGATAGAGAGTTAGAAACATCGATGAGAGAGAATCATCGATCAGCTGCCTCTTGCACACCCCCTACTGGGGATGTGCCCACAATCAAGGTACATGCTCTTGACCAGAATCGAACCCGGGACCTTTCAGTCCGCAGGCTGATGCTCTATCCATTGAGCCAAACCGGTTTCGGCAGCCTTTGTATTTTTTATGTTAATTCATCACTTAACCTAATTAACTTTCAAGAAACTTGGCACCGTATTTTAAATTGCACTTGAAGGTTTTATGGTTTCCATTTTCTGCTGGTTTCACCCATAACACTGCTTAAATAACTATATGAATTTGTTATCTCAATCCCATTAGACAGAAAATGTTTGACTTTGTGCTATGAAAGGCAAAGAAGTCAGTTCCCTTACTCTATTGTATATTTTTATTTCCACACCCTCCTCCGAGTTTTGTTGATAAAAATTTATTTATCTGCTAGTTATCATACATATTTAAATATTCTATTTGAACTTCTCTTTTTTAATCCATATATCTCTAAAAATCCTAAGAAATCTACCTTAGAAACCTTAGGAATCCTAAGATGTGTCCTGATACTTCAAAATAATAGTCTAATCTATTTAAATTATGCTTAAAAATAAGTATATCTATAATGGCTTTATATTACACCTGTTATGTTTTGATTAAATACGGGGTGTCCAAAAAATGTTTACACATGTTGAATGAGAATAAAGTTAGTGTTTGTTAACAAACAGTTCATTTTCAA
Source organism: Pipistrellus kuhlii (assembly GCF_014108245.1). NCBI lineage: Eukaryota > Metazoa > Chordata > Mammalia > Chiroptera > Vespertilionidae > Pipistrellus > Pipistrellus kuhlii. The sequence continues at coordinate 23,909,391 of NW_023425405.1, read as the reverse complement.
AATTAAGTGATTTATCAGCTGTCAAAGTATATGTATATATTTTTGGGGACAACCTCTATAAATGCAAAGGAGAACCTTTTTTTATACTGTAGACCACCATCAGCCAATAAAACTCAGTGATTAATGAAAATTATCTACATCCACACTGTGCACTCATGAGGAAAAACAATGAAAGTGTTATTTTCTCAAATGCTTGGGATGTGGATTGTAGGTAGATCAATCTGAGAAAATGCAGGTAAATAGAAAGTGGAATATTTAACTATTTATCTAATGCTCTCATTTAGCACCCAACAATTCTTATCATACATCTGAATTTGATGTTCTAGAGTCAGACATTTTAAATCTCATGTATTTTCCAATACATACTCTTAACTGCACTTCTACTTGAATTGCCTCAGTGAACTGGCATATGTTTTTGTTAAAAGGGTCACTTGAAGTTTTTTTTTAATTAAATTTATTAGGGTGGCTTTGGTTAATAAAATTATATAGGTTTAAAGTATACAATTCTATGGCATGGCATCCATATACTGCATTTTAATAGTTTACAATCCTAACAATCATTGCAATGTTGTGGGGGGAAAACAGCCTTAAAAATAGCCATATGTGTCCTTGACAGTGTGGCTCAGTTGGTTGGGCACCATTCACACACCAAGAGGCTGCCAGTTTGATTCCTGGTCAGGGAACATGCCCGGCTAGTGACCTCAATCCCCAGTGGGGGTCATGCAGGAAGCACAGATTGACGTATTTCTCTAGTTGTTTCTCGCTTTCCCTCTCCCTTTACCTCCAAAAAAAAAAAAAAATGAACATAAAAGGGACATTTGCAGTATTTTCAACAATGAAGGTAAACTTAAAATTAAAAAAATGCATATGTGGTTAATTTCAACTATTGGACTTTTTTGATGGATAAAGATATTCATCCAAACAACATCTAATGAGAGTTTTTCATGTGTCACTAGGCTGGCCTATAGCTACCCATGCTTAGAAGACAAGATTTCATTCTACAGCATGAAAGGGTGAGAGAGAGAGAGATAATGAAATATACCTGTGTTTCAATATTGGCTCTACCATTTACCAGTTTGGATAGTCTTTTGATCTAAAATTTTCTCATCTGTAAAACTAGAATGGTAATGCTAAATTTGAAAGACTCCATTGAAGTTTTAATAAATGAAAACTGCCACACAGTAGTTGTTCAGTCAATGGTAGCCAATATTAAGTTAGTTTTTGCATTAATAATAATTACTTTAAAGTATTAAGCAATTTGTTACACATACGATTTTAATGGAAAATAAATGAAATGAGATGCAATGTAAAAGCATTTAGCAAGGTATCTGACACACAATACATGATCATTAAACATTAATTCTGCATGATTACGAAACATTTTTCTCATTCCTCTCAGCCAAGCATCAAGGGCTACTGTGTTTTTTTTTTACCTGGAGCTCATTTCACATACATTCTACTGAATGATTAATTTCCTTCAGAGGGTCTGTGCTCTATAAGTTGGTAATTATATATTTTTCAGCTGCCATGTTTTGTGACACAGTGGCCTTTATTTGCCTTTGAATTATCCAAAACTACTGAAATCAAATTTGTTGGGATGACATCATTTACTAAAATGATATAGGTTTCAGGTGTAAAATCCTATAATACGTAATCTATACATTGTAATATGTGTTCACTTCCCAAGTCAAGTCTTATTCTATCACCATTTATCCCCCTCCCGCTTTACCCTCTTCTACCTGCCCCACCACCTTTTCCTCTGGTAATCATGCTATTGTCCATGTCTATGAAGTTTCTTTGTGGTGTTTTTTGGGTGTTTGTTTTGTTTTTTGTTTGTTTGATTTTTGCTTAATTCCTTCACCCAGACCCTTAAAAAGAAGGAAATCTTACCCTTTGTGACAACTTGGCTGCATCTGGAGGACATTATGCTAAGTGAAATAAGCCAGTCAGAGAAAAACAAGTACCATATGATTTCGCTCATTTGAGGAATCTAATAAACAAAATACCCAGGACATTTAAAAAAATTTTTTTTACCTGAGGAGAGACAGAGAAATATGTATATGAGAGATATGCTTGTCTCACACATGCACCTTGACCAGGGCCAGGGAACCTGCAACCCAGGTACCTGCCCTTGACTGGAATCAAATCCATGACCTTTTGGTGTGTGGGTCAAAGCTCCAACTCAGATCAACACTGGCCAGGGCCAAGGACTTTTTAATCATCCATACAATACTCTTTCATGCTATTTAGCATACAATGGATTTAAACTTAACTAAATAGTGAGGACATCAGTGCTGAGGCAAAAGCATATAGAGGTTTTCTATTCTGTTATCATTTGCCTTCTGATTGATCTGGGCCTCAAAACCCACTGGAGAGCATGTGGGTAGCAGCCCTTCCTGAACATATTAGCATTGGAGAACTGGAGGCTTGTGTCTCCTACCCCCACCCCGACATGTATCTGCTTGCACTACTGAGCTCAGGGACCTTAGAACCTGGCCTCTGAGGGAACAGTGAGTGGGACTAAAATCTTTAAGTTGTCAAATGTACTGATACTTGCCAGATGGGCCCCAGAACAGAATGCAGAAGATATTAAAGGCATCTGGCTGATGAACCAAACTCAAGGGGAGGCTTCAGTCAGAGAGGCAGGAGTTTCTAGGCACACCTCAACCCCTTGGGCACTATCCATGCTCCCTGGTGGGAGATGTCCATAGGATGTATGAATTTGCATGTAGCTATGTGTATCTAAGTTAAAAAGTTATACAGGCAAGAGTGGTAACCCTTTGGGCACAGATGATTTGCATCCCTGATTAAGAATACACAGAGGTTTAGCAAGTTCTCCCTTTTTACTTAATAGAATATTTTTCCTACCCACCTCTGTGCAGGCTACCCTAAGACAGGAAGGAATAAGAGAAAGATTGACAAGGCTTAGAACAGACATTTGTACAGGACAAATGACTAAGATTTCTGTCTTCATCATTAGCCCCAATCCGAAGTGGCTCAAGGAGGCAGCACTGGAAAGCAGACATGACAGAGACCCACAAAGGTGACTAGAGGAGGCACCAGGGTGCCAGAACAATCCAATGAATTATGCAGTTGTCTCCGAACAACCACAAAAATAGTTCAGAGGCGATACCTGGAAGACTGAAACTCTTGGTTGAGTAGATTGTGCTCAAAGCCATTGCCAAGTGAGTATTAATGCAATGGACATCTTGTTTGTACTCAAATGTGTGAGTTCCTTGACATACATGGGACCTGTTTGCCTTCTTTTTCTAATTGTTTTATAATCGTATCCCACTAAACAACATTTGAGCAAACACAATATAATTTTCATAACGTTATCTCCTAAATAACTTTTAGCACAAGGTTGTACATTATGAGTTAGCAAACTGTGGCCCATAGACCAAATCTTGCCAGTCACCTGTTTTTGTAAGTGACATGTTATTTTGGGAGGAGACACAGCCACACCTATTTGTTTAGGTTGTCCATGGCAGAGTCAGGGACTAGGAGAGAGACTGATTAATTGGTTGTAAAAGCCTATACTTTTTTATATCTGGACCTCTGCAAGGTCTGTGCACCCCTGCTGTACATGAAAAGGAGAGTCAGCAAATATTGTTTAAAAATTTAAAACTTTGCCCCAAACTATTTCTGAACTCACAGAAAAAAACAAACTTCTTCCAGAGAGTCAAGTTCAAGATTGAAAGTACATGAATACTGGAGGTGATCATCTGCTCTATCTCAATATGAATTGATAGTTTAGTGCCTTCCGATATCCAAAGCTGCAGCTAAGAAACTGCTCTGTTCTGTATTCAAAAGCCACCCCCACTGCACACCTTCATTTTAGGGTTTTATCTTCTTCTGTTAAGACACCTGGGGATACAATTTGAAGAAAACAGTTTTAAAGACACAGCAAAAGGAAGCTTCATCGCCTGCTATTCTTTTGCCAAGACTGATACTTCATTCAGTTAAACGATAATGAAAAGCAATTTGGGGTGTTTTAGTAACATTTTTCAGTGAGTTCCATTGTTTTATAAATGGGCACTAAGGTTTGGGCTTGATTGAGATGACAGTATTTCAAAATAAAACCGCTAAAACATTACTTTAATTCAGGAAGAGTGGGCTGAGGCTGTGGTGAGAATTTCCAGTTGATTTGGATCTCACATGGACCTTAATAAATCAAGATGAACATCATGGATTTTTTCATTTGCAGCCTCTACTGCCGGTGATCAGTGCAATAGGACGGCTTGTTGTTCAGAGCCCTCTTTCCCTGAATTGTCTAATCTTCCAACAGGCAACCATTCAACATAAGAAATTATCCTGTCTTGCCTAATACAGTGAAATAAATTAACCAGTGTCTCCCTGCCTGAGAAGATGAGCTTTCAGATTGTTTCTTTGCAAATCAGAATCCTGCTGCGTCGAGCTATTCGGATTTCATAAACTGCACAATATCCAAGGCAGCTGGGCATAAAGAGCAGAGCTTTAATTACTTAGTAATGCCTCGGGATAATAAAAGACAATTTTTAAAAAGCAAAATAAATATTAAACACCAAATCAGTTTTTCAACAGCATGGGAACTCACCTGATGACTATATTTACCCACCTTGTTTAAAACCCCTTGAAAATAGACACTATATATACTGTGTTTGCAAGAAATCTAAATTAACTGCATTATGGTTTAAAACATTGCATTTAATTCTCTAAAATAAGTAATTTAAAAGGAAACGCAATGATAATCTTTCATATGAGATATAAAAAAAAAGAGAGGGGGGAAGACCAGGATAATTGAAGCATCTAGAAAATCAGACAGTTAAATCAATAATAAAGGCTTAGTACCTCTTTCTTTCCTCCAACAATTTTTTTTTCTAATGTCAGTGTAAATTCTACTGTCTTACACAAGAGCAGGAACATGCAATTTGGAATTAAAAACTGATGAACAAAAACAGACCTGGAGACAGGGAAGACTAGATCAGACTGTCAAAACTCAGAGGGAAGGTAAGGGAGGGTGGGGGTTATGGGGAGAGATCAACCAAAGGACTTGTATGCATGCATATAAGCCTAACCAGTGAACACAGACACCAGGGGGTGGGGGCATGCATGGGGAGGGATTTAGGATGGGAATAGGGGATGAGGACAAATATGTGATACCTTAATCAATAAAGAAATTTTTAAAAATTCCTTTTTGAACAAGGAAAAGTACAGGAGAATATATGTTTCATAGCTACTTAGAAAATTATCAAATTAAAATATAAGTAAATCTTAGAAAATTAAAACTTTTATTTCATTTAAGTTCTTTATTTCAAAATTGACTTTTTTTGTGTGTGGCAGCCAAATGGATTCTTTTTTAAAGAATTACTCCTTGATGCCTCTTGGGTGAGGTGTCAGATTCTCTGCGCAGCACAAGACCCCCTCCCGCACAGAGCATTCGCATGAGCACACTAACTCTATTGTCTTGAAAGCTAACAGGAGATGCATTTTCCATGCCCACCTTTTTTTATTTTACTAATATTTCTGTCTTTCTTAAAAATATCCAATACTCTAGATCAGGGGAGCACAGGTGGGGGTGGGTCTGAAGTCTTGAACCCCATTATTTGTGAGATGTTCTTAAACATTCTATAACGTTAACCTTCATTTCACCGTAGCCTTTTATCTCTTAGCTCATCTTCATGTGCACCCCAAAACAGCTGACTGCAAACTAGGTTGCTGGTAACCAAACCATTGAGCCCACATTTCTTGCTTAGTTAGAGGAGGGTTTGACTCAGATACAAGCTCCGGTAAACAGGTGCATGTGTAACACTAGGATCTCCAGCCATAACAATAGGAAACACTGAAGAACAAAATTCCACAAAACACAGCTCGGTACCATTTATTCTTTCATTTATTCAATTATTATTTTACTTACTAAAAATCTATTATTTGGGGGACACTGAACTACGCATTTGGAATACAGAGAAGAACTAAGACATTACCTTGCTGTCCTCAAGAATCTCACCAAAGTAAGAATCACATTCATGTTAACAAATGAATTAGACCAAACGAATAATTTTGTAAAACCTAAGGGAGAGGAAGATGATGTTTAGAGTTATCTAAGCAAGTTAACTGTGTGAAAAACTGTGACTCATTTTGCTTCTTCACCAAAACATTGTGTGCTATCTTCAGCTTGCCTAAGTTTATCTGTGATCTCAGACAACTCACCAGTTACTCCACATCTGTAGCAGGTTCAGAGATGCTAATTCTAGGCACCAGGGTGATATCACAAGTCAAATTTAGCCCATTTCCCAGAGAATGACTCATTTTTCACTTTCAGAGGATGAGATCACCCTGCAGCTTCCTAACAGACCTCCAGCATCTTATAAACAGGGACTGTTTTGGATGCATTTCTCTACTCCCAGTGCCCATGGCAAGGCTCAGTGTTATAATCACTTCCTAGTTTAATGACATCAGCTGCCTGTCATTCCACCATTACAACATTATGTGCATTTGCACTTCTCATTAACATCTCCAGGGAGAGTGGTCACATGGTACATCACAGAACACAGAGGAATGGGATACAGAGGCAACCACTGGAACTTAATGTAAAATGTTATAAAACAACCTCTACTGCTTTCCTGGTACAGTTTGTAAAGAGAAAAACAAAAATGTCCCCCTGGAGAGGAAATAGAAAGGTTCCAATAACAAACTCCCCTCTCTGCCTAGTTCTCTTGAGTTCTTCGTCCATCTTTACCACTCAATTGTATGTCACGAGGTTCCTACCATTCACCTCACATTGGCAGATGTATCACCTTGACAAAGGGTATTTAAGTTCCTACAGGTTTGGCAGTGGTGGCATTCATTATGGCACCTGCAATGCTCCCTGAGGTTCCATTGCTATGACTGTAGGGGTCACCACTGGCTGACTGACCTCCTGTGTTCATGCCACAGCCAGCAAGGGAACTAGAATACAAATGGGTCCATGGGTCACCTCTGTCAAGTGGAAAATGAATAATAGTTTTGTTCCTGTGGGCAGGAGAGAGGCATGCATCATTGATCCCTCAAGGATTAATTTCTCATTGTCTAAAATAATAGCGGAGAAAACCAATCATTCTCAATGCAACACGCAGAGAATGAGTGCATGAGAGCTGCCCATTTAAAAGGGTTTAAAAGGACAAAGAATTCAGAAGGAGTGGTTGGAGGTAAAAAAATAAATAAATAAAAGGGGATCCCCCTGTTCAGTATGTTAATGATGGGGCCACTCAATATATATATATAAAGATAGCAGAAGGGAGAAGGAATGAGAGAGAAACATCTATCGAATGCCATCCACATGCACTCCACTGGGGATTGAGCCCACAAGCCAGGCATGTGGCCTGACCAGGAATCAAACTGGTGACCTCTTGGTGCTTAGGATGATGCCCAATCAATTGAGCCAACCTGCTCAGGGCTATTGATAAACTTTTCATTAAATCCTTATAAGCATTCTATAGCACCACTGATGCAGCTTCTTGTAAATAGTTGTAGAAACTACAGTGAAGTTATTTTTCTGAAGCTGTACCATATTTCAAATAGCCACTATGAACTCTCTAAAGCAAGGCCACAGGCCACAGTGTAATCAATATGGGCACAGACCAGTACAGAAAGCTTAGAGCGTGTCTAAGAGGATTTCTCAGTCTCTGGCATCCCTCTCAGAGCCAGCTGCCAAGGTCATAATAGTCCAATATTGAGAAAATACAAACATCTCAGAATAAGTAATAAGAATGTTTAAAGAAAGCATACTAGTAATAACTATTTGCAAAAGGAAGGATATTTATTTTGGACCTGAATCAGAGTATTAAATATTGCTTACATACATCAGGTGGAGAAAGTCACTGTTGATTATTTTCTCATTTCCCTAGGGGAGGTAGGCTACATAAGTCAGGCGAGATTTAGTAAAAGGAAAGGAAAAAAAATAAGGCAAAGAGATGTGGTACGCATCAGGTGTAGCCTGGAAAACTGGTGAGTAGAGCCGACAATCCCAGACCCCTGAGAAACTAATTTATGGAGGAAGGTGGTGCTGTGGTTGGCAATGAATGGCAGGGGAGTAAGATGTCCTAAAAACTGATATGAGAACATGTGAGTGCAGACAACCTGTAATCCAGGATCCAGAAAAGAAATGTGAGGTGACAATGAAGTTTTGGAACCCTGCTGTCCTTTCCAGTCTAAGGCTTGAGTCCCTACATCTCTCAAGTAACTCCTGCCTTAATCTCTGGTTGACTATTGAAGCCCCAGGTTGTGTGTTTCTGACCCTCTCCTTCCAGAACCCTTTGATTTATTGTGATCTCCCTGTGTACCCATGCCTGGAAATCTAGTTCCCATGCTTATTTCTTAATAGCTTTGTTTCCTTATTATGACTAGGAGTGTAGTCCCACTTGGAGTAGTTATAGCAATGAGAGAGAGATTTAAATCCTTTCTCTCTTTAGATTTTGATATCGTGGTCCTGAGTCCAAGAACCAATAACATCTTGGGAAAAGACACAGGGAATTATAGAAAATGCAATCTTGGTTCAGCTGAACCAAGAAAAATAATGAAAAGATTTCTAAATTTAAGCTTATTTAGAAGATCAGTGGATGAGCCACCCTTATATTTCATGTGCCAAATTAATTTTAATGGAATACCTACTATGTGCTGTGCAACAGTACAAAATCGGAGGGTGTATAAAATAGATGACAATAATTGTGGTAGTAAGTTTAAAATACAAAAAAAAATGTGCTGTGAAAATGTAAAACATCAACATATAAGCAAAAAGAAATTTAGAGGCACCATTTTCCTCTTTGTTTTATACATGATGTTTGAGAACAAATGCATATCTTCAAACAGCTTTTTCTTATCCCCACTTATCCATGTGCATAATTCCTAGTTTTATTTCTGGAGAGAGATCAAACAGCATTTTCTCAATGAAGCATGTTTATCCTGCTCCACACACCTTAATGAGGTAATGATGCAGAACTCCTTTGGCACATGTTAGAGACCCAGTAAGTGGTAGGTCCTGGTTGCTCCCTAATTCTTCTCTGATAGTACCATGGGGTAGAAGCCAAAGGAATAGACTATTTCAAAATTAGCTTATACAGTAAAAAAACGAGCTTATATCACATTCAGGCTAGATTCTAATGGTTGTGCCTAAGTTCTGTATATCCAATCATTGTTGAAAGTTTCATTAAATCTAAAATATGTAAAATACTGTCTAAATGGTTCTGTGCACAAACATGTAAGTCCATCAATTCGTTATTTATTGCTCTAATTCTTTCTTAGTGGCTTTCTATGGCCCTCAAATAATCCTTCACTGACTCCTGCAGAATGCCATTGATACCATCCCTCTCCTCTTTTCTGGCTGTGCAAGCAATAAACATTTCTTTCCTTTCTGTGGTCTGAAAAAACTTGGAAGTTATTTGTACATTTATTTCATAGCTTTAGGCATTGTTGCAACAATTTTTCCCCCGGATTTAATTGCATTTACTTCTTGAGAACAGAAAGACCTACACTTAATAAGATGGGATAGAAACCTATCAATCATGGCCAGTGTTTTATCATATGTGAATTATCAACCTACTGACTACTGACTGTTTACTGAGATTACTAATACATTTAATATCGAGTATCCATGTTAACTGCTAGAGGCTGTGTGTTGATGAATCTCCATCAGATTTATCTCTCACATCCCACACTCCAAAAACTGAATTGCTAATAGAAAACAAAGCAACCCAAATGCCAAATTAAATATTTGATACAATAGAATCATTCTAAGTTCTACAGATCTCTTTTAATAAAAAACACTGATGGAATAATGCATTTTAAGATAAAAAATGCAAAATGCTTTGAAATAATTATCTCTAGGGTTATTCTAAAATATAAAGTTTTTAATATATTTGATAAACGTTTTATTCTCAAAATTGCCTTGTTAATTGGAAAATAAGACACACACACCCCCAATCTTTCTTTACCCCATGTTAGTAGGGCACTGAGTGAATTTAACTTTCTCAGACACTTTGTGAGTGTCATATAAGTCTCGGTGCCAAGAAAATTATAAATCGCTTTTGAAGAAAATCCTATAACTATGTGGATAAATAGATTTAAGACTTCTTGGGTATAGGGAACATATAGGAAAAACAGATGCATTTTTCTAGTCACTAAAAGAAAACACCTCCTGGCAACAATGCTAAGTAAGAGTTGAATGGGGATCAGATAGAGTTTTCAGAACACAGTGGGGTCAATGCTAATGGTAAAAGCTAAAATGAAAACCATATTAACAATTTTGTTCAAGTGGGACCCATTGCATATTTTGTCAGGCTAAGAAATCACATTACTCAGATGTCAAATAAGGTTATAACATATCAAAGATGATTCCACCCACAAAAATATAATTCTCAATAAGGTTAGACTACCAAGATATTAAAGTCTCCACGTTGTGTCCTTCTGCAAAAGGTTGGCAGCTACTTCCCCACTCCTTGCACTGACATTACGGAACCTTGTATGGTTTCAGAGAGAAGTATTACAAATTATTGATAATGTAATGGATGATTCAATAACTGCTTCTGGCACAACTTGATACATACAGATGAAAAGAGTAAATAAAGGTAGACCTGTACTGCGCATCACATACTAAAATAAAGTTGTATAAGTTATATTTTTAAGGTTAAAAAGAATACAGAGCGTCATTTTGACATTTTAATAGAGAAGAATTTTTCTTGTGAACAATAACATATACGTCATATAAGAACATATTATTCACAAGAAAAATTTTAAACTTTTAAAGCTTGGTATATATATATATAAAACATAACAGTACAAAAACAATGTGAAAAGACAAGACACAGATTTGGGGAGAAAAAATACACAAAACACACATTTAAAAGTTCAACTAGATCCTATCAATTACAGTAGATAATTATCTTCTCCCAATAGTAGGAATCCCACTGCTAAGTTTCTGATTGATTAAATATTTCTCTTTCATATGTAGAAATTTTTATGGAAATATGTCTCTGCCCTCCAACATATAGTTTTTTGGTTTTGTTCTTTTTTTTTTTTTTTGCCTCTCTCAGTCACTTGAAAATACATGTAAAATTATTTTTTCATCTAGGCACTCTCTCCAGGTTTAACAAGCCATTAAGGTAGTGTTTCCATTACATTGGTCACATTCATTCTGCTCCAGCAAAGCACACATTTCAAAATGCAAAATGTGCCCCCTGTGTGCCCATTCAATGTGACATCCTAATTTTAGGAAAAAAATAGCAGTTACCCTTAATGCCATTTTATTAAACAGTAGAGGAAACCACTGTGTGCTAGATTACAAGTTAATGGAATTTTATTGCAAAGGCATATAAATGCAAGAAATAAAATTTCAAAGCAGGAAATAAGATTGCAAAGCCTCTTCCTATCTATGCAGCAATTTAAGAAAACAAATGAAATATGAGTTAATTTCATCTGAAAATCACAAACTACAGATTATATGGCAATATCATAATAGTAGTAGTAGATTCCATAAAGCTATCAGCAAAAAACAGAAACAGAGTATAGGTGGGCTGTGCTGCTCTTTGATTTACATTTCCATATTTATATCCCTGTGCAAATAGACTCATGGCCAACTTGACTTATTACTGTTAATAACAAACCCTTCTCTTCAAAATGACATTGAAAATTCTTATAGTTTACAACTCTTGTAAATATCAGGGACATGTAGCTTTGCTATTATAAAATACATAAGAAACTGCCTCTCAGTAGTTTATTCATTCATTTCAATTAACACCAAAGCAGATGGCTAGGAAGTCATATCTATACAAGTATTTATGTCCTGCTTAACATTGCAAAGCTTTGGGTCTGATTATACTTGGTTATAGCTCATTCACTATGATTTAGCATCTTGAAGTTAACTTTTTCCAAGCCATTTTCCTACTATGGGCTACTTTTAATATTAGCTACTTTTAATATTAGAGACTGTGTTCATTAAGAATTTGCTAGGTTTGGTTCAGGCACTGTACTAGGCATGGAGAATTAAAAGATGAATCTCCATCTCCACATTCAGCAAGTTCAACAGCCACTTTGGAGAGAGGGAAAAGAAATGAAGTTGTCAAATAAAGATGTTTATTCGGCAGAAAATATAATGCTTGATCACTTATAATGTGTAAGTGATCGCTTTATGCTCCATGCAAATGTTATTTTTCACTTTAATTACAAACCTATAAAAAAGTTATCATCCCCCAGTTTCCAGAAAAGGAAAAATAAATTAATAGCTGGCATTCATTGACTAAATATCAACTGCCAGGTTTATGTAAAACTTTGTGTTTTATCTGTATAACAATCCCCTGAGATAGTATCTCTGTCACCTTCTCTTTAAATATGAGGAAACTAGCTTAAGTGAATATATTAGTCAGGGTTCACCAGAGAAACAGAACTGATAGGATGTATACAAAGATATTTATGTGGAATTGGCTCATGTGATTATTGAAGCTGGCAAGTTTCAAGAAAGGAAGAGTAGTTTAGCAAACTGGAGACTCAAGAGACCCAAAACTATGATTCCTGTCTAACCGCCAATGTCTCAAGGCCAAGAAAAAGCCAATGTCATGGTTCAGAGGCTCTCAGGAAGGGATGTTGCTCTCTCTCGGGGCAGGCTCAGGCTTTTTCTTCTATTGGAGCCTTCATTTCAAAAGGCAATATGCTTTACTCAGTTTAACAATTTAGCTGTTTATTTTATCCAAAAATGCTCATGATACCACCCCAAATAATATTTGTTCAAATAATTAGGCACCCCATGGTCCAATAGAGTTGACATATAAAATTAACCATCTTAGTTACTATCTGAAGGTCATACAGCCAATAAATGGTGAAGCTTGAACCCAAACCAGAAGTCTTGCTCTCAGAAACTATGTAATACTTCCTTTGGGAAGTTTAGAAACTAACCCGTCACACAGGTGGTGATGGATGCCTGTGTATTTCCTAAGTACATTAACTGTCTACTACATTATGGTGATTCTAATTTTTGAATAATATTGGTCTTTGAGTTTTATACCTTCTTGAGCAGCAAGAAGACCACTTAAAATATCACTTTTTTTTTTAATGATTTGTTATCGATTACTCAGATCTAAAATAGCACTGACCAACCATGATGTCTTATTTTATGCAGGTGCTGCCTTAAATTCTTTGGTCTGTTCAATCACTTCCAAGAAATTCAATAGAAGCAATTTCATATCCCAGTGAATATAATCTTAGATCATCAACACATATCAACCACCATCTCAGAGTCCTGTCACTTATAATAAACATATGTGCTTGCATTTCCTTTCAAAAGGTGCTGTAAAGATGAATATTGGTACATTCAGAAATCTGAAGCATCAAATAAGAAAACTTTTTACTACAGGTATGAATAATAAATCTATTGAACATCTTCAGTCTCTGTGTCCTTATAAATGACCTTTTGAAATGGCATAAAATAGGAGTTTTCTAAATTTAAAAAATGTCAAAATTAAGAATACCAGGCTAGAATGTTACTATTGTAATAATCTATCTTGCATCTTTTATCATCATCTTTAAACAAAACTATGGCATATATATTCTTGGATAATGTAATTACTCCAAAAATTTGTTGGGTGAATGATAATTCTCTTTTAAAATACACATTACAAAAGTGATTCTTTCAGTTTAGAGTTTTAATTCATAAATGTTATTGTAAAAATGACTGAAAATACAGAATAAAAAACTTAGATTCCTTCCCAAATGTAATTATGATTGACTGATAGAGGATATTTCTGGCCCCACATCTGGGAGAACCTTAGATAATATTTCTGAACTGGAAGATTTCAAAAGTATGGATATAAAAGTGTGAACTGGTGAGAGGGACAGCTGAGACCATGTAGTGGATTAATCAGAGGGAGAACTCAGAGGGGAGGTTGAGGCAAAAACTAGAAATCAAAAAAATGTATTCCAAGGCATCAACAAAATTCAGAGGTGATGAAGAAATAAGACCCTGTGAAGATGTGCCCTGATGGCTATTTCATTGGAAGGGAAATGCTTTGAGGTGGAAGTGCGCAAGTATATTGACAATTTCACTTATTCTGCCTTAATATCATAATAAAGATGTTTGCTTCTGTAGGCTTTATAGTCTGCTTGGATTTCAAAACTGTTCTCTCTTTCTTTCTGTATGCTGATATGCAAAGACAGATGCAAAGATCAAAGAAAATGAAACGTATGACCTTTACTAAAAGAGCCTGTTGAAAATCCTACAAGAGACTCTTGCAATAAATTCTCCTATCAGGTGTTTTTTTGCAATTTGTAAAAGTGTGTATTTGAAGCCTTCATCTTATTCCTGCTTCCTCTCCATCACGTCCCCTCTTGCCTGGTTAACACTGAAGGTGGTCCTCAGTCCACTGTGCCAACACACACAGCAGTATGACATAGACCACAGAGGCAGGATGTATGGCAATAGAGACAAGTCCTGTGGAGCCTGCACCACTATCACTGGACTGTAAGGAAACAGTTTCATGTAGAGAACAAGAAGGTAGTATGTGGTGGATTCTTTCAATAATCACATCTGTAAAACTACAAGTCAAGTATTTGGTACAATTATAAATTCAAAATATATTGTTATAGTGAGGGAGGTGGAATATTTTTTCTAAAGACTGAAAAATTCCCCCGAGCAAGTTTGGCTCAGTGGATAAAGCATCGGCCTGTGAACCGAAGGGTCCTGGGTTGGATTCTGTTAAAGGGCACATACCTCAGTTGCAGTCTTCATACCTGGCTATGGTTGGGGTGTGTGCAGGAGGCAACCTGTTGATGTGTCTATCTCACATTCATGTTTCTCCCTCTCTCTCTCTCCTTCTCTCCCATTCTCTCTAAAATTCAATGGAAATATAGCCACTGATGAGTATTAACCAAAATTCTTTTGAAAAATTCCAACTCCTGATTAAGCCCTATATAAAGCGAGAACATTTAGATGCAAACTTAATGGTATAAGAAACAAAGATCAAGATGAGCATTAAAGTTAATATAAAATATTCTGACACTGCAAAAAAATTGTAACAAAAATTCTCTTACATCAAGTACTGACTCTTTTTGTTTCCTGTAAAGGGTCAGACAGCAAATATTTTAGTCTTCACAGAACCTGTTATCTCTGCCTCGACCAATTTTGCACCAATATTAGGTCTTTCTCAAAGCAGAACTTCATTAAGAGAACGGCGTACATTTTGCTCATTTGACAAAATATTAATATATAGACACCAACAAAGATAATATTAAACCTAGAATATGCCACTACTAAAAATGATTACAAATATAAAGAATATTTAAAATTTGAAAACACTGGTAGGGGCCCGTTCTATTTATTATCATTCAATTTTTAAAGACTATGGAGGTAAAATATGATGCATGTGTACTTTTTCATGATATTAATGGAAGACTGGAAGACACATAGAAGCATGGAACAGCCTGGGGGATCGCAGATGGAAGGTAAGGGTGAGTGGGTGGGTAGGCCGAAAGAGATCAGCCAAAGAACTTGTATGTATATATGCATAATCCATGGACACAGACAATAGGATGGAAGAGGCCTAGGGCAGGGCAGGGATGCGCTACAAGGGGTCAATGGGAGAAAAAAGGGGGCATATATAATACTTTCAACGCTAAAGATTAAAAAATATAATATATAAAAAAAAAACACAGGGAGATAATTCTCATTATACCATAATTGTGACTCTTTTCTGAATTTACAAAGTGCTCATTATGCTAAGACACTGTCTTTTCTCTGACTTAAACTAGATCTCCAGGCTATTGGCAACATTTCAAAGTCTGCTATAAGCATCAGTCCCATGAGATTTCAACATGCTAACAATATTCATGTGATTTAAAAGAGTTTAAAGTAAAATGTCTAAAACTGAAAAAAATAAAATCTTACTTATGGTCAGTTAAGGGCAGAAGTTCCAAGTATTGAAAAATATAATCTTTAGTGCATTTCAGTTTCCCTTGAGCTTCCATTTTTTTTTTTCTTCTTTGAGTTGATTTTGTTTTTTTCCAGGTACTAAAATCACCAAGTCCTTGCTGAAAAGGAAACACTTTGCCTATTCAGTCTAGAGTCCATAATCATAAAATTGGGATGCACCGGTGGTATTCAGGTTCTTTTATGGCAGGCACATTAAAGAACCAAGGGGTTAAAAATTGAGGATCATGAAGAAAAAGTGTATCAAGAAACACAGAAAGATTCCATTTTATCTACAGAAAATATCCCATCTCCTGGGGATACTGGACTTCTGGGAGGTAAATGACAATCACGTCCCCACAGCCATCACAGTGCTGCTGAATAGACAATTATTTCAAATGATTTCTTTCACTGGAAGAGATATTTCAGGGGAAGAAGAAGAAAAACGAACTTTTTACTGTCTCCTTTGTTATTTATGTGTTGCTCGCAAATGGATGAGAGGCAATTTTGAATTTGCTGTAGACACATTTGCTATAGTTTTAGACAAATGGATGAGAAATGGATTCCCCAAGTGGAAAATGAGCCACACAGAAGAATTCAAAATGAACTCCTACTGTGAATTTCTGCGTTTTACTGTAAAGCAAGGAACAAAATTGTACAGGAATGCCTGCTTAGGCTTGCCAATGCTTTTGTATATGGGGAAATGCATCTACTCTCATGTGAGGGATGGGTTTATAGTTGGTCATGTGTCTCTCCTTTGTCCAATATTTAGTATTTAAGTTTTCTATTATCTCCTGAGTTGTTAATACTAAGATTTGATCTCTTGGATACATTTCAAAATTATATAACTTTAAATATCAAATTTTCATTTGTCCTGCAGTTTCCAATTCCATATGGCTAGTCTGCACTGAAGCCCTCTTTTTTTCACTCCAACTTAGCACAGTAATGAATTTAATTTGTCAGAATTGTCATATTTCTGAGACTACTGTCAAATGTCTAACACTTGGCCTGGTATAGCATAAGCTCAATAAGTATCTGTTGAATGAGTAAATATATGGGGCATAGAGGGGGAAAATTAATTACATAAGTTTCTGGCCCTCCAAAAGTTGGTGGGGTAATGAGAAATGAACAAAACAAAACAAGACAAAACAAAAACAAACAAACAAACAAAAACAATAAGATTAGCATGACAAGCTTCAAAAATGCTTTGAAAGATTAAAGAGCAAAATAATTTTACATAGAAAAAAATAGAGTTAGCAAAATATAAACATAACACATTGAAAATTCAAAATGAACAAATAAAGAAGCAGTAATAGATAGGTAATAATTAATAGTAACAAGGAATAGAGACAAGGGATAGAAGGATTTGTTTTGCTCTTGATGGGAAGAACCTAGCCTTCTTAGGCTTTTAAGACAATATTTTAATTATATATAAAGTACCCAATATCTGGGTACTTTATTACCAACATCTGTACCCTCATCCCAGCTACTCCTTATAAGCCCAAATAAAGCCCATAAACTCAGACAAACAGAGCTCCAAAGGAATTCTGCTCTCTCTAACTACATTCAGATTGCCCCCCTAAATAGAAATTAAAAAAACAAAACAAAACTCTTGTGAAACCGAATTACTTTACAAAATATTCATCATTTTCATAGTGAACAAGTTTTAACAGTTGATTTCCACCTTTTAAAAACCCCTTGGTGTGAGACAATCTTTAGTAGTTTCTACACATTATTCTCAAGGGAATTAAGTATAGGTTTATTTTTAATTTTACAAAACTGTCATAAACATCCTAGAACTCTTATTCATGAACATAATTAAAATCAAAACTTTCTTGACGATTTTCATCACTGGTGCCACATCAGCAAATGGTGTGTTTAGTTTATTGACTGCTATATAGTTTTCCCTGAATTCACCAAATTCCAGAAAGACAGTGATCCTGAAGTCCCATGGTCATTGTTTAAGTGGCATTTGTTTAGTCCGGAGCACTATGCATGCTGACTCTTTATTGGGTGAGAGCCAGAATCTGGAAATGCCCAATATCTATTTACTAGTCCCTCTTCCTAGCACCGAACTTGACTAAATACAAGTCAGTAGAAGTAATTCCTGTCCTTTGGGAGTTTTGATTCTTTTAAAAACAGCATCGTATAGTATTTTTCTCTTTAAAATAATAAATGTAGATATGCATTTACTCTTGAAAAATTGGAAATAGTAAAATGATGAAATAAAAGAACCTATGAACTACCCATCACCCAGAACTACCAAGGTTAAAATTTCAGTATATAAATATACCTCTGTAATACCTCTGTAGACATTGCTTAGAAGATAATACAAACAAATTGTACGGATGACTATTGAAATAGATTTACTTTAAAACAGAAAATTAAATACTATCAGCAGAGTTTTCATTAAAAAATGATGGCATAGCAATGCTGAGAAATATTATCCAGCCAGTGGAAAGTATAGGAACTTACAATAAGCCCTCCCTTAAGGCCAGTGATAGGTTCTTGAGAACTGTGACTAAGCAAAATGATGTATAGCAAAATCAGTTTTACTCTAGGCGTATTGACATAAACAAGAGTTAAATTCCTGTCGCATAATTCTAGTCACTAAAACATCAAATTTCTAAATAAAAAAATAAATACCCCAAAATACATCTAGTATTAAACATTAAAAATAAACGTGAGCTATGCAGACATTTTAAAATGATTAATAAAAACAAGTAAGCCCTAGCCTAGCTGGTGTGGCTCAATAGACAGAGCATCAACCTGCAAAACGACGGGTCCCGGTTTTGATTCCAGTCAAGGGCACATAACTCAGTTGCAGGCACTTCCCAGGCCTGGGCCTAGTCAGGACTCCTGCAGGAGGCAACCTATTGATGTGTTTCTCTCACATCCATATTTCTCTCGGTCTTTCCCTCTCTCTTCCACTCTCTCTAAAAATAAATGGAAAAATATCCTCCAGTAAGGATTAAAAAATAAATAAGCAAGCAAACAAATAAGTAAACAAGTAAGATCATTATTTTTCAACCAGTTTAGGGTCACATGTGACTACAGCCTGTCCCAGGAGCTCAGTAAACGGGAGGGGCCAACCCAGGACAGGTGGCCCTTGCCTCACAGTCTCCCTCTCCCCTCAGACTGGATAGCTCAAACCAGTGGTCATCAAACTCATTAGTCCACAGAGCCAAATATCAACAGTACAACGATTGAAATTTCTTTTGAGAGCCAAATGTTTTAAACTTAAACTTCTTCTAACTCCACTTCTTCAAAATAGACTTGCCCAGGCCATGGAATTTTGTGGAAGAGCCACACTCAAGGGGCCAAAGAACCGCATGTGGCTCCCGAGCTTCAGTTTGCCAACCACGGGTGTAAATCCAATTGACCTCACCTGCACATCTCTGAGCTGTGGGAGGAAACCTGCGTGCCCAGCAAAAACTCACGTGATATCATGTAAAGTCCACCCAAAGCAGCCCCTGCCAGAACCCGCTCTGTTTATCAGTGCTATAATGAAACACTATTGGAGGTCCAGTGCCATACACAATTTATAGGGACAACAGGAGACTAAACAGAAGCCACCATGTTTTATGAAATTCCACTAAGATCATTAAGTGTGCGTGCGTGTGTGTGTGTGTGTGTGTGTGTGTGTGTGTGTGTGTTTGAGGTGAAACTGAATATGGACCAAAACTGGGAAAATACAACAGGATTGAAAGAAATCCACAAACCGGACCCTCAAAAACAGACTGAGGGTTGATTGGTTTAGCAGAGAAGAGTAAAAACCCAAAAAGTTCGCTTTGGTTTGTTTCGCTGAGTCTATATCCATAGCAAAACCCTGCTAAATCTGATGAGTTTGGGAATTCAAGGCAACAGGAATCGTTGGTGGTCAAGGTGTGGGAGGGCCAGGAAAAAAAAGGAAAGCAAAGAAAAAGAAAGGTTGGAATTCTGTATAAGAACTAGTGGGACCCCAAGGTTCTACACCACAGCCCGACCGCCCACCTCTGGCTGAGAAGTTTCACAGAGTTAAGGTTAGGGACGGAGGATGACGGGAAGGCTGTTTCAGGGAAGAATTATATATAAAACATACCTGCTGGCCTCTGGGCAGAGGTATTCCTTACTGTGACTCTGAGTTCGAGGGGCGAGGGCTCCCCAGGGCCTGGGCCTTGCTGGGCAGGTGGCTGAGCCAGCTCCTGACAGGGGCCTTCCCAAGTGGGCACCCACGTGTTCCCCATCCCACCATCCCAGATCCGCTTCCCCAGGAGGCGTGGCCGCTGCACCAGCTGCACCTGCTGCAACCTGCGCCATGGGCCGGACTCTGCTGCTGTTCTCTGACCCGCCCAGGCACTGAGCACAGCCCAGGCCATCCTCCACCTGGGCTCCAGCTGCACACATTAGCGCTCCTGACAAACCCAGGGCTAGCAGGCCATATTAGACCATTTCCTGGTGGAGGGGTTTGGGGGGAAAGGCCAGCTCCCCCATTGCAGGGTGTGGCAGTTCCCTGGGTGAGAAAGAGCAGTGGCCAGAGGTTTTTCTTCAGAGAAAAGGGCTCACGTGTGGTGCCCTTTCATACACACAGAGGTAACTTATTTTATATTTGATTACACGGGAAGGGCACTTAAAACTTTGCCAGAGAGTTTAGAAATACATTTAAAAATAGGTGCTGATAGCAAACTAAGTAATAAAATTTAAGATTAAAAAAAGGTTATTCATAAAGGAAATGTGATAATTTCCTATACCATTGGGCTCAGATGTAAAACATGCTGTCAAATTCATATATCATAGTTGTTTGATAGAAACGTATTTACAAGTTTTGCAGAGAGGTGGTATAAATGGAAACCAGTACAAAATATTTTAAACTAAAAACAAACAACAACAAAACAAGACAATGTAAATAGTTTATTGTTTACAAATAATGTGTTAATTACAAAATTGAAGAATTGCTAGAGATTCCCTCTAGAGAGTGGAAATGAGGAGTTGAAATTAGTGAGGCAATGTTGTTTTTAGTTGTAAACCTTTACAAGTAATATATTCATCAATAAAGCTCCTAGGGCAATGGAAACTAGGAGAAAAGAAACAAATGGGACTGCATCAAAATAAAAAGCTTCTGCACAGCAAAAGAAACCATCAATAAAACAACAACAAATATGTTATCCCAAACACTGCATGGGATAACATATTTGCTAATGTTATATCTGATAAGGGTCTAATCTCCAACATTTATAGGGAACTCACACATCTTAACAAAAACAAACAAAAGCAAAACAATCCAATCAAAAAATGGGCAAAGGACTTAAATAGACACCTTTCAAAAGTGGACACACAGAAGGCCAAAGGCATATGAAAACATATTCAAAGCCACTAATCATTTGAGAGATGCAAATCAAAACAACAATAAGGTACTATCTCACACCTGTCAGAATGGCTATCATCAACAAATTGACAAATGACAAGTGCTGGAGAGGATGTGGAGAAAAAGGAACCCTCGTGCACTGCTGGTGGGAATGCAGACTGGTGCAGCCACTGTGGAAGACAGTATAGTTTCCTCAAAAAATTATTAAAAAAAAAAAAAAAAAGGAAATTCCATTTGACCCAGTGATTCCACTTCTAGGAATACATCCCAAGAAATTAGAAACATCAATCAGAAAGGACATAT
This sequence comes from Pipistrellus kuhlii, assembly GCF_014108245.1. Taxonomy (NCBI): domain Eukaryota; kingdom Metazoa; phylum Chordata; class Mammalia; order Chiroptera; family Vespertilionidae; genus Pipistrellus; species Pipistrellus kuhlii. The sequence goes on along the minus strand of NW_023425405.1, from coordinate 23,887,840 downwards.
GCACCCTATGTTCATAGCAGCACAATTTACAATAGCTAAGATTTGGAAACAGCCTAAGTGCCCATCAGCAGACAAGTGGTTTAAAGAGAGTGGAATACTAAGCTGCTATAAAAAAAGAAAGAATTCTTACCATTTGCAACAGCATGGATGGACCTGGAGAGCATTATGCTAAGCAAAATAAGCCAGTTGGAGAAAGAAAAATAGCACATGATCTCATTGATTTGTGGAATATAGTGAACAACCTAAACTGATGAACAAAAAAAGATCCAATGACATAGAAGCAATGAACAGTCTGTCAATCCTCAGAGGGAAGGTAGGGGAGTGTGAGATTGGGAAGTAAGAAATCAAAGGACTTGTATGCATGCATATAAGCATAACCAATGGATATAGACTATAGGGTGGTGGGGGCATGTGCTGGGGTGAGGGTGGCCAATGCGGAAAAAAAGGAGACATATGTATTACTACATATAATACTTTAAACAATAAAGAAGTAAAACAAAAAACAAAAAAATAAAAATAACCCATGACCATTTGTTTCTGTAAAATAATACATGAACATTAGGGAAAGGACTTATGTTAAGTTTGGTTATACTGAAAGGACACTTAAAACTTTGCTGGACACTTTGATTTGAAAGACAATGCACGTTTGCTATTTTCTTCCATGAGTGATGTTGTATCTCTACCAACATAAAAATTTGCACTATGTTTTAATATTAATCTGACACTTCCATATTTTACTTGCAACATGATTTTTGCACAGGAATATTATTATATACTAGAGGTCTGTGCATGAAAATTTTGGTAGGGTCCCTAGGACTGGCCAGCAATTAGGGCCAATTAGGGCCTTCCTTTCCAGCTGCAGGCTGCCAGCCATGCCTTCCTTCATTCTGTGCTGTCCCCTGGTGGTCAGTGCACTTCAAAAGGCTAATATGCAAGTGTCCCCTCAGAGTTTGATTTTATTTATATATATATATATAAATTATATATATATATAAATTTTATATATATATATAAATTTTATATATATAAATTTTATATTTATATTATTTATATTTATATTTATATTTATATTTATATTTATATTTATATTTATAGGCCCGGTGCAGGAAATTTGTGCACAGGAGGGGGAGTTATTTTCTCAGCCCGGCCTGGACCCTCTCTAATCAGGGACCCCCAAAACTGACAGTCAGACATCCCTCTCACAATCTTGGACCACTAGTTCCTAACTACTCACATGCCTGCCTGCCTGATATCCCCTAATTTCCCCCCCACCCTGCCAGCCTGATCACCCCTATCCACCTCTGCCTGCCAGCCTGGCTGCCTCCAACTATCCCTCCCCCCACTAGCCTGGACACCTCCCAAGTGCCCTCCCTGATGGCCTGGTCACCCCTCACTGCTGCCCCCGCTGACCTGGTTGCCCCTCACTGTCACCACTGCCAGCCAGGTTGCCCCTCACTATCCCCCTGCTTACCTGGTCGTCCCGCACTGTACCCCCTGCTAGCCTCCTTGTCCCTAACTACTCCTCCTGCTGGCCTGGTTGCACCCAACTGTCCCTCCACTGGCCTGCTGTCTCCCAACTGCCCCCATTGCTGTCCTGGTCAACCCTCACTTCCTCCCTCTGCAGGCCTGGTTGCCCCTCACTGCCCTCCCTCTGCCAAACTGATCGATCACCCCACATAGCCTGCTGGTCGGTTGTTTGGTCATCCCTCACTAACCACCCTGCTGGCCTGGTCATCCCACACAGCCTGCTGTTCACTGTTACTGTGAAGGCACCATGATCAATTTGCATATTACTCTTTTATTAGTATAGATGTTCTTAATTCTGGAGAAACCATGGATCTTCCCATCAGATTTATTTAAGCACAGGTAAATTATTGGGGTCATGGTCAAGGATTAATTGTCACAAGATCTTAGGCAAAATCAGCCTTGTTTGGTAAATTTAGTTTTCACACTAAGTGAATAAAAAAAGTTTTCTACAATACATTTTAACAAATATCAAACCTTCCCTAGTCTCAAGGTTTTAAGCCATAAGCCCTTAGAGCTATTGAAACACAGCCCCCACAGAAGAGACCTTTGCCATGCCCAGTAAACAGACTTAGAAAATTAAAGTTTTGATGGCATAAAATGAATAAGACTCTTTTGAAACCCCACAGTAAAAGGTCTTCCAAGATTGCTTCTTTATATAAATAAGCAAAGACTAAGAACTAACCCAAAGCTGTTATGTCAATAGTTTTGCAGAAATTTCTCTCAAGGATTTCTCTTTAACTGTTAGTGGAAATGTGTGACTTTTGGGTTTACAAATGATTTTCAAGGCTGAATCAAAGTTATTTATGATTTCTTATTTTTATTTCTCTATCTATTTAGAAATAAAATATCATAAGTATACACTGTTTATATAACATTAATCTAACAAGACAAATGACTAACATATTTCATGATTCTATACATAAAAACTGCTTGCTTATTTTGTTTTAGAGTTTTCTAAAACTTTATAATATTTATATTTACTTCATTGTTGTTATATAATTCCTATCATAACAAAAGCAATTTAAATTATTTTATTGTTTAAAAATTGAATTGTTAGATAAAATTCAAAGATTAAAAATATAAGGAGCACAAGCTTGGCTATAAATTGAACACTGAAATTGTAGAAGGAAGCCCTTTTAATAATTCATTCATTTATTTACAAATACTTACTGGGTGTCTGTACTGTGTCAAGTATTGTGCTGGATACCCATTAACTTCCTATCTACAAAACAGATTGTCTGGATTGAAAATGAAGATATAAAAGTTCAATGTCAGAGATGAAACTCAGTTGAACTCCAACTAATAGTGGAGATAAAAAGTTTCTGCACAAGATGGATGGGTGTAATTTTGTGATTAAATATGCCCTGCATATTGGCAGCTAAAAACAGACTAGGAAAGGATACTATTAAAGGGGGAATAGAATAAGTTCAAGAAATTTAACATTTCTGTTATATGGTCTGTAAATGCACACACACACACACACACACACACACACACACACTCTTTAGATCACAATTTGAAATGGCCTATTCAAAAATACAAAAATTCATGGCTAGTTTTTTAAAAATTTAAATGTTCTGAAAGATTGTTAGCTAGCAATTAAAGAGTTTTAATCAAAATATCAAGTACCAGAACCAGCTACTATAAGCATTTTATGTATTATTAGAGGCCCAGTGCACAAATTCATGCATAGGTGGGGTCTGGATGGAACAGCCCCCATGGGCAGATCAGGGCCAGGTCTTTTGGGAGGAAGAGATGAAGGGAGGTTGGCTGGGTGGTCTGTCTGGGTTGGGGCCTGATCAGGGCCTGGCTGGCTAGGGGGAGGGTCCCTGGGTGATTTGCCAGAGAGCTCTGCTCCTGATTGGGGTGGGGAGGCAGATTGGAGGTCAGTGGTTGGAGGAGGGGCTATGGGAGCTTGGCCAGCCAGCCCTATCCCTGATTGATGTGTGTGGGGCCGATCATGGATGGAGATTGTTGGGGGGAGGGTCTATGGGCTGATGGGGTGATGGGGGCTGATTGGGGTGGTGTGGGCTGGCCATGCAAGGGGCTATGGCAGTGGGCTGGCTGGCCCTGACCCTGAATGGGGTTAGGGGGCAATCAGGAGCCAGTGGCTTGGGGCCGGGGCTGCAGGAGATTGACTGGCTGGCCCCACTCCCTATTGGGGTACAGTGGGCTGATCAGGGGTGGGCTGGCTGGGCGGAGGGATCATGGGAGGTTGGTCAGCTGGCTCCTTCCCACACTTGGGCTGGTTCGCTGGCTGCAGTGGGCACCACAGCAACAGGTCGTTCTGGTCATTATGGCGTTCTAGTCCCTGGCTTTTTATATATATAGAGAGAGTGTCTTCAATCAATGTCAAAGGCTTGGTGTAAAAAATAAAATAAAATAAATAAATAAAATAAAATAAAAAAAGTACGATATGTATTCTTTCAAGTAAAATAGTGAAATGGTTTATCTTCCTGGTTTGGACAGAATAGAGTAGCCATAAAAGTACTCCTACCCCACAAGAATAGGGTGTAGGAATCTAGAAAACTTAATAACCTATAATAACCCCATGGACTGTCACCCTAGCTTCAAGATCTGAATTGGTCCTGTGTTCAGAAGTTTATTGGAGGATTTCATAGCCTAACCCTGACCAGAAAGTTAGGTGGATATTGCTTTAGAATATTATGGCTTATGTCTGGAGTAAATATTAAAGGTGCTATCAGAACATCAGAAGACAGCTAGGATTTGATGGAATTTAGAGAATTGTAAAACACTTATTGTGCTTGTTTTTTTGTTTTTTTTTAATTATTTGTTCTGATACCAGTTTTCTCTGTGACATAGCAGGTCTGGTGGAGAGCTAGAGCCTATCCCTTCCTTAACTACTGGAACTCATGGATATTTATTCACCCTTTATAACTTTTTTTTTATAATTGTGAAGGATAAAATTTACTTAAGTTCATAACATATTATTTTCCTATTTGGATATTTTTCTAATACATAGGTCACTTTGCTCTACTTGATCCTCAACATAAATTTATAATAAGAGTAAATTATTTTTTATGCTTAAGTTTGACAATTTATATTTAGATATAACTTGCTTGAAAGTTCTTAGTGCCTAACCACTCTTGGGAGGTCAGTGAAATCTGCTGTCACTCCTCAATCTGTAATAGTTACCAGAATAATAAAATTTCCACGTGAGGAAAGAGTAAGTCTTTCTAGAAAATATTGTGAACCCCAGTTAAGTCTTGCTCTGAATGCTAAAACTCATCATTAGTATATTTTTATTATTATAGTTGCTTGAAAGAACTAATGCATTTTCTGGTTTGATGTGGTAATTAACTTACAGAAAATATGTAATGCCTAGGAACACTGTTAAATGTAAGTGTATACTTCATAAATGATGGATAACTTTAATCCACTTTTATAACTCATATAGGTGTTTTTACATTTAAGCTTATTTTGTGCCATTAAAAAGAGAATGAGGTCTTGGAATTCTCAATTCACTTTCCTTCTACTTGGTATGCAAAAATTGGTTAAAATACAAAGGAGTCAGTCAGGCAATTTTTGATCATTAATGTCTTTATAATTGGTTTGGCCGGTAACATTTTCCTGCTACAAAGAATAAAGGACATTGGCGGAATAATTATTAAAATTGGCTCCTTAACTTACTTCAGTTGTAATGTTTTCAAATACATTTCAGGTCTCTTAGAAATGCAGAGTAGATTTTGGTTTACTTACTTTTAAAATTATTAAAAATATCATTTTGAAAAACAATGACAAAATTTTTGTTAAATGCAAATATTGGTTTCTGTAAGTTATAAAGAAGTTAAGTAAAGGAAACTTAATTTGGACTCATAGGTTTTATACATTCAACATATTAACATATTAAGCTTAAAAGTGATTGTACCAGATTGACTATTTCCAAATGGATACAATTTAGGACTTGACATTAGAATTATTATTTTGGGGGGAATCTATAATTACCACCAAACCCATATTTGCAAAGTCTTTCATCTTACAAATGGAAGTTTATTCTTTCATTTAAACAGCTTCTTTATCTGAATAGCTAATGATTATTATTAAGACTTAACCATAAAAAAATGTTGGTTTTTTTGTTATTTTTATTAAAGAAATCTAGGAGTCTGGACCCTGGTAGGAAATAGCACAGTGGATTTGGACTAATGGAGGCATGTTTAAGAAAGGGACTATTTATAAAGGTACATGCAGGGAATAAAGAGACCACATGGGGAAATGCATCCTAAGGGATTCTGCTATTGCACTTCCTTAGCCTAGCACAGTGGTCGGCAAATTCATTAGTCAACAGAGCCAAATATCAACAGTACAATGATTGAAATTTCTTTTGAGAGCTGAAAATTGACTTCTGCGCATGGGCCAAGAAGTTTCATTGTCACTGTAAGTACATGCCAGCATGTGGTATTTTGTGGAAGAGCCACACTCAAGGATCTAAAGAGCTTCATGTGGCTCACAAGCCACAGTTTGCTGACTACTGGCCTAGCAGAACCTGGAGGATAAAGGTTGTGTGGAGGTGGCCATTTGATGGAAGTGATCTAAGGTCACCTTTAATCATGGAACCAATCTGTAGTATCCCTAAGGGAGGGGACCAGGAATAAATACCCTAAATAGTATGATTCCTCCTCCAATCTCTTGCCAGTGTTCCTATGGGCAGAAAACACGTGAAAGCCAAATAGCAAAGAAGCCTGTTAATGTCAAGGAGAAAAGAGTAGAAAGGGGATATGGAGGAGAAAATGAAAACTCTCATCAGAAAATTAAACACTAACCTCCTACTGATTGATCAGCAGAGCCCCTTTTAGTTTCTGCAGAGAACACCACAGGTTGGTCCATGTGTGTTCTGGTTCACACAATAGTCACCTCAAACTTTTGGAAGTGTCTTCCCGAGAGCAGATATTGGAAAGACAAAGCTATATTTACCAGATGTCCTTACAGATTGGTTTGCAACATGCCAATGAGATGCAAAGGCCCAGGTCACAGGTATGGGGCTGAATTGCCTGGAAAGAATAGGGTCTAGTATGCACTTTGCTGAATGGAGAGCAGCAGATGTGGTCCAGGCTGGATTCAGCAACTGTGGCTGCAGCCTACTAACCACCAAACATGTGGCAGCTCTCTTAATGAGCAAGGTCGACTTATGGCTTGTGGAGATTATATTTGAAGGTCAGGTTAAAGCCTCTTTCTGAATTGCTGTCTGATTGCTAGGTCTATACTTTGATAAATGACTTGCCCCTACAATTCCTAAAGTGGTTTCTGTTGTCTGCCATGGAGAATCCCATGAAACAGCACTCTTAAAGACAGCACTGAGGAGTTTGTCATTCTGGCAGCGCGTCTGACAGAGCACTCATCACTTTCAACCTCACCCACTGAACTCATTTTGATACTTACCTTCTCTGAAACCCAGAAATAAAGGCTGATTTTTAAACGTGGTGAAGAAAAAACTGAAAGTGATTAGTCCTTGTCTTTATTTCAAAAATATATATACTTATTATTTTCAAGAAAAATGATAACTTAATAGGAACTTATAATATTACATAATTTTATAATATTAAAATTTAGAATAGCTTAACAATATGTTCTTGTATTAGAACTTAATTATGCACAAAGTGATGTGTGGGACTTATCTATAGCAATTTCACTGGTGATTAAAAATCTAGAGAAAATAGGTGGAATATAGGCTAAAACCATAAAATATATATCTTTTAATTCTTTTTTTGGGGGGGGGGGGGACATTTGATGCATGCAATTGAAATTATTGACCTGATGAGATTTTCTTCTTCAGTATCATGAGTTGAAGTACTTATTTTATTAAAAGATATATAAAATAATTCAGTGATGAGCTGTAAAACAGCTTAAACACAAACAGAACAGAAGTGAACAAACAAAAACCTCTTCAGATTTTTAAATGAGAACTATAAATAAGAATGATAAAATTCATTCTCAAATAATTGTGATCAGTCAAAGATTTAAGTAAGAAAATTTTCCCTCCTACTGTCATGAATAGAAAGTGACATATTTATTTCACAAGTCCTTTATTCATCACCTTATATTTTCATCTTCAATAACAGCTTATAGGAAAACTAGTGGCCCAGTGCATGGATTCATGCACATTGAAAGGAAATTCATTAGAATGTGTCTAATGGAGTGGGACTGGGCAAGACAGGTTGGGCATGCCCTAGAGCCAACCTCCCATTGTCTCTCCCTGGCCAGGTGCACCTGGGGTGGCACCACAGCTTGAAGGGTGTCTGTGGAGTGAGCAGGGTCCCTCCAACAGGTGGGGTCCCTTGGCCTGGCCTGTGGAAATAGGGGTGAAACCAGCTCTCCAACATCCCTTGTGGGGTCCCCGAGTACAAGAAGGCACTCAGTAAAGTTGCTGTTGTACAGTGTGTGGAATGCAAACACAAGTGTGCAGTAAATCAGATTTGAGGCCAACAGTGCCCCAGCAATATCATAACCCACTCCTGAAGGTGGAATCAAATGGCTCAGTGAGGAATCAGGCTCTCTCCTCTCTGGTTCCAGGGTGCATCAACCAAGAATCCACTACAAAGTCACTGCAGCTCTGCAGCCCCTGCATTGAGCATCTTCCCTCTGGTGGTCAGTGTGCATCATACCCACCAGCTGATGGGATGGTTGCTTAGCCTTTTATACATATAGACTAGGAGCCCAGTACACAAATCTGTGTACGGTTGGGGTCCCTTGGCCTGGCTGGCAATTGGGGCCCATCAGGACCATCTCACCCAATCTCTATAGGGGCTAGTCAGAGCAAGCCAGCCAGGGAGAGAGACTGAGGGAGGTTGGCTTTCAGTGCACACTGACCACCTGGTCAGCCGCGGAGAGAGACCACAGGAGGTTGGCCAGCCATGGAAGGTTGGCTGTGGGAGTGCACTGACCTCCAGGAGGCAGCTCCTGCATTGAATGTCTGCCCCCTGGTAGTCATTGTGCATCGTAGCTACCAGACAACTGGTTGCTACCAGTTATAATGATCGCTTAGGTTTTTATATAGATATATAGATGTGACTGACATCTTCCCTACATAGCCTCCTTTGGTGACCTTCAAATGAAAATGAACTCTAACCTCTCTGTGGCTCACATTTATTGTTAAAAACATAACAGATCTATCAGATATTACTACATGTTTTGTGACTTGTTAACACAGAGAAGGAAGCTGTGAATATGGAGAAAAGAACAGAGTCTAAATTCATTAGGGCATGCTAAGCCTTCAGGCAAAAATAATAAAACTATTTTGTGATACAGATTATACCTCAAAAGTAAAGTCCTTAAAAAAGATCATCAGTGGGAATATAAAGTACATCATAGGGAATATAGTCAATAATACTGTAATAACTATGTAGAGTGCCAGGTGGGTATACTGCAAATAACAGAGGGAACACTTTACAGAGTATATAACTATTTAACAATTCTGTTGTACACCTGAAACTTATACAAAATAATTTTGAATGTAACTTGTAATTGATTTTTTTAAATGCAAAAGAAGAGATTGTAAAAAAAGGGGGGGAGTTATTTACAATTTACAGTTTGGGAGATGATAAAGTATAAAAATCAAGAACCAATGTAAACCAAATAAATTCAATTAAGAAATAAATTATCTAGAAAAGAAAAAGCTGAAAAGGTATGCCCTAGCTTGAGACTTTTTCAATCTGCTATGGGGGAGGGGAGAGTGGGAATGTTTTTTAGTTATAAGAATCCATTCCACTCAGATTCTAGTTTTCTTTTAAGAATTTCAGCAGAATGAAAAATAAAATGAAATAGATAACAGCTTTGGGAAGCTAAAAAGCATAAGTTCTCAAATGACTGTGTGCATCAGGACTACCTGGAGGGCTCTTTAAAACAGATTCTAGGCCCCACCTCCAGAGTTCCTGACTTAGTAGGTAAGGCGGGGGGGAGGGGAGGGGCGGGGGGAAGAGGCTAGTAAAACACTTATAGGCTTATGTTTTTATTACCTACATATTACATATTTATATGGAGACAGAAGAATATTTGGTGTTGGGTGGTGGCACATATAATATCCAGGTAATGTATCATAAAATTGTACACTTGAAACCTATATAATCCTATTAACAATATCACTCAATAATTTTTTTTAAAAAAGGAATTATCCTCATCAAAATAAAATTACATGTGTCAGCCCAGCCTGCATGGCTCAGTGGCTGAGCATTGACCTATGAATCAGGAGGTCATGGTTCAATTCCCAGTCAGGGGACATGCCCAGGATGTAGGCTCTATCCCCAGTGTGGGACATGCAGGAGGCAGGGGGCAGCTGATCAATGATTGTCTCTCTCATTGATATTGCTATCTCTTTCTCTCTTTCCTTTCCTCTCTGAAATCAATAAAATATATTTTTAAATATAAAATAAAATTACATGTTTCAAAAAATAAAATATCTTTACTCAAAAATTAAAATCTTCATAAAACTTTCAACTTTCTTTTTTAAAAAAAATATATTTTATTGATTTTTTTACAGAGAGGAAGAGAGAGGAATAGAGAGAAACATCAAAGGGAGAGAATCATCAATCAGCTGCCTCTTGCACACCCCCCACTGGGTATGTGCCTGCAACCAAGGTACATGCCCTTGCCAGGAACCGAACCCAGGACCTTTCAGTCCACAGATCGACGCTCTATCATTGAGCCAAACCGGTTTCGGCAAAACTTTCAACTTTCACCTACTATTGGTAAAAGCTCAAACCTCTTAGCTTGGAATTACCTGATTCCTCTGTGAGGAGGCACTGATTTTGCAGCCTCATCCCTTTCTACACTAACTACTGTCTTTCAGACACCATGCACTCCAGCCAATATGACCAGTAAGGACCTAGGAATTCTGCATTTTCCATGCACACTTAGGAAATGTGCCTCTCCTCATCGGCCTACTCAAAGCTTAGTAAATATTCCAGATTCAAGCTCTCACTCTGTGAAACTTGGCTGATTGTGTTTTGTAGACTCCACTGGCTGTTTTTACTTCTATTACGAGAGGTTACAAACCCCATTATGACCACTATAAAGGAGCTGATAATTTTCCTGAACATGTCAATTGTATACAGCTTCACAATTTAAAATCAATGGAAGGGAGCAAATACATATATCAAAAGGAGGGATATAAAAATTACCAAAAATAATAAAGGGACAACTCTGATGTGAGTGCAAAGCCATTAGCATACTGCCTAGTTTAATGTAGGTTCTCTCTCAACAGCATTGTTTTAATTCCCATTCTCAAGTGAATCACCTTAAAATATTTAAATGTATCCTATCTAGAAAAATAATGTTTGAAGTCTAAAAAAAATCATGCCATAAAAGGAAAGAGTGAATAAGTATTTTATAAGCGAATCATAGAAACCAGAGTTAGGAATGTTACTTAATGTTTAAGGGAGATATTATAAATCAAGTAAAACATGATTTTAGCACTAAAGCTATTTTATTATAATTTGATGTCAATTACAGATATTCCAAAAACACAAATTCAAAATAAAGTGGCACCCTGAGGCTCCAGTAAACTTTTATCACTCAATAGCTAATGTAGCATTTTCCTCAAAAATATTGTATTGATTTTTACTTGTCCTTATTCTGGATCTTGCCATGCTCTTTTTCAATCATTAGACATAAGTGATACACATTGATTATAGAACTGTATCATTATATGTGCTTGGCAAAAAATAAGGAAATCTTAACCTAATAGAAATAGAGGCAAGAGTATTACATTTTCAAAAAGTATTATAGTTACATCTTTTTATTGCTTTGGAAGCACCTGTCAGCAAGAACATCTGCATCTTAATCGTCTATTTAAGGAAATTTAAATCATTCTTATACTGGCAAATGCAACCATATTCCAAATATGTGCATCTCATAAAAGCAAATACATATTCAATGACTCATTAAAATCAAATGTTTAAAAAACCTCTTGATTCAGGACCCAATTCCCATTTTTAAAATAACAATATCTCTTAATGAAAGGATCGTATGCTGTCCTGTATGCAAATATTTACCTCATTTACTAGTGATGCTCACTATAAAAATGCCTTTTAATAGAAGGAAAGAAAACATTACTGCATGTCTCACCACAATTACTTATTCCTCTCTATGAAATACAACATGGCAACATCTTTAATAGTGTCAACAATAAAAATAAAGTTAAAAAAGTGAAGAAAAAGAAAATAATGTGTATTTGAGATGCTTGATAATCACTATATATTACTTACATGATAATTATAATGTTCTTAAAGTCTGTAAACCAAATTGCATTGTTTTTCGTAAACATTAGGACTTGTTGTAGTCTTATTATTCTAAAATAATGCCCAATGGTTTGTTATCTGATTGTCCACTGGGCCCCATGCTTCATAAGGAGAGCAAATGATCACTATAAAGGAAAGTTGTTTGACTATTCAATCACATTTCTTTGATTCTCTGCCTGAAAAGGGCCTTGAAAGCTATTCTTTGTGTAAGATAAAAGTAGTTTCTGAATTCCAAAAGTTCCCTTTAAAACTCAAGGGCTGGACTTGGCCAATTCTGATAAAAAATTTTATTACTCCAAATCTTGGAGGGAAAAAACTTAGGAAAGGAAGAAAGAGATGGTCCTTTCAAATAGGAAGAGAGAAGAAAAACAAATCTATGTCATAAGAAATTGAAGGTGAAGCAATCACAATTTAGAGGAAACCTGAGTCCCTAAGAGGAAAGATTCCCAATTTTCCTGGGTTTCAAGCAGAAGGATGTGGTGGATCAGGGCAACTTTTTAAAACCTTTTAAGAAACCCCACAGCCCTCAAAGGTTGAGGAAGAATTCAAGATTCCCTAGGTAAGGGGTAAGTCCCTCCCTCTGCAAAGAACTTTGGCTATGGCAGGAGACATTTTTTTTTTTTTTTATCACAGTGGGGGAAGAGGGTTACTAGGGGCATCAGGCATCCAGTAGATAGGATCCTGGGATGTTACTAAGCAATCTATAGTTTAGAGCACATGTGTCAAACACAAGGCCCGCGGGCCAAATCCGTCCCGCCAGGCCTTGCAATGTGGCCCGCACCGCGGTGTCATCACTGCACTCCGCTGCGTTTCCATCACAATGACAGTTTATGACTGTTCAGTAAACCATTCAGCCCTCGATTTAGGCTGGATTTTAGATTTTGGCCCCTTCTCTGATTGAGTTCGACACCCCTAGTTTAGAGGATCATTTGATCCAAATTGCCAATAGCATTGATGTTTATAAACACTCTTCTAGACTGGTGTCCTACTTCATTGCCACATTGAATATAGGGCTGTAGCACACACAGACAAAGGGATTTATCTAGATATATAAGCCTGTACTCCATCCAAATGTGACCAGCATGATAAAGTCCATATATTTAGTGTGGCCTGAAAGTCCATAGTCAAGATAAATTATTTCATTCAGTATATGCAGAGTTTTTAATAAATACCTAGCATGGTTCGACCCACTAAGGATATTACACCATATGAACCTGCCACTTTTGGTGGAGAAACCAGAAAAATAGAGTGCAGAGATGGGTCCACTATTTCATGGAAGGTCTTCAGAGTCATTGTCTCTAAAAAGTCCACATGTTGTAGAGATTCAAGGAGAAGAAGCAAGTATACATTTCCTGAGCAGAAATGTGCATGGTGTGTTTGAGGAACATCAAGGAGGCCAGTGTGAAGGATGCAGAGAATGAAAGGAAGGTGGGCTGAAGATCTTGCTTACAAATTAGATCATTAGGGAACTGTTGTATAGTATAAGGAATTCACAATGTTTTAATGAATGACCTGGAGAGCAATGAAGGGTTTTGAGCATTGGTGTGACATGATATAATTCCCATATTTAAATAATCACTGTGACTCCTTCAGGTATTGAGAGGAGAATGGAGAGGAAGACTGGAACCAGACCTGTTCAGACACAGAAGATGTAAGGGAAGTGGTCAGATTTAAGATATTTTTTGATGGGAGGGTTGTATAATATTTGTTGACAGACTGGCTTTTTGACAAGATTCATGTTGAACCCAAAATTTTTTTTGGGAAAAAAAAAGAGGGCAGAGCTCTTATTTGCTGAGATGGGGATGCCATGAACTAATGTTCATATCTCCCTAAATTCCTATGTTGACATCCCAACCACAATGTCATAGTATTAGCAGGTGTGTTTTGGGGGGTGATTAGGACATGAGGGTGGAGCCATCAGGAATAGAATTAGTGCCCTTATAAAAATAGACCACAGAGAGCCTGTTTCTCCTCTCTCTCTATCCCTGACATGTGAGATTACAAATAAAGGAGAGAGTCCTCACTAGCAACTGAACGGTTCAGTACCTTGATTTTCAACTTCACAGCCTAAGCCACCAGGACTGTGATAATCTATTATAGAAGCCTGAGCAGACTGAGACTGAGAGACACTGGGAAAAGGTGGGATTCTGTTCCATTTTGTTTTATTGGAAAGTCAGGAAGTTGTTTATTAACATATTAAAATGGAAAGGCTTTTGCATCCAAATGAAATTATGGAGTTCGTAATTGGCTAATTAAGTATGAAGTTCAAAAGAGTGATCTGGGCTAGAATTATAAATTTATAGAAACAGTGATGGTAATTACAAAGTGCTATCCTAGGGCATTGATTCTCCAACTACCTGTGAGTGGGTGAGTGGGTGGGGAAAGGCAAAAACAACAATAGGGTTTTTATTCAATTACTCAAGGACTGATATTCATATTCAGTCATACTACTTGCAGCCAGTAGATAATCTTCACAATCATCTAAAATGGGCTACGCCCTTGATTGATCAAGGTTACCCATGTTGTAGCAATGTGAAATTGATAACAATATATACAGATCCTGAAGCCCAATTTCTCTACTTAATCTTATTGAGAACAGGTAAAATCTGTTGTGGTCCAGAACTATCAATAGTCTTCATTATGCATGTATTTACTTTTTTTAAAATGTACTTTTATTATTTTAGAGAGGAAGAGATAAGGAGAGGAAGATAGAAACATTAACAATGAGAGGAAATCATTGATCAGCTGCCTCCTGCATTCCCCCTACTAGGGATTGAATACACAACCTGGGTATGTGCCCCAACCAGGAATTGAATCATAACCTCCTGGTTCATAGGTTGACACTGAGCCACACTGGCTCAGTATTTGCTTTTTAATATATAATTGTATTAATATGACTCATCATCTCCATTTTACTGTGTAAAGTGGACATATTCTGAACATTGGAAAATTCTCAAATCACGTGCAAAAATTATATATGTACACATATCTATATACATAAAATCCAAGCAACCAGAACAACTGGAACAACCAGAACGAACAGTTTATAACTAATGCCCACTGCAGCTGGCCGCAGCCTCTCACCCTGGCCGGCCCAGCCCCAGATTGCCCCACCCCCACCCCAATCAGGGATGGGGACTACTGGCAAACCTCCCATGTCCTCTCCCGCAGCCAGTGGGCAGGCTGGCTGGACCCCACTCATGCACAAATTCATGCACTGGACCTCCAGTGAATAAATAAAAGTCTTTAATTTAGCAAATGTCAGCTAGCATTGAACACATTGTAGTATATAAATATTAAAGGGCAATCAATGTTCAAGAAACAGCAGATTAACAAGTTTCAGATTTATGAGAGAAAGTAACTTGAGTTTATTAATTTAGCCAAATAATAGAATTTTTTTAATGCAAAAGAATTGTGGAAAAAGAAGTAAAAATGAATGTGAAATGTACTAGTATATACAAGAAAAAACTCAAAGTGCTCAAAGTGCAACAAATGTATTTCCTCTGAGTCACACATTGCCAAAACTGGAGAATAGATAATATATTTAATTAATTGTTTAAAAACATAATTGTTTTTAGAACCCTGATATTTTCTCAAGCTTCTGATACACTGACACCATCTTTTAGTTTTGAATATTAACTCCCAGTTACGCCTGACATTTCACTTTGGATGTAATACAGTCATCAAATATTTAACTTCATATTTTTTTTTACTGGAAATTCCATTAAGGATTTAGAAGACAGATACAGTTTAGAAAGGGCTTCTCTTTGATTTATCTCCTTTGGCTTTTTAAAAATATATATTTTATTGATTTTGTACAGAGAGGAAGGGAGAGAGATAGAGAGTTAGAAACATCGATGAGAGAGAGTCATCGATCAGCCGCCTCCTGCACACCCCCTACTGGGGATGTGCCCGCAACCAAGGTACATGCCATTGACCGGAATCGAACCCAGGACCTTTCAGTCCACAGGCCGACACTCTATCCACTGAGCCAAACCAGTCCTGGCTAGAAAGTTATTTTTAGATCATATTAAATGTGCATAAAGATGATATATTTTATTTTTAGTAAACATCTGCAAATAATTTTTGCCTATTTTGTTTTCTATGGAAATATAAAATTTCATTGTGCATATGTCTTTTACTCAGCAGTAACTGCTATGGCTTGAGTGAATTAAGCAATAGATAATTATTTTTGCTATTTATATTTGGTGCATAGCTGCTAATTGTACTAAATGGATTTTTCTGATTTTCAGCCTTAGTTTCAGATCTTCAGAAGTAATTTTTTATTCTCCCAAAGTGTTGACAGCATAAGCTAGGAGATAAATCAAATTTATTACTATTATTATTATTACAATTTTAATCAAGACAGCATTTATTGGGTTCTATATTTTCTGAAGGATAGTTTTAGAATGTAAAATAAAACCCTTTATCAAGAGGATAAGGGATTCACTTGTTCCTCAAATAATAAATTACTATTTATTATGCTTCTGCTAGTGACAGGGTAATAATGAGCACTGGGTGAGTAAGACAGTCTAGCTTCCCCAGAGCCTCAGTTCAGGTACAGGAGAGAGCCAATGAGCACAGGAGTGGAATGGAATTCAGGAAGCACTATGTGCTTGAGGAGTAGAATGAACAAATCACCTGAGTCCTGAAGGAGGTTCAGAAAAGCTGACTGCAGTGCTGCGTTTGGAGGGAAACACAGAAGTTAACCAGAATGGATGGGGGATGTATATGAGGAGTGAGGAGTGAACTGGAGATAATGATAGTATCTGGAGAGTAGAAATATAGGCTGGGGACTAACCGGATTTAGTCCTGCCTGCCATTCAAAACACTTTTGAACTTTATGTTTTATCCTAGAGAGAGTTGAAGGGCATAGAGTGTCTTTGAGGTGGATGGGGGTGATGAGTGGAGGGATGGTCTCATAAATCGATTTATCTTTTGGATGCTTCTCTAATGATGAACTGACTTACAGAAAATCAAGACTGGAAGCAGAAGAGTTATTTATGAAATTATTCAATGAATTGGAGTTGGATCGTAACAGGGCTTAAAGATAAAGAATATGACATCTATTCTGCAGGTATTATGATGATAGAATTGATAGGTGACATTACATTACAGGACAATATTGGAGAATATCCCAAGGGCCAGCAAGCTTGACAATACTCTTAGTGAACCTTCTTTTCTTTTTTTTTCTTCTTTTTTTTCAGTTTTGAGGAGCCAGTTAAGAATTACAATAAATAAATAAATAAACAAATAAATAAATAAAATTGAAATTACAGCTTGAATGATCTATTTGTGGAAAATAATGACTAAATACTAAGTGAAAGTATAGTTGATTGCCAATGATTTTTTAGAATTAATTTAAAATAGATTAAAACTATTGTTTTCTTCTAACATCCCCACCCCCAGAAGTTTCTTTTCATGGGACTACTCTAATTGCACACAGAGCAGGTGTTAGGAATTGGTTATGGGTAGTTGATTCTGACAAAATCCCCAGTGCAGCTTTCTGTTCCTACACTAACTGGGTCCTCGAGGTTGGCAGGTGTATCACTGAGATGCAACACACCCACCAGAGGACCTGCCCTATCCCTTAGCTCTTCTGCTTCCTCTTCCCTCAGCCATTCTATCTGGGGCTGGTTGGAGACTCCAGACAGTCACACACACAAAGCAAAACTCTACTGTTAACTATTGCACATTCTCTGCCAAAACCCACACTATGTTTTCAGGAGTTGTTAAGTAGAAATGAAGCCAATTGCTAACATTAAAGCTCAGGTAAAAAATCTGAAACAGGAGCCACAGAGTAAAAGCCCTACAGGAAGAATGAAGGGAGAGGGGTTAAGAATGAACCATGGTGCCTGGCTTATGTGACTGGGTGCTCTATTTCCAAGTTTGCAGTACAGAACTGGACCAGGTTTTGGAATCTGCCTGTAGCATGGTGAGAGGTGAGAATTCACTCTGCTTGGTAGATTGGTTTCATGACCTTGGAGTCAAGTCTGACAAACTCATCCTGCAGGCAACTGGGTATGTGGTTCTGGAGCTGAGTAGAAAGGACTAGTACAGACATGGAATTTGGGAAGAGAGCAATGTGTGGTGGAAGCCATGGGCCTACGTAAAATTATTTGAGAAGAACATGTGGATTAAAAGAGAGTGAATGGACCTTTGGGAAACACCAACATTCTCTAGAAAAGCAGATCCACAAAGGTCTATGAGAAAAGCTGGATAAATGCAGAAGAAATTAATGGAGAAGATGTTTCAGAACCTGGAAATGAAGAAAAATGGCCAGTTCCACTCAAAAGTCAAATAGGTAACTTCCTTAAATATGTCCATTTTATTTCCAGTGAGAAAATGACAGAGAAGTTTGGCAAAAACAGGTTCACTGGCATGCTGGTGGTGGAAGCCAAAAGGTAGAAAAAGCAAGTGACAAGTCTGACCAATCAAGCACTATTTATAATAATAAAAGCATAATATGCTAATTAGATCCACCTCCTCACAGACTAACTTCCAGATGAAGCCAGGGCTGTCAGAGAAACCAGGGTTCTGGATGTCAAAGGGAAGATGGTGTAGGTAGCTGAGGGAAGTAAGGCCTACTCTTGCATGAATTTCATGCATTGGGCTCTACTAATAAAATAAAGTGGAGGCGTTTTAAAATTTAACTGTTGTATGTTGTTTTTGTAGACAAATTCCAAAACAGCTTTCTGATGCTGAAATAAATTATCTCTAATAGTGTGTCAGTAAATGTGGGACTTTCATTTGAGAAAAATAGATTATTTTGGTTATTGCTGCAAAACAAAGTATGCAAAATTTAAAAGCTTCAATTACAACCATTTTATAACTTTTCATGAGTCTGTTGGTCAGGAAATTGGACATGATTTAGCAGATCTGAACATCCAAGACAGTATCACCCTATACTTAGTGCCTTGACACACATGCCTCTAGATAGATAGATAGATAGATAGATAGATAGATAGATAGATAGATATAGATACAGATAATTTTTGACATGCTTCTCATTATAGTCTTTGTTTCATGTGGTCTCTCCCACAGAGTGATCAGATTTCTTATACGGGGCCTCAGGAATCCCCAAAATACAAAGTGGCAGGGCCCAAACACTTGTAAGTTTTAGGACCAGAAAGTGCACAGGGGCCATCTGGGAGAACAGCTACCACAAAGATGGAAAAAAGAGTTTGATATCTGGTATTTACTTAGTGCAGCTTGGAAATACAATGGGGTAGTTTATATAATGAATCTGATCATTTAAAATAAGCACACACATACAAGCATCCTCCTTCCACCCCTACACATCAGAGGTTTCATTTCCTTAGGCAATAGAGTTTATTTTTAAAATAACTACTTTGTTTTTAAAACAAAGCTATCCCAGGAGCACCAGTGATTTAAAATAAAGTGCTTGAAACTCTTAATTAACTAGGAAAAGCAAATACACTGAAAATTGCTCATCTTGAGAATTGCGTTTAATACACATATGCTTAGATCCTATTCCTGAGTGAATTCCTTGCTCTGTATTTTTATATCTACTAAGAAACAAATAAATATTGATAAAATATTTTAAATTGAACCTTTTGGATAATTTATGTCACAGTGGATAGTGTGTATTTTTATCCCAGAAGTCTCAAAAACCTTATGTATTTATAATAAAATATAGAAGATGATTATTTCTGAATCAGCAATGTTACATATAGTTTATAGTTAATTTCACATCTTGAGTTTTAAATGATCTTTCAAAAAGAGTCCTAGGGTTCCATGTGTCTTATTATGTGATTAAATTTAAGAACCATTACTTAAGAGCAGTTCTAACTCATTTCTGGAATGCTAATGAAATTTACACACTGCAGATCATTTGTAATTGACATTTACTAAGTTGTGCTCCTAGATATTAACATATATATCTTTCTCAAATAAAATTATGAGGGGGGAAATTGAGTCATGCTCCAAAAGTTTTCCTTCTCTAATTTCCTGGGAAACATATAAAATACTTAAAACATACTAAATAAACCCTGGCTGGTATTGCTCAGTTGAATGAGAATTCAGTCAATGCACCAAAAGTTCCCTGGTCTGACTCCTTGTCAGAGCCCATGTTAGGGTTGTGGGCTGGATCTAAGTAGGGGATAAGCAGGAAGCAGTCAATCTCTGCTGTTTCTTACTCACATCAATGTTTCTTTCTCTCTCTCTCTCTCGCTCTCTCTCTCGCTCTCACTCTCGCTCTCGCTCTTGCTCTCTCTCTCCCCCCCTTCTTTCTCTGCAAAAAATCAATAAAAACATATTTTTGAAAACCCAACATACTTAACTTACACAACTATATCTCTTAGAGACTTGAAATTTCCCTATGGTTAACTAATTCCATGGGAGCGTGGGTGGAGCTATTGACATTTTCAGATACTGCTTTAGTAGAATAAGATCTGTAAGAGATGGTCATCACTAACATGTACTAAGAAAAATCTGTTAGGGCAAACTTTATCTCTTCAATGTTTCCAGAGCAGACATGTTTCCTAAAGGACAAGAAAAAATAAAATATGTCATGTGTGCCCAGATAGAAAGCAATGTATGAGATCCAGTTTCTTCACAGAAGCTTTTCATTGGATTCTGCCACAGATATCTTAGACTGGTTGTTCTCAATCTTCATAAACCACACATGGAATTATTTGGCCCAATGTTTCAAAATATTTTTAATTAACTATCAGTATCTTAAAATTGGGAGTTTGTACACTCTAATTCTGATAACAGGAATCTCTGAAACACCAGCACATTAGAAAATGCTGGGTTCCAGTTTTATAAAGGCCTACCTCATTTCACTGCCTCCACTGCCTTCTGCTGTGCATTGCCATTTGATTTTGAAACCCTCTACTTAAACAATAAGAAGTGCCAGTAAAATTATCTGAACTTGAAAATAGATTATTGCACTAGCTCAGTGCAATGTTGGGATTTCTTATCTGTTTGCTAGGTCATGTTATACTTCTGTGAGGGCTGGGATTAAAAGACTCAAATGCTTTCGCCTGATAGAGATGTTCTCATAAATTGAGTTACTTATGTTGAATATGAAACCAATTTCTGTCCTGTGGAACAGATAAGATGAAAGTATGGTTTATTTCTCTGTTACATATTGCACAGCTTTTTTTAAAACTTTTTTTTTTTTTTTAGTAATTTTGATAATCCTTTACTCACTTTTTAAAAAATATATTTTATTGATTTTTTACAGAGAGGAGGAGAGAGGGATAAAGAGTTAGAAACATCGATGAAAGAGAATCATCGATTAGCTGCCTCTTGCACACCCCCTACTGGGATGTGCCCACAACTGTGGTATTACATGCCCTTAACCAGAATCGAATCTAGGACCTTTCAGTCCACAGGCTGACACTCTATCCATTGAGCAAAACCAATTTCGGCCATATTGCACAGCTTTATGTCTCAGCCCAAAATATTATTTTGATATACATTTTTAAATATCATCTATATACTTAATTCCTTACATGCATCTTAGCCCAGTTTTAATATCTTAAAAGTCCACACATTAGTTCATAAACAAAATCTTTGACTAGTGTTTATTTTTATTTGTCTAGAATTCATAATTATATCATATTAAAATTATAGTTTAGCAGAAGAAATGAAGCCAGACTTCATAATGAGAGATGTTTAAGTGTCATCCAGGAAAAAGAGAGAAGCAGGAAGACATTCCTTCAAGAGCAAGAAGCAGGCATTGCCTGAAAGAAGGTGTGTAGGTGAAGGATGAGTGGCAGGGAGAGTAACTGAGTGTTTCATATACTGTAATTACAGAAAACCAAAGACTGAAAGATGAAGTTATTTATGTTGGAGATATAAATTAATCAGTCTGGCTTATAAGGTGATTCTATACCCTATTCCCTAATTCTGAAACTCATTTTGTTTCTTAAATATTACGTTGTCTATATTTATGGCATCTCATATCACAATTTAGCCCAATAAATTACCTTAGGCTGGATGGGGAAAACTCAGTTCTTGAAGGAAGAAACCAATCATCCAAGGTCTTACTTTAATTCCTAATAGATACCCAGATCTCCCGCAGAGGTGAAAATGCAATATATTTTATGATAAATTCTCCACAGAGATTATGCTACATAGGTATAACCACTAAAGTGGAAATGGGAAGTTATTCTGCCAGTCCTTGCTATTCTAAAGAGTTTTAACCATGTCCTTTGGAACCAGGAGATAGTTAATGTTTGAAATACAAACAGTTGGATGGCATTGCATGGCGTTTTGCTTTTCAAAAAAAGTGAAGCTATGCCTCTAAACAAGTATATGTCTATCATGCTGCTGTACTCATCTAAGAGCTATCTTTCATCTGGTAATACTATATTTTATTTTTTATATATATTTTATTGATTTTTTACAGAGAGGAAGAGAGAGGGATAGAGAGTCAGAAACATCAATGAGAGATACATTGATCAGCTGTCTCCTGCACACCCCCCTCTGGGGATGTGCCTGCAACCAAGGTACATGCCCTTGACTGGAATTGAACCCGGGACCCCTCAGTCCGCAGGCCGACGCTCTATCCACTGAGCCAAACCGGTTTCGGCTGGTAATATTTTATATATTCCCAAATGGCTCTAAATTCATGTATATCAAATAATGTTAAGCTTGTGCTTTTAAGAAATCACAGATAAAAATAACTTAGTTATGAGGCTTTATTGTACTCTTGCATCCTTTCTCATTATTTATACCTTTAAATTATAGGTGAAACTTAGTAAAAGTCAATCAAAATGGTTTTAATTTATAAGACTTCACAATATAAAAATAAATGACTTAAAACAAAGAAAAATAAAAGTTTTATTAATTATAAATTTCTTGAGGACATTATGAAATGTTAGATTTAGAGCCATCTCTTCTTTCATTACAGTACAAGAAGTAGTACAGTACAAGAGGAAAAAGCTGTTCCCTATAGATATAATTGCAATACACAATATATATCATAGAAATCGTTATAGTAGTTTCAAATACCTAGGATCATACAATAACCTAAGCAAGGAGTTATTGCACACAAGGCCAGCATTGGTGTTGACAATTCCTGTAGTGCTTTCAAAGATTTCTTTAGATCTCCAACCACTCAATTATTAAATATTCTCAAGTCAAGGTCAGCCTTTAGTAAACATGATTCATTTATATTTATTGAGCACCAATTAGATGGTAGCTGATGGTAATATAAAGATAATTTACAAAAATAATAGTCTTCTTCAGAGAAAGGTAAATTCAGTATAAAAAACATTTTGCTATCTGCTCTTACAGAGGTATATACTGTATAAGGTAAGAAAGAAAAAGCCAAGTAAAAAGCCAAACTAACACTGTAAATGAGATGTACATAAACTTGCAGAAACTGTTCAAAGTTGTCACTTTAAATTGAATATTTTTCATGGTAAACTACAGGGGTACCAGTATTACAAGTCTAGGAACTTGTATGTCCAAAAAAGAAGAAAGCATGAGAAAACAACTAGTTAAAAGAACAACATAAAACCAACCAAACATAAAGTTAAAAATTGCTAAGGCCAAGGGTGCAAGATGGATTAGGAACAGAAGATTAATTTAGAAATATAAATGGAGACAGATATTTGAAGGCTATTGATTCCCATATAAAGCAATTTGGCCTTTATTTTGTTGACTGACCTGGGTTAAGGAACAGTTGCTCAGAACAGTAAAATATCCCAAAGGCATTAATGTGTCACTGGAAACTTAGAAGACAGAAAAAAATATTGTTTACTTTATGTCCTTTCCAGGTAAACTGTAAATTGTTTGGAAGAAATGGTTCAAAATTTGTTATGTATGGGAATACGAAGTCACCAGAGGGTTGTGATTGTATGACAATAGCTGGCTAACATACTAGTGGCCCTTTTACAGTTTTTATAGACTGTAATACCCACCGTCTCTAAATAAACAATCAGAAAATATTTCAAGAACATAGTTTAAAGGATAGACCAAATGCTAAATTCTTCAAAGTGTGCACAAAGTTTGTTAGTATCTGTTTTTCTAAACATGGAAGCAGTCAGCTTTGACATCTTTCAAGGTACATCTTACTTCAAGGATTCTTCCTCTAACATTAGCCATTTGTAAATTGATGGGAGTTTAGTGTCTTAATCTTCAACTAATAGACACACAAATAATTAGAAATGTAGGATGACAGAAAAAAAAATTAAATTCCTTGAAGACAATACTAAAGAGACAGGCAGTATAATGGGTTATGTTGGCTGCCTATCCAGTCTTCACATGTTTAGCCATCGTTCACCAAACTTCTTACCAGACAGGAAGACAGGCACATAGGCAGCCATCTACTCTGCCTATTTAGAAAGTTTTCCTTAACCTGTACACTCTTCAGCTTTAGGAGAAAGGACATTTGTTTCCCCTTTGAAATTACACACATGCGCACACACACACATCACTGCATTTCCGATTCTCTTTCTTCAGCATTATACATTATACATGTTCTCCGGAAGTGATCTCTCAATCAAAGCTATAAAATCCAAAGCCCAAAATTTAATAAACTCAAAAAATTGTATAAGGATGTCTTGTGCATCATAATTAAACAACATGTAAAGTACTCATTACTTACCAGTCTTAGGCAGAAAGGAAAAAGGATGCAAAATACCATATCTTTCTCCCAGCACAGAAATAGATAATGCAATAAAGAAGATATGAAGCAAATGCCTTTATGTTAACTAAATACATACCAGACCACATAATACCTATGTATAAAATATTTTATGTGTAGTACATGTATTTTCCCTACCAATTTCAGACACTATGATCTACCATAGCATTTCATATATATATATATATATATATATATATATATATATATATAAATGATATATTCATAAAAAGCTCAGATTTGTTTCTGTATATATTTGATTAAAATTTCAAAGTCTGAGTCTTCAAGAAACTTACATTCTGTACTATATACTTGGAATAGTTTATAAAGAGTCTTATTTGCTCAAGTTGTATAATCCTATGTAATAAAAGAATAACATGCAAATTAACTGTCACTCCATCACAAGGATGGTGATGCCCATAGCCACAAGATGGTGGTGCCCAGTCCTCTCAACCCTGTCCCCTGTCTCCCAGTCCTGGGAGGCAGCCACTGACAGTGGGCAGCGTGAGTGGCCTGGGGGAAAGCTTGCTTTGTCACCACAGTGACTAGGCAAGCATTCCACCCCAGCTGTGGAGGGTCTCTGGGCAGCAGGCATGGAGCGCCCTCTGGCCAGGCCAGGGTATAAAATGCTTGTGTTGTTGCCCCAGCAATGAGGCAAACATTCCATGCCCAGCTGCAGATGGGCCTCTGGGCCATGGAGAGCCTCTGGGCAGTAGGCACAGAGTGGCCAGGCCCTGCAGAGAGCTACTGGCACATGGATTCATGCTCAGGGCTACTAGTTTACATATAAAAAGTTAAGTCACTAAAAGAATTATATAATTTCTAGTTCACTGTCTAGCAAGAACTTTGGTGAATGATGGCTAAATGTTTGAAGACTGGGTAGGTAGCCACCATAAGCTATTTTACTTCTTCATGTTTCATCTCTTGAGATAAAATATCCTGGTGAATTAAAGTTGACCACATATTCTTTGACACTCTTCCCACTAAGAAGTAGAGTCTATGTCTTTAACTCTAGAAGCTTGGTGGACCCTGCTTCGACGAATAGAATTGTAGGGATGTGGCAGTGTGAACTAGGCAAGAGGGAGGAAGATCAATGGAGAGTCACACACACATAAAGAGGAACCAAGGCCTCAGCTCAGCTCTCATGACAGCAGCATCGAGTTGCTCACCATGTGAAGAGACCATTTGGAAAAGTCTCCTTCATTCCAGTATGAGCTGATTCCACATGAGCCATTTTCCACTAACGTGCCAAAATTTTAAATTCATGAACAAATTAATATTATTCTTGTTTCAAGCTACTAAGTTTGTTGTTGTTGTAGGTTTTTTTGTTTGTTTGTTTTGTTTAGTTTTTAGTTTTTTATTTGTTGGTTTTTTTTGTGGTGGCTCATTATGCAGCAATAGATAACTGGGAATCATATATTTGTTAAAAACATCAATAGACGAATAGATATAAAAATGGGATTCGGATATATATGAAGTTTGTGTAAAATTATATCACAAACATTATAGGCAATAAAAAAGTATTGATACTTAGGAAGAAAATGAGTTCTTTTGTCAACTTCACAGATAAGGTGTGGTTTCTTGGAGTGTTAGGTTGACAAGGATTGTAATGACAGCTGTTTCAGTGGGAATCCTGATTCTGATTGATTAGCACTATGGATTTATCATTAACAGCATTTAACCATTTGTCCATTTGGGGTACTATCAAATTTAAGATAGGAGATGCTCCATGATGTCATTTTACTATAATAAAAATCCAACAGAAAAATAAAACAATATTAAAATTAATTCAGACAATTTCCTTACCAAAACAACATACATAATTGATATTTCAGCTATGCAGAAATTTTGTGAAATCTAACTTCTTAATTATTTCTGACTTTTTCCCTCACTGAATACATTATACATTTTCAGCTAATGTCTTGGGTACAACATTGTACAAATCTGTCTTTTAATTCTAGGACTCATATCAATTAATGATGTCTGATCTGAGTTAAACACACTATTGTTAGGGCCATTGGTATATGAGTAAGGTCTCCCAGGGTAGAAACAAAGTCATTATCATTTACAAAATGTTTAAAAAGAAAGTCTCCATTTACTTATATAAGAACTAATGTCAATATTGAGATTCACTTCTCTTGGCTGGATTTATTTAAGTTTTCTTTTTAATACTTTTGTTATCTCACATGTATCAGAATTCCAATTGAGAGTTATACCTGCCTGATTACCAAAGATGCAAAATGAAGTATAGCTCATTAAATGAGGTTTGATAGATAAGTATATTTCTAAACATGGAAGCTATTGGTGACATAGATGACACAAGCAGTAGTTGACAGAAAACACAAGGATCCAACTCTGTGCTAAAAAGAGAGGGCTAGAAACCAAGGTGAGCATCTGGCCTGAAATCTGTGTGTGTGTGTGTGTGTGTGTGTGTGTGTGTGTGTGTGTGTGTGTTTTGCTGTGAAAAATCACTCAATTACTCCATGTGTCTTCTCATTTGACAAACCAGGACAATGATTCCATATTTAACACACTATTTTTTAAGAGGCTGAAATAAAACCATGTGCAAAATAAAATACTTGAGAGATCTGAGGGCATCCTCTGGATGTGCATTGGTAGAAGACAAAAACAAGGCCCTCTCTTGTCCCAAATCCTTTTTGGAGATGAAGAAATGCAGGACACAGGTGGCTTTATCATTTTTGTTTCCAATGAAAGTTGGAACTTTGGAAGATAAAGGATGCCATGGGGTATGAATATCTGGCTAAATTGCTGGCTGGCAGCGCTTTAATGAGATTTTGCTTTTTATCCCTGTGTAAAACCCAGAGTGATAGGTGCTTGGCTAGGGTATCTGAGAGCTTCTAATGAGGAGCAGAAAGAAAATGTCTGCCTGGAGACATGCCAGTTTCATCAATATGACTCATATCTAAATTAGAATCAGAGGGAAAAAAGTCCCAGATAAAATTATACAACCAGATACCAAGAAGGATATGGGGAATGATGTAAAGTATAATCAATATAGGCATGACCAGTAATTTATATGATAATATAACCAGAAAGGGCTTCAGAAAAACTTCCTATGGTCTCTGTTGCCTATGTACTAAGACTATGTGGTAAAGAACAAAGTAGTATTCTGATTTTAATAAAAAGGATATAAACATAGTAATCAAGACTCAGTATTTGGGATTCAACTAGAAAATTATATTGGAAACATACAATTCATTTAAGAAGAGGATGATATTCAGAATGAAATAGTTGAGTACAAGTAACTTTTGTATAAATGAAAAAGATGGGAACATAAATTCACTTGAAAAGTGAGAAATTACAAACTGCTAGAGCATTGGATTAAAAACTAAAAAAGAAATATTTATGGGTCAGACACTCTCCATATTTTTTCATATCCTCCCTACCCTGGCAGGAATTAATTCTTATTGCATAAAGGAGTGCACATGTGTGAATAGTTATAGATCTACCTCAAATACTTATGGTACTGATTTTTCGTCTTTTTTTTTAATTAAACATCAACAAAAAACAGGAGAGTTAGGAGGGCTGATTTGGGCAGATCTGAATGTGAGTCAGCTGTAAAAAATATTTCTAATTTTCTTAAAAGTGGAAAGTGGGCAGAAAAAGAATGACTCTTAAAGTAAGAAAAATTCTAAAAAGTTAATAAATTAGTGCCAAAAACTATATGAGACTAACAAGCCAACCCTCTTTTGGCTTCTGGCTTTATAGTCTTTAAAATCAATTTGGATGTTAGGATTTAGGCGTGCATTGAGATATAAAGTTTTTATAAAGGAGACCAGAGGAAGATTGGGCTACATTTACAAAAACTTGATTTAGAGCGGTTTATACCTGAATGCATGTTTTCTTGAAATCTAGGAAGCACAAAGAAAACACAGACACATACAACGAAAGCATAATAGAGTACATTTCAGACTTGAGTGGAACTAGCACAAGTATTACTGAAATGCTTAGCTTACAATTAATGTTGAAAAAAATCTCTTCAGAGATATGTCAGTTATAACACTAATAGAGCTGAGACTAAGACAGAGATTTCAACTGGTGTGAATCAAGAATTTTAAACATGCAATACTTGACTACTTAGTCAGGGATACTAAGATTGTCAGATTAAAAAAAAATGACAACAGCCAACACAACAATAGCCATATAATGTGAATTAATCAAAATTATATCTAAGTTTTGTCAGATCAGCAAAAAATATACTTTTTGGTGTGCCAAAGAGTTTTGATAGAAGCTAAAGAGTTTTGTTGGAAAGATTAAGAATACAATAAACCTAGTCAACACCCCACCCACCCCAAAAAAATATATATATACACAGGTAAAAATGTCATTAGTATTTAAGAATAAAACTATGATTTCATTTTATTTACATTATTTCTGCTTCCTCTAAAAATCCTATTTCCCCAAGTAATCACAAAACCATTCAGCACTTAACTATACTAAATATAGAAAATGGATTTAATCTGGTTTACAGTTTTTAGAATGATAATAATTAATACACTTTTCATTTGAGAAGCACCCTTTCATATACCAAGTACTTTACTCTCTGCTTCCTTTTCCTCTCTCCTGTTGCTTGCTGAAGTCTGCTCATCCTTTGTCTGCCCTAGGGCTTTCTCCTGAAGTCCTAAGTGGCACTCCACTTATGCTCCATTCTCTCCTATCCCTACCAAGTATAGGCATGCAGAAATTTTATTTCCTTTAATCTGACCTTTTATTTATTTTTTCTCCTTTGACTCAAAGTGGCCTCATCTAGCACCCTGATTCACCCACCCCCTCTCTCTCTCTCATGTCTACTCCTTTAATCATTAAGGCCCCAGGAAAATGAGGTTCTGGTAAACATTAAACAAACTTAGAAACAAAATCTTCGTGGTGTTTTTTGTTTGTTTATTTGTTTTTTGTTTTGTGTTTTGTTTTGTTTTTTTACTGTAGACAGAGTTTTCAATCAAACTAAAGGTAACATCTTAGTCTCAGTTGTGTTTCAATTCAGCTCCTGACCCAGGAAAGCAGAGTGAACCAGACAAAATGCCATCAGGATCAGATGCAATGATCAACTACCCTGTGCCCAAGTACCAACCCATCAGTAAAGGTTTAAATCCTGACCACAACCAAACTTGATCAGTTACCATGTTTAATGATTTTTTCCTACCTAGAAGCCCCTGGCGAGCCAGGTCTTGAGCACTAGATTATTGAGACTCTACAAATGGCACCATTTCCTCAAATAATAAACCCTTACTTTCTTGGCTGCAAACGCTTGTTTGTGTCTTACTGCACAGGCAAACAGACTCTGTTAGTCCAATAATAGATGCAATGTCTGTATTCATCCCCTGAGTATAAACTCCATGAGTATGGGACTGAACTTATCTCAAGGGACATACACTGTATTGTCCACACCTAGAATAGTGTCTGCCCTCAGCTGTGCTCAATAATAGTGAAGGAATTTAAATGTCTCCCTGAATTCTCAGGTCTGCACACTGAGGCTTACAGATACCTTGGAAGATAAGGCACTTTGACAACACCACACAGACAATACATAACATCTTTCCACCCTCCCATTGCTCCTGGTCAGGCTTCTTTTCCCTTCCATTTCAGCTGCAAATAAATGCTGCATGAAAGGGAATATTTATTTTTTTCTATTTCAAATAGATACATATAGTACAAGGACAGAACTAAAGTAGTTCATTGTCCTTGTTATGATTGGCCTTTATAAATCCATTGTTGGTAACATGATGCAATCCAAAATTTAAATATTGTCAGTTGCAGGATAGGTACTCAGAAGATTTTCACTCCTTAATGATTGGATTTTTGGTTCCTTTCCCTGGCTCTCTACTCCTCTCTCTTTCTGACTCATTCATTCTCAACAGAAGCAGCCAGAATGATCTTTTAAAATACAAATCAGATGCCACTCCCTTGTTTACAATTCTCTAATGATTTCCAAATTCTCTTGGACTTTATGCAAATTCCTATTTATGGCTAAATAAAGCCTTCTGTGAACTAGCTGCTGAATTCCACTCCAAATCCCTCCCGGCCACTCTCTCCTTCACTTCCAACACTCAGCCAAATGCATCCTTTCCTAGGCCTGAATCACACAAGCCTTTCTCTGGAAATTACTCTCCTATTCCCTGGCCTGACACAAATAGGATTTCACCTCCTCAAGGAACACGTCCTTGAACCTCCCATCTAACTGGGTCTTGCTGCACATTTATATCACTCTCCAGATTATGATCTGTAAATGCATGCGTGTGTGTGTGTGTGTGTGTGTGTGTGTGTGTGTGAGAGAGAGAGAGAGAGAGAGAGAGAGAGAGAGCGAGAGAGAGAGAGAGAGAGAGTATGCATGAACACTTATTACACCTATTCAGGTAATACTAGAGGACCAATGCACGAATATTCATGCAAGAATGGGCCTTTCCTTCCCCTGGCTGCTGGCACTGCCTTAGCTCCAGCCTTGAGCCACCTTTTCACCTTCCCACACTGCCCAGAGCCCTGGAGAGGCTGGAGCTGTGCAGAACACCTCTTCGCCATGGCAATGACCCAAGCTTCCCACCCTGCCCCATCTGCTTGGTGCCTGCTTATGCAAATTAACCAGTCATCTTTGCTGGATTAATTTGCATACTCCTGATTGGCTGATGGACTTTGTGAAGATACAGTCAATTTGCATCTTACTCTTTTTATTAGTGTAGATTACCTAGTTAAATGTGAGCTCTCAGGGAAAATCCTGATCAGTCTTGATGACTGCTCTGTGTTTCTTCACTATTGTGCTATATCCTTTGTTCAAGGCTTATCAAATAGGTAATCAAAAAATCATTGTAGAATGGGTAAATGCAAAAATAAAAAATGTGTCTTACTAGTTACTACTTTATTTGCCTTCAAGGCTTGTCATCTATTCATTTCTGCTAACTTGGCTGACCCTGAAAAAAATCCAGTATTGTTTTCTATCCACACACAGTCATTATCAGCATGATCTATAGGTCATTTGCAAATCTGCTGTCTGAAAATGTCAAATGTGGGTCAATTTTTTCCTCTATCAGATGTATTTTCAATGCCTCAAGAAACTTCTGGAAATAAGTAAATTGTTAAAAAAAAATGATTACTTTCTATGTATATGAATGAATTGCCTAAGGTGTAAATTAAAAAAAAAAAAAAAAAAAAAGCCAAAACCGGTTTGGCTCAATGGATAGAGCGTCGGCCTGCGGACTCAAGGGTCCTGGGTTCGATTCCGGTCAAGGGCATGTACCTGGGTTGCAGGCGCATCCCCAGTAGGGAGTGTGCAAAAGGCAGCTGATCAATGTTACTCTCTCATTGATGTTTCTAACTTTCTATCCCTCTCCCTTCCTCTCTGTTAAAAAAAAAAAAAATCAATAAAAAAAAATAATAATAATAAATAAATAAATAAAACTTTTACAGCTGAATTGATGTAAAGATTAAATGACATAAGAATTAAATGTAAGAATTAAACCAGGGGATAATTATTTATCTCTTGACTACCTCTTGGTTGTACCTCTTCAATTATTTTTACAATCTTGTCTTTTTACCTCCAATGCAATATTGCATTGCTTTTCATAACTTCAATCAATTTATTAAAAAAAAAAGCTGAGAATTTACTCTAAGTAAAGCTTTAAGCATAATCTATAAAGTCTTGAGGTAAAGAGCTCCAGGTTTCATATTCTTTCAAATGACTATTCAAATTTTGAGTTTTCACTACTCCAATACATGTGGTGCTGATGAACTACACATGTTTAAAATTTAGTTCTCTTTTCTTATATTCTTATTCTTGAGGTACAAATCTATAACTTGTATAATATTTAATTTGTAATCTATCATTTTTTCTTTGTGAGAATTATCAAGTTATGCTTAAAATGATGTATTCTTTAGCTTTATGTCATAGGAAGACAGATTAATATTTTAAATAATGTTACTTTTCTTATATCATGAATTTAGTTTGTACTAATATTGATATATTAAGTTTCTTTCAGCACTAATGGGTGTGGCTCAGTTAGTAGGAGTGTAGTCAGTGCACCAGAAAGGTGATGATTTGGTACCTGGTCAGGTTGCCGGTTTTATCCCTGGACTGGATACTCCTGATTGATGTTTCTCTGTCACATCAATGTTTCTCTCACTCTTTCCCCCTTCTTTTAATATCAATTTTAAAAAAGCTTATTTCACAAGTCATTTCTATAAAGGCTTCATGTATTTTACCTTTTTGATGTACCTATTACATGCTAATTAGCCATACAAAATTTTGACTCATACATATTACCATAAACAGTGATTTTGCAATCTAAAATTATTTTCTTTCTCCTGCTTATTGCTATTACTTTTTTGTTTGTTTGTTTTGAAAATGCTACTCATTTATTGAGCAGCCACTCTTCCAGGTAGCATTTGCACCTTGCTTTTACAAATAGACATGGAGAAGTAAATTCACATAGCCTGGGTTTTGACAAAACCAGTACTATTTTACTGGGTTTCCCTATAGCAAGTACATAAGTTCTATAAGTTCAGTTACTTAAACTCTAGTATCCTGTGACTAGAATTAGAATTCTTTTATATGATGTAGATCTACTAGATGAAAGTTTAAGACCAAAAGACTTGGCTCAAAATTCTGGAAGGATTTTTGTTTCAAAGAGTCCCTTGGACTCTAGTCAGTTCTAATAATTACTTGGCTAATAATAAAAATAATTTTTGTAAACATCTCTTGAAAATTAAATTTGCTCACTTCATAGATTCAACAGATTTAGAAATATCATTCAAATGCTGCTGGTTTATTATGCAAACACAAGACCAGAATTCTGCAAACACATCTCTGGAACATTTCTGAAGTTATTAAGGCCTTGTGAATCCACGGATAATATTTCATCTCCCAAATCCTTTTAGGCATCATATTGAAATAAAATAAACCAAACCTAAGCCTTCTGTGGACACTGAGATTTAAAAAAAAAAAAAAAAAGACAAAATATATTTCTCCTTCTACTGTTATATAATAGGAAAACCAAGGATGACAAAGATGTTTTTACTTGTACATCTACTTGTCAAAATTATATTAGAAAATACATTCCGTAAGCCTCCTGGTTGGAATAAAAATGAAGAAAACACAGCATAGTCAAAGGTTTGTCTATATTTGCTACCTGTGTTTGAACTCCATCTCCACTGTCAAGTACATGTTTCAGCTCAGGTAAGTTATTTAACATCTTTGCACCTCAATCATCATATCTAGGAAATGGAATTACTACTTACATCTTTGCACCTCAATCATCATATCTAGGAAATGGAATTACTACTTTCACAGAATATATGAAAATTAAATGAGCTAATTTCTCTTAAGACACTTATAAGAATGCCTGTAAGCATAGGTAATAACAAATGCTGTACATTTTTATTATTACTATCACAATATTGGTAGAAATTATCAGAGAACTCATAAATAAACAAAAATAAAAAATGGATATAACATTTTCTCTCTACAATTTATGAAGTAGTAGTGGCTCAATGCATCAAATTCGTGTATGAGTAAGGTCCCTAGGCCTGGCTGATGATCAGAGATGATCTGTGGGTGACTGGCAGGGAAATGGAGAGGGGGGCACCTGCTGGCACCCACCTTGACTGGGCTAGGGCCTGTGGGCTGGGAGCAGCTTCTGCATTGAACATCTACCCCCTGGTGGTCAGTGCATATTATGGCAACTGGTTATTCCACCTGTAGTTTAACTTTTTGGTCGATTTGCATATTAGGCTTTTATTATGTAGGATGATATTAAAAACTAACTTGAAAAATGTTCATCAATGTAAAACATTACAGTTGGCAATATTTTATATAAAGTGATATACTTTTCCTTGCCTAGTGGTTTAGTTGGTTAGAATACCCTCCCTTCATCAAAAGTTTGTGGGTTCCATTCCCAATCAGGACATTCCTAGGTTTCAGGTTCAGGTCCCCCAGTTGGGGTGCATCCTGGAGGCAACAATTGATATATCTCTCTCTCTTGCTCTCTCTCACACTCTCTCACTTGCTCTCTCTTTCTCCCTTCCTCTCTCTCTAAAATAAATTAAAAAATAACAACTCATTGTTGGGTGATGATTTTAAAAATAAAATAAAAAATAAAGTGATGTACTTAATTCTAATTTTTAAAAATTGAAACTAGTTTTAAATAATCTAGACGAGGATGAAAGTAGACTTAATCTCCTATGCCTGTGGTTGGCAAACTGTGGCTCAGGCGCCACATGCAGCTCTTTGGCCCCTTGAGTGTGGCTCTTCCACAAAATACTACGGCCTGGGCGAGTCTATTTTGAAGAACTGGAGTTAGAAGAAGTTTAAGTTTAAAAAACTTGGCTCTCAAAAGAAACTTCACTCATGGTACTGTTGATATTTGGCTCTGTTGACTAATGAGTTTGCTGACTACTCTCCTATGCAAACACCTGTGAATTGGATGTAAGGCTAGAATTCACTTATGAGAAGGGTTTTTATTAGATAGACTTACTGTATTTTTCGGACCATAAGACGCACTTTTTTCCTCCCAGAAGTGGGGGGAAAAAGTCCCTGCGTCTTATGGTCCAAATATAGCCTACACATATACTTTAAAAAAAAGTTTTTTTACTTGCCCGGCTCTGTGTGGTCTCTGTGTGCTTGCCCGGCTCTAAAATGGTTCTAAATGCTGCTGTTTACTTTACAGGGTTGATTACATGTGTTTATGACTGTGATGTTGGGTTTTAATGCACATAAAATATTTTAGGACACTATTTGTTTCAGAATCTTTTTTTCTTCATTTCCCTTCTCTAAAAACTGGTGCATCTTATGGTCCGGAGAGTCTTATGGTCCGAAAAATACGGTAAGTATGCAGTGATTAGGAGCTGTCTCTGACTCTGGATGGTGGGATGGTGGCATACACATCGGCTTATCAAGTCTGGTAATTCATTTGGTTGTCATTGTATTCCTTTCAACAAATATTTACTGACTGGTTAGTACAAACCCGCTATAGTTCTTGGTTTCAAAGGTGGTTGTAAATAAGCCAAGTTTCTTTCCCTCACGGAGTTAATTTGTGATGGAGAAGACAGGTATTAAACAAATAAACAAATCAAGGTCACACAAGACAAATGTATAAAGCAAAGTAAAACAGAATAATGTGTTAGAGAGAGACTAGGGGTACTTTGAAGTGGCCAGCTGACACTGTTCCAAGGTGCTGATGTTTGAACAGGTAGTTGATGGGGTGTAGGGAGGCTTATGAGGATCCACAGGCAAAGCAATCTAGAGAAAAGGTCATGAAGCAGGAAGAAGCCTATCTTCTCTGAATAACAGCTCAAAGGCTAAGGTGCTGAGAGGCCCCAGAGAAGTGAGGAGAGAGGAAATGAGGTCAGAGGGGTAAGCACAGGCCGATTTCTGACATGGGTTGTGACAATGAAGAGTTTGGGTTTAATTCAGAGGGTGAAGTTAAACTGTTCAGAGTTTTAAAAAGAGAAATGGCAGAGTCTTTCAAAAGTTCACTGACTTCTAACTCCTGCTTAGATCATTCATTCCTAACATATTCTCAGGGCTGGCATTGCCTTATTAACAATACCAGCCATGGTACTCAGAGAGGAGGATAGGGGCATTGAATCAACCCTTCACCAATAAATCCACCTCTTTCTGGTTCAGTTCTCCTGAAATGTGTGTATTAGAGTTCTTTTTTTTGAAGTTCTAACTTAATTTGCCATCCCCTCTAAACCCTAACCTATGAGGTACATACAATAAGCCCCATTTCCTAGATAAAATATTTGTAAGTAATTTTTTTATTTGTTATTGTTTTTAATTGATTTTATAGAAAGGAAGGGGGAGAGAGAATGAGAAACTCTGAGGTGTCTCTACTAGGAACCAAACCCACATCCTAGGTGTATGCCCCGACTGGGAATTGAACCTGCAGCCTTTCAGTATATGGGACAATGCTCCAACCATTTAGCCACACAGGCCAGGGTATAAGCCATATTTTTAAAGCAATGTCAAAAGAAAATATTCTATACCCCCATATTTGTGTGGCTTTTTAATAATCTGAGTTTGAAAAGAAGTCACTATTGTCCCAAAATTTGAAAAAAAAACACAAAAAACACATAACCATCCCCATAAATAAAGCAAAAAACATGTATGAACAGGACATGACCTTGGTCCTCTGAGGTCGATAGTCATTAACCCCCATTGAAATCATGATACCTTGGGTCTTTGCCCCGACAATCATGTACATTGTGATAGGAGCATAGGAAGCACCTTGTCGTTCCCCACATAAGCTGTATGTGCTGATCTCTGCGTTACAATTCTACACACACACACACACACACACACACACACACACACACACACACATACACCCCGGGATCCACTCTCATTAAAAATTCAAAGCCTCAGGATCCCTGCCTCCAACCCTGAGCTGCGTGCATATTTAACCTCTAAGCCACCCACAGAAGCTGCTGCACGGTGGGTAATCAATGAATGCACTCATTCCACAAACAAGCCTAACAGCATCAGTGAAACACAGCACACCCTTTGGAAAAACTAAAATAAGAGCCAGACCAGGTTGGTTTAAAGAGATGATCTGAGATGAATAAAACCTGGCAGTACAATAAACACAGATATTATTTTTTAGCAGAAACTCATTTTAGTTCCTCCTTTCACTGTGAGAAAATTGGTGCCCTGCTTAAAATTCTTAGTGTGTGTGTGTGTGTGTGTGTGTGTGTGTGTGTGTGTGTGTAGGGAGGAGAAGGTAGGAATGGAAAGGGTCATTTCCACTAAAATTAGTTTAAACTACACATTGTGTACAGCATGAATAGAAAGCTCTGGCCTAATTCCAGGAGCTTCATTGAAAATACACAAAAATTCTCCAGTGGTGAGAGTTTCAATCAACAATTACTAAAACGTTTGAGTCTGTGAGTGACCCAAGGATTAGGAACCAGGGGCTTGGCACAATTTCACATGGGTCAGGCTTTTGGGAACAAGCAATAAGAGTTTATAAGTAAATATAAGTGTGATGCTGGAATAACTATAAAGAAAGACCATTCCTGATTAAATAAAGATAATTCAAACTTTTGTGGAAATGTATTTTCCCCAACAATGCCATTCATATAAACAGATGCACTGAACCCTTGACCTGGCTATCATATTTGCTAGGATAATAAAGAATTGTAATCTTATGGCCATCATTTAAGTGTAAGAAAGAAAGTCCTGGAACATTTTATACTCACAGTTCTTCTAAGACAAATGTTAAGCTTCCCAGCAATTATCTCCTAATGTGCATACAAAGTATTTGACAGTTTTTAGGATATGTTTGGCCCCCATTCATGCCTTCCAGCTAAGCATGCACTATTCAATTTGAAGGCCTTAAATAAGCTCTCTGTATTTTTGAGAGCTAATTAAAACTTCATTATTAGTACAACAGCCTTACCACATTACTGGCTTGATAAGAAACCCCATAACTGACAGTGTCTGTGTAGGTCTTTCAACTGACAGTTATAATTAAGTTGCATGTAACCCACTGCCCTCTAGAATCTCTTTTTAACAAGAAAACAAAATAGCAGCATGAAGCTCAGGGTTGATTTACATGAAAGTGTAGGCCAAGCCTGAATTCTGTCACAGGCTTTCAGAGTTTCAAACTTTCCTTTACAGGCAGGGGGGGGGAAAGTATATTTGAAACATGCATTTTTTTTAGAATATATTTTTATTGATTTCATAGAGGAAGGGAGGAGAGAGAGAAACATCAATGATGAAAGAGAATCACTGATCATTGATCAGCTGCCTTCTGCAAATCCCCCACTGGGGATTGAACCAACAATCCAGGAATGTGCCCTCCTGGTTCATAGATCTATGCTCAATCATGTAGCCACACCAGCCAGGCTGAAACACATATTTTTATTATTTTTTTCTTTTTTGGAATGGTGAATAATATATAGTTATCCTTTTTTTCTCACGATACGTGCTTTTATATGGATAGATGACAAATTTACCAAGGAAGAATCCAATGTATAAAAATAAAGACAATAATTTAACCTGTCCAAAGGGGAAATGAGATAAATACTAATAAAATTAATTATTTTTTATTCTATTGATGTATTCTTAATGAGTACTTTTTTAATATAAGCTAGCATCCTCCCATCAGCCAACATTGCTCCCAGGCAATTTTCATGCAGTCATCCTGTTGTGTATTATGGGAATGTCAATGAACTTTAATATTATCTAGAGCAAAACATAATTAGGAAGGAAATCCTTTGGGGAACAGCAATACGTGATATATCAAGTTGCAAAGCAAAAGAGTTACAGGTCTGTGTTAGTTGTTTAAACTTATTTACACCAATGAATCATATTAGAAGAAAAATGCCCTAAATATTTCTAGCTTCTCCATATAATCTGTTTAAATTACTATCAATTATTTTGGATAAGTTTAATTAAATCATAAATTATATTAATTATAGCAAAAGAACATGCTTATATGAACTATCTTATTGAAAAGATACTTTTCTCCAAACATTATAATAAGAATGGGGATAAAATGTTAATGTGGTTATCATGGAACCAGATAACCCAGAAAAGGACATCAAATAAGGAAATACCTAGCAAGTTTTCCTCAAGTCCTTGCCTCAAAACACAATTTTTATGGTGCCCCAAATATGGCAACTTTCCTAATCTGTAACTATTCCAATTAGCCTGCTTTTAAACACACACACACACACACACACACACACACACACACACATATATATATATATATATTTTTTTTTTATTTTATTTTATTTTATTTTTTTACAGAGAAGAAGGGAGAGGGATAGAGAGTTTGAAACATCAGTAAGAGAGAAACATCAATCAGCTCAGCTGCCTCCTGCACACCACTTCCTGGGGATGTGCCTACAACCAAGGTACATGCCCTTGACCAGAATCGAACCTAGAACCCTTGAGTCTGCAGGCCAATCCTCCATCCACTGAGCCAAACTGGTTAGGGCCCACTAGCCCGTCTTTGATGAGAGTTAAAGTAGCTATTTCTAATGTGTCATGAATAAACAGAACTATTAATAGTAAGAATTAAATGCCACTAAGAATCTCTACTAAACTGTTATAATATCTTCAATCAAAAGGTACTTACTCATCACATACACAGGAAGACACTTCTAAAATGCCCTCCTAATAATGTGCCCCAAATAAAAATTTCAAAATCCATTTTAAAGCATTCTAGAATTAGTCCATCTATCTATTTTAAACCAGATAATGTATAACTTACTCTATGAAAATTATCCTTTTTATAGTCTGTCTTTCTTTTTACTAAGTAAATAATATAGCTGTGTTGGGCATTTCTTTTTATCACAAACATTTCAGTACCTGCTATAATCTTAGAAGGTTATATTTCATTTACTTTAAAAAGTAAAGAATGAAATTCTTGATAGCATTAGAAAAATTAAATACATATTAAAATGGTTGTTTTTAATCATGATTCCTTTATTAACACAATGTTGAAAATACTGGCTCCTTTTTATATTCTTAGAAAAAATGGAAACAAAATTATGATTTCAGAACATGTAATGTGAGTTAGTTTGAGTGAGGAATAAGTAGCCTTTGCTTTCTACATGAGAATTATTTTTTAATGACTATGAAATCTATTCATACTTATTTTAAAATATATTAATATTCCTGTATAAAAATATTTATTTAATGCTTAAATTTTTTCATATATCCTTCCATTCTTATATTCATATAAAGATAATTTATGTTTACAAAATCATATAATGTAACACATAAAAACTTTTTTCTAATTAAAACTATATCAAGATTATGTTTCGATTGTGGTACCTACATATCTTCCTCATTTATTTTGATTCCTTACATCATATTCTATAGTATGCATATACTGTAATATATTTCATACACCCTTTATTGATGGACAATTGTTTTCAACCCTGCTTTATTACAAATAACGTTTCACGAACATTTATAAAGACATCTTTAAGTAAATACACAAATTTTTACAAACTTTATTTCCAAAAGTTAAATTAGTATAAAAGGTATAAATTAACTATTGCATAGTTGCATAGTGAAGCATATCTGAGTTTTCAACCCTCCCTTATTCGTTCAGTGAAAGGCTTTCTGCAGGCCAATTATTCATGACATGGGCTTATCTTTACATCACAAATAAATGAGGTAACATTTTATTTTATATTAACTTTGAAATACTTGTGAGAATGTCAATTCTATCACTGATTGCTTTCTTATTTGGCACAAAATAGTGTCAATAGTTAATAAATTAGTATTTGCTTTGCTTTGCTATATACTAATTCAAGCCTATTTTTCTGTAAAATTTCCAAAATATTAACTCTTTTGAAATATATTATGCACTAAAATATGAAATATAATGTAGTAAATTATTTTGAAAACTATAAAAATATAATTAAATTACAAAGGCACATATAGAATTACCTAACATTTAAAGTTTAGACTCTTCATTTCCTTAAAATGTTTACTTTTTTCTTGTACTTTCCTTGCAAGTGTGCACCCATTTTAGACACAGTAGCCTGAATCCACACCAGTTTTGTTTTCATTAAGAAAGTAAAATAAGGCCTGGCTGGTGTGGCTCAGTTGTTCAGCATATAGTCACAAACCAGGAGGTCTCAGTTTGATCCCCAGTCAGGGCATATGCCTGGGTTGTGGGTGTGCAGGAGGCAGAAGATGATGATTCTCTCTTATCATTGATGTTCCTATCTCTTTCTCCCTCTCCCTTCTTCTCTGAAATAAATAAAAACACATATATTTTTCTTAAAAGGTGAAATAAGATTATTAGAAACTATTAGGAGTAAAACCCAAAATTATATGGAAAGTAGCAGTAAATTCAGTTGGTAAAACATGTTGTTATTACGTTAGGACAGTACCTCAGAATGATAACAGAAACTGGTGAATTTTTCAGAATAATATATGTGCTAAAAAATATAAGAAAGATGTGTTAGCTTGGGTCCTCTGAGAAGCAGACATCAACACAGTATTAATTGTGCAAAGATTCTTTATTATGCAAAAGGGTCATTGTATATCTGGATACAAGGCTTTTGCTACATTTATTTAGAGTGAATATCTTTTCCCAGTCCGTGGTTTGTCATTTCATTTTTTAAAGATTTTTTTAAAAATTGCTTTCTAGAGAGAGGATAAGGAAGAGGGAGAGAGAGGAAAAGCATCAATGTGAAAGCATAACATAAATCAACATTGATCAGCTGCCTCCTACTGTGGATCAAGCTCACAACACAGCTGTCAACCCAGTGGCCTGAACAGGAATCAAACCAGCAACCATTTGGTGGTGCACAGAATAATGCCCAACTAACTGAGCCACACTGGCCAAGGCTCTTTTTATTTTCTTAATGGTGTTCTGTAAAAAATAGACAATTTCAAATTTTATGTGCTGTTCTTTTACCAATTTTCCTTTTATTGCTACATGTTGTGCTCTGTCTAGTAAATTGTTGATTTTCCAGGAGGGTGGGTATTTTCTACTGTGTTCTAGAAGTTTAAAAATATTAGCTCCTACTTTTAAGTGTATAAACCATTTTTAATTAGTTTTTGTGTAGCATGTCAATGTTCGTTTTCCCCATATGGATATCCCAGCACCATTTGTTGAAAAGACTTTACATATAACTGAACCAGCATAAAGCATTTGGCTGAGGAGCAAATAAGTGGGAGTTGAAATCTTAAGTATGCTTCACTATGTAACTATGCAATAGTTAAGGTATGCCCTTTATAATAATTTAATTTTGGTGACTTGCAATGATTGATTTTTTAATATTAAACCAACCTTGCTTTCCTAAGATAGACCCCACTTAGTTATAATGCATTATCTCTATATAAACATTGTAGACCTTAATTTTCTAGTTTATTTTTGTGTTTATATTCATTATAAATATTGATCTATAATTTTTTTGTGTGTGTATTTTTTGGTGAGCTTTGGTGAATATGCTAAGGCCCTACATTGATATAGAGGAATGTAAGCATATAGAACCACATTCCATTTTAAGAAAGATACATACTTTAAATGTTGACTAGTAACCACCAAAAATGTTGAGAGTATTTATTTTATAAAAAAAGAAAATAAACACTATAGCTTCAACAATAACCTCAAATAATTAGCAAAGAGGGGAGAAAAAATGGAAATAAAAGAAATTGAAAAGAGGTTTTGTTTAAGCAGTCTTATTTCTTGAATTAGTGCTCCCATTCTTGTATAAACTAATGTCTTTCTTCTTAATGAGTCTACAAGGAAATACTACCAAGTATTTTATCATCAAACTCTCCTTATAAATCCTAAATTGCCTATCTCAGTATTTGAGAAATGGTATGTGCTCAGGAAAGCTGCTTTGATTTTTCTCAAGGTTAAACACTTTGTTAGTAAATGTCTAGTAACAGGGGAGGAAAGCAAATAGCATATTCTCTCATTAGGATCATATGCATTGCATATTTTCATTCAATTCTGATAATTCTTCCCTAATGAACCATAAGTGACTTTCATTGAAACACAATCTATCTTTAATTAGTATTTTTGAATTGAAGCGATTCTCATTTTATAAGTTGACTGTGGAAATACCTTGTGGACATTTGAGTAATATTTTAATTTAAAAACATAGTCATATGAAAGACATACCTCCTATCTTGGATAATTACCTGCTGTTGATAATTATCTATCCATACTGAAAAAAAAAGTTTTTTGTTAGTATGCTTATGTCATGGCAGATAAAAATCATAAGCAAACAATTACCTAATAATGTAATGAAACTCCTCCTTTCACTTTATTTTCTTAACCTATATACTAGTATACCTTTGAACAAAAAGAAATCACTTTTTAGTATAGTCATAAGTGCCTACTATTACAAGAAATGTTTAAATATTTCAAAATGTAAATTTTTAAGTCAGTGCTTTTCTCTGAAATTTAAACTCACTGCTCACTTTATATTTTCACATGACTATTGATCTAAGAAAAGATTTCTCAATTAGTAAAAATTATTTTACAAAATATATATTAATCCGAACCCCATTTAAAAAGTTCACTAATCATTTCCATATTTAAGATCACTGTAGAAGACCATTACATACAATAAAATAGCAATTGAGTAAAAATCTGCATGCAGTAAGTTCACTCAAGCACAAGTGTGCGTGCAGCACTGCTTCATTTCTGAGTCTGTTTGTGAAGGTACCAGAATACCCAAATTGTACCCCAGAGCCTCTGCTATATTGTACCACACAGAGCCATGTAAGTCAGAACCATGTTTACATACATAGCTGCATACAAGTGCAAAAATATGAGTG
The DNA here is from genome assembly GCF_014108245.1 of Pipistrellus kuhlii. Lineage (NCBI taxonomy): Eukaryota > Metazoa > Chordata > Mammalia > Chiroptera > Vespertilionidae > Pipistrellus > Pipistrellus kuhlii. The sequence goes on along the minus strand of NW_023425405.1, from coordinate 23,844,162 downwards.
CATGTATATGCTTCACAAAATTTTTAATTCCTAGCCAAGTTAAGTTTAAAAATCCTTCATATAAAAAATAGAAATAGCACTTGCTTTAACCTTTCAGGATTTGCTGCAAAGTGTCTGATAGATAGCCAAGCAACATCTTACCTTTCCCCAAATGTACAGATGCAAGTACTTTTAATAAATACCAGTTCCTATTCATAAGGAAACTTGAATGTGTTGCTTTGAGTGCTATTATTTTTAGACTAGAGGCCTGGTGCACAGATTCATGCACATTTAAAGGAAATTAATTAGAAGAAATATTTTAGAGGCTGAGGAGGGACTGCAGGACTGTGGAAGGTTGGTTCCAGGGCATGTCTGTCTTGCCCAGTCCCAATTAGGGTCAGCCAGCCAGGGAGGGACCCCATGAGGTGGGAAGAGACTGTGAGAGGGCTTCAGGATGTGTCTGGTCCCCCTTGCCCAGTCCTGATCTGATGGACCCCAGCAGTAAGCTAACCTACCTGTTGGAGCGTCTGCCCCCAGGTGGTCAATGTCCCTTCATAGTGACTGCTCAAAAGGATGAATGAACAGTCAGACACTTAGCATATTAGGCTTTTATTATATAGGATAAGATTTTATTCTATAGGATAAGAAGTGATTCATTACTGTTTCTTCAAGGTACAATACACTATGATGCAAAAGTTACCAAAGTACCAAATCTTTTCACTTTCACTATCATTAGGAAAGGTCCAGATATAGCTTTTTTACTTTATTTTAATTAATTAATTTATTTTTAGAGATTTATAAAGAAAGAGAGAGACAACAATTTGTGGTTTCACTTATTGATGCATTCATTGATTAATTCTTGTATGTACTCTGACCGGGGATTAAACATGCAACCTTGGCATATGGGGACAATAGTCTAACCAACTGAGCCAATTGGCCAGGGCCCATTGCTTCTTTAATGTTACAAAATCTGAACATTATGTTTGGAATATAACCTAGGATTTAAGTGAAGGACTTATTTAATATATTAAATATTTTCAAAATATAAATTAACACTTAAAGTAGAACATTAATTAAAAGAGATTAAATTTTTTAATATGAATGAGTAATACAAATCCTAATGGTAGGGGGAAAGAGTTATATCTTGTATGATGTCATAGACTTTGTCCCAGATCAACTATTTTATGCTTACTTTCCCCAATACCTTAACTGATAAAATAGGCATGTTAGGCTTATCCACAAGAGGATGCTTTACAGGATGAATAATTAAAAGGGTTAGTACATGCTTTTTAATTAGAATGGTCACACATTGCCAACAAATAATAACCCCTTTATTCAAAATCAAAGGCCCAGAGGTTAATTGATTTGCCAAGGTCTCAAACATTATCATTATGCATCTATATGCAGATTGCTAAATACATTTACCTTTTAAATATTTATGAGGCACCCGAGTTTCAAAATCCTGTAAGTGATATACTAGTAAAACTATAGGTTTTTCATTTAATCAGATGTAATTTTGTCCTTCGGTCATTTCATGTTGACAAATGAGACAATGTAATGTAACCCTGATAACTGTGCTAAAGAAGAAATACCAGGGGCACAGAATATTTCAGCTGTGTTCACGTTTTTAAATGATCTCTCTAAATGTCAATATTCTCTTTGATTATAGTTTTAAATTAGAAGGTACTCATAGTTACCTCATGCATAGAGATAGACTCACCATCTCTGAGTGTCAGAAATTTAGGCTTAATTAGAATACTATTATTAATAGCAATTATATTCTAGTAGAAGACTTTACTCTTTACTAAATGCTTTCTGTCAAATATATCAAATAAAGCAGTTTTATAAAATTAAACGGCACTTGAGAAAGCAGCCCATTATATAAGATAATCACTAATTTTTTTGGATTCTAAGATCTACTTAAGAAAATAAAAGATTAAGAAATTTGTGAAAATAAACTACAATGGATATCCACATAATAAAAAAATAAGGAAAAAAAACTTCAGCCCACCATTTATTATCAATGGTTAGAGTGGGAGCTGGTAGTCAATGAGAAGAGAGAAACACACACACACACACACACACACACACACACACACACACACACAAATGCCAATATGCATCATGGTTGTTCACCTTTTTGTCTTTCAGAAGTCTTTATTGTTCTGGGGCTAATTCTATCTTTATGACTCTGATATATTATATTGGACCAAAAATACCACAATGTATTATATTTTATGTCTCAAGAAATATTTTGTATTTGTTTAAACAAATACCCTAGCTCTAGCTGATTGCTCAGTTGGCTGGAACGTCATCCCAAGCACCGAAAGGTTGTGTGTTTGATTCCTGATCAGAGCACATTCCTAGGTGTCATGTTCTATCCTCAGTCAGGGTGAGTACATATGGGAGGCAACCAATCAATCCAACCAATCTCTCTCTCTCTCATATAGAAGTTTCTAGCTGCTTCTCTCTCTCAGTCTCTCTCTCTCTTTCTCTCTCCCTCCCTCCCCCTTTTCCTTCATCTTTAAAATTTATGTAAAAACATAAAATTGGATGAAGATAAAAACAAACAAACAAAAACATACAGATACTCTAAATAAACTTAGGTATTTATTTATTTAGAAAACCTATTTAAAACTAAGATACCTGGCTAATATGTTTATTTCCATATACTAGTATTTTAATATAGCATCTTCTTTTCTCTTCAGTCTTCATAGAGATGATTACAAGTAAAATATCTTCCAGGTAAGTATGCTCCTCTCTAGTTTATGGGCTTACTGGAATGTACAGGCTGTTTTAGAACTTTCCTTAAACCAAATACTAGTAGTATATGGCATAGTGCCTGGCACATGGTAGGCTCTCGACATACAGAAATACCCTTGTCTCTAGTCACAACCTTTATCAGCCTCAAATCCTTGCCACAGACTCCTCCTCTTAGTTTATAAACATGTTCAACTTTTTCTAACCTATAAAAAAGAAAAGTAAGAAAACATCCTCCCTATTTTAAAACAACCTTCTTGACTACCCCATCTTCTCTCTCTTCCTCTCTCTTCCCCCCTTTTCACATCCCCATTTAATTTTTAAAGTATTATAAGCACACCTTTATATTTGAATTAGTTGTAATCACTATGAAAGTAGTAGAGACTGTATCTTTTTTAATCCCCATTGTTCATTGTATCCTTAGTACAGTAAGAGTAAGCTTTATAAAGATTTGTTAAATAAGTGAGTTCTCAACATATGCTTGTATTAAAGTGATTTTTCTAGGTATTTTTCTATATAAAATCCTGTTTTAAATTTTGGCCATGAACCCACCTCTGAAGGGCTAATGCTCTTGCAGTAACTGACTCTGCTCCCCCGCTGTATGCTGTTTTTCCTAATATTTCTGACTTTGTTTTTGTTTTTTTATTTTTGCTTTCATTTTTTCCTAAGTTCAGCCTGTCACCTAAATTTACTCGTAGATGTTTCCCTTGGATTTTTCATTGGCTCTTTGTTCTCTTTCTATTGGCTCACTGAGTAACCACATACAATCTTTTCCTCTCCATTGATCATGCATGGTTTATGGCACCCATAGCTCTGTTTTTAGCTCTGATCTTTCTCTAGAGCTTGAACATCCAATTTCTATCTGGTACACACCCATCTAGATATCCATTTTTGTTTCAAACCTGTGGACTCTGATCTTTTCATTTTTGTTCTTTACAGACAAGAAATTGCAAGTTTCCTTTGATCTTCATCAGCCCTCTCCACTGTTCTGGAGTGAACCAGAGGTGGAGTTAGAGTATGCAAGGGGATGGGTATGTGGCATACTTTTCTCTAAATTGTTCCTTAAGAGATTGCTTATGCCTGAGCTTTGAAAATTATTTAGAAAAACATAGTTTATGGTAGATTTCTCATTCTAAATCCTAGATTGCAGACATTCTTTTCTAAAATATCTATATCTATATCTATATCTATATCTATCTATCTATCTTAAAACTACTCTATCTACTATCTATTTATCTGTCAAGAGAGAGAAATAGAGAAGGAGAGAGGTATATGGATACTGATATAAACATATTAACTTTCCCATGTACTATAAACCCAGAAGATAAAGTTGAAGTCCTCTAAATAAAATTAATGTAATAATCTAGATATTAGCCTTATAGAATAACATTACTGCATCAAAAGAAAAGCTGGATAGCATGAAAAAGTTAGGATAAAATTGTTTTTCTATAAACATTATTTTTTCTATCCCAATAATTATTCAACAAATATTTTACTGTCTCTCATGTATTAGAGACTATTATTGCCAGTCACTCAGAATATACTAGTTTTAAAAAAATCCCAGCTCTTACAAAGTTTAAATTCTAGATAAACAAAACAAAACAAAATATGTAAATAAATTATATAATACAATGAAAAGCCATAATTGCTGTGAAATTGTTCAGAGAGTAGAGTAATTGGATGGTGATTATGAGTGCTTGGGAATAGGTGTATGTAGACAACAGAATTAAAAATAATGTGTTAGATTGTTTTTATTGGGAAAGAAACATTTTTGCAAATACATGAACACAAGTGAGAGTTAGTCAAAGAGGTATATGAGGAAACAATATTCTGAGTAGATGAAATATCCAGTTCAAAAACCCTAAAGCAATGGGATTTCTGTAGTGTTCCAGGACAAGTTGCCAGTACCTGAGTAAATAAGGAGAGGAGTAGTTGAGATAAGAGAAGAAACAGGGAATCAGGGAAACAGGGAATAGAGCCTTTTAAGCAACAATAAGGACATTGGCTTTTACTCTGAATAAAATGGTGAATAACTGCAGGGTTCTGAGCAGCAGAGTGGTTACATGATCTGACTTATATACATTTTTTTAAAAATTGTGGTTGATTGTGCATAAGGGGGCACTGATAGAAATAGAGAGGTCAGTGGAAATTCTTATAATCATTGAAGAAATAGGTGGTATCTCAGACCAGAGGGGCGATGAGTAGTAAGATTTTGGAAATACTTTCAAGGTTGAGCAATAGGATGTTCTAATAGATGGTATATGATATATGAAATTAAAAAAGGAGTCAATAACAATTCCAATTTTTTGTACTAATCACCCATAATAGTGGAGTTAAAAGCAAATGAGCTATAGAGAAGAGAAATATCTGCTTTAAAAGACTGGAATCTCTAGGAAGTGAGTGAGTGAAGATGGAAAGAAGAGAAAATCAGAGACTGATTTCTGGAGTATTCCAACAGTTAAAAAAAAATCCTGGTTACAAGGAAATGGAAATCCCGGTTACATCTGAAATGGAAAAACAAATTAAGTATGCAGAAACCCAAAAGAATGTGGTTGGTGCCCAGAAACTGCAGAAAGTATATATGAAGGAGGAAGAGTTCAACTCTATTAGATTGTGAAGGCAGGTGAAATACAATTGTGAATGTGAGAGTTAAAGGCAGATTCAAGTGGTATGAGAATGAAAGATAATTGAACAGAGCAAGTCAAAACATTTCTTGAGAATTTTTTGAAACAAAAGAGAACAAATGAATAGACCCTGTCGGGGATCAAGATGGTTTTTCAAAGTCCAAAATATGCTAAAGAGAAGATCTAGACTGAAGATGAGATGAGATGTAATGAGATGAGATGAGATGAGATGAGAAATAAAGGAGACTTTCTAAAGTTGTGCCTCAGAATAGGTCACATGAGATAGGATTTAATGCATGAATGTGGGATGGGCTGTTAAGAGAGGCAGGAATGTAAAGTCTAGGCATCTCATCTTGGGGCTCTGCCACCCTTGACTGGCAGAGAGAGGAGTAGAGAGTATGGGGCTTTATGTAAGCAAAGTGACTAGCCTCTACATTCCATTGGCTGCAAAGAGTTACATGCTGTGCCTAACTGCAAAGGAGGCCACAAATCAGGCTGTGTGACCAGGAAGAAAGGTCCTGGGCTTGGTGATCTCTCCCACATCAGAAATTCTAACTGATTACACAACCAAAATATAATGAATAAAAGAGAAAAAAAAGAACATTTATGATCCTATCAACCTTAATATATATCCTAATTTAATTATTTTACTCTATGGGAAGATCTGTTGGTAATTGCTATTCTGAAATAATATATTCTACAGTACAATTTCCTTCTACTTACACTTAAATAACTATTTTATCAATAATGTGATTTGAGAAATGACTTTAATTTTGTGATCCATTTGACTTGATTATTCTTTAAATAATAGAGTTCTTCCAAATTATAGTTAAGGTCAATAAGAAATAAGAGTACATTAATATTTAAGTGATCATAATATATTAAATAAATGTTATATGTTTTTTTCCTTGTCATATGAGTGGGTTTTTATTAGAGAATTGAAGTTGGATTTAATTTCAATTATATACTTACAAGGCAACTACAGGGTATGGTTAGGATTGGTATAGGCATTGAGTTTGGTGCCTGGGTAAGGTGTCAGGGTCAGAATTAGAGCTAGGGTTTGATTTTAGTGATTAAAAAAAATAATCTCCTTCAGTACCTGTAGGATTTAATGTATGATGCTGTACTGGTCTTATTCTGTTAACACATGTGTTTCTGATCTACTAAGAAAGGAGACAGATCATGTTCTTGGTTCCCATATTCTATTTTGGAGATTCTCTTTAAAACAAGATCTAATGTAATTTTCAAACTTTTACATTTACACTCAATCTCAATTGCTCTTAATATCATTTCACATATTGTATCTGAATCCATGTACTATGTCAGCATTTTGGTCTTTTTTTCCCCTGAAGTTTTCTTCTGATATGCAAATGCAAAACTTGTATAGCTTTCATGAGTTCATTTTTAGAGAGGCACCTTCAAAATACCTTTTTCAATGTTGGCTTCTCCCTGATTTTCCAAATGTATAAGGGTTGAAAGGCATTTATGCAGGCCTGTACGACATTATCCTATCTGATAAAAGAGCAATATGCAAATTAGCCATCACTCCACTATACCAACAAGCCACTCCCACCAAACACGCCCACAAGTCAATCAGAGCAAGTATGCAAATTAACCCAACCAAGATGGCTCTAGCCACAGAGAGCAGGAGGGAGGCTTGGGTTTCCCTGGCAATGGAGGAAGCAAAGCTTTCCAAATACCCTGGCAGGCCAAGGCTCTACTCCAGGTTACAAAATTTCAACTGTAGAAGATAAATAAATCCCAGATACCAGGGCCTCCACTTGGGTCACTGGGGGGCATGGCCAGCCTGAAAACTACCACAGGCCCCTTGCCCAGGCCATCCCACGCCTAAAGGGAACCCCCACTCTGATCCGGGACACCCTTTAGGGCAAGCCAGCTGGCCCCCACTCATGCACTAGGCCTCTATCATAGCTAATAAAAGAGTAGTATGCAGATTGACCATCACTCCAACACATAAGATGGCTGCCCCCATGTGGTCAAAGATCCTGCCCCCATGTGAACACAAGATGGACACCATAAGATGTCCAACTGTCAGGGGAAACAATTGGGAGGGACCAAGGAGGGCAGTTGGGGGCGATCATCCCTGCAAGGGAGGGCAGTTAGGGGTGATCAGGCCAGCAGAGGAGGGAAGTTGGGGGCAAACATGTTCGCAGGATAGCAGCTAGACATCAATCAGGGTGACATGGGAGTGGTTAGGGGATTATCAGGCTGGCAGGCAGAAGTGATTAGGGGCAATTAGGAAGGCAGGCAAGCAAGCAGTTGGGAGCCAGCAGTCCTGGATTGTGAGAGGGATGTCCACCAGGATTGGATCTAAACAGGCAGTCTAACATCCCTCAAGGGGTCCCAGATTGGAGAGGGTGCAGGCTGGGCTGAGGGACACCCTCCCCCCAATGCACAAATTTTGTGCACCAGGCCTCTAGTATAAAATAAATAATGTTCAACAAAATCTATCCAAAGGAGAGGAATATTAAGCAATAAGTTTAAATTATCATAATAAAAATGTCAAAAACTAGATTATGCCTTTTATAAATATGACTATCTTGAGTGGACAATATTTTTAAATACAGGGTCGTTAACAATTTTAAAAATAGATCACTTTATGTAAATTAATCTTAGAGTTGGTAGGGAAAAGTAGAAAATATTTATACTCGTTTTACAGAAAAATATATACCTAGTTACCCTAAAATATAAATCTATTTCTCACTCACTGAGGCATGTTCTTTTTGATATCTGAGGAGAATAAATGAATGCAGATAATTTGTAGATTATATTTGTCTGAAAACTCTTTCCAGAGAATAATAAGTACACTTCCATCAAGAGGAAGCTAACCAATGTAGATCTGGGGGATTTTTCCAGAATAAGCTCTAACTGTGATTTACTTTCTTCAGTCTCAGCTCACAGTGCCCCTTCCTACGGATGTTTTCAAAATACTGAATTGTTCAAAGCTAATTTAATGTGACTTATTTCTTTCCACTTTCAAATTCACGTTGATAAGTGTGACTTGGTATTTTGGAGTTCTACATGCCTCAGGGTACAATCCAGGAATTCAACAAACTACTATCACCCCTTTCACCCTAAAAATCCTGTGGAATGTATATCGTTTGAAAATGTCATGTTTATACATGACATAGTATTATTTTTAATACATGAATAGTATTATTTTTCTTGTTGGTTTTTTTTTTTTTTTTTTTAGCAACAAAACTAAGCATAAAAGAAGTTGCATTGACCTTTATTTCCATCAGGATCAGTCCCAAGTGAATACTGTATTTTGATAGCTGGGGTAGGGGAAAGAAGTGGAGATTTTTCCTTGTATCCCACCTCCTCCTGTCAATTCAGGCAGCTCCTCATTGCACACTGTCCCTCACGTGGTTTCTTTTCTGAACCACTTAAGAATAAGTTGTATATCATGTCCATTTACTGCATTTGTAATTTATTTTCCCATAACTTATCACATTCAATCTCTAATTACTTCAGGACATAAGCTCTCATCCAGTTACTGTGACAGAGACAATTAAACATATTGATGTAGGTTTCAACATCCAAATTAAGGAAAGTACATTTACATACATTCAAAAGGCATCTGGGTTTGAAAGAATGCCCTGTTTAAACACCAATAAAAAATTGTTTATAATACTGTATTTCAAAGGAAATTAAAAAAAAAATAGTTCATTTCCTCTAGAAATAAAATTGAACTTACAGAAAACTAGGATGAATAGGGTATCAGACACTGTATACCCTCTATTCTTTATTCAGAATCTCCTATTTTGCTTGTTGCTGTGTGTTTTATGATTCTTTTTCTGTTCCTCTCCTTCTCAGAACACACACACACACACTCTCTCTCTCTCTCTCTCTCTCTCTCTCTCTCTCTCTCTCACACACACACACACACACACACACACAATTTTCTTTTCTGAACCACTTAAGAATAAGTTGCATATCATGTCCATTTATTGTATTTTTATATACTTTTAAATATGGAGATAAGTTAAGAACTGTATAATTATATTTTATCAAATATCAATGTTAAATTTCCTGAAATTGATAACTTTATAATCAACCTTCCATATCCCAATTTTGTCCACTGACCCAATGATGCCTTTATAGTATTTTTTCCCATCAGGATAGGATGCAAGGAAGGATTACATAGTTCCTGTTGGTGTCATTTTTACAAATCTCCTTTAACCTAGAATAATTCCTTAGCTTTTCATTGCCTTTCATCAAATTGACAGTTTTGAAATGTACCCTATCCCATTCATTTTTAGTAGAATAGTACTCATAGAATATTCTCATTTTGGGTTTAAGTTATGTCCCCATAATAGATTCAATCCATTTACACAGTCTTAGTGGGATATTACCAGCATGATGTTGAGTCCTCAATCATCACATCTGGAGGCAAACAATGTTTATCTGCCTCTCACTAGGGATTTTTATTTTGATCAAGGTGTTGTTTAATTTCTGGGAGACACTTTAAGAACATACACATACTCTACATATCATACAAATCCTTCTAATACCCTAGTTTTAATGTACATTGATGTCACATGCCAGACTGGTATTTACTGTGACTTTCTTATTTCAGCATGCCTTCCACATTTATCACTCAGAATTAGGCTTCTAATTAAGCAAGAGTCTTGTCTTCTCACCTACTTTATCTACCTATTTATTACATCTATCTATATTTCCCCAATATCTATCTACCTATCTATCTACATATCATCTCTACAGATTTAGGATGCCTATTACTTCTAAAGGTTGTAATTCATTACTGTCCTTAATGTAAATATATATATATAATTGATTTCAGAGAGGAAGAGAGATATAGAAACACCAATGATGAGACAGAATCATTGATCGGCTGCCTTCTGCTCATCCCCACTGAGGATCAAACCCACAACCTGAGCATGTTTCCTGACTGGAAATCAAACTATGATCTCCTGGTTCAGAGGTGGAAGCTCAACCACTGAGAAACACTGGCTGGACACCTTAATTATTTTTATGCTCAACTTCTCCAGATATGGCCAATATAAATTTTTCTAACTAGATCTTGTAACATTTATGTCATTAATTATCATTTCTGTCTTTTGTTCTGATATGAATAGATGTTTCAAACTTAAGTTGTACCTTACTTGACCAAAACCTAATATATTTTCCCAAGCAGATCTGATTCCTTTTAGTGGATAATGATATTAGTAACTAAGGCCTGCACTAGGTATGCTCATCACTACTGGAATGTCTTGTTGCTAGACTCAGTTAATAGGCAGAGGCAGGAAATAAATAAAGAAATAAAGAAATTAAATTGCATTTAACATATGTGTAGCTTTATATACACACAAGTACATATTTATATCAAATACTTTTAATGAGTTCCCTTCTTATTTTTGCCTATTCCCTGTATATTTCTTACTTTCTTCATAGTAAGGACCAAGGCTCCTGATACTATCAACACATTTACTCATTTGCTCTATATATTCTATATTTAAATATTTTCAGAATTGCTTCAACAGTATATACATATTTTTCACTGCTTTTCCTTTAATAAAAGTTAATACACAATAAATGTTCTTTGCCTTTTTCTTTTTCCATTTAACAAAATATCCAGGAAATCTATCCCACACCAACCCACAGAGCTATTTCTCAGGATTCTTTACAGCTGCAGGGTATCCATTTACATATAGAGCCTAGTTTACTCACCAGTCTCCAGGATTTGGTCACATGAGTGGGTTCCAATATTTTGTCACAAAAAATAATGCTGTGATGAATAAACTATGCATATGTGTTTTCACACTATTAAGCTGTATCTTTAGGGTAAATTCCTAGAAGTTTGATGGTTGGGCTGAAGAATAAATACATTTATAATTGTTATGTGAGTTATCTATTCATAGTTTTTGCCCATGTTCTATGTTTCCTCCATTTTAATTGGGGGACACTTTAGACATGGAATGTTATCTATTATACATACATGGCAATTGTAAGAATAATATTGAAATAAATTTGATAAGTTTAGAAGTTCTACTGGCAACTAAGGAAAACAATCTAGGTTTTGCTCCATATTGGTGTAATTGCCGGTTCCTATGCAAGTGATCTGCATGTCTATTTTTTTTTAAATATATTTTATTGATTTTTTTTTATAGAGAGGAAGAGAGATGGATAGAAAGTTAGAAACATCAATGAGAGAGAATCATCGATCAGCTGCCTCCTGCATACCCCCTACTGGGGATGTGCCCGCAACCAATGTACATGCCCTTGACCGGAATCAAACCTGGGACCCTGGGACCCTTCAGTCCGCAGGTCAATGCTCCATTCACTGAGCCAAACCAGTTTCAGCTGCATTTCTATTTTATATGTGCTCATCTGTGTTCAAGCCAGAGGCACTGCAAGTCAGATATGGTGCTTCTTTAGAAATACTATCTTCGTTAGCAAGTAATAGGTGGCAATACCCCAGCGATCCATGTGTTAAGTGTGAATAGAGCCATGTACACACATAAACCGTGAACTTTACAAAAACACTGAAATAATTCCCCTACGTGTTGTGAGTAGGTGTTTAAGGTCCTTTGCTAAGTCCTCTAGTTATTCCCTTTGCCTAGCCCACTGCTGTTCTCCTGCAATTATTTTTGGTATTAGAGAGCAATTCTAATAATATAGCTTCTAGTTTCCTCCAATTCCTCCTCCTCAGAGCTGGGCCTTCATTTCAAGTCTAATTATATGTCTTCTAAGACTTATTTTAATATAAACAGAGAAAAGTGCACATCAACACACAGCTTGATGACCTCCTCACATGTAACAAGCACCCGACTCGGGAAACAATTATCCACACCCTGAAAGCCTTCCTCAGTGTTCCCTTCCAGCCTCCACCTTCCCACAGAGAAAAGCATCACCCAATACAGGCTTTGCCTGTTGCATTTTGTACAAATGAGCACAGAATATACACTCTTTTGTGCCCTGCATCTTCCTGTTGCTTACATTTCACAGCCTGTGCCGCCATTTGCCACTTGGCCTTGATGAGGTCAGAAGCCCGTCTATGGTGTAACTGGATTATCCACACTGACCCAGCACCCAGCATTTGGCATTAGCTTCTTGAGATTTCACTTAGGCATTCCCAAGCTGCCACTAAGTCTGAGGGGAGAAGAGCTGCTTCCCTGGCCAGCATTCCCAGCCTCCTCCTTTCCTCCTTCCTGCTGCAACCTCTCCCTGTTCAAACCCTGAGCTTTTTCCCAAATGCCATTTCGACACTTTACTTCTCCTTTCACTATGTGTAGGTGTGAGGCACATTTGTCAGTAGGCATTAGATACATATAAATCAAGTATAAACATTATTATTTTTTAAATGTGCACCCAATTATTATTACATATTCCTATGTCCACTAAATCCCATAACTCTGTCAATCTGTTCACAAACATTTACTAAGCACAGTCAATGCACAAGGCACTGTCCTAGGGGGTGAGACCCAACCTTTTATCAAGACAAATAAACCCTTCTGAGAACTTACATGTAATCACCCACTGGTATATCTTTTTAAATCTGGTATAACGGAAAAAGCAAAAACTTTGGGGATAGAGAAACTAGGGAACAAACTTGGTCTCCCATCTTTCAGAAATTTTTCACAGTATTTGACAGAGAGTACTTATCAGGTAGATCCTGGGTAGATGGTAGTATTAGCAGTAGAGTTCAAACTTAGTCAAAATGCCTAACACCCATGCACGGCAATTGCATCAGTGGTAAGTAGAAGAGATTTCATTAAATATGCATGGGTTTTATATAACTTGGGTGAAGAGTAATAGTTACATTTTAGTAAGAGTTGAGTGTGCAGGCACATGTGTGTTTATTTCATTATCAGTTAATGCAACTCCAATCATAAAGTAACTAGAGGCCTGGTGAATGAAATTTGTGTATGGGGGGGGAGGATGGAAGTTGGAGGCAACCAGGCCAGCAGGGGAGAACAATTGGGGGGGACCAGGCCTGCAGGGGAGGGCAGTTATTGATGGCCAGGGATGCAGGAGAGGGCAGTTATGGGCAAACAGGCTGGCAGGGGTGAAGTTAGGCATCAATTAAGCTGGCAGGCGAGTGGTTAGGGGGTGATCTGACTGGCAGGCAGAAGCAGTTAGGGGCAGTCAGGAAGGCAGGCAGGCAAGCAGTTGGGAGCCAAAAGTGCTAGATTTTGTGAGGGATGTCTGACTGCCCATTTTGGCCCGATCCCACCGGGCAGTGGGGCATCCCTTGAGGGATCCCAAATTGGAGAGTGTGAAGGCTGGGCTGAGGGAACTTCCATCCTCTGCTGCCCTCCCTTAAAGGCTTGATCACCCCCCAACTGCCCTCCCTTATAGGCCTGGTCCCTCCCAACTGCCCTCACCTGCTGGCCAGCTTGTCAAGGCCATCTTGTGTCCACAAGGGGGCAGGATCTTTGACCACATGGGGGCAGCCATCTTGTGTGTTGGAGTGATGGTCAATCTGTATATTACTCATTTATTAGCTAGAATAGGTGCATGGATGGGGGCCAGCTGATCTGCCCTGAAGGATGTCCCAGATGAGGGTAGGGGTTCCCTTGGGGCATAGGGTGGTCTGGGCAAGGGGTTGAGGTGGTTTACAGGCTGGCCATGCCTCCTGGAGACCCAAGCGGAGGCCCTGGTATCTGGGGTTTATTTATCTTCTACAACTGAAATTTTGTAGCCTGGAGTGGAGCCAAGCCTTTTGCTAGCTCCGTGGTAGCAGCCATTTCTGTTGAGATTTATGTATCTTCTATAACTGAAACTTTTTAGCCTTAAGCAAAGGCCTAGGCCAGCCAGGGTGTGCAGAATGCTTGACTTCCTTCATTGCTGGGGAAACCCAAGCCTGCCTTCTGCTCTCTGTGGCTGCAGACATCTTGGTTGGATTTATTTGCATGCTTGCTCCTGATTGGCTGGTGGGTGTGGCTGGTAGGCATGGCTTGTGGGTGTAGCAGAGTGGTGGTTAATTTGCATAATACTATTTTATTAGATAGGGTTATCTGATTTAGTCTTTGACTTTAAAATTAAAAAACAACATTAACATTACTGCTTATTTCAGGAAAAGCTAAAATGCAATATTCCTATCCCTATCCCAAGAATGAAACTGTCAAATTATAGATATTTAATCCTACACTGATCTTTTTATTTAATATATCATGTGACAAACCCGTTTTATATATAACTTCTGGTATCAGAATCACAAAATCTTTTTGAAGAAACAGGGAACTTGTATATTTGTTTGGTTCTGTTATCAAACACTGGCTTGTGCCTGGCTGAATGTAAACAGCCTGAATAACTTCAAGATAAAATCTCCCTCTTTTTCTGTGGCTCTCGGGCTATCACACACAGCTCTATTTTCCAATTTGTATACTATAACAAAACTGAACAATAACAAGCAGGACAGTCACTGTGAGGATGGTATGAACAATTGTGCCTGCGAAATGCATAGGGTGAATAATGCCTTTGCTGTGGGCAACTGGGCTTTCACGTAGGAAATGGTGGGATTGTGTTTCCTAACCTTCCCTGAAGAATACTGTGAGGGCTCAAGAATGAAACCTGCCTGTCTTCAAAAATAGATTCCATTACAGCCCAAATGAATTAGCAATTAAATCTCAAGATTGAATAGGACTGAGCTGTTTTATCTTTGAGTCCTTGAGAGAGCTTTCTTTGAATCTTTGAGAGAGCTTTTTTTCTTGTGAACAGAAGAAATGTCTGCAATAGTTTAGAATGCAGGTCCTCTAGAATCCCGTTTTTAATAAGTAAAACATCTCCAGGAATGAGATGATGTTCATAGTGCCAAATAGTGTTTATTTCAGAATAAACTACTACGTGAGATTTGAAAGTTTGGCATTTTTTAAAGGCCAAATAGTTTTCATGGGATGGGGTAAGGGGTTGATTTGAAAAACACACATTTAGCTTATTTGTTGCCCAAGTTTCTTTGCTGTCTTGCTCATAAATAAATGAATGCAGAGGGTCGTATATAATTAGTTATCAACCAATCTTTCATGGTTTGACCCAGGGATAATTTCTGAGTTCATGAGGAGCTATATACAACTCCTCTTAGAAGCTATTGTCTTTCTTATAAACCCAGTACATGTTCTTTATAATGTACACAACACTGCCACCACCATAGTGGCAATAATTAGATTTTAATGCTACAACTTTTTAAAGTGCTTTCTAGTACTTAGGTACTAGATGTTGAATTATATCCAACTAAAATTCATATGTTGAGATCCAAACTCCAACATAAATTGGGTACCTCACAATGTTATCTTATTTGGAAACAGGGCCACTGCATATCCTAAGTACTAGTTACAATGAGGTCACACTGGGGAGATTGGGGCCTTAACCCACTAGGACTCCTATCTTTACAAAAAGAATATATAGTATATATGGCACACTATCACCTTTATGGGCAGCACATTATAGTTAAAATGTGGTGGTCACCACATTTCCTGTAGACTAGGGGTGTCGAACTCAATCAGAGAAGGGGCCAAAATCTAAAATCCAGCCTAAATCGTGGGCCGAATGGTTTACTGAACAGTCATAAACTGTCATTGTGATGGAAACGCAGCGGAGTGCAGTGATGACAGCGCGGTGCGGGCCACATTGCAAGGCCTGGCGGGACGGATTTGGCCCACGGGCCTTGTGTTTGACACATGTGCTGTAGACTGTGGAAGGCAGAGCTGAGGAGAACCATAATAGTAAAGACCAAAGGTTAATTAGTGAAGAAGTCCTGGTTTTAAATCCAGCTCCACTGTTAATTCACCATGTGCTTGCTCCAAGTAGTGTACTACTTCCTCTAATCTTTAATTTCTGCATCTATAGAATGGACTTCATCATCATCATCACCCACATGACTACATTTATGTTGTTTTGAAGACTGAGATAAAGCATATTGAACACATAATGAACCCTCAATAAGTGCTGCTTGCCTGATATTATTTATTGTTTGGTCCAGAGAGAGTTTCTGAACTGTTCTGCTCCATCCCAGGATAGAGTTTTTGTAGACTCCACTGCAGCTTCGTATTGATTCATGCCGATGTCAATTACAATAGACCCACTGTCTCATCAAAACATATCAGTAAAATTCATGGGAGAAATGCAGAAGCGTATCTCAAATAATCTTTCCACTTGGGAGCATGATATAATTTTCCTAGCAGCTGAAGTCTCTGTTTTATTTCTTTTCTAGGCCCCTGAAAAGGCACTGAGGGAAATGGAGTGAATAGGCTATCCATAAGACATCTTCTTACCAGGATAATAATACAAAATATAATTAAGCTAGTAGATTCAAGCTAACTAAATTTATTTGCTGAGGCATTTTAACACTCTATTAGTTCTTTCTCAAAGTCAACATGGTCTAAATTAGTTACTTGGCTAAATTGTGTGCATAAGTGAAATATAATGTGGAGATATCTTCACAATCAAGTGATGTACAAGCATATGGAAAATTGTATAAGATAACCAGGCTTTTTTTATATAGTCATTTTCCTCATAATTAGATTTTGTTATTCTCAAGGACAGATTTATCAGCACTTTTCTTGATGTTATTAAATCATTAATCACTAACGTGGTTCAGTGTTTCCTATTACTAAGGGTTGGAGTAGCGTTTTGATATTTGAAGTCTAGCACCACAGCCTACACTATCATGTTGGGTAAGTATTGTGTATGCAATAGAACTGCTTTCATTCAGTCAAAATAAGCAAGTGGTCCTTAGAGTAATGGGGCTTCTTGCTAAACCAATGACACAACAAAACAAGTATGTGGCTCCATATTGAGTACCGGGGTCAGTAGACCTGAATGTGTGCCTTGGATTTAAGTAACATCATGTCTCTCAGCTTCAGCCCATTTATCTTCAGAATGAGGTACTTCAATTCAATTGCACACTTTTAAACATCTATTATGTGCTTGGCAGTGAACTCTGTACTGTGACTATTACAGAGATGGGCCCTCGAAGAAGACATAAACTCCAACATCCTTCCAAAGTTGTATATCCACATGGTATCATTTAAACATTACCAATTCAAAAGATATGATTGCAAAGAATTTAAAGAAAGGTCAGATTTTTATCTGTAGGTCTGTAATAAAGAACTTGGAAGAGACCGGGTTATTTATGGTGTCTCACTATCCATTCCTATCTATTGCAGTAGAAGATTCTTTTGAGGGCATGACTTCCTGCTCCTCTTCTCTGAATGACCAACTCTTCACCTACTTAGCAACAATACTTAGTTCTTCAAGAAGCCTTTGTTGACCATGACCTTCAACCACTCTGAACGAGGCCTTTTCTGTTTCCCAGAACAACCAGTGCAAAGCTCTATCCATTAAGATACATATAGTTCTACACTGTAATTTTAAATTTATACAGTACTTAGCACTGCCACCCTAATTTTTTTTTGTCTCTAGAAGGCAGTCATTGTGTTTATCTTCAACTCTCAATAATTGGTAGCTACTCAGTGAGTGCCTGCTTGTCAGTTTATTCTCTTTTCCATAAATTGGTGTGCAATTTGCACTGTGAATTCTACTTTTTCTACTCCTGTGTTTTGGTTTGGAGACACAAAGAACAATTCTCATTTATCTTTCCCGTGAGAGCTTCTCAAATATTGAGAACACATTCTATCTTTAACACATATACGAATCATCTGTGAATATTGTTAAAATGCAGATTCTGATTTGAAAAGCATGGGAGGGTCTCTGATAGCGATGCTGATACTACTGGTCCACAGACATGCTTTGAGTATCTGACATTCAGAGGAGCCTCTTATTCTGTCTGCAGACTGTCCACTTGCTTGGCTAACCAGCATATTGCTCCCCACTCCCAGTCCTTTTTTGGGTTTCAGATACTCACAGCTGTGGTTTGAAATTTTAAATTAAAAAAATCCACAAATAGGCCAGCTGGCCTGGCTCAGTGGTTGAGCTCCTAGCTATGAACCAAGAGATCATGGTTCTATTACAGGTCAGGGCACCTGTCCAGGTTTCAGACTCGATTCTAAGTGAAAGGTATGCAGGAGGCAGCATATCAATGATTCTCTTTCATTACTGATGTTTCTCTCTTTCTCCATCTCTCTTCCACTCTGAAATCAATAAAAATATATTTTAAAAAATTTCCCCCCAAAATATTCATACATTTTATTTCCTTTTAAATTTTTTTCATTGTTTAAGATATTACAAATATTAGTATATGTGTCTTTCTTTTTTTTTTCGCCCACTGACCTTCCCCCAGCTCCTCTTACCCACCCACCCTTTCAGCATTTACCCTCCTCCTCCTACCCCCAGTGTCTTGCAGCTGTTGGCTGTGCTTATATGCATGCATACAAGTCCTTCCGTTGATCTCTTACCACCACGCCCCCTGCAACTCTCCCCTACCTTCCCGCTGTAGTCTGACAGTCTGTTCGATGCTTCATAAGTTTTAACCTGTGCACTGTTCCAAGTAGCATAATAAAATCTCACACCCTCCCAGTTCCATCTTGCCCAGAATGTGAACTAACTATCCAGACATGATTTATACTGTGATGCATGAGACTCCATGTGTCGGTGAATAGGATCATGACTCAAATGTCATAAATTAGATTAGCATTCCCAATTATTCTTAGAAATGAGTTAATAGTCATTTCAGGCTAAGAAGTACAGTTGTAATACAACACATATGCCAATGCATTAGTACAGAAAGGCTATTGTAGAGTAAAATAGCAGGCTATTTTGAATTTTGAAGGACAGAGTCAATGCAATATACTCTAGCAATGCACCTGGAAGTCTCACTTTTATCAAATATAATAGAGTGGTTAATAGGTGCCAGACATTTTTCTAAGCACTTCACGTAATTCAATGCCTGTAATCTCTATTGAGGGAGGTACCACTGCAGTGTAGTGAGGACTGTTATTAGTTGCACTGGACAGATGAGGAAACTGAGACACAGAAAGCTTAAGGAATCTGCCCTAAGTTACACAGATCTATGTAAAGGAAGTTTGATGATGGGCCTATTAGTCTGATTCCAGAGTGCATCTCAGAGCTGTTCCTTTCACTGCTTCCAGGAGCCATGGCCACACAATGTACTGGTTTCTCCCGCTCTAAATTCCCTTGTTAGGCATACTAATATTCCTCCAACTTCCACTAAGCTACCGCTTGAGCAGAGACATTCATCTTATATGGGGGAATTAATATTTTATTCAAAATATTTGTAGGAACCTATCTATCAATACTCCATAAAAACTGCATTCACTTGAAGTCATTTAGCCACATGCCACCTGAATCCAAGCTATCTCTAGTAATAATATTAGCATCCCTATTATTTGAGTCCAGAGTAAAATAAGCAACTAAGAATATTTGTATTCAGAGCCCTTTCCTTTCCAGAGAGCTTCCAAGCAATCAAATATTCTTAACATTCTAGAACAATGATTTCATATATCCTACTTCATCTCAGATTAAAATTGCACTGAACTGTGAACAATTATATTCTATATTTTATCGTATCTAAGAAACTTTATAATATACATTTAATCATTTTCCTTTACTTAACGTTGTATGCCATTATTATTATTATTAAAAACATCTGATTTTTCTATTCTAAATTTTTAGTAAAAAGCAAATACATAACCATGTTGTTGAGAATAGTTCTATTTATTTGGATATGTGTAGAATATTAAATGCTTCTCAAATTGGCACAAGACATAGTCTCATGACCTCTTAAAATAAGACTCTCACAATACAAATGTGAATTTAGGAAGGTGATCAAAATTCACTAGTAGAGGCATTACAGTATATGCAAAAGGATCTGCAATATCCTCTAGACTTATTAAAATTCATGAGACTTTTAAAATATCACCCAGCCTGAGAGAGGTGTAAACAGAAAAATCTATTTCAGAGAAATAAAAAGCTTAGAATAAATTCACCTTGAAAATGGTTTTCTTCTGTACAAATCCTAAAGTTTTTACCCCATTTATGCCAACAGTCATGTTAGAAAGGGTTTAATTCAGATAACTCCGATGTGTTTTATTTCTCAATAAGCTACTATAGTATTGATAAAATTTCTTCAAATGTGCCCACTGGGGGCTTTCCCTAATGACTGATGGCAGCTACAGTGCAGTTGTATTCATAAACAAGCAAAGAAAATTCCCATCAATTTCTGAAAAAGTGCTGTGTCAGTGTCCTAAGTGAAGTCAAAGATGTTATCATCTGATGGCAGCTATATGACCAAGACACCCGGATAGAGGTCATCTTAATTTCACATGCAGGAAAACATTCTAGATCTGTTTGAAAGAATCTCCATATACTACTGAACTGTGAAACAATGATGCTTCACCTTTATAACTAGAACATATTTTTAAGTGATTTGGAAAATTAGTGCAACCACTACAACAAATGGTTGAAACGATAGGACAGAATAACCCTTTCATTTTAAACAGTATCCCCTTACATGGCTCATTGCACACATGGGCATCGGTAGGTAAGCAGATAATTTGTTACAAGCACGTCAGTGGCACTTGGCACAGAGCTGGGTCTGCACGCTGCCATGCCTCCCAAGCCCAGCCTATACTCACTGCCCACCAGTGGCCACTTCATTTGTTAAGCGGAAAATATGCCACAATTTTTCCACATTACAACTCCTACTTTAAGTCATGTTTCTTTCATCTAAAATATTCTCAGTTATTTTCAATCAAGAAGAGTAAAAGGTAAGGAAAGAAGGGGACTAAAAAAAAAAAAATCTGAAAATTATCATGAGTGACTATTCTCACTGAAAAATACTACCCTGGCTTTGCAGAACGCTTCTAAGACAGGCAATTCAGCAAAACTTCTTTATTTATATAATCCCATTTATATCTCCTAATAGGTGTTATTGCTTTCTCAGATTAGGAACCTGAGACACAGAGTGACTTCTCTGAGTTTATAAACAAAATCAATGAAACTAGATACTTGAATTCAGACTATATATATATATATATATATATATATATATATATATTGTTGATTTTTCACAGAAAGGAAGGGAGAGGGATAGAGAGTTAAAAACATTGATGAGAGAAATAAATAAGCTGCTGCCTACTGCACACCCCCTACTGGGGATGTGCCAACAACCAAGGTACATACCCTTGACCGGAATAAAATCTGGGACATCAGTCAGCAGGCTGATAATCCATCCACTGAACCAAACATGCAGGACTGAATTCAGACTTTTAAATGTTTACCTTGGCTTTCACTAGCCAAACATCTGGTTATAGAGGCTAATCTAGAGAAATACTTTGAGAACTTTTATTTTGCAAATATTGATTGATTGAATCTTTGGTTAAAAATAAAGTGGAGCCCTAACTGGTTTGGCTCAGTGAATAGAAAGTTGGCCTGGGGACTGAGGGGTCCCAGGTTCAATTCCAGTCAAGGGTATGTACTTTAGTTGCAGGCACATCCCCCGGGGGGGGGGGTGCAGGAGGCCGCTGATTGATGTTTCTCTCTCATTGACATTTCAACTTCTATCCCTCTCCCTTCCTCTCTGTAAAAAAAAAAAAAAAAAAAAAAAAAAAAAAAAAAAAAAAAAAAAAAAATCAATAATATATATACATATATATATATATATATTTTTTAAAGAATAAAGCAGAGAGCACACTACTCCAATTATCAAGAAATTACAAAATTAATCTGTCAAATACCACTTGATTTTCAGATTTTTAAATATTTTAAATTTACTAAAATCAATTAAAATATGGGAATTAAAAGTGAGTGATAGTAAAAATTGGAAACCTATGTCAGGGCAATTATTTTTTAATTTTATTTATTAACTCATGGTTCAGGATTTGGGACCAATTTGTACCATTTCAGATATACTCCAGACAAAAATATAGTAACTAAAAATATAGTGTTTCAAGAAATTATAGTGTTCTATCATCTTTAAGTTATTTACCCCATAATTATTTTTTTAAAGTTTAAACAAAGTTTTATTGGAAGGTGTTGTTTGCCTAGAAATACACTAGAACTTGGGGAAGAGGATGTGTTCACTTTGAAAGAAAAGATTTCCCCCCAACTATGAGAAAGGCATGGTGCAGGGTGAGCACACGGCAGTGTGGATCTGTATTCTCACCTCCTTGTCCTTTCTTTGCACTTCTTTCTCATTTAGCAAGTACTAGAGAACAATAACAAAAAATCAAACAAAAACAAAAACAAAAACAAACAAACAAACAAACAAACAAACAATCCAGCAAGATCAACCTCCAACCAGGCCACACCAGGGCAGAGAGGATCAAGGGTCACATATCTGCAACTTTGTCAACTGTGTGTCTTTGCTTTCCCACAATGACTCACCCAGATATTTCCATCTTGATGATAAGGTTTCCAGTTCCTTCCAGTGTCACTGTAGAGCATGCGGTATTGGGTCACCCAGTCTGAGCTGCTGTATCTTCCTTGGGTTGCAATGGCGCTGATCTGCTTCCGATTGCCAAAGTCAACCTGAAGCCATTGATAATGGTCACTGTCAGATGGAGACCATCCCCCAGCACCTGAACAAAGTAGAGACAAAAGGGGAGAATAGACATTTAAAGTTAAACTTCTATAATTGACAATGGATTATTTTTTGTGTTGTAATTGGCCTTGGCAGTGCTGTATTTCACACAGATATTATGAAATGTCCTTTACAGATGCCACTGGGACTTCCACTAATATCCTTCCAGCTGGGTTACAGTGATGCTCTAACCTCTTTATGGTATAATTATGTACGCATTTTCTCCTGAGCAAATGTCTTCATAATTCCTCAATTAGATCTTATTAGTACATGTCAAAGTCTAATTGGCTGAGGGTTGATCAATTTACCATGAATTCTTCAACTAAAAATAACTAGGAAAAATATATAACAATCTATTAATTCTTCACACAAGGTTTTATCTTTTAGTAGATTTTAAATGTAACAAAAATTATACACAACTCTAAAATATATTTTGCTGTCAAAAGGTCAGAGTTCAAGGAACAGTAGTTCTTAAGATGAGGCCATAGTCTTACATTAAGTCCCTGTACTTATGAGAACTAAGGTAGTAAATTCGGTAATATGTTCACTAACTCTTAAGATACATATAACCTATGACTTGATAATCACATTTCCAGGAAAAAAATTTGAGTTGCTAAATTAAATGAAATTTTTTTAGCAAAACATAATAAATAATTGGTAAATAGTAAGAATGCAAAAATATTTAGTAGAAATATGGAGCTAATACAGAACAAAAAGGCTCCTAATTTATACCACTATGTAAATGTAAAATAACTGTGGTTGCACGTAAATACATTTCAGAAAATATGGCATAATGCTTGGTTCTAACAGGCAACATAATTTTTTGAGTGAGTTTGGCTGCTAATGTGAGAAAATAAGAGAAAAAATATTCAACATATTATCCAATTTAGAGTACACCAAAATATATGCATAATTTTCAATAAGGAATTTAAAGCCTGACAATAAATTCATTCAATGAGGGCCATGCTAATAAAATCATTTTGTAAATCATCACAGATAGGTCATTCATTTAATGATGTTTATATGCTTACTTCTGCTTTCCGCTATGATAGAATAGCTCTCCCACCACAAAAAGTCACAAACCTGACAAAGTGTATAAAATTATCCTTTTTGGAGATTGGACAACAGGCAGTGCAGGACCCTGATCCATGAGAGAAGATAAACAAATGAGGTGAGTACTGCCAGCTCCTGGCTTTCTGCCTGGTTCATCTTCTGGATCACAGCACATGAAATAGTATCCCAAATAGAAATAGCAGCATCACTAAGATCAAGACAAATCTGAAGCATAGCTACCAAAGACAGAGTACCAGAGAGAGGCAGCTATGCCAAGAAAGAGCACTAAGAAGCTGCACAGGATCACCAATGAGTCTCTACAGCTCAAACTCTGGATGAAAATTGAGCTGGGTATTTGAAACCAACCTTCTTCAAGACCACCTGGGGGGAATTTTTCAAATGAGTAACCAGAGGATGCTCAGGGATAAGACAAGGTTGATTTCAGATGAAATAAGTTTGAGCAAACTTGTTGAATAACCCTGGCTTAGTAGAGATCTCATAAAGGGGTTATAATAATTTAGTCCTAAAATATGGGCTTCCCTGCACACATCTGAACAAAGGTTGGAAGCTAACCTGAAGAAAGATCAAACTTACCCACAAATAAATAACTCCTTGCCAAACAAAACTCAACACCCCATTAAGAAAGGCCTACACATTTGAGGAAGCAGGAAAATAGTGACTTATTACCAGAGAAAAATCAATCAATAGAAATTGACTGAAAAATGACAGAGATGATAAAATTAGCAGACCAGGACTTTAAAAAAGAGACAATAAATTAGTGCCACTTATAAAACGATAATATATAAATATTGGAGATACAAATATGAAATCTTAATGGAGAAAAGAAAGAACAAAAAAGAAAAAAATGAAAGTTTTTGGACCAAAAAATACATCTGAAATAAAACTTTTAATGGATGGGCTTAACAGCAGATTAGAAATTGAGAGGTTGAAAAACACTTTAAAATTGAAGCTCAGAAAAGGCTTACAAATGAACAGCACTCCATTAATCTATAGGAAAATATTGTGTCCTAACAATCATGCAAATGGAATACTAAAAGAAGAGAAGGTGAAATTAGAAGAAAAATATTAATTTGAAGAAAAAATGGTTGAAAATATAACCCTAGATATATGAGAAATTTACAAGATTCCAAGAAAAATAAACAAAAGACAAACACACCAACCTCATAATCAATTGGTAAAACAAACAAGCAAATAAACAAAAACAATGCTAATGAGAAAATCTTGAATGTAAGAAGAGGGCAATACCATCTGAGCAAAAATAACTCAAGCTGAAATATAATACAACATATCTGAGGTGATGAAAAAAAGAATAAAGGGAAGCTGACAATCAAAAACTCTATATCCAGCCAAAATACCCTTTAAAATGAAAGCAACATAATAATATTTAGGACAAAAGCTGAGCAAATCCATCACCAGTAGGTATGTACTATAAGAAATGGACGTTTTCCAGTTCTGAGGATAAATTACTGTATTGAAACTCATATATCCATGAAGAAACATGCTGAACATGGTAAATATGTCCATAAGTATAAAATATTTGATCATGTTTTTAAATTTCTCAAAAAGATAACTGAGTATTTAAAATAAAAGCCGTAACAATGAATTAGAGATGTAGAAGTAAAATGCATGACTATATTTGAAGTGATATATTATTTTATGGTTGTGAAGCCTAGATCAAGGGCCAGCAAACTTTCTTTGAAAAAGGGTTAAGTACTGAATGGTTTAGGCTCTACAGGCTATACTATATCTGTTATAAGTAGAAAACTCTGGTGGTGTAGCATGAAGTTATAGATAATACAGTAAGCTCTCCATTTTACAGACCTTGATTTAACAGACTTCAGATTTAATAAATAAAATTTCCTGTCTGTATGTCATATGTGAAAATTAACACTTTGTTAATTTTAAAATCCTTTAAAGCAAAATTTGCTTATAATTGAATCAATAGGTTATTTTTTGGTTGTTAATTCACTGTTATTTTTAACAAATTTTAATTAATAGGCTGTATGTTGGGAAAAACACTGCAGCAGTTTATATAAATAAATATTACATACCTACAATTATAGTCTACATATTTTAATCTAAGATCATCACTCATAAACAAAGTCTGGGAGATGATTAGCATGTGATCACACATCTCTCATGGTAACTGGCTCTGTTGCTCCTTGGTGTGACTTTCTGCAGCAGTTTTAGCACATGCAGGCCGATGTTTCCATGTGCACTAAGCCACACCCAAACCATCTGTTTACTATGGGTGAGGGGTGAATGCATGCATTCACTAGACTTACTCAGTATAAGTTTAAAATACAGTAATACATATAGAAAACTATTCTGTGAAATTAAACTTTTCATGCACACTTAATTTTAATTATACAAACATGTCTACATAAGGGGAAACAGGTAAACTAATTTGTCAATTATTTATATATTTATTTGCATTTTTTCTTCATTGATTAAGATATTACATGTGTCCTAATCAAATCATTGCTCCCTCCACTCCATCCCCTACTCATGCCCTTAGGCCCCTGGTGTCTGTGTCCATTGGTTAGGCTTATAAGCATGCATACAAGTCCTTTGCTTGATCTCTCTCCCTTACCCCCACCCTCCCCTACCTTCCCTCTGAGGTTTGATGGTCTGATTGATGCTTCTCTGTATCTGGATCTGTTGTTTGTTTGTTTGTTTGTTTGTTTTTGTGTGTGTGTGTCTGTGTTTTATTAGTTTATGTTGTTCCTTATATTCCATAAATGAGTGATATCATGTAATATTTATCTTTCTCTGACTGGCTTATTTCACTTATTATAATGCTCTCCAGTTCCATCCATGCTATTGCAAATGGTAAGAATTCCTTCCTTTTTTTTTTTTTTTAACACAGCATAGTATTCCAATGTGTAGAGGTACCACAGTTTTTTAATCCACTCATCTGTTGATGAGCACCTAGGGTGTTTCCAAATCTTAGCTATGGTAAATTGTGCCACTATGAACATAAGAGTCCACATACACTGAGTGGCCAAATTATTATGATCTCTGAACAGATAATAATTTGTCCACTCAGTGTATATATGTGTGTGTGTGTGTGTGTGTGTGTGTGTGTGTGTGTGTTTAGAGGCCCAGTGCATTAATTCATGCATGGGTGGGGGTCCAGCCAGCCTGGCCAGGGGGAAGGAACATTGGCAGTTGCCTGCTGGTTGAACTCCTGGTTGAGGGGACAATGTGCATATTAGCCTTTTATTATATAGGTTATAAACTGAGTGGCCAGATTATTATTCATTCAGAGATCATAAAAATCTGGCCACTCAGTATATATCCCACAGTGACCCCACTTCTAGGAATAATTTGTCATTTTTTTAAAACAGGCATTAAGAAAACCTACTTTATTATATAATGGACTTGCAGCTTTAATGGACACCACCTCACCCACATTTGAGGTCGTACTATACATAATAAAAAGGTGAAAAAAACTGGGAAAATGCTAATTCTCTTTGAAATATCAGCATGATCCCTGCTAATAACACCTCTGGTCGAGGTTATGATGTGCCACTCAGGTCCGCCTTTATGACTGAGGAAAAGTCCCTCTGTAATTCAGTGTTGCCAGAAGACACTACTTAGCTATAATTCCTCTTTCGGAATTTCCAGAATTAAAAAGAGGGTTTACCCAAGGCCATGTGCCTTCTTGGGGTTGTACAATGCAATGACTGCTTGAGCAGGGATTGTAGAGGTCCAGGCCCCTCGCTCCAACTTGCAAAACCTCCCTGCAGAATTGGTTGAAACCTCCTTTGAGACTGCATCGCATCTCGACCTCTCTCCTGCCTATTTCCTCTTCATTCCCTTCCCTTCCACAGATTTTGTTCACCTAAAATTCCTTAATAAATTCTATGTGTTAGTCTCTATCTCAGAATTTGTGTTCTGGAAAGTGCAGTCTGCAAAACCTCCTTGGAATCACTTTCCTGAAAATCTTCTCTCTAGGGATATTAAATAATTATCTATGCTTTCTACTTTGTGTGTGATTTGCATGTGTACTTTTTCCCATTTAGTATCTAATATTCCCTAGGGTAATATATCATCCACATGCATACTTCACCTACAATTCTGTAAAATTTTGGAGGAGCCATAGATAATTTTTTTAGATAACAATGTACCCTGTCATCAAGAGACAAAAATCTATTTTCCTATCAGTTGGATATCTTGTTCCAAATTTAGAAGTAATTTTATATCTAATTGTGTATAAAGTCCTATCTATGTATTACAAAAGCAACCAGGGTCATCAATAAAAGTTGTTTGGCCATTGAAGTAAACAAGCAATTATAACAATGAGGGAAGAGGAAGTATATTCAGCTTATTGTTGACATTTAGAATATTCCTTCTAACTAGTCCTGCAAAGAATATTACAGAACACATTTCCTTATATCACCTATTTTTTGCTGCATTACAATTTTTCAATAAGGAGGCAATTAACATAAACTAGTTAATCCCATTAATCTCATCATTTTAAAAGAATAGAACTTATTGATAACTTTAAAAGAAACACAAATCTGAAACAAGTAAAAATGTACGTTGAAACTTATTCCTTCGCAGAAGGATATGTGGAGAGAATAGTGATTAGCCTCAAGGGAAGCTCAAATGTCAGGCTTGCATGAGGAACCTAGTGGGAAGATTGAGGAAAAGAATCCTGTTTCTCTTTGATCTATCAAGCAATGTAATTTGGGGAAGTTGGTTACTTTGTTCATTTGACTTGTGACATGCATAACCTCTATCAATCCAAGGATTAAGAATGAGAACCCTTTCATGACAAAAAAAATCAGGAAAATGGTGCACAGGAGAGCTGCTTCCCAAGATGGTGTGAAGAGTACAACAGGCAAACACATTCCCTGTGGATGATGAGGTAGCTCCAAGGAAAAAATGGAAAGTCAAAGAGGAGGTTAAGGAGGAGGAGATTTTAAACAGCCATAAACTCTTAGGTTCTGAGAAGACTTAAGAATAACTGTCTAGAACCAATAGAACCAAAAATATCTAGTGAATAATTAGTAAATTCTTAAGAGTAACTTGAAGATGTGCATTACATAGAATTCTTTTTTAAGAAGATTATATTTATTGTGGAAAGTATTCAGTTGTCTTCTTTTCTCCCCATTAACACCCTCCACCCCATCCCCAGGCCTTCACTGCACTATTGTCTATGTCCATAGGTTATACATGCATGCATATAAATTACTTGGTTAATTTCTTCCTGCCAGGCCCCTGCCTTCTGAGATCCCTTAGTCTGTTCCACACTTCTACATCTTTGGATCTCTTTTGTTCGTCAGGTTATTTTGTTCATTAGATTCTACATATGAGTGAGATCATGTGATACTTGTCTTTCTCTGACTGGAATAACTGACTTAATATAATACTCTATAACCTAAACAGTAGGGATGTTGTTTCCTCCCTTTTATTCTCTACTGTGTTAATCATTCTCTCTTTTTCTCTCTCTGCCATTGCTTGCCTTCCAACTCCTTCCCTTTCTTCCCCCCTCTTCTCTTTTTTCTCTCTCTCATACACACATCCCTCCTCCTCTGTATATGTGTGTGTGCATATGTGGGAGTGCAGATTGTATGCATGTGAACTATAAAGATACATAGTGTTCATATTCTAAATATTTACTTTACTGGTGTTACTTGAGTGATACATTATAATAAAGGATCTAGAGATATGAATAAAACTTGCACCAAAACTTAGTGATAGCTTATAATTATGATAACCATTTCTGTTTTGTAAATTAGTACCTCTGAGAGAGAAAAAAGAAGCTTAATGGGTGGTTTAGGAGAGAACATTGAGTTTCTTTTCTAGTGACAAATGACTCCTGCATGGACATGATGCCTAAGTGTGTGGTTGTAACACCACTAGAGATTATAAGTCTGGAGTCTAATTTTCTTTAACGGTAGAAAAAAATTCAATTCAATTAAATACAGAACTATCTTTAATGACTAGTTGAGATCTATGTATCAGATAAAAAGAATAAATTGAAAAGGAGACTTGCAGGCAAGATAGCATTGTGACTTTAGGCTTGGAGGCCTCCTTCCGGTCTAAATGCACAGTATTTTTAGATAAGATAGATAAAAAGAAAATTGAAAAAAAAATAGCCAGGATCAAAAATAAAATACTAGTAAACATCTCCATGCATGGGACAGGCAACAAAAATGCAAACAATAAGTAAGACTGAAGCTGAGGCCTGCTGGAATTGGGATCTGGGGTACACGCAGAGGAAGTGGGACACTTGGTTTCTGAGGGTCATCAATAAAAGTGTTTCTGGACCAGAGATCTGGGAAGCTGAGTAGAGAAAATCACAAAATGATAGAGCAGAAAAGGATGGGAGAGAGAGAGTGAGACAGACAGATGCTGGTTGTCAAGAAGAGCATGTAAACCAAAGTTTTAAATTGCCAAAAACAAACAAACAAACAAACAAACAAACCAAAATGCCATCAAAGTCAGTTAACATAGTCAAAAGAACTTTTAACATTGGCAAATGAACTTTAGATATAATAGCAATTGAGGACCAGTGGAAATAAACTTTTGAGTTCTTAGGTATATAAATAAGTAATGTTAGGTATTACAAATAGCAATAATGATCAGATTCAACAGGGAAACATAAATTATTTATAGACAAGTGCTAAAAAGAACCAAAAGATTGCTTTAGAAAAAAAAAAAAAAAAGGTAGTCATTGATAGAAAAAAATATCTCATTGGAGGAAAATCCACAACTTACATTATCTCACAAATAATTAGTCTGCTGAAAGGTAATCGGAAAGATTTATACAGAATTCCCCATAGAAAATGCAAAATATGTTAGAGTTTCAGAACATCTGCTTCTACCAAGACGGAGTACAGAAATCTAATTTACTTTCCCACCGGAAACAATGAAAAAGCAGATAAAATATATGAAACAATTGTTTGCAAGATAATAAGATCTGAGGCAAAAACGGGCCAAGATTTCTAAGGTACAGGACATAAATAGAGTTAGCCCCGTTTCCTCCTTTTCCTATCTCGAAAGAGTATCAAGTCTGAGACACAGAAAGAACTTGGCAGAATCCCTGGGTTGAGAAGTTAAAGCTGGGGAGACCAAGGTGGCTGGAGTTAGAAGCCAAGGAGGAAGCTGCATAGAGAGATAACTCACAAGAATCACCAGGGGGCTCCTTGGAGTCTTCAATTAACCCACACATGTTAGGAAACTACCCACCCACAGCTGGGCAAAGAAACATCTGAATGGAGGAAGGTACTAGTGATCTGCACTACTCCCATAATCCCATCATTCCCCTTGTAGGTATTTTCTCAGGAGAAAATGAAGCCTGTGAACATACAAAGTCCTGTCCAGGATGTTCATAGAAACTTTATGTGTGTAATAGCCCAAAGCTGTAAACAACTCAAATGTCCATCAGCAGATAAATGGATAAACAAATTGTATATATCCACAGAACAGAATATGATTCAGCAATAAAAAGGACTGGATATTGATACATACTAGATGATTAATCTAAATATAATTATGCTGACTGGGAGGATTTATATACAATTCTAGGAAACATAAACTGATAAATAGGAGCAAAAGAAGATCAATGATTGCTTCAGGTGGGGACAAAGAAGGGAAAGGAAGAGGTTACAAAGTTCCAGAAAAATTCTTGAGATATAAGTTGTATTCATTATCTTGATGGTGGTGGTGTTTTCATGGTATTTTCATATATAAGAAAGATCACATTTTATAATTTAAGTATGTAGAGATTAGTGTACATCAATGTTACATCAATAAAGCTGCTAACATTTGTAGGAGTAAATAGACATGGAGGATAAAGTGGGCATTTCAATGATAAATCTAAGAAATTCTAGAATAAAACCAATTCACAGAATATAAACATTTGCAGAATTATTGATTGCATTTTTTTTCAAAATTGAAAAAGAAAAAATAAAGACATAACAAACTGAAAAGGTCCTCTGAACACTGAAAAGTAAATGGAATGTGAGCATCTTATAAAAAATATATCATGAGGTACAAATTAAAGCTGGTTGAAAATAGTAACTCTGATGTAATGAGACATTTAAAAAATAGTGTTTAAGCATGAAAGTGAGAATTATCTCATTGAGAGAGACAGAGAGAGCTGGCATCATAAGAGCTAAAAGTTGCTTGCTAATGAGCTCAGATTTTATTTACAGTGGGACATAAGCAGCTAGAAGGTGTGGCGTGTGACCTACCTACAAGAAATAGGACAAAGAAGCTTCAACCAAGTCTAATTACTTGTTGATTAGAAGGAGCATTAATTAACGCCTGTTATGAGCTACAGAAGTTAAAATATTGGTGCTATTATCATTATGAAAATATATGCTAAATTACTGTTCACATAAAATAAAGTTGAAACAAAGGAGTATCCCAGTATATTTGAAACAAAGCAGAAGGGAGATGTGATTTTTATCATCTGTTGTTAATGACAGGAAGACAGAACAGCACATCCTCCCACTGCTACCTCCTCCAAGGACAGCAGCTTTCAGATCGTTCTAGAAGAGCAGAAGGAACCACTGTGTACAAGGAATTATTTCCTGAGTCAGGTTAGGATGGGACATAGTAAGAAAGGCAGAGCTGCTTTAACATGTTTGAAGTATTTAGATAATATCCCAAAGGACTAGCATTATTCATAAATCTAACATTAGCTTCCTTGAGTATTTATCAAAGGAGCTGCCAGAAAAGTACCGTAAAGATAATCCAAACAAAGAAAAAACCCACGAGTTTAAAAAATCAGGGGACTTAGTAAATCTAGAAAAAAATATACAAAGAGAAAGCTATTCAAAAATTTGCATATAGGTGATAAACATTTAGAATAAAAGAGAAATGGCAGGGGTGGTGTTACTGGAGGTGATCATTGGTGGGTTATAAAAATGTCCTTTAATGAGCACATTCTTATGTAGTAGAACACAAGAAATACTATAGATGTATTTCTAACTTAATTTTAGCTAAGCATTTGACAATATCTATAAATATAAAATGGTGATATGTGGTCTGAGAGATAACAGATTTAAGTAAATTCAAAAATAATTAATAATTATGCCCTAAATTTGCTGATTAAAAACTATGTGAACCTGAAGAGAGCTCCCTAACTATGTGCCACAGACTTTCATTCTGTGTTCTGTCACTTTTAATATTTTTATTATCTAAGGCACGAAAGACATGCTTATGAAATTTGTTAATTACATAAGGCTGAATAAGAGACCTAATAGGATAACTAACTGAATTACAATGTAAAATGTTCTTGACCAGCTGGAAATCTGAGCCTGCACCAGATCAATTTATTTGAACATCAATAAGAAACTAAGATGCCCATTTTCAACAAATGCATTTTCAACTTCATAATTAATTATATATTATGCTTAGAAATAATTATGGAACCATAATTTACTTTAAGAAAAATATTGGTTTGAAATGATGACATCTAACTATAATATTTCCAGTATACTATTCAAAACAGTTTTGATACATTTTCATTCAGACTTTACATCTGCATACAAAAATGAACAAATCACATGCATCTAGGATTACAAATTATCACAAAATGAGCATAACCATGTGATACCACACAGGTCGGTAAAGAAATCATTTCCAGCAACCCACAGCTCTCATTGTGTCCTTTTCCAAATACAGTTAACCCCTCCTCCCTAATGAATTGTCCCAGAGACTCATACATGAATTGTATATACCAATAAATTGCATATATTCTTTGCTGTCTAATATAAAATTGTATAATTTACTACTCTATTTATTCACCCTAATGTTGAACATGTGGCTATTTCCCATTTGGAGTTATTATGAACTAGAGGACTGGTGCATGAAATTTGTGCACCAGTATAGTCCCTACACATGGCCAATGATCAAAGCATGAGTGTCTGGTGTGGAAGGGCAGGACCCAGCTGACCTCTAGACTCTGGGCAACACCTGAGCCACTGGGCCCCGACACACCCACTTTTGCCTGAGTCATGGTGCCAGAGTCCCCACATGGAGATGAGGTGAGTATAGCCAGATGCTGCAGGCTGGGTGCAGTATGGGCCTCTGGGCCACCCAGCAGTGCCACACTGAAGCCAGGTGTGCAGTACACTCTCTCCTGGCTAGCCTCACAGACCAGCTGCTGTGCAAGCCTACAGGGAGCCAGACTGGCCCTGTGGTCTGAGGGCTGTAGCTCAGCTCACTCAAAGGAGGCTGTGCAGGTGTGGAGTGGGCATCTCGTGGCTGACTGGCACCTGAGCACAGGGGTTTCCCTGGCACAAGAGCCCTGGTGTCTGGGAGGAGGGTAGCAGAGGGAGTGAGAGCAAGCTTGGAGGACACCCTACATTCTCAATGCACCTCCTTCCCTGCCCCAAGTAGCCTGTGAAAGGTAGCAGCAGTGCATCACTGATGACCACAATGTTCTGCACAGCCCCCTGCTGGTCAGTGCACATCATAGTGAGTGGTTGAATTCCCAGCCTCCCAGTCAAACTCTTGGTCAAACTGCCCAAGGGGAGAATTTGCAAATTAGGTTTTTATTATATAGAACTAGAGGTCCAGTGCAAGACATTCCTGCATGGGGGAGAGAGGGTGTTCCTCACCCCAGCCTGCACCCTCTCCAATCTGGGACCCCTGAGGGATGTCTGACTGCTCTCTCACAATCCAGGACTGCTGGTACCCAACTTCTCACCTGCCTGCCTGCCTAATTGCCACCAACCAACCACTTCTGCCTGCCAGTGTGATCACCCCCTAACCACTCCCCTGTCAGCCTGATCAATGGCTAACTACTCCCCTGTTGGTCCAATTGCCCCTAACTGCCCTCACCTGCTGGCCTGATTGCCCCTAACTGCCTTTACCTGCAAATCTGGTCACCCCAATTACCCTCCCCTGCTGGCCATCTTATGGCAGCCATCTTGTGTCCACATGGGGGCAGCCATCTTTGACCACATGGAGGAGGCCATCTTGTGTGTTGGAGTGATGGGCAATTTGTATATTACCTCCTTATTATAAAAGATGTCTCAAAAACGCAAGCCAAATAGAAAAAAGATGATAAATTAGATTTTATTAAAATTAGAAATTATAGACTTTCTAAAGACATTAGTAAGATAGTGAAATGGCTAACTAAATGTGTTTCTAAACATGTAACCAACAAAATGCTCATATCCAACTTGTATAAACAAGTCTGACAAACCAATAAAAAAAACAATCATTAAGAGACCTTAGCAGGCAGTACTGTAAGGCATGCAATATATGAAAAGATGCTCAAACTTATGGGATTTCCTTTTTAATAAAGAAAATTGAAAAACTAAAAATGATCAAACAGAGTAATTAAAATGATGAGAGGACTTAATCCCAAAATACTGCTTGGAAGGAACAAAATATGTTTAAGTGTTCTAAGAGAAAATCAAGGAGCAACTTAATTTCCATTTTCTGCTTAACTGGTTTGGCTCAGTGGATAGAGCATCAGCGTGTGGCCTGAAAGGTCCCAGGTTTGATTACAGTCAAGGGCGTATACCTTGGTTGCAGGCACATTCCCAGTGGAAGGTGTGCAGGAGGCAGCTGATAGATGTTTCTCCTTCATCGATATTTCTAATCCCCTCTCCCTCTCCCTTTCTCTCTAAAAAAATCAATAAGATATATTTTTTAATAAATTTCATCTTCCATTCCTTAAAAGAAGAGAGATATAGTTTCCTAATTATATAACAATAATATTACATATTCCAAAAACATACATGCTTTATGTATATAGATGGTGCAGCTTTAACTCATATTTTTTATTACTCTTTTACTTAATATTTACTTTAAAAATTATTTTTGAGTCAATATTGTCAAAGCATTCATCTGTCCATAGAGTATTTATTGTACTATAAATCCTTTTTATTTTTAAATTAGACCAAGGAAGAAAAGTGAATATCAAATTGGTTTTACCACATTTGAAACAAATGCTTTTCTGGGAGAACAAAGGTTTCCTTATTAAATATGGTTGTTCCTTCAAAGATCTGGCATACCACACTAAAAATATTTATCAGGAGGTCTCTTTATAATATTGACTAGAGGCCCGGTGCACAAAATTCATGCACTGGAAGAGGTTGGGCCCCTCAGCCTAGCCTGCACACTCTTGCAGTCTGAGATCCCTCGGGGAATGTCAGAAATCCCTCTCACAGCCTGGGGCTCTTGCAGTCTGGGACTCCTCACTCCTTACCTCTGGCCTATAGCTGAGTCAAGAGAGGATCCTGCCATGACCACTGTGCTCATCAGCCATGAGCCGAGCTTCTGGCTTAGCAGCATCCTGCTGTTGGAGCACACTGACCACCAGGGGGCAGCTCCTGCATTAAGCATCTTCCTCCTGGTGGTCAGTGCACATCATAGCGACCAGTTGTTCTACCTTTTGGTCAACTTGTATATTAGGATTTATTATATATGATAATATTTAGGTATGAAACTTAAAAGCAAACCTATTGAGGCCTCTATTTGCATATTTATCATCTCAGAGGTAAAAAAAAAAAAAAAAAAAAAGGAAAAGAAAAACGAAAAAAAACCCACACCTGTATCTGAGTTGTGATAAATAGAATTACTGCAAAACAAAGTTAGTTTCATATTTTATATATATATAAAATAGTTGCAGGGACAGTCACATGTTAATTATATTTTAATATCTTTTATTTGAAAATGTCAACTCTTTTTATTAATTTTATTTTTATTGAATTTATTGAAGTGACATTGGTTAATAAAATTATAAAGGTTCCAGGTGTATAACTTTATAATACATCATCTGTATATTGTGTGTGTGTGTGTATGTGTGTGTTTTCATTTACCCCAAGTTGTCTCCTGTCACCATTTATCTTACCTTTACCCTATTCTACCTCCCTCTAAACCCATTTCCTTACCATGCTGTGGTCTGGGTCCTTGAATGGCTGTTTGTTTGTTTGTTTGCTTAATCCCTTCACCTTTTCCACCCAGAGTCAACCTTTTCTTTGAAATGTCATGTTTGCCTTGAGCTTATGTCATAAGAAACAAGAAAAATGAACTTCAGGCAAAAGAACTAGACTGCTCCACAAAAAGGCATACAGGCTGGAGAGCCATTGAAAGTAACATGAACTCAACATTAAGTTTGATCAGCTTCCTGTTCTATTAGGTCTAGTAATAATCAATGTCGTTTTCTAATACTTTTTAAAATCGAATTTATTTAAACAATACAACAAAATTTAATCAACAATATAGTTGCTGTTGTTTTCTACTACTTGTGCCCAATGCTCAGGAAGCATTTTAATCCCTCTGTTGTAAAATTCTTGTGATTTTGATGCAAAAAATTTGGTCAATGCATTTTTGAGGCATTCTTCATTATTAAAATTTTTCCAAGAAGAAAGTTTTGCAAAGAACGAAACAAATGGTAATCGGAAGGGGCAATATCAGGAGAATATGCAGGTTGAGGGAGAACTTCCCATTCCAACTGGCGCAGTTTTTCAGCAGTGATTCTTGCAGTATGCGGTCATGCGTTATCGTGGTGAAGAATTACGCCCTTCCGATTAATCAGCGCGGGTTCTTTTTCTCTTAAAGCTTGGGCTAACCTTTCCAATTGGGCACTATACACTGCACTTGAATGGTTTGGTTAGATGGTAAAAGTTCATAATGAAGAATTCCTTTAAAATTCCACCAAACACACAACATCACTTTTTTCGCATGCATGTCAGGTTTTGGCGTGGACTGTGGAGCCTCATTTTTGTCCAACCATTGAGGCCGCCTTTTCAAATTAACATACAGCACCCATTCTTCATCTCCAGTAACACTTTGCTCTAAAAAACGGCAAACGGTTTTGAAGAGAGAGGAGCGAACTGCAAATTGTGACTTTGATTACAGTTGTTGTCGGTCAACTCATGAGGAACCCATTTTCCAAACTTTTGGACTTTGCCAAGTGCACGCAATTGATTGGAAATTGTTTTTTGTGAACACTGTAAAGTTGTCGCAAGCTCTTGTTGGGTAATTTGAGGATTTTGCACCAAAAGAGCTTGAAGAGCTTCTTGATCAAAATTGGACACACGGCCTCGACCACTCTTGTCATCTAACGAAACATTTCCCTCGCGAAATTTCTCAAACCA
This sequence comes from Pipistrellus kuhlii, assembly GCF_014108245.1. NCBI lineage: Eukaryota > Metazoa > Chordata > Mammalia > Chiroptera > Vespertilionidae > Pipistrellus > Pipistrellus kuhlii. Next base: position 23,806,162 of record NW_023425405.1, on the reverse strand, counting down.
ATGCTGGCATTTTCTGGCGCTAACTGCATCTTGACCAAGAGCACTACAGATGTTTTTTGCAGCCTCACTTGCTTTTCTTCCTAATTGGAACTCGTAAAGCATGCAGTGCCGAATATGCTCTTCATCCGCCATCTTCTTAGCCCTAGTTTTGCAACAAAAACCAAACCAAACACAAACTTTTTCAAGCAAAACTTGTTAATTGCACTTCACACGTTCTGTAGATACCACGTGTTTGAAGGTTATGTCAATACAAGTCAACGCCAAGCAAGATTTTACACGAATGTTTAAAAACGACATTAATTATTACTAGACCCGATAGTATACATAGAAGCCACAGTGCAATTTCTATGCTCATCATATACAGGAGGTAGCCTGGGGTTGGGAATAAAAGAGAACTATTGTACATGTGTTCAAATAAAATAAGTAAATTTGATTTTAAAGTCTTGCACATTTACCATTCATTTAACTTTTATTTACAAACAGTGTAAATGATCTATGATCTTATTTTTTTTTTAATTTCCTGGAAATAGTATGACAAAGAGAAAATTAATAGACTTTTTGTGTTACTTCAGGTGGTGGTATGAGGAAAAGAAGTTTAAAGTTACAAGTAGTTAGATTATACTGTAACAACTTTTAAAGTATTAAAATAGAAAACACCAAGAAAATGGATTATTACCAACAAAGGAAAATAAAAAACAAACAAGGTGGGCTCTCTAGTACTGAAGATATTCAAACAAAAGCTGGATAAATAAGAATTTCTTTAGAGGGGAATTTTACAGGAAGTGGGAGATGGAAATAATTATAGTTTAATATCATTTACAAAGAAAGCTGACACAAAGTACAAACTATTATGCAGAATTCATGAGCAAGACTATCAAGTGAGTTTAACTTCTTATTGCTTTAAAACTAAGAGTTATAATCTAAGTTTTGGTTGACCTGTATTATTTATTACCAACAGGGGAGATATCATTTATACTATTGCTAAGTAGCTTTTGACTCTACATAACTTTTATTATTAAAGAGTTTGATCATTTCCATTTTTAGTGTGAATAACCCCCTGATTTATTCATTCAACAAAAGCTGTTGTTCAATCTTTGCCTGTAAGAAAGGCTGAAGAGTTCCATGTTTTACCCCAATATATCTGTCCACTGAAGCTCTAAATGCAATCAAGGTCAAAGGATTCATAGTTTTGGGAAACTATTGACTACCCCAATGTTTTTAAAAGATTAAATGTTATGTGGGCAAAAGGTCAACTTCATATTTTCAAATCTACAGCTTTATTTTATATTCTTCATCTCCAGCACTTATTCCTATTAAAATCTATGGAATTTTTGAAACAACAGGGTTAATTAAGAATAGTTTCCCAATTGCTCTAGCCAAGTGCATATTCACTGGCATTGTCCATGGCATTGTCCAGAAAATGTCATCGTTCTCAAAATGTTAATCTTTCTGACAAAAAAGGGAAAGTAAAACATTGTTCTCTAAGCAACTCACAAGAAACATTGCTTGGAGTGAGTTGCGATGGCAAGTTTATAGATTTAAAAGGACTTTAGAGTTCAAACATGCAATAGTATTGGTTAAGTTATCTGATAAATCTGACCTCTATTTTTAGGGAAGACTGAAGTAAGGCTTTAGCTGAATAAATAAATGAAGTCATGGAACTCAAATCCTGAACAGGTACATAAGTAAACTCAGGATTACCCACAGTTTTGAAGTTCAGGACTGCATTTTATTTATCAATTAATAACCACCAACAACCATGGTTCTCCAGACATAACTGGCACTCAAAAAATATCTGTTAAATGAATGAACATAAGAATTAATAATTAAATAATAAATGAATATTTGCATGGACAAGTTAATAAATAAATGACAATCTGGAAGTAAGAGGCCCGAAACAAGAGGGCAATTTCTTTTACCCTTGATGTATGACTATAAGAAAAGCATAGATCATGAAAGACAAATATAAATTGAACTGTAACAAAGAAAATAATATTTTCAACAATACTAATGATTCACATGGTATCTTCAGTAAAGAGGAACTAGACATTTTTCAAAGGCATTCACCATGTTTATTCTAAACCGTATTCTTAGCTTACCATAGAGTAAGTGGGTTCTCACTCGATCTTAAAAATCTTTTAGATGCCTTCATCAATAAAACACCAATTAAATCTTTATAAAATAAATAGTTGGCCATTATCTTCAAAAGATCATTGGATTGTATCAAAACTATGTACTCAGAGTGGACAGGATGAATAAAGGAACAGTTATTTAGAATTCAATTTTAGCAAGTTTTCTTGGTCTGCAGTTATTGCTCATGCATTAGTAAGTCCAATCCTGTGAACGTTATCACAATCACTTGCTTAGCAGGGCAGGAAGCAATCAGTCCCTGCAGCTCAGGAGAATGCATGGAAAGGCTATTCCAAGGAGCTAGAAAAGGACAAGGACTTTCTCAGTTATTCCATGAGGAATGGAGAATCTCATGATTGGTCTACTCCAGAGGCCCCTAGGAGACTTAGCTGAGAGGATGTGCAATCCAAAGAGAAAGTCTTAAGAATTGTGATTGAACTCATCACAGTAGATTAACTTCTCTGTCAGCTTTTAGCTAAGTGGCTAAAATTAAGTGAATTTCAAAATTGATTCTCATCTACATCATCAAAATCTAGTCCCCAGCTGGCTTTTTGTGGGGAAAAAAAAAAAAAAAAAGATTAGGCTATTTATTATTGTTTCCTTCACTTAAGACAAAAAAGGTCAGAGGCACATTGACAAAATGTAAGTGTTCTCACTGGTAACTAAATATAGTTTATTGTTTATTAACAAAATAATTAGAGATGCAAATGATATCGCCATGCCATCTGCCTAAGGGACTCCTTTATTGAAGCCTCATTATTTTCTGGAGAAGAGTCTACCATTAAAAGGCATCATGGGAAGAAATGCAGAATAGGAAAAAGGAAATGTACGTATTGTCTACTATTGTGTATGCATTATGTCAGTGATATATACAAATAACATATGTGAAATTATATGCAAAATTGTGATGTGTATAATATTAGCCAATTGTTGTAAACAAATTTTTTTATTTATACAATGATGCATGAACAATGCAAACTGTCAATGATCTATGTAATGATATAAGGGAAACATCTTACTGTATATAAAATGATTTTCAAGCTAGATATACATGAAGGTGCAAAGGTGAGGCCAATTTCCAGTGAAATCATGAACATTGAAACTTATTTCTACTGACTTGAAGTAAGTGGAAAATTGCCTGTCTCTACTTTTTATATTTGTACACTCAGTCTCAGACTATGATGTAACTATTCCAAATGTCTGCAAACATAGGTTATAAAGACTTTCTCTTTAGTTCCATTTTGTTAGAGATAAAATACAAAGGGATTGTATTCAAGATCAATATCATTAAATAAAGTGAGTGTATCCTATAGGTAAAATGCAAATGTCTTTTATCAGTTCTCTGATCTTCCCCATTACTCATGCAGAGGAAGTGACTCCTTCCTCTTCAGTCAGCACTTTCTGTGTTCATTATTTAATCTAACCCTAACCCCAAATTTCTGGAAGGCAGCAGGCATTATGTTCTTCCTAAATTCATGCTTAGAATTCTTGTGATCCTTAGGAAGATTCATAGTACACAGTAGGCTCTTTCAATAAATATGCGCTGTAGCTACAGAATCTGTGTTAGCAAAGAGGGGAGATTTTTGGCATCCATATATTTGGCAACATAAAGCTATTCCACTAAATCATAGTAGGATTATTTTGGTAGAAATAAAATATTTATAGTATTTCCACCTCCGTAGGCTCTGAATGAGTAGGGAAACAACACAAGGAGATAGACATATATAACAGATGTACCTTGTAAATACAGTTGTGTTTAGTACAATCTTTATAAATTGTATAATTATATACATAAATACCATATGATTTCAATTACATGTGAAATCTAATGAACAAAACAAGCAAACAAAATAGAAACAGACTCGTAGACATAGAAAATAGACCGGGGGATGTGGGAAGGGGTGTTGGGAGGCTGAGGTGAAAAGGTGAAGAAATTAAAGAAAAAAACAAAACAAAACAGAAAACAAACCTCCTAGACACAAACAACAGTACGTTGATTACCAGAGATAAAAGGAGGTGATGGGAGGTGAGGGTAAATAAAGGGTGGATAAATGATCTTGGAAGGAGACTTGACTTTGGGTAGTGAATATACAATATAATATACACATGAAGTATTATAGAATTGTATATCTGAAAACTATATAATTGTGCTAACTAAAATAAATTTTAGTTAAATAAATTTTATTTATTTATTAAATAAAAATTTTAGTAAAAGCCATTAATTCTCCTTGCAAACCTACTTTAATAGGTTTTCCAATAGTACAATCTTGAAATTGGAGAAGAAAAATATAGAGAAAGGAGTTGAAAAGCATATCAAAACAAAACAGGCCCAAAATGGTTTGTGCTCCTTCATAGTTAACATATTCTACTTTCATAAAAAATGTCCCATATATTCATGACCACCACATCACTAATTTAGACTCTTCAAAGCAGAATTGTCTCTAGTGGTTAAAATCACATAACAGAAAGGCCACTGGACTGGAATCAGAAATAGGTCCTGCTTTAAGTTTGTTTGGGATCTTACAACAGCCAAGGATAGGTGATTTACAAACAAGAGATGTATTGCTCCTGGAGGCTGGAAGGTCCAAGATCAAGAAGTTGGGAGGCCAAAACTTGTTTGGCTCAGTGAATAGAGCATAGGCCTGCAGAATGAAGGGTCCCAGGTTCGATTCCAGTCAAGGGCATGTACCTTGGTTGCGGGCACATCCCCAGTAGGGGGTGTGCAGAAGGTAGCTGATGGATGTTTTTCTCTCATCAATGTTTCTAACCCTTATCCCTCTCTCTTCCTCTCTGTAAAAATTCAACAAAATACATTAAAAGAAGAAGAAGAAGAAGAAGAAGAAGAAGAAGAAGAAGAAGAAGAAGCCGGGAGGAGAATCCAAGATGGCTGCACAGGTAAACACCTAGCCACAGCCAAACACAACAATTTCAATAAAATACAACTAAAATATAAAATGGACATTACCCAGAACTACAGGAAAGTCGACTGACTGGAAATTCTACAACGAGAAGCAAGGAGAAAGCCAGAAGAGCGGAGGAGCTGTAAAAGCCTAAGGTATGGAGACACACGGTGCACACAGAGAGAAAGGAGCTGGAGAGGAGGGGGAAGCTGAGTGTCTGGCTGGCGTTCCCTAGCGGGAAGGAGATAAAAGCTCTGATTGTGCTAAACCCCAGACCCGACAGCACTGAACCCCATTTCTTGGCCAAACCCCAGGGACCCAGGCTCACACAGAGGGAGCTGGGCTGTAAGGCGGAACCCTGGGGGAGTGGCGAAAGGAGGTCCTGGAGGCGTGCACATTGCGCGCAGAGAAGGGACAGTTGGCTGTGCCGCAGGATTGCTCTGGTGGGAAGGAGACAGGGGCTCTGACTGCTCTGAATGCCACCTCCAACTCCACTTCCAACTGAACTGAACCCCAATACCGGGCTCATTGGGGAGAGCCTAGACTGTTTGGTAGCAGGCGAAAATCGAGGGCACCTTTCTCTCAGAGGTACTTGCAACAAGTACTGAAGGACCCTGAGACTCAGGAGCCGCATAGGGCGGGGCTGATGGAAGCCAAAGCTGTAGGCTCCACCCTGAAACCCCGCCCGATTAGGGAAGCTGTGAAAATGCCAAGACAAAATAGATCACAAACGAAAGAAATGGAGGACAAAAAGCAACTGGATATAGAGTTCAAATCTAGGCTTATAAGGTTTTTCAAGAATTTCCTAGAAAAGATGGATAAGACCTATGAGGATATGAAAAGGGAACAACTAGAATTAATAAGAAATCAATAAGAAATGATAAGGGATCAACAAGAAATAAAGAATACATTGTCTGAAATAAAAAATATTTTACAGAGTCCTAAAAACAGAATGGAAGATCACAAGAATCAAGTCAAAAATTTGGAACATATAAAGCCAGAAGACACTCCTCCGCAGAAGCAAGAAGGCAAGAGAATCCAGAAAATTGAAGATAATGTAAGAAACCTCTGAGCCAACTTCAAGCGAACCAACATCAGAATTATGGGGGTCCCAGAAGATGAGAGAGAGCAAGATATCAAAAGAAATAGTGGCAGAAATCTTCCCCCACCTGGTGAAAGAATTAAACTCACAAGTCCAGGAAGCGCACAGAACTCCAAACAAAAGGAATCCAAAGAGGACCACACCAAGACAAATCATAATTAAAATTCCAAGAGCAAAAGACAAAGAGAGAATATTAAAAGCAGCAAGAGCAAAGCAGGTAGTTACCTATAAAGGAGCACCTATACGATTGTCAGCTGATTTCTCAACAGAAACCAGGCAGGCCAGACAGGAATGGCAAGAAATATTCAAGGTGATAAATAGTAAGAACCTACAGCCAAAGATAATCCATCCAGCAAAGCTATCACTCAGAATCGAAGGCCAGATAAAGAGCTTCACTAATAATAAAAAAAAAAAAGCTAAAGGAGTTCATCACCACCAAACCAGAATTATATGAATTGCTGAAGAGGGTTATTTCAGAAGAGAAAGTAAATAAAGATAAAAATTATGAACAACAAATACGTAACTATCAACAAGTGAATCTAAAAACCAAAGAAATTAAAAAAATCTGATGAACAATACTAACTGATGAATATAATAGAATCAGAGGTATGGAAGGGGAGTGAACTGATGATTCTTGGGGAAAAGATAACTATTTAGAGGTGGGAAGATAACTCAGAGCATGTAGTGCCATGGAAAACCAAACATAAAAGCTTCTATAGGAAGAGGAAGTGTTCAACTATATTATTTTTTTACTCAATGTAGCAACATACCTTTTTCAATAATCAAAATGCAATCATGCTTTCAATACCTTAATTCTACCTTGCCAATGCTGGACTTTTTTTTTTTTTTTTTTTCCTATAGAAATAGCTTTCATTGCTTACCACTCTTTCCACAAAGGAAGGAGATATGTACTTCTTATGATTTTTGTTCCACTATTCTGAATCCATTCATAATTAACCAAAAATGGGACCATCTAAATGTTCATAGACAGGGTGAAGTTATGGAAGTTTGGACAAAATAATTGCATAGAAAGTGTGTGCCCAACTAATCCACATTAATAAAAGAGAAACATACAAATTACCATCATTCCTCTAAGCTACCAGCCAATCAGAGTGAGTATGCAAATTAACCTGAAAACATGGCCACAGCCCTGCCGCCCCTCCCCGCCCCCCTTGCTCTGGGCCTGTGGGTGTCAAAGAAGTTGGATACCAGTACCTGAGGCTGGCTGCAGCCAGGGAGATCAAGAAGCCGCCTGCCCTGTGATCCCAGGCCACAACCAGCAGCAGAAGCCTCATGTCCTTCTGCCCCATGTCCTGGGGGAGATGGAGAAACTGGGCCCCAGTGTCTGAGGCTGGCAGCAACCCAGGAGTTAAAGAAGCTACCTGCCCCATGATCCCAGGCTGTAGCTAGCAGCAGAAGCCTCACATCCACCTCCTCACATCCTGGGGGAGATAGAGAAACCAGGCCCTAGCACCTGAGGCTGGGTGCAGCCAGGGAGACCATGATTCCAGGCAGCAGCCAGGTGGAGAAGTAGCCCATACTGCACCCCAAAGATGGAGAAGTTGTCCGCCTTTGGTCCAGGCACCAGCACCTGTGGCTCATTCCATGAGGTATCAGTCTCCCTCCTCTCTGGTTTCAAGAACCACCTCTGCCAAGTCACTGCAGCTGGGCAGCTCCTGCATTGAGAGTCTGCCTCTTGGTGGTCACTGCACATCATAGTATCATAGTGACGGGTCTGAACGGTGGAGGGACACTTAACATGTTAGTTATATATATATGGAAAGAGAGAGGGGGGGGGAGAGAGAGAGAGAGATTATGAGAGAGATTATGTTTGAAAAGAGCAGACTATGGAAATAAATGCACATTGATTAAAAGTAGGTAACATTTTAATTAATATGGTCCAGGATTTGGTATAGAATAACATTTATATCTTTACTAGTTCTATCTATTACTACTATTTTAGAATGTGAAAGGATTTATCACTGTGGTTTTAACTAGCGATGTTGACTCTTTTCAAACCATATATACACATATACTAATTATAAAACTACTACTAGAATAATCTCATTGTAGCCTTTGTCTATTTACTTACGGTAGTCTTTATAATATTCTTATTCCATAGTGTGAGCTTTTTAAATAATAGTTATACTAATCTTTAATCTCATCCCCATAAATAAAAACTAACATAAAAAGTTAATATTCAATGAGCATATATAGTAATAGATTTATATGTTACCTTTACCACAATTCTACTTTTTATGTAAGTTTAAAAACAAAACCTTGGAGGGTTTTTGTGGTTGGCCCAGGCGAGAGAACAAAGGGCAGAACTCAGTTTGGCCTCTGATGAGTCCAATTCCAAAGCCAGTGCTTTCTTTATGCAAAAAAAAAAAAAGAATTTCATAAGAGACATATAAATAAAAGACCACTGAAGATGGAAACACTTGAAAACATCTATCTTTTGTTTCAAATGTGTTTGTTTTTTTTTCAAATGTGGTTTTGCTTTCAAATGTGGTTTTGTTTAATGAAGAAGCATGGAAAATATGTCAAATTGAGAGGAATATGCAAACTACTTTGGCTTTCTTTTTTTAAAAATATATTTTATTGATTTTTTACAGAGAGGAAGGGAGAGAGATAGAGAGTTAGAAACATCGATGAGAGAGAAACATTGACCAGCTTCCTCCTGCACACCCCCTACTGGGGATGTGCCCGCAACCAATGTACATGCCCTTGACCGGAATCAAACCTGGGACCTTTCAGTCTGCAGACTGATGCTCTATCCACTGAGCAAAACCAGCTTCAGCAACTTTGGCTTTCTCAAGAAACAAAAAGTAAAGGGATTCTATAAAGTTCTTAATAGGTAAATCAAATCCCTTTAAAAATTAATGAAGCATCACTAGTTTAATACTGAAATAAAGGCAAAATCATCATGCTCCATTAGTAACACTGTCTCCTGTTATAATTTGAATTGAGGATTAAAGACAGATAATGCTTACCATCCATTAATAGAGATCTGCCCTTTCAATGCAACAGTTATAACTGTCTGGTTCAAGAAATAATAAGGATATTTAAAGCTAACAAAGAATATGAAAGAAAATGAGAAAAAAGGTGGTATGAATAAATAAGGAAAATATAAAGTATAGAAATGGTTTATCATATTACTGATATTTATTTAACTCTTAATTTTTATTCTAATTGTTCAAAAATTACAAATATATATGTTGCTGGGGAGGGGGTACAACTTTAAAAAAAACACTGTTATGCTATCTAGATAGGCTAAAGTTTATATTACACACAAATACATAAGAATCTCTTCATGATCAAAGGCAAAATGAGTACAGCTACTGAATTCTTGACATTGTTCTTACTCATTTGTCAAGCAATGTGGCATCAGGCCTTCACTACAGTCATATCACAGGGAAGAGCATTTGTCATCTTGAAAATAAGCTCTCAGAGGATGTGAAAGTTAGCAACTAATTCTAAGTATTTTATAACTTCAGTGTAATTATTGGTCAGTGAATTGCAGAGTACATGTTCAATACCTGAAAAATAAAGTTACTTTTTTAAAACCTGAGTCCAGCCATGGCCATGTGGCTCAGCTGGTTGGAGCATTGGCCTGCTGCACCAAGGTTGCGGGTTTGATCCACAGTCAGGGCACATATAAGAATCAACCAATGAATGCATAAGTAACTGGAACAACAAAGCAATGTTTCTTTCTCTCCCTTCCTCTCTCTCTCTCTAAGAAAAAGCAATAATAGAAAGCAATCAATATTTTTAAATGAGACCACATTATTTCTTTAAGTTATTCATATTTTCTTTTCTTTTTTAATAGGTACTATAAATCTCAGGAAACATTGCACCCATGTCATTCTGATAAGTGGATACTTTATGATATATAATAGGGACTTGGGAGATTAATCTGGTTGATGAAAGATTTATCTTAAAGCTGACATTGCATAGCTACTGCATTGTTATTATCTATATACTTGAAGCCCGGCGGATGATATTTGTGCTCGGTTGGGACCTAGGCCTGGCCGGCGATCAGGGCCAATCAGGGCCTGGCCAATTAGGGCCTGGTTGGAGAGGAGGTGAAGGTTGCCAGGCCAGGCATGATATGAAAAGATGCCAGATGCCAATGCTGCCATTGTTGGCACCCCACCACTAAATGGTTCCCCGCCCCCACTCCTTCCGTTGCTGCCACACCACCACTGCAGCAGGTCAGCAGGTGGTCAGTGGGCCAATAGGGGCCTGCCAGCCAGGGAGAGGGACAGGGCACAGGAGGTTGACTGCCAGCCCTGGGAAAGGAGCTGTGTCTGCCACTCATCCCACACGCCCCATTCCCTACCCAGCCTGGCACCCAAAGGCCCCGGTGGGGTCCAGAAGACAGGCAATAGCCACCAGGCCGGGCACGAAAGGAATGGATGCCAAACACTGCCACCATCAGCATTCCGCCGCCGCGAGGTTCCCTGCCTCCCACCTCTCCCCACCCACTGCTCCTTCCCTCACTCCTGCACTGCCACCATGGAGGTCAAGAGGCACGCCGATTGGGGCCTGCCAGCAGGGGAAAAGGGACAGAGCACAAGGGGTTGGCCACAGGATCCAAGGAGGGAGCTGGCTCTCAGCCCCTTGGGAAAGGAGCCTCATCTACCATCTCTTATTCCTGGTTCCCTGTTTCAGCCCAGGGCCTGCCTGCTCTAGGGAGAGAGGGGGGAGGGATCATGGGAGATTAGCTGACAGGGAGGTTGACTGTGAAAGTGCACTAACCACCTGGGGCCAGCTCCTACGTTGAGCATCTGCACCCTGGCAATAGTGTGCATCATAGCAACTGGTTGTTCCAGTTGCTTAGGCTTTTATGTATATAGAAGATATAAATGACCCTTAGGACAGAATAACCGGAACAACCAGTCACTATGATGTGCACTGACTACCAATGGCAGACACTCAATGGAGCTGCCTCCTGCCTGCAAGCCCTGGTCACTGATGAGGCCTGCTGGCCAAACTCCGGGTCACTTCCCCCAGGCTGCAGGCCCAAATCACCTGATTGGAGCCAGGCCTTGGGCTGGGATGAGAACCAGGGGTGGGCAGTTGCAGACACGGGCAATGAGGGAAGGAGGAGGAGGGGAGGTGATCAGCCCTGATTGCCAGCCAGGCCTAGGGACCCCACCCATGCACAGGTTTCATGCACTGGGCCTCTAGTATATTATATACTTATTTTTATACCTTTAAGATATTGAAGATAATACCATGTTTCCCTAAAAATAAGACATCCTCCGAAAATAAGACCTACTTACAGGTTTCCTTCTGAGTGAAAAATAAGGCATCCCCCTGAAAATAAGCGCCGCCCCCCCGCCCTCAGGCTAAACATGAGAGATTTGGTCCACTGATTCTAAAAGAAATGGAGTCTCAAGAAATTCACCAGGAAATTCACGAATTGGATTGTTATGATGATGTTCCAGAAGATGATGACATGATTGTCATTGAATAAATGAGTAAATTCTTGATACTGTAGGATTCACAGTTTGTCTGGTTTGTGTTGACAACTACTATACTACTGTACCGTATACAGGTAATAAATTTCCTTTATTTTCACTTAACAATAAATGTGTACCATATTCTTCTTCATGGAAAAATAAGACATCCCCTGAAAATAAGACCTAGCGCATCTTTGGGAGCAAAAATTAATATAAGACACTGTCTTATTTTGGGGGAAACAGGGTAGGTGTGGCTAAAGCCCATGTCTTCATGTCATTCATCTGTCACTTCTATCAATTCAACTTCAACTTTGTTTTCAGAATGGTGATTCAATCACATTACTGACTTGTTAACAAATTCTAAGAATTACCAAGAATAGGATGCTCTATAGGCAATTTTCAAATGCTCAGTGAGGTCCAAAGACTTGGTTGTATTTAGACTCTCTTTTTTGGATCTGTTCTTTTATTTAGACAAACAAGGCAAAAGAGTTCTACACTGTTGTTAACCGTTTCGTTTTTGTTTTTCTCTATTTACATCAAGTTTTTTTGATAAGCACTGAGCTAAGCAGATCATTTCTTTAAAATTTCAGCACAGCCCTAAGAAATTGATGTTTTGTTCACTTCAAAGATGAGAAAATGAAAGAATGAATGGGCGACTCATTCTCCCCAAGTTACATAGATGTCCAGGGGAGGAATCTGAATTAAAATCCAAACCTTTTAGCCTGGAAAGATGGCTTAGTTGGTTGGAGCAACATCTCATATACCAAAAGCTGTGTTCAATTTCTAGTTAAGACACATACCCAGGTTGCCAGTTCAAACCCTGGTTGGGGTACAAGAGGCAACTGATCCATATTTCTCTCTCATATCAGTGCATGTCAATGTTTTTTGTTTTGTTTTGTTTTACTCTCTCTTCTTTCCTCTCTCTCTAAAATCAATAAAAACATATCCTTGGGTGAGGATTAAAAAAAAAAAAATCCAAACCTGCTCTATTCTAAACTCTGGGCTCAAGAGTCAATCAGTGTAAATTAAACTCAGTGCAGTTGACTTTGACTTATGATCTGCTTTTCTTTCATTTATATCCGGGTGTGTCAGGGGAAGAGTTTTTTCCCTAGTAAAGAGAAAAAAAATTGATAATAAGATAAAGAATAAAAATAATAATTAAGTCAGAAAATTAACAAAGTCAAAAGTGAGCAAAGGCAGCTTAAAAAGAAGAGAAACCTGCTCTCTGCCTTTTGAAGGATTTTCTACGCTGGGTTTAATGAAATTGTCTAAACTGCAATGCATGTGAGCCACCCTCTGTAATTTAGTCTGCATTCTTTACAGTGCTCTCGATCAATGCACAGGATCTTGTTTTATTACATGAAATATACATTACAAATATCTATAGAAGAATTATTTGAAGCATATAATGCTTTAGTCTTTGGGGTTTAATTTTGTATATTGTACGGAGATGAAAATAAACCCCTCAGGCAGAAACACAATCGTAGGCTTCGATTAATAAATTATATTAGGGAATGTACTTGCGAGATGGCAAGAAACATGAGACAGGCTGCTTATGTAATAAACTAGGTCTCCAATGAAAAGTAACAAACTTCGTAAGCTGCAGTAACAACATCATATCAATATTTTTTCTATTTTTTCCAAGACATTTCTTATTATTTCTCCACGTTTAAAGCCAAAACTAAAACGTGGATTTCTGGGGGGGCCTGCAGCATTTAAGGCCAGGAACAAATATAATATGTCAGGGAAAAGAACATGAGTTTTAAAGACTCTGAGAGATTCTTAATTACCACGTGGGGGACATTACTTTGAAGTTAACATGAAGTCCACGAATGTTGTGGAGAACATACAACACATGTCTTTTAGCAGTAACTAAAATCTGGTAGCAAAGGGCAAGCAAGAAGAAGAAAAAAAACAGGGATAGAGAGGCTGAGAGAAGACAAAGACAAGAAGAGAAACAGGCTGAGGAAGGAGAAGGCTCAGTTGGTTCTGAGGTGGTGTGGGTTACGTAAGGTGAACTAACCTGGGTATAACACTAGGCTGTCACTGTGAGAAGCAGTGGTTTATACTTCAAGTGCAAATCAACATGACATTTCTGGAGGTGATTTTGGCAATATGTATCAAATACTTTTAGTGTTCTTTTACTTCGTTACAGCAATTTCATTTCCAGTATCCTCATTCTCCTGAATGGGGGCAAAGACTTGCATAAAGAATGTTTATTACAGAGTTAAATAAAATTGTAAAAATAGGGGAACTCGTCTCAGAATTACTAATCACAGAATATTATCTAATGATAGGGAAACAGCTTAATAAATAGATATTTTATTAATAATATGTCAAACGATAAGATCATGTTTATAAAATTATAAGTGAAAAATGACATTACAAATGAAAATATTCAACTACATAGCCGAAACCGGTTTGGCTCAGTGGATAGAGCATCAGCCTGCGGACTGAAAGGTCCCAGGTTCGATTCCAGTCATGGGTATGTACCTTGATTGTGGGCACATTCTCGGTGGGGAGTGTGCAGGAGGCAGCTGGTCAATGTCTCTCTCTCATCGATATTTCTAGCTCTCTATTTCTCTCTCTTCCTCTCTATAAAAAATCAATAAAATATATTTTTAAAAAAGAAAATATTCAACTAAATATTATAGAATTCCAATTTTGTGTGTAAAAGCAGAGAAGCCTACACTAAAATAGTATCAGTAGTTAATCCCCATTTATAAAATTATGGGCAATTTATATTTTCTTTCTAATTACTGTTGTTTAATTTTTAAATTTTCTTTAATGAATATGTAATGTTCATTATATTTTCTATTTTAATTTATATAAAATATTAACAAAAGCTCTTAACATCTACTTAAAACTTGAGGATGTTTATACGTTTATTTATTTATTAGAGGCCCAGTACACAAATTTTGTGCACTTGCAGGGGGGCTGTCCCCTCAGCCCAGATTCCCAGTCGGGGAGGGACTGCAGGAGAGCTTCAGGGTATGTCCAGCCTGTCTGGCTCAGTCCTAATAGGCTGGACTCCAGCAGCAAGCTAACCTACTGGTTGGAGCATCTGCTCCCTCATGGTCAGTGCACATCATAGCAACTGGTCAACTGTCTGTCCCCTGGTGGCCAGTGCACATCATAGCAAGCAGTTGAGCAGCCTTAGCATATCATTGGCATATTAAGCTTTGGTTGGTTGAAGGGCTGACTGGACGACCGGACACTTAAGCATCTTAGGCTTTTATTATATAGGATTCCTTCATTTAACATACCCTTCTCTGGCACCTCCCATGTTCTAGTCATTGTTATCAACACTTTAAAATCTTAGCTAGGTTAATCATTACAACAACTCCATAAGGTAGGTCCCATTACTGTGCCACCCTTATAGGATGGGCCAGCGCTGGGATTTGAAATCAGGGAGTCTGGTGTTAAGCACTGTGTTCTGCTACTTTGTCATAGATTTGCTAGGGGAAGCCACCCATTTTAAGGGTTGTCATTTGCAGGCCTGACTTATAGTGGCCAGAATGATATCTCTCTAGAAACACTATAGATCCAACTAGAGAACTGGATCCTACTCCCATGTGGGGGGTCCCTCATCTTTGTTCCATGCTCATTTGATCAAAGGCAGATTAAAGTGAAAACATGAAACAAGTCCTGAGACTATACACAGTTGTGCCTCAGGACGGTGCCTCAATGCATTGCAAATATATTTCTGAAATATGTATCTCTGTCCTCCCCTCTGTAGTCACTGGGGTTTACTTTACTGTAACGGCTAGTGCAGGACACATAATTAGTGTTCTGCCTGGGGCCATTAAAGCTTTTGACAGGCGTTTGTAGATTCATAGAGCAGGAGGAAGTGATGAGAAGCCATCTAATTTACTAGGGCATGCTGCTAAATGAGATCGACCTATTTTGTGTCAACAGTGACTCAAGTCCTGACTTATCACAACCTGAAAATATGAAAACATACAGCTTTAATTATTCTGGCCAGCTACACTTTTTTTTTAATGAGTTATGCTCTTTACTATTCTTATTCTCAAATATTACAGCTAAGTTAGTCTGTGTTACTAAGTGCGAGATTAATACTGTGGTTTAATTGAACATATAACATGTTATATGGTGCTAATGTTCTATCATTCCTCACCTCCTTTTTCCTTACTTGCTCTGGACAACCATTCCCACTGGATACGATGGGACTGCTCCGCTCCTGATCGGGATCAGTGTTATGACAGACATACAGTATAGTGTGCTGGACATGACCAAACTAGCCAATTAATATCCATATTAAAATGTTTTATTGATTTTAGAGAGAGAGGAAGGGAGAAGGTTAGGAACATTGATACAAGAGGAACATGGGTTGGTCTCCCTGGGCATGTGCCCTGACTGGGAACTGAACCATGACCTCCTATTTCACACACTGATCTCCTCTCTTTAAAAAAATATTTTTATTGATTTCAGAGAGGAAGGAAGAGGAAGAGAGTTAGAAATATCAAAGAGAGAATCATTGATCGGCTACCTCCTACATGCCCCCTACTAGGGATTGAGCCTGCAGCCTGCAACCTGGGCATGTGTCCTTGACTAGAATTGAACCCAGGATCCTTCAGTCTGAAGGCTGACATTCTATCCACTGAGCCAAACCGTCTAGGGCCCGGACCTCCTTTCATTTTGTTACTTTGCTTCTCTATAACAAGCAAACCACTACTTTTTCAGATTCAAATATCATTATTGTATAGGTCTGCCTTGTGACCAGTAATTTGCTTGAAAGTCTAAGTCTATAATAGCTATTTCTCCATGTTCCTCTATCCTGTAAGTTTAAATGTAAGTGATGTGGCTCAGGTAAAAACCACCCTCTGGTTGGAATCTCATCAGCCACCTGTTCTTCTCTCTGAGGCTGATGACTGGCTCATATATTTCTTGTTTTCTTTGAAGACCCACAACACTATGAATACTTCCTTTTACTGAGAAGGGCTAGAGAAAAACTTCTCCAAAAGCCCACTGGCTGTGTATTCACAGTCCATATCTCAAGACTCCACTATTCTCTCTTGTTTAACTCCTGTTCTTCTAGCAGAACTAATGCAATGTTTCAGCCAGTAGGTGGCGCTGGTACGAACAAGTATCCAAAAGGATTCTGAGCCTGGAGGCCTGGGTGAGGATGACAGTGGGGCTTTGTGATATTGAAATGGTTATAATTGGAGGTGGATTATGGGGCATGAGATGGGAAGAGAGAGAAGATTATCTCTGAGAATGGGGTTTGTGTGACGGTCAGGTTATACTTTAGATCTGATAAATGTTATTTGTTGTTATTCAAACCTTTCTGAAATTTCATATTAAAAGTAGTTAGAAGTGGTGTTTATGAGTTCTTTTATAAGAATAAAGATTAATGCCAAATGGCATTTTTTTATTGTATATGTAATTGTTTTTATATTTAGTAATATCTAGCCTCATACAACAAAAGATTTTATGTGGTTAAGCTATAATCATTTGCATAGTTATAGCATTTTTTTTATATTTTTTGCTTCATTATATCTTTCCATTCAGAAAGGAAACATGCATTTACTTTTCCACCCTGGAAGATTAAAAGTCCCTGGGGGTAAGAGCCATATATGACTCATCCTCCCAGAGTCTATCCAAAAGCATTTAATAAATATTTGTAGACTTGAAAAGATTTGGGATCCCGAGGACAGAATAAATTTTCCTTTAAAAGCAAGCATGATGAATAAAGCTGAAGCAAAAATATGGTTTTCCTAGCAAATAAATCATTAACATCTAAAAGTGGGATCAGTAAATTTTTGCTTTCTGTGACTGAAACCATAAGCAGTCATAGGATAGATATCCCTCTTTTCAGGGAGGACGGGGGCATCTTGTCTCCTACCCTCTCCCCTCCTGCCTGCCACCCCATCTGAGAAACAGACAGAACCTGGAGATGCAGTCAGAAAGTGGAGGCTACTTCTAGTGGATTTATCTCGGGGAAACCTGAACAATGCTGAAGTCCAAAGGCAGAATTTTTATCTCTAAATTGAAAAACCTAAAACCTGTTTCAAACCTTTGCCTAGAAGGATTAAACTTTCCCACCATCAATTTCTCATTCTGGGAATGAAGCACCTTTGAAATCAAAGGAAGCTTTGCGAGGAGAAGGGGAGCCAGAGGAAGGCATTCAGCAGCTTCCAACTGCATTCCAGCAGTATTCGAAAATATGCAGCTCACATAAAACTATACCGAGGCCTTCCTGGGAGCATACATTTTTACACCCAACTGAATATTGTAGCATGCATGCAGGGACACTGTCTCTAAATAATTCACTGCCACTTTTACAATTCTTTTAATATTTCATGATTTTATCTTTAAAATTATATGCATCTGTATTTCTGGAAAAAAGTAATCTATCCAGCTCCTGCTAGACCGAACCCTGGTACTAACACTTTTCCCACACACACAATACTTCAGCATTATCTGTGAATATGCTGAAATAGCACACTCATGATTAAGTTACACTATATAGCAAAGAAGATTTTAGAGATTTTCAATAAGGTTGCTGATCAGTTGACCCTATAACAGAGATGGTTTTGGACAGCATAATCTAATCAACCAAGCAGAGAGTTTTCTCCAACTCAAAGCAGGAGAGAGGTTTTCCATGCAAAAGGCTTGCCTAGCTGAAGAAACAGGGACCTTGAGTCCACAACTGTGAGGAGTCAACCCATCAACCAGAACGAGGTTGGAAGCAGATTCTTCTCAATGTCTCCAAGTGACTGAATCTAACTAATGTTCCTTCTGCATGTGTCACCCAGAGCCAAGAACCCAGTCCAGCCAGGACCCAGACAACTGTGAACTTAAATATGGGTGTTATTTTAAGCCACAAAATATGGCAATCTGTTGTGCAGCCATGGGAAACTAGTGCAGCACATTTTATCTAAACTATTTGTCTTTCTGTTAAAATGTGTTTCCCACCACTTTTCTAAGCATATTAATGTCTGGTGGTTGAGAATCTCATCTGCCTTCCTCCTCACATCTAAATAAAATGCCAAGAACAACAGAACCCATATAATCTGCATCTCACTTTCCACTCTGTTCTCTTTACCATGATGCAGTTAAGATCCTTCTTATCTGTTACTGGGATAATGAAGTAGCTTTCTAATCATTATCAGCACATTGAATCTACAGGATGCTGCCCACAGAGACTTCCTAACACCTTGCTTCTATCACATCCATCTATTTGCTAGAAAATCAGCAATATCCTAAAAAGAAAGTCAAACCTGAGTTCTCCATTCAGACATTTCCCATCACCTTGCAATATTGTTGGGACCAACAAATTTTTAGTCAAATTAAACAGCCCATCTCACCCTGAAAATTCTCTGTGTATTCCTACCTATACCTCTTTCTTGACAATAAAAACCTTTTACTTCTGAATATGATTTTCAATGTCAGCAGAAAATTTAGCATTTCTAAGAAACATATGTTGTTTGACTTTGCACCTTCATTCGCTAAATGAAATGCCTTTGGTAAATGTTTGCTCTCTGAGCAAATAAATGCAGCCTCTGCTGGCTCATCCTAAAGGAAGATGTTTCCTTCAACACATTTCCAGGACACATTGTTACTTTTACTTCTCATACAATTCATGTGACAGGATGTCATGTTTGTTGCTGACACCTCCCTGACCTCATTGAAAAATTCAGAGCCGGGCTAGCTCATTGTTCTCTATTCTGAGTATAAGTTCTACAGGAGGACCCACGAAATAGATTTTGTTAACTTCTTTTAAATAAGTTTATATACTTAAACAGTTTAAACCCTATGTGGAACTTTACTTACTGGTACTAATTAATATAGAAAGTACCAATCATCCCCATCAATTATTATAAGGCTCTGAGGGTTCTTGTCTGGAGTGGTTGATGAGTCCTCTTCCAGGTCACTCCCTGTGCCTGAAGACACTGTTCAGACCTGTGGCCACTGGGCAGTTTTAAATAACTCTCACATTTGGGGCATGTGAGCTATTCCCTTGTCCAGCTTCCCTTGCTGCTAGGGCAGAGGCATGTGATTTAAATTCTGCCCAACAGCTGGACAGACACAAGATCTTGTTTAGGAAGGGAAGATGGGGCAGAAGGGGTGGCTATGCAGAACTGATTTGCTCATACGGATGCCATCAGAGGCAGCGGGCCTTCCCAGGCCAAAGTGGGGTCTTGCAAGTCAGCTGGTGTGAGTGGCAGTGCGCACCACACAAGAGCAGACCTTGCAGGGGTGTGTTGCTCTCCAGAATTTTCTGCAATTCTATAATATCTTTTAACAAGTTCATCTCTGTAAGAACAGCCAATATGGCTGCTATTGTTAAAACTAGAACCCTGAGTGATAAGTGCTTAAAAGTGAATAAAAAAACTTATTAAATAAGAATGCCCCAGAAGCGTTATTAGTAACTCCCACTGCTCCCTCCACTATCAGAATTAGAAATGGTGCCACTTCATCAATGTAGTTTTCTCTCTGGATGTTCCTTTGAACATGAGGACACAGTACTATGTGGTTTGTTCATGACCATATGCTTAGCACCAATAATAGCATCTGGCCCATAATATATATAATACTTATTTCCTGAACTACACTGTCAATCTTTAGTCAGGAAGTTCTCTTAGAATAACTGCACCAGAGAGGAGTGTTAAATTAACTGAAATTGTGTCTATTTTAGACGGTATCACAAACAATAGCCATTTAATCATCGTATCAATTGCTTTTATGAGGCAACTACGGTTAAGACAATATAAATAGTACATTTACAGTTGTGGTAATTCATGTAATAACTGCACACATAGATGTACCTAAAACATATTTTTGGAGTGTTTATTTTGCTGTCTTATCAACAGCTCCCAAAAAAGAGGCAGATGAATGGCAATGAGTAGTAGATATATTTTAAATGCTGCAGCCCACCCAAGTGTATCTTCATGAGAAATAAGTCATTTTTGTAAACCGCTGGGATTTGAGGTATAGTTTTTCTGCTGCATGATTTTGTCTCTTCCTCTGTTTTTTATACAAAGCTAATTGGGTCTGAAGGTTAGTTAATTCTTGTGAAATGACCATTTACTCTCTCTTCTTTCCTCTTCCACCACATTGCTTAAGAGCATCAACATTTTTCACTTGGAATAACTTCTAAACCGTCTTCTTGCAACAACTTTGTCCCTTTTAGTTCATCGTCCATAAAGTAATCTTAGTTAAACCGTCAGTAATCTGATGAATCCACATCCATATCTAAAATCTCCAATGGGTTAAAGCTATCTCCATACAAAATCCAGATTTATGAACCAGTCTCACATGACATCGTGCATCTACTGAGACTTCCCATATAGTTTCCTTCAACGCTCTTGAACACCACCCCCTCCCGTTGGCCTTCTGAATTTCCATGCGTTTGCATGTGCCAAATTCTCTGCCTAAAGTGACCTTTCTCATCCTGTACCAATGGACAATCTCAAATGGAAAAAACAAAAACAAAACAAAAAAACAACCTTAAATATATCTTTTTTTAAAGGAGAGCCAGGTCCACCATTTTCCAGTGCAACTCTTGTGTGATTGAAAGAACACATGTTTAACGATCACTGGCCATGCCTCTGGGCTCTACTGGAAGCATTTTACATGTACTGACTCCTGTAATCCTCACAAGTGAATGAGGTAGTCAGCATTATCTCCACTTTACAGATGAGAAAATGGAGTTCCCATGAAGTTCATTAACTCTGCCAAGGTTATTCAGCTATAAAGTGGCCCAACTGTTACAGTCTTCCCTCTAAGTCCCTATGTCGTCACAGCATTTCATTAGTCATAGCTCTAGGTCTTATGCTATTTCATAACTGAGCTTCTATAAGAATTCCCCCCACACACACACACACACCTACCTCTCAGCACTCAGAGATTTGCTGAGTGAATACCGTATTTTTCAGACCATAAGACGCACTTTTTTCCCCCCAGAAGTGGGGGGGAAAAGTCCCTGCGTCTTATGGTCCAAATATAGCCTACACATATACTTAAAAAAAAAAAAGTTTTTTTACTTGCCCGGCTCTGTGTGGTCTCTGTGTGCTTGCCCGGCTCTAAAATGGTTCTAAATGCTGCTGTTTACTTTACAGGGTTGATTACATGTGTTTATGACTGTGATGTTGGGTTTTAATGCACATAAAATATTTTAGGACACTATTTGTTTCAGAATCTTTTTTTCTTCATTTCCCTTCTCTAAAAACTGGTGCGTCCTATGGTCCGGAGCGTCTTATGGTCCGAAAAATACGGTATATTATGAATGAGCAAACCAGAGGGAACCCACAATTTTCATTCTCTCTCCTATCTTATGATGGATAATATTTTTCCTTGTAGATTTCTAATGACATTTTGAGTAATATAAACAGAAAAAGATACATATGTTCAATTTAAAAATAAGCCCATAAACTAATTTAAGAAGTAGAGTATTATCAACCCCTTTGATATCCCAGTGTACCTCTTCCAGGACCAGTGCCTCCCTCCAACTCAGTAGTAACCAGTAGTCTGCATTTTCACTTAAGCTTTCTCTTACTTCTTTTTATGGTTCCATCACATATGCATACATCCTTACATAATATTGTTTTATTTGACCTGTTTTTGAAGTTTATAGAAGTGGAATTATATGTATTCTTCTGTGACTTGTTTTATTCCAGCTAGTTTTTGTATTCATCCATATAAATATAATTATTTGTAGAGCATTTCATTTGCTTTGAATTTTAGCTCATTATATAAAATATAGTTTGCTTTTTTTTTTTTTTTTTTTTTTTTTTTTTAGCAGTGATGCTATTGATGGATATTTGGGGTATCCCACTTTTCTGCTATTAAACACAATGCTTTTATGTACATTTGCATACACTTATTCTAATAAAAATGTACAGGTATTTTTCTAGGATGTCTTCTTATCATTGGACTTACTGGGACATAAGATATGGAGAGGTTCAAGTTTATTAGGTAAAAGCCAGCATCTGCAGAATTCCCTCCGCTGGCCAGAACTCACCTTGCCTAAACATAGAAGACCAGAAATTTAGTGAAAACTAATCAATGTCTGAAGAATGTAGGAGTATAAATACTCTAGCTCCCAACTGCTATTCTGGCTAGTTCCAGAGCTTCCCTGTGGAGCTGAAACCAAAGTCAAGTTCACAGAATATGGCTGGAGACTATGCACTGGCTTAAGTTGTTCATGCCATTTCCCACACCTTTGCTGGCTTTCCCCAAGAATACTTTCGTTTTCATGTGAACCCTCATCTTAGCAGGAATATATATATATTTTTACTTTGAAGTATTTGGTCCTTGGAAGTTGATCTGTGGGGCAAGAATATATTATGGGAAACACTCAACGAAGTCAGAACTCAGAAAGCAGCAGAGAAGTATTATAGTGCAGGATCAAAAAAGTCAATATACAGAATTGAACTATTTAAAATAGTTGGTCTTTTTTTCAATATTTGTCCATTATATTCTAATTCCCAGTAAGCTGTATAGTTTAAAGAAGTATTCTTTCATTGTGAGAATTTTATTTTGTTATCAATGTTCAGATTTTAAGGAAAAATTAATATATCCATATACTTACATTATGTCTATGTAATAGCATTTTTTTTCTTTAAAAGTTTCTCTGAAAATTCCTCAAAGGCAATGGGCACCATTGAATTGTACCTTCCTGACTACTCCATCTGTAGTCTATAAAGTGGGAGTAATCTTCAGAGATGCTGCATTTTAGGTCAGAACTTGATGAATATATAAGGTCAACAGAACTCATGCAGCAAAAGCACATAGCACATTCTCTAGATAGATGTTTCCAAGAGATTTCAATTACCTACTTGAAAATAGTATTTGATATCATCATTTTTTTTCCTCTTTGCTTTATGCATTTGCTTTGTGAAATGATGTTGGGACAGATTTTTGCTACTTTGAAGTGCTCTTTATTTTTTTTGGATGAACATAGTACATTATGCCACCTCTGACTTATTATGGCAGCTCTGGGGCCTCCTAAATTGTAGGCAGCTTCTCATCGTGAATAATACACAAAGTTAGGTAGACCTTGATATTAGTCCTGGCTCCAAAAGACATGACTGGTACCCAGGGAAAATTATTTAATCTATTGTATATCAGTTCTCACCTCTGGAAAATTACATCTACCCAATGATTATTAATACTTTAATCTCCATTTGGGTATTTTAAATCATGACTGATGTCTTCTAAGGTCATGCTATTTATGATACCGGTACTTTTCAGCTGAGAAATAATTGAGTGGTTTCTATTTTTAATGGGGTACATTATCCTTGCTGAAGAATGCATTCTCTGGTAATTATTAAATAATGTCTTCCTGTCCCCTTCTAATCATCAATCCTCTTAAACTTAATAGAAATTATGCACATGTAATGATTTGGACAAACTTTTTGACTCTTCTACTAAACAGGAGGTTACATATAATGCTCAGATATATGAATGCAACTTTATCTCTACTTTGGCTTAGGCTGGGCCCCAGTGACAAATCTAGGTAAATATTGAGGATTACACCCATGAAACAGACCATCCAAAGGCATCTAGTCCAGTCTTCAATGACAGAATATCATTCTCCCTAACACCTTGACCCATTCTAGCTCCTATACAGGGTTCACCTTCAGCTGTCCAAAGTAAAGTACCATGGCTCCTTACCCTCAACAGCAGAGTCAGCAACTGAGTCTGGGGCCTGATGAAGGACTTTTGACTGGGCATACCCTGATACAATCTCAACAAATATCGCACAGCTTATCCATGTCCTGAAATACAAAGGAAACCTGCAGAGCTCCTTCTTCAACAGTAAATAAACCCTTTTTTCTTAAAGGTTCTCTTTATGGGCTCCTTGGAGCTGTGATCCACACACTCCCTACTGTTCCTCAGCTTCAAATGATACTTCTGGCTAGCACTCAGCTGGAGGAAATCCAATCTGAGTGTCGAGGCTGCACTTGGCTGCTGGCCGTCAAAGCTACCCTCAGGCTTCAGCTAGTAGTAGACCTTACATGTCCCACAGCCATGAGAAATTCTCACACTGTACACTACTCTAAAAGGTTTCCAACACAAAATCATAGCTACCTCATTCTAGTCTCTGCCATTATTGCCTTTCCCTTTAAACTGAGGCTGTCCTGTAAATTGACCTTAAACACCCAACTCTCTCGCCAGGGCCCCAATTACTACAATTTTGTGGTCTCAGCACCACCACCTGCTTTCACTAATTTCTGACTCTTCCCCAAAGGTCAATGTCACTGCATATGATTGTGTCCCGGAAACCCCCAGAGCCAGCAGTCCCATAGATCCAAGCTGAGTATTGCATGTGGCTACTGAGCACTGCCAGGTGGCCAGGGAGACTAGCACCTGTCTCAGAGAGTGAGAAACTAAATTTTTAATGTTAGTTTAATTAACTTAAACTTACACTTAAAAACAGGTACTCAATTCAGTTATTGGGGGGCTTTTAACTATTTTGAGAACACTGGGATATGTGAGACTAGCTTTTAAACCATCAATTTTATGAAACTTAAATATAGATTAAGTAGCTGAAACCGGTTTGGCTCAGTGGTAGAGCTTCGGTCTGCAGACTGAAAGGTCCCAGGTTCAATTCCGGTCAAGGGCACGTACCTTGGTTGCGGGCACATCCCCAGTAGGGGGCATGCAAGAGGCAGCTGATCGATGATTCTCTCTCATCAATGTTTCTAACTCTCTATCCCTCTCTCTTCCTCTCTGTAAAAAATTAATAAAATATATTAAGATATATATATATATATATATATATATATATATATATATAGTATTTCTGATGAAATTTAGTCTTTGAATTAATGTGTGCTATATGTCTACAATATTTTTAAAACTTAATATAAAAAGCAGCGTGCCCAATTAATCATGTTGATCACATATGACCTTTAGAGTAATGCAGTATGCAACCTAAAAAAGCATTTATTGACTTCATCACCGCCACTGTGTTCACATCATGCCCCCAGACCAACCCTAAGTTGTGAGCTATTTAATGAAAGCTCATTGCTTTATATAAAACTAAAATAAGTTAGTATTTACTAAATTTGACAGAGGACGTACATAAGGAGAGAGGGAGAAAGAAAAAAAAAAAGGAAGGAAGGAAGAATTTGTGTCTGCCCCACAAGGAAACTCAGGTCCATTAAGGTCTTAATGAGGAGAAAGTCTTTAATACTTCTCTTCATTACATCACGCAAGTGTTTACGGATATCCAGGGGCCATCCAAGCCTTCTCCAAATTTGGAGATGGGAACACTCACCAATGTGCTTCAGATAAGCATTGCCTCTCTGAGATGCTCTCATCTCAGAACCCTTAACAAGTTTCCTTGTCAACTCTTCAGATGTTCCAGTCTGACATGCGAGTGAGTGTTGAGTCCAGCTCAATGAATTTTCATTGAATGACCGGGCTCCATCTTTACCTCTAATGTCAGCAACATCTTAAGTCTTATTTTGATACTTACTTAGTCTTGTCTATTAGGCCTTTCTAGGTCTTGACCTGTGTCACTATGCATTAGAACTATGTGAGAGGGCCACTCTGAAAGGATCAATGCTGCTATCTTAGTCTGATATTACCATTCTACTAGAATTGGCCCTTGCCCACCTGTTCAGATTGTTTCTTTGAAAAGACATGTCCAAATGTACTGTGTTAGCCTTGTTTTCTTGGAGGTACTTTGCAAAAAAAAAAAAAAAAAATTAAAGATGTAGACTAACTGCAGCAGACAAGATATTTTTTTTAAACTTATACATTTTTTTCTGTAAATTTCCACTTAATATTTTCAGACTGCAGTTGACTGTGGGTAACTGAAATAGTGGAAGGTGAAACCACACATAAGAGGGGGCTACCAAATAAATTTGTAAGTAGTAACAGGAGACTGTAAAGAATTCATGAATTAAGTGGCCTCCATAGTCCCTTTAGAACCCAGAATTTTTAGGACATGCTATGTACATAAATTTGGAACATTCATGGGAATGTGTGAATGAGGCCACTCAAATAAGAAATGAATGGCTGGCTGGCTGGAATGGAGGTCATAAGGGTTAAACAGTATAGCAAAGAATATACCTGCATGTAGTAAGCACTCCATGGTTACTTCTGGAATGAACTGGGATGAGAAAGGGCATTTTTTAAACAATTTTTGTTCTTCCTTTTAGATACAAAAAGTCTTAGAAATAAAGGGGGGAAATGGTGATGTTCTCTAGCAGCCTGAATTATTCAGAGTTACATAAGTGTTTATGAATAATGAGTGTCTAATTGAGATGCCTGAAATATGAATAACTGTACTAGTTCATGCAGCAGTAAGAGGTAGAATTCTCTTTTGGCAACGGGACTTTCATTTCTCCCCTTCTACCTTCTGTTATTCCCACTGTTGAGTGTGAAACTAGCAAGGTAATACTTCAGAGCTTCTGAGGAAATCAATCTGACTTTTTTTCTGTACCAGCGGAGCCATCCTAACACAGAAAAAAGAATGGTAGGAGGAGTTACCAAGGAGTTGAGAACAAAGTGAGCCTTACATCTTGATTCATCCCATACACAGAAATAGAATCACAGGGCTTTAGATTTGAGCTTCAGTGAGAAGTCTGTGTGAATTTAAATTGTTGGCCCTCCAGAGACTGATAACCATATTTCCCACACCATCTTGTCCATCTCTCTCTCCTTACTGAGTTACACATCATTTGTTAAGGAGCACTGATGATTTCCAAACACATGTCATATCAATGGGAATATAAGGTTCAAAGATCTCACAATAAACTAAGGTAGAATTGCCACAACAATGCCGCTCTGTTTTACTCATTGAATAGGATGCCTTGTCTGTTCTGAGTCCTTCTCCCCTGCAAGGAGAGGGTCCTGGCTGGCATCTCTAAGCTAGTTCACCCACAGGCCTCCTCATGCTGAGCCACAGGAAACTGGACTGCAGACTGAGGGAACCAAAGCCTGTCTCCAGACCCTGCAGAGATTTAAATCCCTCACTATCTCATGCAGGTAAGGCAGTGTTTTTGCCGGAATTGCATTGTTTTAGAATATCCAGTAAGATCCCTAAAACTGGACAACCTGGGTGTTTCCTCCAAGTCCGATGGCTGCTGTTTGAGTCTGGCACTCATACTTGAGGCTGCTTACTGGTTACACGGTTTCTCTTTTTCCTCCCTGCTGCCCAGTTAGTGCTAGTCCTTTGGATATAAAACCAGTAAACCCTGTGTGTTGTTGAAAATGCAACTGTTTGGTTTCAGAATTCTCTTTTAATTGTGGAAATTCAAACACAACAGTTTTAATAGAAAAACAAAGGCATGTATTGCTTCTCTGTCATTCTCTTTAGGAAATTATTTTTCCATCATAAATGGTTAAGTCTTATAATACCTTGCAAATAATTATTTTTGCTTTACTTATTTCAATACCTGATATGAAGAAGATTGGAAAAATAATTGAATCAATTCCCTTGGCAGTTCTTATAGGTTTCCAGAAATTATGGCCATTCAACTAAACAATAACAAAATGGAAGGCGAAATGAGACAATGCTGAATCCTGTATTTGGAATGGAAGAAATAATTCAGTCATGAGAGCAATCCCACAATGGGATATTGTTATTAGTCCTGCAGATTACTTCCATCTCATATCAGAGACCCAGGTTATGGCATGCCTGGAAGATCTCAGACATTTTTTTTTTATTTTGAGGTTGAGTTTTGTTTCTGTTATTCATTCACTTTGTACTGACTTCCCGCTTTCCCCCATGTGTGTTTTGAATATTAAGAGTGTTAGAAACTAAAAATATATATATATTTATATTGCTCTGTCAGACTGGAGCATACTGCTGCTGCACATCAGTAGTTTTCTCTTACTTCAATTCTTTTCTGGAACACAGAATGTTGGTCTCATTGCTTGGTTTCAATGTTTTCTGTTTTCATATAGATAATATTTCAAGTATGGTTATGTCTTTGTTGCCTACCACCACATCTCATTCAAATTCCGAAATAAGCCTGAAGAAGTCTAAACTTTGGCTCTCTTTTAGTGTAGAAAAAAAAAGGGGTGAGTCTTTTAAAAATACAGTATTATATGTAAATATTTAAAACATTATCCTTATTACTCTTTGATAATAAGCATAGAAAGAATTGACAAAAGCCAGTATATACTTCTCAAAAATAAAATAGAGACATGTGTCTGCATTCTAAAACACCAGTGGGAAAACTTCAGCAATGCCGTATAACCAACTCAAATATTATTACAACTTTTCTTAAAAAACAGCTCGCATGGGCAGGGAAGATGTGGAAAATAGAACTGTGAGTAATTTAAAGTTGGTATAATTTTCTTTTTCAAATGCTCAAATCTGCTGTTAACTTTGAACTTGGGCAGGAAACTAAACTTCCTTGAATTTGAGTTTTTTATTCATAAAAATAAATTTTATTACTTCTAAATTCTTTCCTAGGGTTTCTGCAGAGACCAGATGAAATGCTGGGCATACACAGATGCATGAGGCATAGGGCTTATATTAAACTCATGCCCAGGGTCATAGGGTCAGACAAGCAGTAAGTCTACAATACAGTACTGCATACTAACCTCTGAGACAGAGATAAAAACATAGTGCACCTTGTAAAATGAGGAGATAGCTGTCTATCCATCATTGATGAATTTTTAAAAAGGTAACACCTGAACTCATTGCCTAAAAACAAGTGACTTAAGAAAATGTTGGTATTCTGCATAAAGAATGATCCACATAAAATCTGGAGGCCAGTGTTAACTGCTTATAATTTGGTATAGTGTGGATATACGGTGTTGAAGGATTGGGGTAGGGGGAGTGGTGGCACCTTCTGGTCTTCTGGCCTCCCTGGACGTTTTTTTACTTATAAATGATAATAATAATGTTTGCTATTATTATCTATTCTTTATCATTGTCTGGACCACAGTTAGCTACACCAGTGTCAAGATAAAGCATCATTTTTTGGAAGCCCTCCCACAATGAGGATGGTAATCTGTTCTGCCCTCCTGTGTCTCTCCCCTAAAGGTATTATCCGAAAGCTCTGTTTAATTGTTCTCCTTCTGGGAACCTAGCTGACCCTGTAGAAACTGAGTGGTCTTATCAAAAGGGAAAACAAGAGGCTCTAGCCCTCTCTTATAAGCCTCTAATATCACAGAAGCATGTAGATTACAGAAGCCTGTGGTTTTCCACTCTTTTCAGAAAAGTGAAGTAGGACAATCAGGGGCGTTAACATATTGGTAAGTCCTCAATGACATCAATAGATTGTATGACTTTACCCAAAAGGAAGTTGTAACAAACCAATTTTGCCATAGGCTAATTAATACAAACAAGAGCTAGTTTTTGCAGCATCTCCTCACTGTTATAATGAAACTACCTTGAACAGAAGGACAGGATTCCAGGGCCTGCAGTACTTTTCATCACCTTAACAACAGAGCCTCTATCGCTTATCTGTGTTCTAAGCATCAGCTGAAATCAAAGGCAGGCAAAACAAACAAACAAACAAACAAACAAAAACTCAGATCAATAACCCATTGAAATACATATGTGTCAGAGAAGGAGTAGGGAAAAATCCACAAGACGTGTGCAATTATGCTTCCTTCATACATATGCTCAGGCACAAGCTTTTGAACACAGAATAATTCACCTTGGAGGCAGTCTTCCTGGCTGCTCCTGTGGGCTGATGTGAAGGTAAGGGATATAACGCAGACAAGGATCCTTCAAGGGGAATAAACAGCTTTGCCCACCCGTTTCAAAGCCAAAAACAGGTACAAACAACATAAATTCCTGAAGCTGCCGAGAAGGCAAACAAAGCAAAATAAAAACAACACTATGAATTCCTTCTATTGCTAAGAAAATAAAAATAGCTAAGTAAAAGTAATATGAAAGTGACCTTAGGGTGAAAACCCCTGGGAAATAAAAAATGTTCCCCTTTTGTGTTTACATTTCAATGTTAAAGAGACAAGAACAACAAAACTAGACAGTCCTAAATGTCATGGTTTCTTGTCAGCAGGATTCATGTCAAACATGTATCTCCATTTTAAGGCAAGGGATCAAGTAAACAGAGTTGATTGCTCATTTGCAGGGCATAGAAGAGGCAGAATGCTAACAAAGGCTAGACTGCTTTGAATTTTATTAGTGACAATATTTTTTAAATTCGATTGGAATTCATGGGTATAAAAGGGAGGTAATCTAATTTTTGTATTCTTCCCTAAGAAAATTGCGTGAGAAAGTCGTTAATTTGCTCAAGGTATTAAGACAAGGGACTATTCATTCTAATAAGTATGACCTAACCAGGCTCCTAATAGAGCCATAACTAGATTAAATCCTTCCAATGGTCTTGGAAATAATTTGGTCTGTTTTTGTTTCTCTTATTGAATGAAATTAGGGGAAGAAGGCAAATAGGCAAAAAGCAGGGACGTTTCTCTAATTATAGAAGAGCAGATATTGAAAAATGATGCAGTCCTTCATCTTGTACGGAGGAAATGTAATTACAGGGTTTGGAGCATGTTTTTCACAAGTGTGGTTGTTTGTGCCCTAACCCTGCCTAAAAATGGCCCCTATGCAGTGCCCTCAACAGACAGATTCCTTCAAATGGTCAGCTGATGGGTTTTCCGGACAGTGACATGTAGACAACCTCTGTCTCAAAGGCTACAATGCATCTGAAACACAAAATGTACTTTATTCCTTATGGGCTAGACCCATGGTCAACAAACTGTGCCTGGCGAGCCACATGAGGCTCTTTGGCCCGTTGAGTGTGACTCTTCCACAAAATACCATGGCCTGGGCAAGTCTATTTTGAAGAAATGGCGTTAGATGTTTAAGTTTTAAAAATTTGGCTCTCAAAAGAAATTTCAATTGTTGTACTGTTGATATTTGGCTCTGTTGACTAATGAGTTTGCCAATCACTGAGCTAGACAAATAAGGACCCATAGAATATGTTCTATTAGCTGCAGGCACCTGTTGGCAATTGGATATAGCCTCTTAAATAGAAGCCTCATCTATGCAAAAAATATCCTGAGCTAGGGCTGTTTCACAGTTTTAAAGTACTGGGAGAATATCCATACTCTGGGGCCATTTCCCAATAGTTCTTCATGTACATTCAGTTTTTAATTTTTTAAAATTTATAAATGATGATAATATTGTTTGTTATTGTTATATTTATATTCTCTATCATTATCTGGACCACAATCAGCTACGTCAGTAACAAGATAAAGTGTCATTTTTTGGAAACTGAAAAATGTTAGCAAACATTCACTCTTGATTTAACAAGTCATTCAACATAGAAGCAATGAGTATTTGAAGTTAAAAATGGGTGGAATAATATATGCAATAAATATAATTTGATTTAATTGTTCTTTGTTAAGAAAGTATTATTTGAGAGTCAAATGTGTGCAATACCATGTTAAGAAAGTGCTTTGAAGCATTCTGTTTTAAGATGAATATTACTGCTATGGTACACACCATTCACATAATTTCCCCCACCTGCTTAGCAGAGATGTAAAAAGTATTAAAGCCTCTCTTTGAATAAAATTAGCAAATATCAAAGGGATGATTAAACATTTAACCTCCAAAAGATACTATAGGTGTATATTCCAGAATGGTGTAGAAAGAAAATTTCAACTTATAAAAACTTTATTGGATAAAATAACATCGCTATTCTCAAGATTATTAAAGAGAAAGTATCCATTAGGATCAAGACAAGAAATTGTGATTCACCTTGCCTCCAAGATGAGGGTGTTCTGAGAAGGTAGGGTCCTAGAGATGATGTAGCCCAAGTTTCTCCTTATAGAAGTGAGGTAACTGAGCCAGTTAAGCCAATGGAGGAAGGCACCCAAGGTCTCTCCAAGGGCAAAGGGGAAGTCTAGTTCTTATAACTCTGTATCAACAAATCTACAGAGGCATATTTATTCTGGACATCTTTTCAAAATAAATATTCCCTTAAGTATATTTCTTTGCTAGTTGAGATGTGAAGTTCTCCCACCCCATTTGACCTAAACTTTATAAGGCAATTTCCAAATATCATGGTTTTCAATAGTCCATGGAAAATAAAATTACAAGGCATCTATTACAGGGATATATTACACATATATTAATTGATTAGTCACAATTTTCCCATTTCTTTGGACAATCGACTGTTAATATTGTGATATAAGGCAAGTGTCAGGAAGTTAATATCCCAGAGCCATTTCACAGATGGGAGCAGTGGTTAATGTAGTAGCACTGATTCTAATCCCGTTCATGGTTTTCTCACAGACAAATATGAAGATCTTTGCAACAAACCTAGCAGAACAGCAACTTTCTTAAGATAATTAACTAAAAAGTTCTTCATCTTTAATGCCCCAAATCTAGAAACTCACTTTTTTTTAATTAACTCTTGTTCACTCTCCAAAACCCAAAATTATCCTCCATCACACTATTATCAAAGACCCATGGGACACAACTGTACTTCTAAGCATATTAAACAAACCCAGTTAAAACTCTTATGTACAGAGTGATTGGCTAAATTTTAGAACAGCATCTCCCTGAGTGAAAACATGTTCTGCTGGCCCTTCAGATGCCCCACGATGGAAAGGTTTACTCACTCCCCAAGAGAGGACCACAGAAAACAATATCCCCTGGCTTATTTGATTGTGGACATTTGTGTTGTGTGTAGGTGGAAGAGAACACAGTGACATCACACACATTGGGAAACAGTGCTCTAGGGGAAATGCTACACAACCCAGCATATATTTCTATGGGGGACAGAAAAGAAGGGTTTAAAATTCCAACATTATAAAATTTAATGCCATAGCAGAAAAATAGCAATAATATTTGCAAATTGAAAAGGCATGTCTAAATAAATTATGAGCTATTTCCTGATGAACATGCTTTTTTAAAAAAATAAACATATATTTCATTCATTTTTTACAGAGATGTAAGGAAAGGGATATAGAGTTAGAAACATCAATGAGAGAAATAATTTAAATATGTAATTTTAAAAACAGAATTTATATGACTGAGTAGTGGGAAATAAACATTTATTTTTATTCTCCCTAAAGTCCAAAATATTCTTTTTGGCTTTGTTGGACATCATAAAATTACTAATATTATATTAGAATCTATAAAATATAATTTAAAAAATATAAAGATAATTATGTACAAAATAACACTTTAAAATAACTGACAAACTATTTTATTTGAAATGAATGGAATTTAAGGTAAAAAGATGGGCAACATTTAAGTTAATGTTAAGGAGCAATCTGATTATGTGAAACTCATTAAAATATTTTTATCTTTCAATTATTATAATATTTTCTTTTTCTTAGATGATTACAGGGGAAACACAAAGACTGGCAAGAACACAAACCCCAGCAATCACTTTTTAGGGAAGTGCTCTTTTAGTAATGATGAGGACATTTCTTTCAGTTGCTTTAAAATATTAATATCTGCATTATTATTTTGAGGAGCTGAGGACAACTGATAGCAAAGAGACTAATATTTAAATGCAACAATTTTTGCAGATTTTTTTCATTTAGCCTTCACCAGAGCTCTGTTAAAGTGTATAATTGATTCATGTTAAAATATAAAGAGGGGGCCCAGACTTCCGAGATTACTCTGATGTAATTATTAATAGAACTCTGTCAAAAGTTCCTGGCTCAGGTGATAAATTATATAGTGCCCATAGGAATCAGGAAACTGAGATGCAGAAAGTTTAAATAATTGACTAATACCATACTCACCCTTGGTTGATTCCATATTAAAACCTAGTTATGCATGAAGACAAGTCATTCTTGTCCCACTGCTCAGCACTGCATCAGAGCCTGCAAGATCAGCAGGTGTTTCCAGGAGAGTGATTCGAAGATGAAGAAATATAGCCAGTCCAAATAGGAATGTCAAATATCCTGAAATGCTATATTAGAAAATCAGCCTTCTGGATTTTCCTGCTCCCAAGGATTTAGTCTTAAGAGGCCAATGCTCCTAGGAGAAGAAACTCTTCAGCCAATGAACTCTTAATAAATAATGAATCATTAGTGAGTAGGAAGGAGCAGGTTAAGAGACACACTGAGAAAGAGTAGAGGCTGGAGAAGGGAAAATAATGGAGTGAGATCTGCCAACATGGACAGAAGCCCATCCACTGGGAAGATGATTCTATTTCACAATTTAAACCTTGATGTTATAGTCTAAGGAAAAAGCTTCCTCATCAGGTTTAAGAATAGTACTTGATCCGGCAGCTACTGGCTGCCAGGGTGGGCAAAAAGGAACAGAAGGGTGGATCGGGGACAAGAGAGAACAGAAGAGCACAAGCTAAGGCATTCATGGTACCAAGAGGGAAAATGTCTTTGTGGAGGCTTTGTGATTCCTTTCCCAATTCATAGTGCATCAGCTCTGGTTTGGGATTTAATTAGCTATGATCCTCTTAATATATAAAGCAGGAAAGGGGAGAAATAACAGAAATTAGAAAGAAAGTGCTTACAAATATAACTAAGGGAGTTATATTTGTAAGCACTTATATCAAGGGTGTAAAAAAGGAGAGAAAATTTTTGCTTTTCAGGAGTGGTGGGAACAAACCCCCTGAAGAGCAGAGTAAGTGTGATTCTTTGCGGAGCCACCTAGGAGCCCAGGAGACATGGTGCCAAGGTGTAGAGATAGACTGTACGTGTGACATGGAGAGGAGTTTGGCATTATACTAATTTCTAAATCTCTCTCTTGCACAATAGGAAGCAGAATATGATAAATGCAATGATTTGAGCAAGCCAAGGCATCAAAGCATGGAGGCAATTATTTACATCAGTGGTGTCTTTTAAGGGAAGGTAAAGACTGTAGTTCACTTTAAGACACGAGCTTGGACATTATTGGACCTGCTCAGGCAGTCTTTCCAGATGTCTGTTATACACCTATTCCTCCTAGAACCAATTGTCAATTATGTGGTCTACAAATGCAATCTGTTCTCCCTGCTGGAGGAAATAAAGGCGAAATAACTTCAAAAAACACTGCCAGCAACTCTCTGCCCTTTGATTTTAGTAGAGAAGACTGTTTCTAACATGGTAGGGATTATCCAGAAAATAAATCTAAAAAGAAAAAAATCTCTGGGAAACAGCCAGCATAGAAGGTTCTACCAAGTAAACCAAAGTGGCAAGAGTGTGAAAAAGAAAGAAAATTATCCAAGATCTGCATCCCTTTAGAAGCTCTAAGATTTCATCATTTAAGAAGATCTGACTATATAAACATAAAACAAACTTGCCTTAAACCTTCTATTTCTTGGTAGGTTCTTTCTTTGGGCAAATTTATGTGCGGCATTGATATTGCTTCATCTGGCTTAATTGGGCATGAAGAGTGTCAGAATTGAGTAGAAGATATAGATTTGTGTCCCTGAACAAACTAGCCCCTAGCTATGACACTTTAGAATCTCAAATTCAGATTCCCAGTTGATGTCTTTTTGGGTTTCTATATTTATCATTTTAATCTGTAAAATGGAGCCAATGAAAATTGTTTTTAATAAGGAGATATTTAGTAACTAGGAAGACAAATTTACTCAAATTAGCTCAGGCAAGAGGAGGTGACTATTATTGATAGAATTAGAAAGGTAAATTTCATAGACTCAAGAAATACAGCCAGAGTTATAGCATGATCACAGTAAGGACTAAAAGAGAATAGGAATAACCAGGACTTTATCTACCTTCTATGTGGATCCATTTTACATCTCTTTTCAACTTATCTCCACATGGCCCTTCCTGGTTTCCCCAATAACCCTCTCAGTCCCCAAATCTGTGTCCATAATACAGATCACAAGACTTAGGTATTGTTCTAAGATAAACAAACAAGCAAATTTAAAGAAGTAGGCTTCAAAAGACATGAGAGAATCACAAGTCGATTTTCCATTTAAATATGATATTTCTCCCCAGTTTGTCATATACTAGTCCCTGATACCAAAGCCTTAGGAGATGGATTTGTATTGTGGGGACCCCTAAAATTAAATTTTATGCATGTATCAATATGTCCCCTGATTGTATATTTGCATTTATACTCTGCCTCTCTATGTATTCATGAGCTCTCTCTCTCTCCAAAATGTATTTGAAGAATATAATTTAAATAAATGATAATGATAAAAAGTTGAAGCCAATGTGTATCAACATAAGACTCAACTGAATTTGTTCTTTTCTGTATTTGTATAATTAGCAAGTTACATCCTTTTACCCTTTTGTGTTGGTATATGATCTTGCTTTTGGATGCTTGTATGGTTTATGAATACATATAGAATCAGAGTGTAAATGCAAATATACAGAGGACAAATTATTGCCAATAGTGAAGTAAGAAAATATATCCCCAGCATTGCCGCTTCCCTTACATCATTTTTTTCTCCCTTTGGAATTCCCATCTGCCTTTATTTGTCTTTAAGATAAGTAATGTCATGCTGTGCTAATTATATGTATCCTCAATAAATGTGGCTTATTTGTCATTTATTCCTTAGCATGAACTTCAGCCAACATGGCTCCACTCCTAAGGGTATTTGCATATGAATGTTATAATGACATGAAAATTTTCTTGTTTATTAACATAACCATATCTGAATTTCTTTTTTATCTTCTTAAGGAGGAAATAACCTCCCTCTGTTGTTTTCTACCTTGACCCACTTTGAGGTTATCATCAAGTATCTTGTGTGACATGTAGAACCAAAGTGACATGAGGGATGGAGAGAAAGCCAGCTGTGTGACAGTCACAATAAAGTAGATTTCATGGGCTGGTTTTGAGGACAGAGTTATATGCAGCTATGTACAGTATGCCACTATATCTGTAAATATAGAATTTCTTATTTAACACACTTGCTGACATAAGAGAAAGAAGTTGCTTACCCCCTCGCTTGTTGATCTTGGCATAGCCAGGAGAATAGCTTGCAGACATGGAGGACGAGCTGCTGAAAGCTACATGGGAGAGCCCAGACAGAAGGGGTTCATCACATTTTTCTAAGAAAAGAAGAGAGAATGGGGAAACGTTAATAAAAGTCTTTATATAACAATTGGTGTGTATTTGCTAAAATAATTACTGACTACAGAACAAATTTTTAAAAATCTATGACGCAACTATTTAGCAAATTGTTAGAATTTAGGCAACTCAATTATGACATTCTGAGAAATCGCAGGAACAGTTTAAACAACCGTTTGGTTTTTAAGAGTTATAACTATGACCCAGTGCTTTTTGCCTAAGGGTCTCAATTCAGACCTGCTCTCTCAGCACCATGTACAAAGTTGAGATTGTTTATTGAATAGGTTTCAGAATTTGGCATCTCCTGACAACCTTCATTATAGGAGTAGAGGATTCCAAACACTGAGATTGGAGGAGGGAAGATTAGGAAGAATGCAATCCGAAATAAGAGACTAAGAAAAAGGTGTCAGGAAAGGAGAACACAATAATCTCCAACTTGAAATGCATCTAAAATGCATCAGTTCCCATATTTGAAGAGTCAACTGTGTTGTTACCAGGTGATCCTTCAATTCTATTCCTCACTTAGCTACTATAGACCCATTCATTTTTTGTCCTCCTTCCTCACTACCAGCTTGTTCTCTGAATCATTTAATGGATCTTTCTCATTTTCTTTGTCTAAACTAGAGGCCCGGTGCATGAAAATGAATGCACTGGAGAGGGGGCTCCCTTAGCCCGGCCTGCCCACTTTACAGTCCAGGAGCCCTCAGGGGCAGGAGGTGGCCCAGCAATTAGGGGAAGACGATGTCCCATCACACCTCTGACACTGCCATTGCTGGCAGTGCAAGCCTCGGGTGGCCCTGATAACCTGAGCCTCTGGTGGCCCTAGGAGGGGACTGGGGGACTCTGGAGGCAGATGCATGGAGCACCCAGATCTGCCTGAGGGCGGGCCTGACTTTGCCACCTGCCTGCCGCCCGGGTGGGGCTGAGGGTACTGGGCACTGTCATCCTGTGGCTGTAGGTGTAGCCATCTTTAAGAGCAGGGCAGTCAATTAGCATATTCCCTCGTTATTGGCTGTGGCATGAGGGTCAATTACCATATTTCCTCTTTATTAGATAGTATGGTCAAGTGCTCAGTGGCTCAACCCTTGGATTTCTCCCCTGTCTACACTCCTTGTCTGAGAGAGTGCATCAAGGCCTGTGTCTAATCATACTGGAACAACCCAAATGCTGCCACCTTGTGCCATATTGCCATCAGTCACCAGAAAGACTGCATAGTCTCCCTACTTCCCCCCTTGTTCCCCTGCCATGCTTCTGAACATAATGACTAAAGGGACACTATTAAAAATATAAGGGGTTCTGTGGCTCCTACTCTCACTCCCTCAGAATAAAGCCAGAAACCCTCCAATGGCCACAGTGGCCACCTCCTTAGTTACCTCCCATTCCCACATCCTTGTCCATGACTGTGTAGCCACCCTGGTCCCCTTCCCCTTCCTTCAACAACAGGCCTGCTCCTGCTGTGAGCCTTCACAATTACCATTCCAGTTGCCAGGAGGCTCCACCTACTCCTCCCAGGCTCTGCTCAGTCATCTTTCATTGCTATAGACAAGCTCATTAAGTCCACCTGGTTAAAATAGTATGCTACTACCATCACTCTCTGCACCACATCTGCCTCATTCTCCTATAGAGCATTGAGAGTCGCCTGACATATTATGTTTCTTCTCATTTAATCGTTTAGTTTACTGGGAACACATGGGGAAAAGTTTTTATAATTTGCGTACCACTTACTCTCCAAGGTTCTGAACACTGCTTGACACACACTCTAAAAACATTTCCAGAATGACCTTTGAGTCCTAAAGCACACTGCTTAATTACAATGTAGTACAACTCCTGATGATTGTAAATATATGGTTTATTGATTTCAGAGATGAAGGGAAAGGGAAAGAGAGATAGAAACATCAATGATGAGAGAGAAACATTGATCGGCTGCTTCCTGCACACCCCCTACCAGGGGTTGAGCCTACATCCCTGGTGTGTGCCCTGACCAAGAATCAACTCATGACCTCCTGATACATAGGTCCACACTCAACCATTGAGCAACAGTTGGCTGGGCACACAACACCTGATTTATAGAAAGGTGCTCTTAAGTCTCCAACAAATCTTAGTACGCACTCAGTTTTCCATTCAATGGCACAGAGGTCACACTGGATATTCTACGATCATTTCTACCTCACATGTTTATAAACAAGAAAAAAAAAAAAACATTAGCAATAGAAGGAATGAACTAGTTTTCTTGAAAAGGCACTCAGGTAGTTTTACATCCCAAATGAAACTAGGAATACTAATTGTTATTTATTATCCCATCCCTCAAGTGTGTACAAATTTGAAGTTAAAATGAACAAATCCATCACTTTAAACACATTGTTAGATTTCTTATTTTTCTTAGTTATACTGCAGGTGCCTTTGGAAAATATGGCATGTGTGTATGAATATATTCCCCAGAAAGTTAAATGTAAAAGGATAAGAACATGAACAAAAATTTTATTTTTAAAGTATCAGTTCACAAAATGGGTGTCTAAAATGGACTTCATATTAAATGTAAAAACAACAACAACAACAACAAACAACAACAACAACAAAAAACTGTGCTATTCAGTTTAGCTACCAGTACCCCAAATAAATAAAATCGTGATTTCCTCTCTCCTGACTCTCTGGAGCCTAACTCTTCATAATATTTTGCCATAGTCTGCATTTAACTGGAATAATTATTATTTCTCAACCTCCCATTATATGAAGAATGTGCTAATGTTCATTCGTTTTCCTTTCGTTCATTCAAATATGCACCAAGCACCTATGCTGAGCTAGGCAGGGGAAATGTAGCAATAGGAGAAATTGACAATATTCTGCATTTTCATGGAAAGAAACAGACTAGAAAGTAAAAGGTAAATTTATTATGAGATAGTGATAAATACTATAGAGACATTAATATGAAGTAGGGGCAGGCAGTTTGGAAAGGTGTGGAGGTTGAGAGATTTTTTTAATTTTATTTATTTATTTTTTTGATGCGTAGTCAAGGAAAGCCTCTGCAATCAGTTGACGTCCAAGAAGTAATCAGAAGGAAATGAGGAGGTGAGCCCTGTCAGAAATCCACAGCAGAATGCTGGGAACAATTTCCTTAATCCAAACCTGCTCCATAGGATAATACCGATGAATTATGCATTTTCCAAGAGTTAACCTTCAGTGCGTATATAGAATGACATCTAAAGTAGTTTAAATGAGGTTGATGAATAATTGTTTAAATAATCCATTAACTAATTTAAATTTACAATGTAAATAGAGCACTCATAAAACCTGAAAATAGTTTATCCACACTACATTTTTAAAGGTTTGACTTCTGTAACAAATCATTTTTATACCAAATTTAAAATTTGTCACTATTTTTTTAAAATATATTTTATTGATTTTTTTGTATAGAGAGTAAGAGAGAGGGATAGAGAGTTAGCAAGAATCATCGATCAGCTGCCTCTTGCACACATCCTACTGGGGATGTGCCAGCAACCAAGGTACATGCCCTTGACCGGAATCAAACCTGGGACCTTTCAGTCCACAGGCTGACACTCTATCCACTGAGCCAAACTGGTTTTGGCAATTTGCCACTATTTTTTAAAAATCATACAATTAAAAATTTTAAGAAATTGGAAACAGAAAATATAAGAGTATATAAGAGATTACTTGTGAGTGTTTTTGTTTGTTTGGTTGGTTTTTGTAAAAGATGGCTATAAATTTATTAGAATTTAAGCACTTTTAAACTCTAGCAATCTCACATTCTTCTAAATTGAGAATTAATTTATAACCTTATAATTATGAAAAGTGGATCCTAATATAAGGAGACAGGGGAAGATTTGACTTTGGTGGTGATCACAGTGTGTGATATACAAATCTTGTTCATGTTGACTAATGTCACCCCCATCAATTTAATTAAAAGAAAGAAAATTGCTACATGTACTGTATGCTTTCTTGATTGACTTTTAATTATAAATAGTTGTTAAGATTTTACTCTATACTTTGTACTGTTCTAAACACTTTGAAAATTTTATATACATATATATATATATATATATTTTTTTTTTTTTTCATGGTCCATTTCCCCACAACAGGAAATGACCCACATGAAGTGGTTAAACATGAAAGAACAAGTGATAATACTAAACAGTTTGTAATTCAGTTCTAAAGAAAATATCATCAAATACTGAAAGTTACAAATAAATGAAAATGCAGGGTTGTTATTCAGGTGAGTTGTTTATCAGTTCTGCCTCCATCATAAATATATAATCTTAAGTATGCCAGTTCTCCTTCATACAGTGAAGATCAACACAGAATAGAAGAGCATTAGCTAAGCTTCTCTCAAGGTCTAAAATTAAGCATTGTCAAGTATGAGAGTCCACAAAAAAAGTACTATAGGCCAAGTGTGGCTCATTGCTTTCATTTATAAATAAAAATTTATTAGAGCACAGCTATGCATATTGTCTACAGCTGATTTTACACAACAGTGGGATGGCACAAAAGAGACCAATAGCCTCCAAAATAAAATATGCATCATCTGACTTTTATTTTTTTTTAATTGACTTCACAGAGAGAGAGAGAGGAAGGGAAAGAGACAGAGAGATAGGAACATCAATGATGAGAGAGAATCACTGATGAGCTGCCTCTTGCATGCCCTCTACTGGGGATCAAGCCCACAACCTGGGCTTGTGCCCTGATCATGACCTACTGGTTCTTGGGTCAACATTCAACCACTAAGAATCACTGGCTGGGCTGCATTGTCTGACCTTTTATAGAAAAAAATTTTTTTCCCCCAAACTCTGGTCCAGCATAAAAAATATTCCAGGTATCCAAAAGGAAGAATGATTAATGATCACTTATGGTATCAGGTAACATATTCTATACAAAAATAGAACCTAAAGAAGTGATGAACTACATATAGATGAAAAGGGGGTTATGGAAAGAGGGAACAGCTTAAGCAAAATCATGGAGGCCATAATGCCTAATGAAACTAGAGACCTTTGTAGTAGCACTCCATGCATCCATGCAGGGACATATTGCCATACTATTATGACAAACAATCCAGTTTTATTTCCAACTGCAACAATACTTATTACATGTTACATATTCCAAAGAGTCAGCTCACTTGCTGTGTTAGAACATGTCTCTCGATGTACTTAATATGTTAAATACTAGAAAATCAGGCAAATCCCTTCAGAAAGTTACAATTTTTATAAACAAGAGGGAGGAAGAAAGAGAGACAGCATGCAAACATTTGAAATAATTTAGTATTGTATTTTCCCATACTGGGATGGCTTCCAAAACTACAGCAACACAACTACAGCAAATATTTGGTCTCTGGTGGAGTTCCTTTCCAGGGATTCTTGGATGCAAACTAGAGAAGCAGATGGGCCTTGAGTTTTATTTTCACATAATTTCAGTCAATCCTGAAGACAGACTAGTTGTAAAAATTCTAATTCAATAATGGCTGCTACCCTTCTCCTAAGGGCAATGGGATCTCTATTAACTAGGGGCATGGGCAAGAGTTGGCAAGGTCAAAGGACTTCAGGACACATGGAATTGACATTGGAAATGGCATTCCATTGTATCTCTCATTAAAATAATGTAAAATTTTCACAACATGATATTGTTTTAGTTTATAGCACTTAAAATGTGTTTTATATCACACATTTGGAAACATAAGCTTACTACAAAGAAAACAAGTAAGAACAGCAAGGAATTCCAGAACTGAATAGTGCTGTCAGTACAGAAGTTCTAGCAAATCTTCACTGGTACTTTAGGGGAAAAGCTATTATGGAAGGCACTTTCTCAGTACAATGCATCACTTAATGGTCTCCTTATGTCCTGTGCATTCAATTCCAAACTTTTGAAGCTGAAATTACCCTGCCTCAGGTTTTATGGCCAGTTTTCTCCATGGTTAGAACAAATTTAAGAGGCCAGAATTCCCTCTAAACTCTCTGGTTCCAAACAATGCTCATTATGGCCCAAACCATCTTGAACTGCAAGCGGAATAGATGTGCTAATCTTCTTCTCTGGCTCTCCAGAAGCATCTCAGTTCTTCCCAGAGATGTTCTGTCTCCCTCTGATGCTCCTTTCAGAGTTGGAGTACCAAGGTCTGCACTTGGCCTCTTGTTCCTGAATTCCCTTATGCTTTGTCTGCCCAGCCACATGCCTGGCTATTGCTAACTACTGCATTCGCCAGTCTGAGTATGCAACTTCCCGGGTACCCATGTAATGGGAATTGCATCCAACTACTGTTTTCTACGTTATTCCTTGACACCATTTGTCTGACTTCCTAGACAGATTCTGCTATTGTTACATTGCTTCAATGCCAGTGGGAAAACCCCTTGGGCAAGTAAAGTGTTATTTATTTTCTAGCCTAATGAAGAGTTTCAGGTTTGAATGAAAAGTAGACTGAAGTCATAACTCAAGTGCTCCCCGAGTAATCACTGAGATAATAAAGCAGAGTATAGCCTTTATAAATTATAAGTAGCATCACTTCCCATGCTCTGACCAAGAGAAGACTGGTATAGGATCTAGTCCAACTATATTTCAGAAACTGTGTTTCCCAAGATTATGATTTCTGCTTAATGTTTTATTTCCTTTTCAAGAAAAAAGGAAGGGAGGGGAGGGAGAGAGGAGGGGGGAGAAAGAGAGGGAGGGAGAGAGGCAGGGAGGGAGGGAGGAGGGCATTTCCACCCTCCCTGTTCCATTTCCTGTTTTCCTGGCCAGTTTATCTATGTCAAGCAACTCAACATCTGCCTTTACACCCTCCAAATATTGCTTGCTTTTCAATCACACTTTGTTTTTTCTCACAGCACCAAACATAATCTAAAATTACCTTGATTGTTTATTTTTTTAAAACTCATTACTTTTTTTTTTTTTTTTGATAGTGATTCCATTTTCTTTGGATGTACACCATCCAAAGGATGCTGGATCCTATAGCAATTCTATTACAAATTACATTTTAAGGGTTTTCTTTCCCTTTCATTTCTTTTTTTTTTTTTTTTTTTTTTTTTTTAACAGATATCTCTGCTTTAGAACAAAACATTATGGTCACAGATTCAACTTTATTGATGTTCATTAGGATCTTGGAAGGAATTAGGACTTGGTTAAGAGGCAGTAACTGTAGTATTCGTTGATATGTGAGAGGAGAGGCCTTCAACTGAATATAAGGACCAAATCAACTTATTGGAGAATAGAGATTTCAATCTTTTTTTTTAATTTTTTGTTTTAATTAATAAAACATCATGTCTTAGATTTGAAATCACATTTATAGATAAGAAGCATTTCAAATCCCAAACAGGACTTTTCTGTTTTTTACTTTTCTGAATGGCATCTATGCTTTCTGATGCCACCTCTAGAACTTTTTTTTGTGGAAAAAAAAATCAAAAAGGGGG
Source organism: Pipistrellus kuhlii (assembly GCF_014108245.1). NCBI lineage: Eukaryota > Metazoa > Chordata > Mammalia > Chiroptera > Vespertilionidae > Pipistrellus > Pipistrellus kuhlii. The sequence goes on along the minus strand of NW_023425405.1, from coordinate 23,761,247 downwards.
TGGCAAGTCATTTATTTATTTGTTTATTCTATAAACCAGGAGAACATGGCATGTGCCCTCTTGACTGAGCCTCTATTCTTGGGGCCCAAGAACCTTGCCTGCAGCAGGAATTTTATAAAAATTGTTCAATCAATGAATTACTGACAATGATAAGTAATAAACCCTTCTAAAAGTGAGCAAGGGGAACTAATTCCTAATCCGTGCAACTGAGATGTATTCACTTTAAAGAATATGGTGATTTTTTTTCCATTTTAAAAACTGCTTATCCAGAGAGTGAGCATTGGCTTCATCCCATGACGAGATGCAAATATATTCTTCTCTGTATCATGCACGGGAATCAACTATCTGATCTCCATCAACACCTAATATGTTCAGTAAATCCCACCTATGAGTGAAATCATATGTTTTCAAAGACACATAAGACATTAATTTGGTGTTTCTAATAGAAGTTTCATCCTATTTCAGTGAAAGTCTATTGTGATAGTATTTGTTTATAGTGGATCTATTCCAGAAGAAAGAGGGAGTCTTCCCTTCCTTAATATGTGGAGTTTGGAGGTTTTCCTACTTTTTTTTTTTATCTCTTCATATTAACACTTTTTTTTTCCCCAAAGAAAATTAAACTAATGACTTAATTAATATAATTACTTAAAGAGAAAAGAAGCATAATTACTACAAAGTAAATGGAACAGAGGATTAAAGACATGAAAGAAATCTATGACATCATTTGTGATTTTATGTGTAAGCTCCTTTTCCCCCCATTGACCTCTCCCTAGCCACCCCAACCTCCAGCACATGCCCTCAACCCCACCTCCCCATCTGTATCCAATGGTTATGCTCATATGCAAGCATACAGTCCTTTGGTTGATCTCTTTATATACTTTGAAAAATGTTGAACACAATTAGTATAGCAGCATATGAAACTGAATAAATTCAATGCTATTACATAAAAAAATAAGATTATATTCTTTCATTTTCCTTTTGGTTGGTCCAATAGCTATGCTCCAAAAAATATTTAAAATATAGCTAGAAAATCAGTCACAGTTGCAAGAATCATGGTTGTAAATCAAACAGGAAATTGTCTGGTCTGCATGTACCAAGGGCAAATCACTTGGAGACTTGTAGTTCAAATTTTGCTGGACATTTAACAGCTGCAGCATATTTCTGACAGATGGTCTCACAGATGAATCAGTTTCAAATTATCTACTGAACTATTATATGCTCTGAAAAAACACACACACACAGATTTGTGAGGCTTGGAAAAAAATAAGTATTGTCTCCTCTAACTTGAGCTTCTAATTTCACAGAAGTAAAACCTAGTACACAAAATAATAAAAATTAACTTTTACCCTTTGTGTACTCTAGACAAGTTTTTTAAAGAAAATTTAATTCATATTATTTGTCCTAGAATCAGTCCAAGGTTTTAATCGCTAAAATAATTTGAGATTTTTTTGTTTTGTTTTTTAATTTTTTTTAAAGGTAAACGTCCCTGTGGTTCCTTTAAAATATATATATTATTGATTTCAGAGAGGAAGGGAGAGGGAGATAGAAACATCAATGATGAGAGAGAACCAGTGATGGGCTGCTCCTGCATGCCTGCCCCCTTCTGGGGATCAAGCCCAGCCTGGGCATGTGCCCTTGACCTGAATCCAACCCAGGACCCTTCACTCTGCAGACTGATGCTCTATCCATTGAATCAAACTCAAATTCTGCAGTCTCATAAGGAATCAGAGCTACTAGAACTATTAATAAAACAATAATTAGAAAAGTGTTAAGCTCTATTGCAATACAACTAAATGAACTTCAGAACATTCTTTTTTTTTTCTTTTTAAAAAAATCTTTATTGTTGAGAGTATTACAAATGTCCCAACCCCTTTTTCCACCCATTTGCAACCACCATTGTTTTCCCACCCCACCCAGGCCTACTCCACCCTTTGCCTGTGTTCCTGGGCAATGCCTATATACATACACATTATTTGGTTAATCTCTCCAGGCCCTACACCCCTTCCCTCTGTTTTTCATCAGTCTACAGACTTCAGACTTTCATTGAAAATCTTCCTACAATTGAAGCTTTTTTGAATTGAGGTTAGTCCACTGGGAAATGTCTCATTTCATTAATTAGTTACATCAATGACAAAATTTAACAATAGATGCAATGTAGTTATTGACAACCAAGTCTATTTCCTGGACTACTTAATCCATTTACCTTTAGATAATTGACTAAAGTGCTGTACAGACACACATTCTCAGTGTTCCTGGCTCAAGTCACTGATGAGTGCAGAAATTATATATATGCTTTGGGTTTAGACAAATATATAATGGCATATATCAATCATTATAATATCAGAGGGAGTATTTTCACTGCCCTAAAAATCCCTGTGCTATGCCTATTCATTGCCCCCAGTCCCATCTAGGGAAGAGCAGGGAGGGAGGATCAAAAGGAAAGAGACCTAGAGCCAAGCAAACAGGGACCAGCCCCCAAGAAGTCAAAACCTCAGCCAGACTGCTGAGGACCAACCCTGAGAGACCTCTTCATCTCTGTGGTTCTTTTCTCAGCCTGGTGGACAGGAGACAGGCCCCACAATCTTAGGATTTTTTCATAGTGAAAAGATCTTACTCCTTCCCTAGAAAGGAACAGAGAAACCATAGGCAAGCAAAGGCACAGAAATGAGACTAATTAGAGGTTACCCAAAGTAACTGTGACTCACAGGCCAGGTGCACCCTGGGAACTGGTAAGAAAAAGGGTTAACATAAGTAGTGTGTTGAACATTGAAAACTATACAGATTACTTCTAATCTCCCACAAAAGGGAATTGGGAACAATTGGAGGTTTCTGAACAGAAAAATTATAGAGTAAAAGCATAGGGAAAGTTATAAAAATAAACAGTGTTTTGTTTTTTAGCTTCCTTAGAGGAGGAAGATACCCAGAAAATGAATTACAGATGGAAGAAGAAAATGTATTTTGAGAAAACCATGCAATCAAATAGGAAATGAGACAACCCACTCTACAGACTTCTGAATTGCCTACATGCACAAAGCAACCAAGAGATGAGAAAGTTACAGGTTTTGTGTTTTGAAATGAGAAATAGCAGTGAAACAGAAATGAAACATCTACACTCATGGCTACCTAATGGAGAAAAATCTGTATTCTTACAGAAACAATCACGGTTATCCCAACACCTACATTCCTAGAGAGCTGGCCTCCCAACCAGATGTAGAAAACCCATGTTCTAATTTCTGTTCAGTCTCCTTCTCTCAAGAGCAAGACACACATTCATGTTGAATCTGGGTTTCCCATCTGTAGAGCAGGAGTGTTAGGCATAAAACCCTCAGGTCCCTTTCGTGGATGAAGTTTCCAGATTCCATAATGTCATAAGATGCTCACAAGGTGACACCATGTTTAAAAGCTAGCCTGTCTCTTACTACCACAACGGTGATTGCTTAATCACTTCTTTTTTATATAAATAAATTAAACAGATTTCAAGGAAATTACAAAACAGATCGTTTAATGCTGGTATGGATTGATAGCCAAGCATAGAAAAACCATTATTTTCCAGCTTCATCTCTTGGCTCTGAGCTGACAGTTCTCATTGAGAGCTTGATGAACCATCATAAGTAATAAATAATGACACTGCCTTCCTTTGTCAATAAAGCCCAGGATACAATGCCAGCTCTGCTCATTGAACATATCCAGATTTTTGAGAAATCAACATTCATTTCATAGCACACGTGGCTCATCTTGCTTTATCATCACGATTGATTGTTTCTTTTCATGAGACATATACATGCAAAAGGGATCTGAATTACTGGCTCAAAGGTTCACATTAAGGAACTTTAATTACATAGCCTTGGAAGAAATTTTGCCTTCTGATTATTTTATTCAATCACTTTCTGAAATGGAGAGTTGATGAATTGTGGGGTGGATTATAAATAACCAGAAGCCCAGGCCCTGCAATCAATGTTTAGGAAGCAGACCTGCAAAGTGAATATTGTTAAAAATACTACTAAACAGGTGTTTTATAAATATTATATTTTTTTGGCCATATAAACAAATGGATATAAAACAAATGTTTAGTACTGTTTAAGAATATTTCTGGCTCAAACCGGTTTGGCTCAGTGGATGAGCATTGGCCTGTGGAATGAAAGGTCCCAGGTTCGATTCCAGTGAAGGGCATGGACATTGGTTGCAGGCACATCCCCAGTAGGGGGTGTGCAGGAGGCAGCTGATTGATGTTTCTCTCTCATTGATGTTTCTAACTCTCTATCCCTCTCCTTTCCTCTCTGTAAAAAATCAATAAAATATATAAAAAAAGAATATTTCATTATCATGTTCCTTACAATGTAGCCCTGTAATTCAAATATGCAAATGATCTTTCTATTCATATTCATAATCATTTGGATCTTTGCTAAGTATATTCTACTTTTAAAAATGCACCATCAAAAGGCGGCAACAACCTACATTATGGAACCAGGCAGTGTATCTACATTGCAAAGCTCCCACCCCCCACCCGGGGCAAGATTTCTTCCGTAGTATCACAGGAATATCTCTGAGTCCCCTAGAAGGAGCACTGCCTTATTTGACTAATTCAATAAATCAGGTTACAGACTCCTGCTGCACACTCTTACATTTCCTTGACACAATTTCCGACTCTCTGTTGCAAGCCAACCTAAAAAAGATGTGAATTATGTGTTTGCTATTAGTTCATCACTTGACATTCCATATTTCTTACTGCTCCGAACATAAGAATATGCACATTAATACATTTTTCTAAGTTCCACTTCTTGGTTACTGTTATTTGAAACTTAATATCAAGAATGCACTTGACAAGTTACACTGGAGGTGACATAGCAGTTTGTGAAAAGAAGTATGAACATCATTTATTCATGGCAGAGCACTGTTCCCTTTCGATTTGAGTTTTCTAATAACTTCAAATGCCACTGTTCACCAATAACAATTTATTTTCCCATGGTACAATAGGCGATGTAGAAAATATTTTTTCCTGGATTTCAAAGAGCACATATATTTACAATACACTTTACAGCCCAGCCTTGCTCAGAGTATAATTTCATATCAATTGCAGCCATTCTCTACTGCATCTCCTTCGTCTCTCACTTCTCATGCCCAGCAGTGTCCCCACCACCTCACCAGAGCTAGATATATGTTTGCTGAATGATTACACATGCCTGTTTATTCCTGTCTCTTAGGATGGGAGCCTGTGGAGTTTATGGACACCAACTCCAAATGCAGTTCCAACGGGTACAACGAGGAATGAAGAGTTCAGTCCCATGGATAGAGAACGCCACCCCAAAATACTTCAGAAGATTGTGTGCTGACGTTTACCTCTCCCCCAAATAGGGTATATAATCCAGATATAATGGAAGTAAGAATATCTTTGAGAAACCTGGAGCAGGTTTTCGTTTGGAAGAAAAGCAAATTTAATGTGAGCTGCAGCATGTTTGCTGTTGTTAAGAGTAATTCCTTACTTTGAGATGATTAGAGTATATTTCAAGGGAGGAAAAAGGAAAATAATTTTGAGAATAGGGTGTGTGGTTTCCTCAAAATTGCATTTCTTGGAAACAGATTGCCTAAAACAAATATTTCTTCCCATCAACACTGCAGGGGCAAAATAAATAGCCTATCTTTCCTAACCCCTGCCTACACCTGCTTCCCCTTCTGCCCAAGAATTCTGAAAAGACCTGCAGAGATACTCCAACTCTAAGGCCCAGCAATAGAACTAGTATCACATAGAGAAAACTCCGCCAAGATCAGCAAAACTATTGTGGCCTGCTAGAGTCAGGAAAAAAATAAAAATAAATACTAACAACCTACATTATTTAGTTTTCTTTCTCATTAGATAAAAGCACTGATAGGGTAGGTGCAAGTTAAATAGTAGTTAGTTGACATGCATTTTTGTTCATGTCTCTGAGGATAGCAAAAATTGCAATGAAGGACCACCTAAAATGATTGGAGGGGGTGAAGGGAGAAACAAAATAGAACATGAAGATATGAAACATTGAACTTCAGGAGTAATAACATTTGGGTCTAGGCTAAAAACAGAAAGCCAATGTAACTACGCCATTGGTTGCCTTGGATTAGCTCTGCCTATCTACATGTCCACAGAAAAGGCAGGGATAAATGTGGCCATAGCTAGTATTGCATCACATAAATACTTAAAAATAAGTTATTGAGCTCCTATTTTTAAAATTTTATGAATTGAATTTTCATAAAGATTCCAGACATTTGAATCTAACTAGAATTTTAGCTGTTATTCTACTCTCAGTAATAGAGTTAAATCTAAAAGTAGCAACAGCTGGAAAATTTATGGCTGAGGAAAATATCAGGAGCGATGGCAAATATATGTCCTAAAAGATGAAATCCTTTGATGATGAATGTGGATGAAACTGGTTTGAGTATCAAGACAATGTCTTCCAAGATCTTTTAAAAGAATATTTATTTCTACTTATATTCCCTCTATTCCTTTTAAAAGATCTTGGAAGACATTGTCTTGATACTCAAAACAGTTTCATTGCTTTACTAAGGCCCAAGATATAATATTCAACATGGTTTCTATGTGCTCTGATTTTTGGGGGTCAAAAGTATAGGTATTTGAGTATAGAATGTTGAAAATCGTGTACTTTTAATATTTCCAAAGAGTTGTTCTTCTCTTATCAAGTTACCATGTCAGTGTTTTCTGGTGCTTAATCTTATAGACATAGATACTTAAATTCTAGACAGTGCAATAAAAATAGGTCAGCATAGAAAACAGATAACTAAATCCAGATTCTGGTCATTCCTACAGTGTTTTAAATTTCACATAATTTAAAATTAATAATAATATAAAATAATGTGGTGACTGTGGGGGATGAGTAGAGGTGGAAGAGGGCATAAGGTGGATATATGGTGATGGGAAAATCTATATATAAAACCCGTATATGCAAATAGACCAAACTGCAGAACAACTGAACAACTGAACTGGTCGCTATGACGTGCTGTGACCACCAGGGGGCATGTGTGGAACATGGCAGGTGTTGGAAGCAGGTGGCAGAGCACAGAACATGGTGGGCATTGGCCTCGGTGGAATGGTGGAACAGGTGAGCAAGGGCTGGTCAGAGATTTTTTTACACAACTTGCATACAACCCTGTATTAACCAGAAAGGTCCAAGGCGATTCATTTACGTTCCTTTTGCTCTGCAATTGCTATCTAATCGCAGCCTTTAATATCTAGATTTAATAAAGAATCATTGATGAGTTCATTATTAACTGGGAATATCAATGGAAGGGAATAAGTATAATCAAAATGAAGATTTAGCAGCCTCTTGAGAACTAGAAACATAAATACCTCATATCATACCATAGAGGAAAAACATTTAAGAATCATTTAATCAAAATGATGTATTTAGTATTATAATAGAAAAGAGACCTGGAAAGTTTCCTGACTCAATGTCAGTGAAAGCGTGCTCTCTCTGTGTGTGTATTTTTAATTTCTACTTTAACATGTAACATTCAACATTCCAATGTATGTGGGTGAGTTACAATGGAGTCTTTATATTGAGTAATACATTACTAAATACTGTTCTCATATAAGCATAGTATTTAGGCTGGCATAAAAGTAAGGACTTTTTTTTATTATAAGCACATATATTGATGTTCAAATGTTCTCCAGATTGCTTATTTTTAATTATTAATAAGTCTAGGGAACAAATTAATTTTTCCTACACTATTGACAATACTTGAGGCAGTGTCTCAATAAAAATTACTTATTATTATAAAGTATTGTTGAATTTACTTCCAAGAAAACACATGTAAAAGTTTAATTGTCCTATCTTTGATCTGTGTCATAGAAAACATGTTCAGCTGAAAATAAAATGGGATGAAGGAATAAAAACACTTAATTAATTCCCTGTTTATTTCTATCAGCTGTTCTCATAGCTCAAGAAGCTGGACTAAGCAATTAACCACTACATCAATACTTAGCTTTTCATGGAAAAAGAAAAAAGGCTTTTGTTTCTAAATTTCTCAAGTAATACACTTAATAAGCTATATGGTTGATTCTCATAAGGCAAGAACAGATAAAACACAAGAACTGTACAAATTTCTGCCTACCCCATCTGTTACAATCAGCAGAAAAATACAAATCAAATCTTAACTTCAATAAGATATGACTGAGGTCAATATAAAGATTGTGTAATTTTATGTTGGTGAAAAATAAAAAAATAAAAAAAAAAACTTCACCAGATATTACTAGATAGGCAATGCCAACCTGCTCACAAGGTTGTCCCTGCCAATCTATTCAGAGTTGTACCCTTATTAAAGGACTGACTGGCTAACAGCAAGAGGTTCAGCACAGCACCAAGCTGATAAATCAAGGTTGTCTCTTTTGACTGGAAGTGGGGGGAAGCAGGAGAGGGAATGGAGCAATCATGTAATCCAGTGGTTGGTAAACTCGTTAGTCAACAGAGCCAAATATCAACAGTACAACAATTGAAATTTCTTTTGAGAGCCGAACTTTTTAAACTTAAACTTCTTCTAACACCATTTCTTCAAAATAGACTCGCCCAGGCCATGGTATTTTGTGGAAGAGCCACACTCAAGGGGCCAAAGAGCCGTATACAGCCACAGTTTGCTGACCACAGATGTAGTTCAATTAAAAAAAACAAAACTGTACAATGAGCATCTGAGAATGCAAGGGCAGAGAGAAGAGAACATCAGGCCATCCCAAATAATTTTGTCTCTAGTTCTAAGGGAGCCGAGTAAGGTAGGAATGGAAACAGGAGAGAAGCAGATACTCTGGACGTCAAAAATGGAATGTGCCTGCAGATAGCAGATTAAGGAGCAAAGAAACAACTACTTGGGATCAGATATTAATTAACATAGACTGAACTTGGGTTTCTCTTGCCAAGACTTGATCTTTCAGAGAGATCCTTTCCTCTCTCTATGCTGCAAGTTTCAGGACCTCATATGTGGGAATGTTATTAAGAAAAAGTGAAAGGAAACCCATGTCTCATCTTCAAACTGCCGCCCCCCATACCAGATTACTGTCTATCTTTGTGAACATGCACGGAACTGGTCCAGGTGAAACACAGGGTAAATAGTAAGTGACAGGAATATTTCCAATCCAAAGGTCTTTGTGGAGTTTAGATGGGAGATGGCAAGTAAACAGATACCACAAATATTGAGGGGGCAATACTATAATCCCTGCTTAAATTCATGTTCTACATCTAAGTATTTATCACTTACAAAAATATTTTTCTAATTTAGTATCTTCTTTCAGTCTGTTATTCAAGTCTTTTTTTTTTATAGCTTCCTTTATTCTGGCCCAGATCATATCTTTTCTGAACTATTTTAGCTGATGTCTAGAAAAGAGATTAAAATGTTTTAAAGTATGCCAATGAAAGAAAAATACCACATGATCTCACTAATTTGTGATAATAAAATCCATTATAAAATTATGAACAAAAAAAAGATAGATGCAGAGGCAGTAAAGCATCCAAAAGACTGTCAAATTATAGCAGGAAGGTTAGGGAGAGGTGGGGGAGATAAGAGATCAACCGAAGGACATATATGCATGCATATGAATAAACAATGGGTGCAAAGCATTGGGGGGTGACCGCATATATGGAAGTGGGGTAGGGGGCAATGGTAAGATATGTACACATACAATATCTTAATAAAAATAAATAAATACATATAAAAATGAAAGTATCATGGATAGTCATTTTTAAATTTCTGAGATAGCTGGATTTGGTTTTGTTTGGCCTACAATATAAAAGATGCTGAATCACTGAATCTGATAAAAAATCAAGACCAACATACAAGTTTAAATTATCACAGGGTAATTGAATTGTTAAGAGACTGAGTTCCAGCTTTGCCCATTGCTAGTCGTGTTTCTTTATGTTCACCAGTGAAGAGCAAGTAACAAAAGCATCCAATTTATAAAACTGTTGTTCAGATTAATAAATATACACATAAATAATTGATATGCACTTTGCATTGAAAAAGATGCACCTATAAAGAATACATAAGTACATATGATTCTATAAGCATATGTGTGACTGTGGGACAAAAGTAGGGTGGGACAAAAGTAGATTTATAGTTGTAAGTACATGAAACAAAGAGTGTATTCTTGTATTATATAGGGTGTCCCTCAAAAATGAAAATGTCTACATACTTTTACTACTGATAGAGCAAGTGATGTTTCCTTCTTTTCAGATTTAATCCATTACAATTAATAATGGCAGCCAAAGTATGTATACATTTTTAGAGGACACCCTGTATATTTTTCCATACAGTTGTTTGGAAAATGACTGAGGAAGGGAGGAAGGGAGGGAGGGAAGGAGGGAGGAAGGGAGGGAGGGAGCGAGGGAGAGAGATTTTGAAGAGACAGATAGAAAGAAACTTTCACAACACCTGACATTCTATGCCCTCACTACACCTTAAAAGTTAAAGGAGATTCAACAGATTTGAAACAAACTACAGATGGTTTGTAGGCAAATGGCTTCATTGTAGCCTTGCTGTACATATAGTATACTAGTAAAGACTACAAGCCAGAGGCAGGTGAATTTGAAAACCAACTAAGTCACAAACTCTTTATATCTTAGAAATAATCTAGTTCACTTTGAATAGAAATTTTTCAGCCTTTCTGATAGCCAGTTAATATGCATTTGACTCAAAATTTTGCTTTTTATTTTAATAAAGTACTCATTGTTGAACATTGCCATTGAAAATGTTTCCATTATACTGTAAATGTTTTCATTATATTGACTTAAAATATTTAGCAATGTTTATAGTCCACTGGTGATAGGTAAACAACCATATGTCATAGAAAAAGTATGCTTTAGAATAATTATAATTAGTAGACTTTACACATTTCCTATCATTATCCTTTTAATTGCCTTTTCATTTAGTGACAAGAGCTAAGGTTTGAGGTAAACAAAGTTGGGTCTGAAACCCCATCAATGATACCTAAAGCTGTGTACACTTGAACAAGCCACTTCACTCTCTGGCAATACTGTGATCTCTAAAATGAGGATGATAATTTCCCTAGACTAAAGGAAAGAAAAGGGAAGAACACAGGAGGGAAGAAATAAAATGAGCAGGTGTTATATGTTGAATTCACCAACCTCTAAAGCACGCAATTTCACTGACTCTATTATTTAATGCTCATTTATATTGATAGATATTAGCAAACATTTTTTTTTAAGTTGGGGGGGAAATGGTTCCATCAAAGTTAAATCAATTCCCAACGATTATAAAGCTAGGGAATCATCCACCTTTATCTTAAACCATTATGAAAGGACTTCTCTGGGCAAATTTCTGAGAATTTACATGTATGAGAATGGCTTGTAGAAAAGGTCTTATTTAGCTCACTATTTTAAAAAGTTTTAAATGAAAAATTCTCTCCACCAAAAATATTAAGTAATAAAAAGTTTAATGGTTTATTTTGATTTCTGCCTTTCATTTCTGTTTTAAAATGTCTTTAAAATATGTTAATATTATTTTTGAATTAAGCACTTGGAAAATTTCATCATGGTGATTAAGGAGTGACATGCATTTTGCATTACAAAAGAGACAAAAAGACTTCCAGTAAGTATTTCCCCTCTGCCCCAAAGAATAAAAGCAATTATTCACTGAAATGAAAAAAAACAAACAATCAACTTATTTCAAACCCTTTGAAGTGAAACACATACAGAGTGAGATAGGGTGCAAAGAAACTATTTGAGGTCCAAGTAAGAAGAATAAATTCTGGCCAGGCTCCCATGTTTTCCTCTGGAAAGTGATGAACACACTATCTCTCTTGTTCCACTTGAAAGTATGTTGTACATTTCTAATCAGATCGTATATGTGAAAGTTCATTGAAAAGTATGAACATATATTCAAGTAAAAAGAATTATTTTGAAAGCCCTGAAAATAAAATAGCCATGTGTAAATGTTCTTCCAAAATGTTGACACCTTTAAAACATAAGTAGTCATGATCCAAGATGGCTGCGCCCAGGTGAACACCTAGCCGCAGCTGCACACAACAATTTCAATAAAATACAACTAAAATATAAAACGGACATTGCCCAGAACTACAGGAAGGTTGACTGACTGGAAATTCTACAGCGAGAAGCAAGGAGAAAACCAGAAGGAGGCGCGGAGGAGCTGGAAAAGCCCAAGGTACGGAGACGCGGCGTGCGGAGAGGACGGAGCCGGAGAGGAGGGAGGCCGAGTGCCTGGCGGGCGTTCCTGAGCGGAAAGGAGAGAAAAGCTCCGACTGTGCTGGGCCCCCAACTGCTCTGAACCCCGGTTCTGGGCCAGACCCCGGGGACTCAGGCTCAGCCATAGGGAGCCGGGCTGTAAGGCGGAACCCCGGGGAGAGGCGAAAGGAGGTCCCGGAGGCGCGCACATTGCGCGCAGAGAAGGGACGGTCGGCTGTGCCGCGGGATTGCCCTGACGGGAAGGAGACCTGGGCTCCAGACTGCTCTGAACGCCACCTCCAACTCCATTTCCAACTGAACTGAACCCCAATACCGGGCTCATTGGGGGAGAGCATAGACTGTGTGGCAGCAGGCGAAAATCGAGGGCACCTCTCAGAGGCGCTGGCAGCAGCGAGCACTGAAGGACCCGCATAGGGCGGGGCTGACAGAAGCCAAAGCTGCAGGCTCCACCCTGAAACCCCGTCCCATCTGTAACTGCGAAATGCGACAACAAAATAGATCACAAACGAAAGAAATGGAGGACAAAAAGCGTCTGGATATAGAGTTCAAATCTACGCTTATAAGTTTTTTCAAGAATTTCTTAGAAAAGATGGATAAGGGCTACGAGGATATGAAAAGAGATCAACTAGAATTAATAAGGAGTCAACAAGAAATGATAAGGGATCAACAAGAAATAAAGAATACATTGTCTGAAATAAAAAATATTTTACTGAGTCCTAAAAACAGAAGGGAAGATCGCAAGAATCAAGTCAAAGATTTGGAACATAAAGAGCTAGAAGACACTCCTCCACAGAAGCTAGAAGGCAAGAGAATCCAGAAAATTGAAGATAATGTAAGAAACCTCTGGGACAACTTCAAGCGAACCAACATCAGAATTATGGGGGTCCCAGAAGATGAGAGAGAGCAAGATATGGAAAACATACTGAAAGAAATAGTGACAGAAAACTTCCCCTACCTGGTGAAAGAATTAGACTTACAAGTCCAGGAAGCGCACAGAACTCCAAACAAAAGGAATCCAAAGAGGACCACACCGAGACACATCATTATTAAAATTCCAAGAGCAAAAGACAAAGAGAGAATATTAAAAGAAGCAAGAGCAAAGAAGGTAGTAACCTACAAAGGAGCACCTATACGATTGTCAGCTGACTTCTCAACAGAAACCATGCAGGCCAGAAGGGAATGGCAAGAAATATTCAAGGTGATGAATAGCAAGAACCTACAGCCAAAAATAATCTATCCAGCAAAGCTATCACTCAGAATCGAAGGCCAGATAAAGAGCTTCACTAATAAAAAAAAGCTAAAGGAGTTCATCACCACCAAACCAGAATTATATGAATTGCTGAAGGGGGTTCTTTCAGAAGAGAAAGTAAACAAAGATAAAAATTATGAACAACAAATACATAACTATCAACAAGTGAATCTAAAAACCAAGGAAATTAAAAAAATCTGATGAACAATATTAACTGTTGAATATAATAGAATCAGAGGTATGGAAGGGGAGTGAACTGACGATTCTTGGGGTAAAGGGGAGAGGGGGGCGTGGGAAGAGACTGAACATAAACTGTGCACCTATGGATGAGGACAATGGGGAGAGGGGAAAGGGCAGAGGGTGGGATGGGAACCTGGTGGAGGAGAGCAATGGTGGGTGGGGGGAAAGGAACATTTGTAATAATATGAACAATAAAAACTTATTAAAAATAAAATAAATAAATAAATAAATAAATAAATAAATAAATAAAAAAAAAAAAAAAAAAAATTAAATAAAACATAAGTAGTGAGCCCTGGCCAGTGTGGATCAGTTGGTTGAGCACAGTCCCATGCTCCAAAAGGTTGCTGGTTCAATTCCCAGTCAGAGCACATGCCCAGGTTGTGGGCTTGATCCCCAGTAGGGGACTTGCAGGAGGAAGCAGATGGATGGGTCAATGTTTCTTGCTGTGTTTCTCTCCCGCACTCTCTTCCTCTCTCTCTAATATCAATAAAAACATATTTTTTAAAAAGAAATAAAAACATAAGTAATGAGAAGACTAGGAACTATGCCAAGTGCCAGGTGCCAAGGCTGCATTCAGGGACTCTACTGTAAGAGCTTCAGATGTATTCATACTCTTGATTCAATAAGTCCACTTCTGGGGATTATTTTCTTTATAAATAATCCTAAATATGTGGGGAGATCATGTATAAAACCTTTTGTTGCCTGATTATTTATAATAGCAAAAATATTTTATATGATACAAATATCAGTTTAGCATAGAACTAAGTTATATAATAATATTTTCTCAATTAAATATTAGAGTCACTAAAATTCTAATTGTAGCCAAAACCGGTTTGGCACAGTGGATAGAGCATCAGCCTGAGGACTGAAAGGTCCCGGGTTCAATTCTGGTCAAGGGCATGTACCTTGGTTGTGGGCACATCTCCAGTAGGGGGTGTGCAGGAGGTAGCTGCTCTATATTTCTTTCTCATCGATGTTTCTAACCCTCTATCTCTCTCCCTACCTCTCTGTAAAAAGTCAATAAAATATTTATAATTTAAAAATTCTGATTTTAAAATATATGATTAGTAAGTGCTTTTGACATAATGGTAAGTGAATAATCAGGAGGCTATGAGTGAACTGTAATTACCAGTAGGTAAAATTTTACAAAGTAAATATTTTCATAGGTAAGAATAATGAGAGTAAATGCACCCAGTTATTAATATTGTCAATGTTGGTTTGTGAGATTATATATAAAATATTCAAAGGGTGACCCTGATATTTAATATTTGTAATTTTGATGGATCTATTATACTTATGATTTTTATATAGTACTATAGCAATAATCATGTAAAAATAAGAAGTAAGCTCATGTACTAGATTATATTATTGCTGAATATATCTATAACTCAGTACTAATTTTCTCCAGATCTTGTCATATAAATAATTGGAAAAATAATACACATAAAACATTTCCTCAATAACCTAATTTAAAATATATAAATCTTGCTTTGATTAATAGTTCTCTAGGATATAAAACTGAAACAAAATACTTTTTTTTTTCTACTCACAATGTTCCCAGCATCAAGTTAAACTCTATTTTTTTTTTACAAAGTTAACGTTTATGACCAATTAATTTTGTCAGAATCAAAACCTAAACGCATGATGAATTAACCCTGTACAATAATGAAGTAACAAGATCTGAAAAAGATAAAATGAGTCACTAAATGATTATCATTAATGAAAAGTTCCACTCTGCTCCCTTATGTAGAATGATGAAACAGTCTTTTATTCAACCCCATTATCCTAATGAGAAGATACTCTACACTTGATCATAGCCAAAAGACTGGAGAAGATATAGTATTGCCTTACGGCCAGTGTTTAATGAAGATATTTCATAATTATTCAGACCACATCTGTTTGATCAAAAAGTTTCTTACAAGATCCAATCATCCTCTGCTATTTGGTGACAGTAGAATGCAGGCTGTATATAAGCTCTGGCTTCTCTCCATGTGTGAAGAGAAACCTTATTTACCAATGGCGAACACTGCTTTTAATAGACTTAAAAGGACTGTGTCTATTGTGTACATCTGTTTAAATTTTGGTTCAGTCCCTTTTTGATTTGTAGCACTGGGCAGGTCACTTAACTCCATTGCTTTGTTTCTTCTCCTCTGGAAAATATAATACCATCCCTATATAGTTATTGTGAGGATAAAATGAGATACTAAGTGAAAAGTTTCTGGACTAATGCCTGGCACAAGTAAGTACTAATTTTGGGTACCACATATTGAACATGTTTCTATATAGGATGAAAATTCTGGAGTCATTTGACCTTCAATACCGTTATTGAGTTCAGAATTTAGTAATTGCTTCTTTTCTAAGGACATTACCCTGACTTATCATGCCCTACGGCAGGCAACCTTGAAATTCCAAATTTGTTCCAAAGAAAAGGGATTGGATTACTGAATAGCTTACAACTTGATTATTAAAAAACACGTGTCAATCTCTTTGGCCTTACAAATTGCAAGTATTCCATCTATGGAGGACACATTGTTCCCCTTGTTCCTAGCCCTAAATTCCAAATGTAAAGTGGAACTAATAAGGCTTAATTTAAGCTCTCTGTCCTTAGGAATCATTTGTTGTTTGTTTTTTATTGAATTAATTGACATTGGTTAATAAAATTATATAGGTTTCTAGTGTATAAAACTATAATACATCTTCTGCATACTGTATTGTGTGTTCATCACCCCAAGTCAAATCTCCTTGCATCACCATTTACCCCCCCTTTTTTTTTAATATATGTTATTGACTTTTTACAGAGAGGAAAGGAGAGGGATAGTTAAAAACATGGATCAGAGAGAAACATCAATCAGCTGCCTCCTACTGAGGATGTGCCTGCAACCAAGGTACATGCCCTTGACCAGTATCAAACCTGGGACCTTTCAGTCTGCAGACCGAAGTTCTATCCACTGAGCTAAACCAGTTAAGGCCATTTATCCCCTGTTATCCTCTTCCATCCCCCCCCCCCTTTTCTCTCTGGTAATCACCATACTGTAGTCCTATCTATGAGTTTTGTCTTGACCACCCACCACTCCTTAGTCCCTTTACCTTTTTCACCCAGCCCCACAAGCCTCCCTTCCCTCTGTCAGTCTGTTTTCTGCATCTAAGATTGTTCCATTGTATTCAGTCACATAACTGCATTCCTGGGAAACACATTTACCACCTTGATACTTGAAAAGAGCCACGCATCCCACTGGATTTGTGTAAGATGAAGGGTAGTTTCAACATCATTGGAGGTCTTGATAAGTGGCAGGAAACACATGGGGAAAGGTGCTGGCTTCTGAAGAGTTTTGTCTTCCCAACTCTATTTTCTGACAAGGCAGGAATGTTGAGAAGAGCAATGTGCTCCTTGAAATGTTGGCACCATAAAATCTCTGGCAGTGCACAGTAATGATTTGCTAAACACTTGCTAATTAAATGAAAATGAATTTTAAAGGGAGAAGAATCAGCATGAAAATGGAAATCCTTGAAAGTATTCCTTTTCATAAAGATTATCTCATTGATAATATTTAGTATATAACTCATTCAAACTTACATTTCACATTTAACCAGGCTGTCAAGATTATTGTTAACATGGTATTTAAAATTAAATATATGCTTCACAGGTGTAGCTGAGTGGTTGACATCAACCTATGAACCAGAAGGTCATGGTTCAATTCCAGATTAGGGCACAAGTCTGATTTAGAGCTTCAGTCCAAGAGTGTGTGTGTGTGGGGGGGGGGGGGGGGGGGTTTAGTGGTCCCGGGGGTGGGAGGGAGCAGGGAGGCATGCAGGTGACAGCTGATCAAAGATTATCATTGATGTTTCTATCTCTCCCTTTTCCTCATTGAAATCAATTCAAATATATATTTAAAATAAGAATGAAATTAAATATATTTTCAAGACTACTAAATATAATGGAATTACTAACTACTAACTTGAAGATTATTTTTTCCTAAATCGTTAACAATTTAAACAAAAACCATGTACAAGTAATCTCACAAGTTAATGCTGAAGTGATGTTTCCCAGGTTTGTCTTTCTTTTGGCTGCTGTTCCCTGTCTTGGAGCTGGCAAACATCCCTTCTACTTTATGAACATCATTCATTGTTGCTGCTAATTGAAGGCCAGGTATTGTCACATTACAATTTTATTCATGTAATTTGCTCCAAAAGGTTGTGCTATGCATGCGTATGATTTTCAGACAAAAGCTTAAGACATGTATTACAATAAATGTCATGGCATAGGCAGGAACCCAGAGACAATAGTGCATTCCAATGAAGCTTCCAAAATTAGTGGCTTTTTCTTTTTTGGATACAGACAAAAATAGATACCGATTGCCCTTAAACATGGCATTGAAGACCCCAAATTATCTTTTTACCATTATCATTCCCATAAGCTATCTCTCTGATCCTTACTATAGTATGTCTTGTCTATCCCTCCAAGAGTCAAGTTGGTCATTGTAAAAAAGTGAAAAAGTCTTAAAGAGGACCATTTAAGGATGATAATGACTTATGCTAGACTTCTATCCTCATTATATTTGCCTGCTACGGTAGACAAATAAATGCTATTTATTTATGTTATAGAGAAACAAATAAAATAAGAAGAACAAAGGACCTCAAACTAAGCAGTCAGTAAATCATGGAGATGAAGGCAGGTAGACAAAAATTCCACAAAATGGCTCACTGGAACATGGCTAAAGTGACTTATATTTAAAAAAAAAAATGCAGTTTAAAAGCACAGTGACTATTACTGGTATTATTACTATTAAAAAAAAAACGCAGTCTAAAAGCATGGAACTAATACTGGTATTATTATCTCTATGCTTTGTAAGAGTTTTTCAGTAAGGAAAGATTAGTATATGGTTTGCAAACCAAGTCAACACATCTTGTTAAATTAATCACTTCATGCCTGGATTGGTGCTGTTGCCTCTTGTTGGATTTCTTCCTTCTGATATTGGTATCTTCAACCTCAGAATTATCCTCTAAATTTGTCCTTCCCACACCTATACCCTCCCCAGTCTGTTACTACTCCATTATAGAGTACACTTTTGTTTCCTATGACCTACTGATCACTTTCTGCCCCTTGCCAGGGCTCATAGTGGGGCATGACTTTCAAGTTTGTTTCCTATGTCTCCCAGATTAACCTGGTACTTTGCTTATTCCATAGTACTTGTCCTATTAGAACCAACTAATATTCTCTTTGTTATGGTCTTTCTAGCTCTTATTTGCTTATCATCTCAGTCACATTTATTGACAATATTCTATCTACTCTAATGTATCATACTACTATATGTTGCTTAAATACCAAACATCCATCTCAACTGAAGTATGAGCCAGGCATGTCTAGGTGCCCCGCCTTGCAATTCTCCTCTAGCACTGCAGCGGACACATAGTGAGCAGGCAAAAATGTCTTGCGACTGATTTCTAAAGTGACATGCCAGAAACAAAAATCTTAGCTTATTTTATGGAATGTTAACTATTTTTGTAAATGTCATATTTAGGATTATTCTATTTTCATGACTGATTCACTTCTTAATGGAATAAAAACTCATGGGTAAAAGCTCCCTCTACTGGTTCTCTTTAACATATCAGAGGAAAAATAAATATACATATATATTTAATATGGTTTTCCTAAGAAGTTATCAATCTAAAAAAAATTTTAGAAAAGTCAATAATGTTATCAGCCTTTTTATTCTTCTGTGTTTTTATTCATCTGATTCAGTTTTTGAAAAATTTATGCTATGATAGCTCATAATCCTTTATTTTTTCTGATGAAACATTTGATTTATCTTCCATCCATAAATTCTACTATGTCTTCTTCAGTAAAGCCCGATCAAGCTTACAGCTCTACCATTTCCTGGGAGGTGACACAGCACAATGATGGAGAAGGACACTTCTGGGGTGGTCCTCCCTGGCTCTGTACCCTGGCTCCATCCTTGATTAGCAACAATTAAATTGCTCAGGGTATTTAACAACTGCTTATCTCACTTTCCTCATAAAAGAAGTGAGGATGACAACAGTTCATCCCCCGCTATGGTTGTTACAGGTTTTAAATGTTTAGGCAGAGCAGTTAACAAAGGTCAATATTAAACCCTCACATCCTAATAAGGCCATACCTCAGTGCACCCTCAAATACAGGATTAAATCTCTTGACTGAGTCTTTGCCATGATTCTGTTGTCATGATACTTACATTCTCCCTGATGCTTCCCAATTATCTTGTTTGTGTTGTCCTCCATATATTCATTTTATTTTATAGCACTGTGGTAAAAACACTTAATAAGAGATTTACCCTTTTTACAAGACTGTAAGTGTATAGTTTCCTATAGGCTCAATGTTGGATAGCAGATCTTAGAAGCTACTCCTCTTGCATAACTAAACTTTTATCCAAAATAATTAAAAATGTCAAAGAGATATCAGCACTCCAATATTCTCTGAGGCACTATCACAATTGCTAAGGTGTGGAAACAACATAAATGTCCATTGGTGGGTGAATGGATTTAAATAATACAATATATCTATAATCTATATTACATATATATTATATAATATGTAAAGAAGAAAGAAATGTGCAATATGTGAGAACGTGGATGAAGCATGAGGACATTATGCTAGGTGAATTAAGCCAGTCACAGAAGAACACTTCTACTTATACTACTTATATTTGGTATATAAAATAGCCTTCCCATTATCTTGAAACATCTTTCAATTTTGATGCTAGATATCACACACACAAAAAATGCCTCATGATCTATGCAAAAATAATTGACATATTTTTGAAGGAAACTTAAAGTAACCTAGGACACACTTTCATTCTAGCCTTAGATCAGCCATTTTAAGATATTTTACTAAAATCAATGAATAGGATTTTTTAAAAATGGGAGCTGTATTTCAGAGATATGATTACCAACCAAGACACAACTTCTTCAAATTATCCTCCACAAGTTCAATCTCCTTAGTGAACAAATTCAAGAACATGTTTATAAATGGGAAGTATACAGTTTGTATAAGGTTAGGTGTGTGGACCCTGGTGACTGAATCTTTGGTCCCATAACATGTTTGTCCTTGGCAAAATTATGTAACCTTGAAAGTTATCTCAACTATGAAATAGGTATTATATTTATTTCTATTATTTTCCTGCAACTAAAGATTATTATTTTTTTAATATATTTTATTGCTTTTTTTTCAGAGGAAGAGAGAGGGATAGAGAGTTAGAAACATTGATGAGAGAGAAACATTGACCAGCTGCCTCCTGCACACCCCCTACTGGGGATGTGCCCGCAACCAAGGTACATGCCCTTAACCAGAATCGAACCTGGGACCTTTCATTCCACAGGCCGACGGCTCTATCCACTGAGCCAAACTGGTTTCGGCCAACTAAAGATTATTGAAGCAGGTTATCATGTAGCCTGATTCTAAGACATACCGAGTATATAACAGGCATATAACTAAACATATCAGTGGATAGAGTGGATATAACTAAACATATCAGTGCTGGTAAGATTAATTTGGGGTATTACCACAACATATATTTAAGTATATATGTGTTTTGTAATTTATATCATATTGGCTTTTTAGTAAGAGTATTTTAGTAATTTATTTTTATCAATCATTGGTAAAGTTAAAAAAAGATTAAAGAGAAAGAAGAATGCTCTCCACATAAATCACAGATTGCTAATATTGCTCATAGTGAAGGTCATTTCAACAGTAATTTATTTTGATCTTCATGATATTTTGGAAACATTTTAACATATTTCCAAAAGACCATTTCAAATTTAGATTTCATGGCTAAACATCTGTGGTTCTTTTTCAGTCCACTGAGCTGCATTTACTATATACACTTCCTCTTTTTCAGAAAATAAAAATAGGTTTTGTGAAAACTCAGGAGCTGCAAGATTAGAGCATTACATAAAATTAAGGGTTTGGGTAGCTTAGTTAAGAAATTCAGTTTTAATTTTAGAAAACACATGAGACTGCTCGAGGAAAGGATGTTATGAAGTATATTTTAGCATCACTTGTACAAGGCAGTTTCAGAAATAGGGAGTTCACCTGAAATTCATTTGTTTAAATTCAAACAATATCACAATACTTAAAAATAGTTTAGTAGCTGAAAATACCAATCTTGCATTGTATAGTCCCAAATATTTGATCCAGAGTTCTTCCCTCTGTATCAGGCCACATTTCAACCTGTTCTCAACCTGTTCTCTTGACACTGGATATGTTGATTGTACACACAGTTTATAGTCTATATCATTAACATCTAAATGTTAATTACATTTATTGGGGTGATATTGGTTAATATCACTAGATAGATTCTAAGTGAATATTAATTGTATTGTGTGTCCACCACCCAAAGTCAAATCATCTTCCATCACCATATATTTGGCCCCCTTTACCCTTCACTAGCACCCCACCCCTCTTCCCTCTGGTAACCATCATATTATTGTCAGTTTCTATTAGTTTCAGTTTTACATCCCATATACGGTGAAATAATATGAAATCATAATTTTTCTATCTGACTTATTTGCTTAGCATGATATTCTCAAGATTCATCCGTGTTGTCACAAATGGCTGAGTAAGACTCTTAGGGCTAATATTCCATTGTGTACGTGAACCATATGTTCTTTGTCCAATCATCTATTAAAGGAGGAGTAAACTTTAGATGCGGCTTAGGCTCTTATCTTGTTAACTTTAGTATTAACATAGTTTCACTAAATTCAAGACTCCACATCTTTTCTTTCTCCCACAGTTATTCCTCTATTTGGGTGAATTTCCATTATCTGAGGGTCCACATTCTTGAATGTTTGATGAAACTGAGAAAATGCCTATTTAACTCGGGCTTTAGAGAAAGTAGCTGTTAGCAAAATTAGCCTACATTGCCACCAGAGACTGTTTTAACCACAATAAAATTCCTATTCTTAATCCCAATTAGGATCCCTTCCATTAAATGTCTGTGATTATTACTGGCTTGTAGTTTTCTGATTGGAATACCAACTGTTGTTTTTTGTTTGTTTTTTAAATGGAATTACTCTTTTGCTCTTTTGTATACTTTTATTTTTAAATATGATGGGCAAATCAATTTTAAAGGAAGTTGAGTATCATATGAAGAACAACATGGGCAAACCTTTAAACCACAAAAGCCTCTAGTTTATATCTCTCTCCTTATGAAAGCCATAGAGTATCTTGTAACCACAACACAAAATGAAAGACAATTTTGACAACAGAGAAAAATGAGGCTAGGCCAGGCAGCTGACATGAAATACTTTCTTCACTGACTCCATGCAAAGCAGCAAGGAACACTTGGTGAGTTCTGAGTTCAACTGAACAGCCAGGTGAATTCATTTTTACCTTGGGAACAAAGTCAAAACACAGGAAGAGAAAACAAATTTTAGCACAGGTAAAGTGGGTGTTTTTGTATTATCACTGACCAAAAATGATGCTTGCTTTGCAGAAACAAAATAGTGAAATTTAAATTGTGTGAGGCCTATGGAAACAAATATGAGGGCACTACTACAGAACTCTTAGAAACTTCTCTATTGAGTTCAGATTCTGGCATTAAATATCCATAAGGAAAAACAAGAATTTTCTTGATGATTTCTGATCTCTGTGAATCTACAGGCTAATTCCCTAGTGTATAACTGATGCTCATAGGGAATAAGATGTAATTCAGTGGGAAGTCAGCACTGAGTTTCATACTATATAGATTAGGGTGCTCAGCTGTATCTGAAATTTTTAAAAAACACAAAAATATGATTATTACCAAATATATAATAACAATGAAAGAACAAAACTAAGAAATATATACCTATATTTGTATTCAAAAAATTATTTAACTCTTTCTGGGTTCCAGGCCCTATGCTGAAAGCTGGGTTTCAAGTAAGCTGGGTTTCAACTTATGCAAAATCGTTAAAGAAATCAAATGCCAGGCACAAATTATATACTTCTTTTATATAACTTTACTATCCCACATCTTTCCGTGCTGTTTAGCTTAACAAAATTTCTTACAAATTCTCATTTTAACATTGCCTGGTGTTTCTCAACTGCAGGCAGTAATTTCTGGGCTGCCAATCTGATCTGTGGTTAGGTCAGAACCCTGCAGATCATTTGCTGAATGTAGGGTAGGCTTCCTGAAGTAAGCTCCCTCTCTATCGCTGAGGTCTTTGAAGTCACATCTCCTGGGCTCTGCTCACTCAGTGTTCCTTAAACGCAGAATTTAAAAACAAGCAAACAAAAAGGCAGTGGGCTAATATTTATATGATTTTTTTTGGCCCCTTGTAATTTGTGCATTAGTATGACAGCTCTGTTGTCTTCGGCTGGCCTCTTTTCCTAACCTGTCACCCGGTGCACGGTGACATTCGATGCTTAGAAACCAGGAGGGCTCTTGTGTAGTCTTGACACAACAAGGCCTAGTGCACTTCAGTTTCAGCCTCAGCCGCTGCTCACTGGTGACCTGACCTTTGTTAAATAAACCGCCAGACCTCTGGTTTTCTCCCGGATAAAATAAAGCTTTGTCCTAGATGTCCTTTAATGTCACGTCAAGCTGGCAAATGTCATGAGTTTATGAACACAGTAAACACTAGGCTTTGACAGTTTTGCCCCATTCCTGGTTTGGTTGTCATGGGTGCAAAACTCCTTTAATCAATAAATTTTAAAAAAATCAATCAATAAAGTGAAAGCAACAGGTCACATGTTAAAAAAAATAATAAAAATAAGCTGACATTATATTCCAGGAAAATTTTGAAAATTATTACCTGTCAAATTGCCAATCGTTTAAAATGAAGGTGTGGAAGGAATCATTAGCGGTAGGGAGTGGTACAAACACTGATGAGGAATCTCAAGGAAAAACGAGCTAAGAGAGAATGCAAAGCACAGGTCCATGCAACAGGGAGGAAGAATTCTATCCAGCAAACCATTAGTCATTTATCGATCTGAAAACTATCGAGCACTTATGTGCGAGGCAGGATTCTTGGCCCTTAAGGCCATGACTAGAAATAGAGGTGAAGCCTCAGGCTCCTGTTGTATTTATTTACATTGCAGTCAGGGAGGGTTGGGGAGGACATAGGTAAAGAAATTAAGTCATTTCAGATAGTAATAAATAACAGTTATAAATAAGGTATAAAGTGGGTGAAAGAAGAAAGGCGGGCACAGTGCTGGGAGGCTGCCATAGACAGGATGGGCCTCTCTGATAAAATAACATGAAAGTTGGAACTTCAGTGGTAACTGGAGCCTGCCCCAGGACCTTTGCAGTGAAGAGCCTCCCAGACAAGAGTATAACAGCACAGGAGTACAGCAGAGCAGCAAAGGCAGGAACTAGCTCAGGCTTACAAAGAATAACAAGGCCAATGTGCCCAAGCTGCTATGGACAATGGCAAGGATGCTAAGGCCTGAAGATAGATGTAGGTGGAACCACGTTTTCCTAAGGATTGGTAAGAATTGGGGGTTTTATTCTATTTCAATGTAACATGGGAATTACACGCCAGCATTGGATGTGTTTCAAGAAAGGTGGTGATGCCATTCAATTTACCTTTGAAAGCAACTATTTGGCTGGTGAATGGAGATGAGACCCTGGGATTCCCAGAGAGATAGAAAATAACATTCATGGGATATATTAGTATTTTAGACCTATAGGAGGAAAATGGTGAAATTTTAGGAGAGTTGGATAAACTAGTGGATTCAGCAATTCATAATTGATACCATTATAATTTGACTTGGTTTTGAATAGCTAAAAAGGAGCAAAGGGAAGGCTAATAATACAGTCATTTGGGCAGCTTTGCCAGGAAGCTGCAGCTTAACCCTCCCCAGGTAGCCACTGGAGGGACTGGGCGGGGCAAGGCAGGGATAGATGCATGCCCAGTAAGTAGGGGTGTTGAACTCAATCAGAGAAGGGGCCAAAATCTAAAATCCAGCCTAAATCGCGGGCCGAATGGTTTACTGAACAGTCATAAACTGTCATTGTGATGGAAATGCAGCGAAGTGCAGTGATGACAGCGCGGTGCGGGCCACATTGCAAGGCCTGGAGGGACGGATTTGGCCCACGGGCCTTGTGTTTGACACTTGTACAGTAAAGTCTGGGTGAAATAGGGAAGGCAGTTGTCTGTTAGTAACATCTGGGAATAGGACATTGGCCTGAGTAGGTGTGGCCACTGCAAGCACAGGAAGATTTGAGATATTTAATCTCTTAAACAAAGGAGTTCACTCTTTTGCCTTCTTATGCTTAACTCAGGGCTTATAAGGCTCTCAAGCTCCTGCTTCTGCATTCTGGACCCCACACACAATAGGCTAATGGCCTGCAATTAGCCAGATATTAGACTACGCCAAGCTTCATCATGGAACAGAAACTTTGGGTTCTGGCTTTGCTTCTAGCACTGCTGAATCTTTCAGGACTGCATATCTTTCAGGACTTGATTAAGGGAAATGGGATTTTGCAAACCCAGAGAAGTAATTCCATGAAAAAATTTTTTCCATCCTCCTCTTAGGAAGTCCCTCTGGAAATGCTTATTCCATTGGTAACCCAAGAACCCCACTCCCGCTAGAAAGACTATCCACTCATTTTTTCTAACAATAATGACAGTGAATAAAGTATTAATGTTAAACTAACAGGAGTAGTGGCCAGATGAGGGCAAGAACTAGGAAAGTCCATATCTGGTCATACAGATATATCTGCAAATAAGAAACTGCCAAGTCATTACATTGTGAGCAGTAGATTGGGCTTTTTCTCAGAGTCATCATTGGCTCAGACATCAACCAGCTTCCTTTTCTAATGTAGGGAGTTCAGCTGGTATCAGTTCCTTTCAGTGGCTTCATCAAAGGTGGCTAGCTTCAAACTTCAGAGGTTTGGAGAAACTGTACCTATGTACTGAAAATGCATAAACCCATGCTGTCTCTGTGTCCACCCAAGGTAGACAGTCACATGAGGATAATTGAGGAGTCCAAAAATATCCCCACATTCATTCAAGACATGTATCAGGTAGGTAAGTCTAGTACCTATCTGATACCATCCAAAGTTATTACTATACTAGTGGCCCCGTGCATAAAATTCGTGCAAGTCCTGAAAGAAATGCACAAGGAGTTGGAGGGGGGGCTGGCTAGGGATGTTTCTCAGCCCAGCCTACACCCTCTCGAATCTGGGACCCCTCGAAGGATGTCCTACTCCTGGTATACAGGGATTAGGACTAAACCAGCAGTCTGACATCCCTCTCACAATCTGGGACTGCTGGCTCTAGCCACTCACCTGCTTGCCTGCCTGTCCCAAACCACTCTGCCTATAGGCCTGCTCATCCCCAACTGCCCCCCTGCTGGCCTTCTCACTCCAAACTGCCCCCCCACATAAGGATATCAACTTTAAATGACCCCCACTGACAGCCTATTCACTCCCCCCAACTGGTCCCCCTGCTGATCTGCTCTTCTCCAATGTCCCCTGCCTTGCCATCCTGGCCAGATCACCCCCCACAACCCAAGCTCCCAGCCCCTCCTGTCTTCTTCTTTTTTATTTTCAGCACCTCCTTGAGCAGAGGCCAGGGCTGGCCAGGGTGGGCAGGAAGTTTGGCTTCCTCCATTGCAGGGGCAACCCAAGCCTCTTGCTTGTTCCAGCTCTGTGGCTGGCCACCATTTTGTTTGGGTTAATTTGCATATGTGCTCCTAATTGGCTGGTGGGCATGGCTTGTCATAGCAGAATGATGGTTAATTTGCATGTTTCTCTTTTATTAATGTAGATTATTGACTATTTTCCCCATGTGTTTTATATCCTCATGACTACTTTTATAACTGGCAATTTATACTTCTTAATTCCTTCAGGTGATCACTTTGCAAATTATATATATGTCTAATCACTATGTTATATACCTGAAACTAACATAACATAATTTTTAAGTTAACTATAAATTAAAAATATTTTTAAAAAGAAATGGAGTTATGATTTATAACATACTTTGCCCTACTTAAGCAAATAATTACAATTGGACAGCAGTATAATAGTCTAGTTTGTGATTAGAAGCTCCTTTTTAAAAATTATTCATCTAAAAGAGAGGTCAATCATTGTATCCCTTATCTGACCCCAGCACCGATTCATTCACAAAAATCTGAATTGCAAAGATGACATTGCTGAGCATATTTTGCAATGTCAAACCTACCAAATTATGAGAGAAAATGTCACAAACTCAATTCTGATATTTACTCATTATAGATATTTACTGAATGTGAATAATGTCATGGGGTAGCCCGAGGGAATACAAAAAAATGTACAAGACACGGGGGCTTAAAATCTACTGAGGGAAATAAGACACATATGGAGCAATTAAATGACAATACAAGTTAATGTGATATTAAATGTCAAAATTAGTTACACAGACATTAATATTTGTTGAAGTTTAGAGAAGGAAAAAACAGTAGTATATTGAGTTTGTCATCAAAAGGTTTCAAGTAGTCAGTGAAACCCATTCATTTTATGTTAGATATTTTATTTTCCTCATTAAATTCTCAGAACATTGCTTTTGATTTTTGGTTAGGACGGAGTTGTAAGAGAAATGATCAAATTATACTGTCAAATGATAAAGAAAACATAATAGCTGTTTGGATGTAATGGATAATGGCAAGATGATGCTGAGTTACAATTAATTGTGTGCTAAGCAGCAGCCTTTCCTGTTTGGTAATTATTAACTACCCAGCAATTAATTATCTAATTGCTAAAACTGATTAACTACAAACTTATTAGCATTTTAAATTAGCTCTACTGCCCCTAAATTTTTACAAATGATATAACTTTACAGAATATATTAGAACTTGGATTAGATTTAGAACAAGCTGTCCATTGCATGTTATTTTCAAGGTGAACATTTCTTCAGTAGTTTTGAAAAAAGGTGATTTCCCTCACTTTTTGTAGATAAATGAATGAAAAACAATAAACAGATGAGAACAACCAAACTGGCCTATTGGGCTTTTAGATTATACTCATTAGATAAACTACTAATTTAATAAAATCCTAGCCTACTTTTTATTAGATGGAAAGATATGTACATATCTAAGACACACACAGTAGAAAGATATATATGTATACAAATACAAATATATATATGCACACAAATATATGTATGTTAATATACATCAGTATGTATATATATATTTGATGTTAATTAGCAATTTAGAATAACTGTTTAACAGAACTTGCTCTTATTTTTGAAGCCTGATACAACAGTATAAACATGCATTTCTCTAAATGTTCTCTTTTTCTCCCCCAAGTATAAACGGCTTAGTGCTGACTGTTGTAATGACCTATATCTGGCCTCTGTCCATCCCCTTGTCCTTCTCAAAATTGATACCTCCACTCTGCTTTCAGCAGTAGCTTTTAAAAATTGCAGCCTGCTAATGCAATGCATTTCCTTTTAAAATATTTTTTTTTCTAGACAGTATGACATATGCGTTAGTTGTTTATGATGGTTGGCACCTGAGGAACCCTGAAAGGGGTGTGCACCTGGTGTGCTGAAGGTGAGTCATCCACTGAAGGACTCATCATAAGCCCAACTCCCTGAGGTCAGCTCAGTGCTCCAGCCGCCCTCCTCTCTGATCAGCATGGAAGAAGTTATCTGGATAGTGAGTGATTGAATTGATTTTTCATGGTGAAATGAGAAGTATTCAATATCTGTGGAGAAGCTAGTAATATTGTGGGGAATCTCAACCCTTTCCTGAACAGGGTTTAACAAACCAGAGCAAGCAGTCTATAGCCAATATATTTCCATTGAGGATGCTGTCCCGGCCCGAAGGTGCTATGGTGAGCGGCTGCAAGATTAGGCTGGTTCTGAGGAGACATGTGCAATACTGCTTCTGGAAGGAATATTGTCCCATATGAACATGATGAGCCTTCCATTCAAGATCTTGCTAGAGAGTTTAAAAGGACAGAAAGCTGAGGTTTCATTTAATTCACAAACTGATTGGATAGCTGTTTTTTTTGTTCCTGCTGCTTATTAAGTGTTTGAATGTACAGCAGTATCAGGACTGAGGTTTGCTTTTGTTAACAAACTACCTGCAGCCATTACCTGCATCTAACAATTGAAAGGTACTGTTGCTTCACAAACCAACCAATAGAATAAATGTGAATGACCCAATTAGCTTAAAGCAGTTTTCAATACACACTTAGGGCTTGCCTTTGAATATCTGATGACTGCAAAAAGCACTTTCACATCATACAAAGAGGTCAGCTTTCCAAAACCTCTCCACTACCTCACTCTGCAACTTCTTGTCTCAGCATACCTGGCCAGACCACACCATGATTTTTTTCCCTCAGACCCATACTGTTGGTTCACACATTTCCTCAAGATGTTCTCTTAAGGGAAACACCACACCCTGCACCTAAATCTTAATCATCCCTACAACTCAAGGTAGGTATTGTCTTCCCTAGAAAGCTTCCCTGTCTTAGCAGGTTTGGCTCACCAGCTCCTCCGTATGCTTCCAGAGCACCCTCATGATGCCATTTGCCAATGGGTTGAAATTGTCTATTTAGCCATTGAACCTTCCTCTCTATTTCATGAGCAACATGAAAGTGAGTGCTCGCCTTGTCTTTATCTGATGCTCATATCAGTATAAGCAACATTCTGGGTCACCCAGATAAAATCCCCTGTGAGCAGTTTAATAGACATTTGGAGAAGACCATTGTTCCCCTTGTATTAAAAAAGAAATGCTATTTCACGTGAATGATTTATTAATACGACGACCTACATATAGTGTGTCCCCTAAAAATGTATACATACACTTTGAATAATTATAAAGGCAGTATTTTTGAAAATACATTTTATTTTCAAAATTGAGCTATTAGCTGTTAAGGTGTGTAAACATTTTGAGGGGGCACGCTGTATTCATAGAACTAATGCAATCATTTTCAGATATGTTCTTACGTAAATATTACTGCACAGATCTTATCATTATTGAGTTTCACATGTTGCCACATTGTCCTGGAAAATATGATCTTATAAGTCTAAGATCTGTCTTTAGTCAGCATGATGGTAAAAATAGCAGGTGATTGGGAAACATCTACATAAATGACAACCAGGCTATCCACGTTATTTGGTTTTAGCGTGTATAGATATGTGCGAGTCTCAAATTTCTTCTGTGAGGAACACAGAAATTGTATTGCCATCTGTTGCTTATGGACGTGATGCACAAATTACCTCATCCCTGTATCCTTCCTGTGTTCTCTTGAGTGGTAGTAAATTATTGACTTGGAATATACTGTAAGGACGATAAAATCAGCTCCATTAGTATGTACATTTATAGTTCAAATATACCACGTATGCTTCAGTGAGTCAGATGTTTCCTGGAAATGATCAAAATGGGTGGTCATAATCTGTCTTTTTATCCTTTACAATGCAAAGGATGTTCTGTAGCAAGTGATATTTTATTGGACAACAAGAGTAGGATGGGTATTTCTCATTTATTCTGTAGATCACCTGAAAACTACTACTGGTGGAGGTTTATAGAGCCAAATGTTTTCTACCGTAAATCTTCACTCATATGTCAACTAGGATTATAGAGTAATTCCAAATTCAGGCATTAACAATTTCAACAGAAAAAAAAATGCAAAGATCAAACAACCTCTTCCTTACCTCTTTTAAACTCACAAGAAAAAAAGAAAAGAAAAGCAAAACAGCAACATATTCCTAGTTATGTTTAATGGGCACAGTTGATTGATTTATTAAACAATAAAAAAGGGGAAGAGAATAAGACATTTTGAGTATTTACTACATAAAAATCACTGTTATAGGCCCTTTATTATGGTGGAATATTTTAAAATTGTTAATGGCATTATGATGAGATATTTAATCCTCACTTATGAATAAATAAACTCAAATTTGAAGTCACTCAAAACCCAAGACTTTTCTAATTTAATTTTTTAATTTATTTTTATTGTGGGAAATATTATAGATGTCTCCTTTTTTTCCTGCCTTACCTCTCAGGCTTTCTTTCCTAACTGTGAACTATTTGTGAAAGTTATTTTTTTTAAGAATAGCTATAGTTTATCTGTTAGCATTAATTTAATTGGTAAGCATAGCATATTTATAGACATTTCTTTTGGAAATGAAAAAAATAGGTTTTCTTACAAGAGTTTAAAATATCTTAACCTTTGATCATTTAGTCTTTTACCTAAAAAGTAAATTTGCATAATTGATTAGCAAGTTTTGTTTATATAATTGTAAATTGAACGATATTTTATTTATTTATTTTAAAATATATTTTATTGATTTTTTTACAGAGAGGAAAAGAGGGGTAGAGAGTTAGAAACATTGATTCAGCTACCTCTTGCACACTCCCTCCTGGGAATGTGCCCACAACCAAGATACATGCCCTTGACAGGAATGGAACCTGGGACCCTTGAGTCCATAGGCCTACAATCTATCCACTGAGCCAAACCGGTTAGGGCTTGAACGATACTTTAAAAATATTGAAGTATTTCGAAATACAGAAATAAGGGCCCACAATAAGAGAAGTAAAAAAAAAAAAAATTTCCATTACTAATTTTGCTTTTTCTTCCAATTTCTTCCTCTAGATTATGAAACTTATTTTACAATTACATACATCACAAAATGTTTAAATATAGTATTCATATATTACCATCTAGATATGTTTCCCTAGATATTTCTAAAAGTCTTCTCTAAAAACATTAAGGAAGATGCTATTCTTTAAAGAGAAATTTTTGTCAATCTCCAATAATGATAAACAATGCAGAGCATCTCAAGTGTTATAATAAGACATCTATTATTATAAGAATTTCAATTGTTGAGGCTCTTAAAATCCCACTGACTTGCAGATACTGGTTGTTGTGGGTTGAATTATGTATTCCCAAAAGATATGATGTGATCCGAACCTTCAGTACTTTGAAAGCAACCCTACTTGGAAACAGGTTCTTTACTGATGTAATCAAGTAAAGATGAGGTCACCCTGGACTACGGTGGACACAGAAACACACAGAGTGGACGATGCCATGTGTAAATAGAGGCAAGGACTGGAGTTCCCCTGATACAAGGAATGCCCAGGATTGTAGTCAGCTACCAGGAACTAGGAGAGGCATGAGGCAAACTCTTCCTCTGAACCTTCAGGAGAGACCAATCCTGCCAATGCCTGGAATTTAGATTTCTGGCTTCAGGACTGTGAGAGGATAATTTTCTGCTGTTTGAAGCCACCTAATCTGTGGACCTTAAGCAAAAAAACTGACCTATTTTGCTTAAGATATTACTGGTAATACGAATGTCTAGAGACTCTAGATTCAACAGCAGGGCTTTCTGATGCTTCTAAAGTCACTTGCTTCAACGGGCACTCAACTGGAATCTTACCAAGGGATTAAAACAGAACAGAACAACAATAATAAAGCAAAACCCACCTTTTTTGAAGGGCCCGACATTCAGTTCTCACAAATAGATTGAAGGTCATTGCTAAAGCATACTTGCAGCTCCCCTTTTGTCCTTACCAAGAATGCAGGATAACCCTCCACCAAGCATTGCATATTTTGTGAAAAAATAAAATCCTGCGCACTAGTTTAAAAGCCCCTAACTATTCAGCAGTATACATTCTAATACACAAAACTGCTAACTCATTTAATCACCCTAAATTTTTGGTAGTACAGATGACTTTTAAAATAATCATAGACCCATTAATTATTGGCAATAATTAACATAAGTATGGAATGCAGCCACTTGTGGTTGATGATTCTTGGATTGCTCATCCTGGCACTCTTGAATGTAACTTTTCTCCTCCTCAGGCTGCCACATTTAGCAAAAACAAATACAAGAGAGAAGTAAAATTTGAATTCCAGATACTGAACATTTTTTAGTATGTATGGCCCCCAAATTGCATAGGACATATTTATACTTTAACAAAAAGTGTGTTGCTTATCTGAAATACAAATTTAACGGGGCCTCCTGTATGTTAACTGGCGACCTTCTATAAAACCCAAGCTTTAGGGACAAAATGCATTAGCCAATAAAGATTTCTGAAATTTCGCAAAAGAATTCTAAGAAAACACAACCAGCTTTTGAATGTCATTTCTTATTTATATATTCTGAATCCTTATTTCCCTGAAGGACCTAGAATATAGTAAATTCAATAAATGTTATTGAACAAATAGAATTGGTCATTTTAACTAATTTTTCTAAATATAAAATAAACTTCAAATTACCTAAATAGTCCTTCCCAGATGAATCATTAGTGACAATGCTTGTCATGTGTAGCTCATTAATTGAATCTAATTGCAGCTTTCTATGCCATAATTCTAGTCAACTTCTCCGATCCTACTTGTAAATATTTTGTGATATGTATAATTTTAAATGATAAGGAAAATAGTACTAAATTCATTAGCCTCTTAGGGCTACAGTAACAAAGTACCACAAACTGGTGGCTTAGAAAATGTAAATGCATTGTGTCACCTGTTCTAGAGGTTAAAATCTTGAATTTATTAAATCAAAATGCTGGCAGGGCCATGCTTGCTCACATCCTTTCTTGCCTCTTCCAGCTTCCAGGAGCCTCAGGTTTCTTGGCATGAAATAGTATAACCACAGCCTCTGTCTTCACATGGCTGCCTTCCCTCAGTTGCCACAATGCATACCATCTTTTATAAGGACACCAATCAAATTGAATTTGGGCCCACTCCAATGATCTCATTTTAACTTTATGACATCTATAAATACACTAAATAAGATAGTCTCTAAATAAGATCACATTCCAGGTACTGGAATTTAAGTCTTCAACATATATTCATGGGAAGAGAGAGCCACTCTTTTCTGACAATGTCAATCACAAAATTAACTTAATAAATGACCTCAATCACTTGAACCAAGGAGTCCCATCTGTATCAACATGTTGAAAGTATTACAGATGCTTCCTTTCTCCTCAATGACCCCATCCACCAACGCCTGTCCCACTCTCAACCCACAGCCTTCCTCACACTATTGTCTGTATCTATGAATTATGCATTATATGTTCTTAGGTTAATGTCTTCCCACCTCAACACCCTTCTGCTGAGATCTGTCAGTCTGTTCAATGCTTGCATATCTCTAGATCTATTTTGCTCATCAGTTTATTTTGTTCATTAAATTCCAAATATAAGTGAGATAATGTGATACTTGTCTAGCTCTGACTGACCTATTTTGCTTAAGATATTACCTGGTGATCTCACTTTTAAAACTATATTTTAAGAATTCTAAAACATCAATTAGAAAGAATATATACACCCCTATGGACATAGCAGTGCTATTTACAATAGATAAAATGTGGAAATAGCTTAAGTGCCTACCCATAGATCTCTTACCCTTTGAGACAGCATGGAGGAAATTGGAGAGTGTATCACTATAGTTTACCAGTTGGCATCAGAATGAAAATTTCCTAAACCATTAATGTATTAAAAAAAGTAGAACAGAAACTGGAAATATTTGCATACACACACACACACACACACACACACACACACACACACACAAACACTAGTGTCCCAGTGCATGGACTCGTGCATATTGAAAGGCACTTAATTAGAAGAAATATTTTAATATCCCTATTTGCCCTTTATAATAAAAGTGTCAACCAAATTCAGGATCGACAATGACAGATAGAAACACGGTTGCAATTGATACCAGCAAAAGCTTTAGATATATATCACGCATGTGCAAGTCAACTTAGCCTTTTATTTATATAGAATACAATGCTTAATTAGATGTGCTTTCTGATTTAGCTGAACTTTTTCTAGCACAGTGAAGCACCCCGACTTCTCTTTCAGATAATCGTCAGAAACACAGCAGTGTTTCAACACAAAGCATATTATTATTTTAGAACATGCAGGGAGAACAAAGGGTAAAATATTTAACTGCAACAGTGTTTGACTAGATTCTGTGCAGTGAGAAAACCTGAAATCATTTTCAAGGTCCACCATTTCTTACTTCTTTTCAGTCCGGTCAAGTTTTTAAGCATTCTAAATCTCCATTTCCTGGCTAATGAAAAGAAAATATGATTCCACCGAGTTTCCTATCTATCTACTCCAGACTTTCTGTGAGGATCAAATTAGATGAGCCATGGGAAAATGCTTCACAGACATTTGGTTACAGTGTAAAATGTTTCCACCTGGGTATAAAACAAGTTGTGTTCCTGAACTTAAGAAATTCCAAGGAGGCTAATTGCTAGAGAGAGGAAGCCGGGCACTATAATATATGTATGTATAATATATATATATATATATATATATATATATATATATATATATATATATTTCATCTAACTAAAGAAGCAACAACCATAGCTAGTAGAGTATGTAGGATATATTGGTGCAATAAATTATTTATCTCCTCTACCCTACCACAACCTATAAGCGTCGGGGGGGGGGGGGGGGGGGGCAGAGACCAGGTCTTATGCATCATAGGACGCAAATGGCAAAGGCTCACTTAATACAGGGTTGAAGCATCACAGCAATAATTTACATGTGTGCCTTACAAAATACTGAGTGCCCTGTAGTTTCTAAATAATACCTCAGAAATATTTAGTTTTACTTGGTTTCTTTATTGAAAGGATACACACTCTCTCTCTATTCTATAATATCTAACTAACTATACCATGACAATAGACTTAGGGAACCATGCCCAAAAAAGACCTATGCCTTTTCAATTAGAAAGCATGAAAACACAACCCATGGCGGGTGGATGGAACAATCAGACACTCCCAAATAGGTGCCATTTTCCTCTCAGATTTCCTTTGAATATTAGTAATCACAATGAAATTTATTCAATATTTGAAGTTACCTGAGAAGATAATTCTTTAGTAGAAATGGGAAGGTGGTGTTTGAAAGCTTATATCTAGGACCCACTATGTATTTGTAGGCATCTCAAATTGATTCAGGTCAGCCCTGAATGAACAGAGTATGTAGGCACTTCTCCGCATGAGCTCTTTTTGTGTCCCCTAAGCATAATAGATAATTACCTTCTCTAGGGGAATGACTGGGGTCTTTTGTAATATCGAAAGCTGCAACATTAGCAAACTCCAGCATTCTAAAGTGAGAGAGGACAGAGGTGCTACCCTACAGGATGATAAATGGGTCTGAAGAGACTGTGCTGACAGCATTTTGGAACAAACAATAGAGATCCGAACTACTAAAATCAGAAATGTACAGTCAACTACAGGCACAATTCTTTCTTGTTAACATAATGGGGGAAAAAGTTTTAGATAAGTGTGCAGAAAGCAAGAGCTAACAAAAGCTCACTTTTTTTTGTTGTCAACAATTAATTATAAAACCAGAAATATAAAGGCAAGAAAGGTTCTTTTTTCCTTTTATCCTCTTTTTTTTTTTTTTTTTTTTAGAAAGAACTCAATATATTGGGTTCAATAGATGCTTCTCCTGACATTTCTATATGTGGGTCACAGCAAGTCTTTATGCAATGGAAGCCAGAGGTTTTGGAGGCAGTTCACTGGCATTCGTGCTGTAAAGATAGTTTTGAACATTTATCAATGTACTTCCTGTCCTGTTTTATACTTGAAACAATCAAAAAGCTACCTTGCTTTCAAAACACTAATATATATATATATATATATATATATATATATATATATATATATATATTGATATATTGATATATTGATATTGATATTGATATATTTTTTTGAGAGAGAGAGAGAGAGAGAGCGAGCGCATGAGAGTGATGGGGTTTCAAATATTCAGATGTCTTTGTAAACTGAATTAAAGGTTGAACAAGATATGCCTTTTCAATTAGAAAATTTGTAAAGATAGCAAAAGCGCTAATCAAAGAATTCAGGGACAATGAAAATAATAATAAAATCTCAGATTTTCTCAAAGGCCATAGATGCAAGCTGAAGTAACTGCTACAGTAGTTTCTTTTTGTTTCATTTTAAAATCTGAAAATCTGCCTGTGAACTAAAATGCAGATTTCAAACATAATTTAAATTCATTTACTTTGAAGACTGAAATAAAACTGAAGGCAGAAAAATAGAATTTGATCATTTTAGATTACACATTGATTTCTTATTTATATTTCTCACAATTTATTTAAGATTGTATCAGGGGATAGATTCAAAATTCCTTTTTTTTTTAATTGATTATGGTCTCACATAATTGTCCTTATTCCCCCATTCCCATCCCAAACCCCTCCCTAGATATGTCCCACCCCCACCCCGCTGTTGTCCATGGCCACTGGCTAGGCCCATATGTATGCACACAAGTCCTTTGGTTGATCTCTTCCCCTTACCCCCACCCTCCCCTACTTTCCCTTTGAGGTTTGAGAGTCTGATCGCTGGTTCTCTTTCTCTGGGTCTGTTTGTGTTGTTCATTATTTCCTCTAGATGTGTGAGATCATGTGATCCAAGAAATACCCTTGTAAGAACCTAAACTGCAACAAGCCATAATGGTTAAAATTTATTTTTTCAGATCAGCAGCCAGAAGCCCTTGTGAAATTTTCTGCTTAGCTTTCCTGTCTTACATTTAAAGCCAATGGTGGCCTTGCATTGCAACATGATCTCAGCAAAAGTGGCTGTCGGAGTAAAGATTCCAAATACAGCACATGCTGAGACATGGAAAGGAACAAAACAGGTAAGGCTAACAAAATGGCAGGATGGTCCACATTTAGGCACACAACTTGCATTTATTACTGAGTATGGAGAGACATAAGTTTTGGAATTAGATAGTAATAAAAAATGATATTTATTCCTTCTTAATTGGGTAAGAGAGAAGCCAGATTATAGCTTAAACTTAATAAAAAGTAGAACGATTTAACTTCGTGAGAGAAATCTTCCTTTAGATGCTAGCAAATGCAAACCATTTGCGAACAGAAAAACTCTAAAAGAAAGGCAGTCCCACTTTCAATTAATGAACTGAACATAACTGTAAAAAGAAAAACACACCATTTTCAATAAGTACATATGGCTCTAGCTCAGTTGATTATAGCATGGTTCCCATAGTCCAACATTGTGGGTTTGATCCCTGGTCAGGGCACATACAATAATCAAACAGTGAATGCATATGTAATTGGAACAACAAATTGATAAAGCAATATCTCTCTCTCTCTCTCTCTCTCTCTCTCTCTCTCTCTCTCTCTCTCTCTCTCTCTCAATAAAAAAGAAAGAAGTAATATGAAGGAAGGAGTTACATGGTTAGCTTGGGCACATTAGAAAAGCTGAGAGGAGACCTGTTGTATAGATAAATGTCAAAGAACACAAATACCAAGACTGAATTGAACTTTTGGAGAAGAGTATTATTTTTTCCTGTGTTTGTGATTTCTTGGTGGGAGGAAGAGGAACTCATGTTAGCAGGTAATTAACAATCAACCAGTAAAGTGAATACTGAGAAGACAGAAACTCATGTGTCCTCAGCCAGGCTGCAACAACTATTTAGTTGTATGAGAGCAGAGAGTGTCAGCCAGAGACTCAATTATTCATTGCTCCTAAGTAGTAAAACTTGCCGTTTTCCATCATTCCCTGGCCCTTTAAGTGAGCACAACATCTACATCCTTCATTCTAATTAAACAGAAAACGGTCTCAGGAATAGATGTTGTCTCCAGGGGCTAAATGCCATCTTCTTACCCACTTATCAGACTAACCACAATCCTCGCCCTCACGTGCACAGCTACCCAGTGTGAGACACACTTCTTCCAGGCAACGAGGACACAAACAAGCCACAAAACCTTTCATGTCTGTCCTTGCTTTCAAGAACCTGATGTTTGAAAGAAAGAAAGAAAAAAGTACTATAAAGGTATTGAGAAAACAGGATAAATTCAATGTATTTCATCGGTTAGGAGACAGTCTTGTGCAACTGGAGAAAAATAACTGAGATTTTTATATTATGCTACAATGTAAATATTTAGTACAGCCAACAATGTTTAGCCAACAGTTTACAGCTATGCAGATGGTCAACAAAATGGGTTGGCATATGGAATATGAAAAGAACACCTGAAGTTGGAAGGCCTACATCAAATTAAGACTGTAGTTGCTAACATTCAAGCAGTTTTTTGGGCTGCTGCCTAAAATGTGCTTTACAACTTCCATTCCTTTTTAAACATGTGCAATAAGCATCAGAGAATACCTTCAAATAAGTCATTTCGTTATTCAAAAGTATTCCATTCCCATTGTGACAGTGCTATGGGTCATCTGAGTGGCTTTGAGTTAACTGCTACCAACATCATTAAACCCCCATTGAATCATAAGTAAACTAAGGATAAAACATTATGAATCTCTAGAATCGTTAGGTTACTATGCAAAATACTAAAGAGCTGTGCATAGTATCTGCACAAAAACATACTCAGTTAATATTAGAGCCTGTCATTTTCCCATCCTGGTAATCACTGTCATCGTTGCTCAATGAATAAAATCAAAGTATGTCAAATCCATTAATTCATTCATTTACTTATTTTTATTGTTGAAAGTATTATAGATGCCCCTTCCCCCTACACTGACCTCCTCCTTCCTACTCCTGCCCCATCCCCAGGCCTTTACTTTGTATTGTCTGTGTCCATGGGTTATGCTTCTAAGTTATTTGTTTAATCTCTTCCCACTCCCCTTTCCCTTTGAGAATCATCAGTATTGCATACTTTCATGTCTCTGGATCTTTTTTGTCAGTTTATTTTGTCCATTAGATTCTACATATAAGTGAGATCATGTTATATTTGTCTTTCTCTAACTGGTTTATTTTGTTTAGCATAATATGCTCCAAGCTACTGCACCTGTATCAAAGAGGAAGATATTTCCTTGTTTACAGCTGCATAGTATTTCATTGTGTAATTTTTATCCACTCATAAAATCCGCGGCTTTTTTATCTGCTCATTACTGATGGCCACTTGGGCTGGTTCTAAACCTTAACTATTATAAATTGTGCAGCTATGAACATACGGGTGCATATGCTCTTTCTGATTGGTGTTTCAGGCTTCTTAGGATATATATTTTTAGAAGTGGAATTGCTGGGTCAAATAGTTCTATTTGTTAGTGGTTTGTTTTTGTTTTTGTTTTTTAGGAAACCCCACACTGTTTTCCATAGTGTGTTAAATTAAATGTGAGTTTACATCAAAACATTTTGAGATTCATGTATATAGCCCTCTGAATTTTTTTATGGTTTTTCTCCTTGGTAATTTAAAGTGAATTGTTTCTAAATAACATTCTAACCAGTCATAAGAATATTCTAGCTATGTGGCCACACCAAAGAAAACCCACCCACATAGATGTTTGCTTGTGGGGATCAAGGGACGTAATTTCACCACCAGTGAAGAAAACCGATATTGGGATTGCTTTGCCTCTTGCCACAGACTTCTCCTGAAATGAATCTGTTTTCTGGAATGTCTATCTAGATGTAACTGACTCCATGCTTACTTTAATTTTTCTGATTATGGAAGGCATTTTTATCATAATGTTACAACTGCATAATAGAGGTATGGTCTTATCTGGCAGTCATGGAACCAATCTGTGTCTTTCCTCTTGAATGAGCATTTCTTTCTACTTGAAGATTGCAGAGCATGCTCCCATATTGATCTCCTTTTGATCCAAATAACCACTGATATAGGCAGACGGGCATTATAATTACACTCTCACAGCAGAGATGAGAAAACTGGGACTTGGCTACATTAAGTTACTTGTCCAAAGTCATCCAGGAGTTCATAGAATGATAGACTCCTAAAACGTTAACCTGATTATCTGGCCAAAGGGGGTCAAATGTAAATGCATGCAAAGGGTACACACTGAACATGAACACAATATCCAGCCTGGTATCAGGTAACAGAGGAGAAGGTGTTTGTATCATAATAAAACACAACTGGTTAGATGCACTTCCTTTTATGAAACACTTTGGGGGCAATTTTAAATTGTTGAAAAAGATCCACCTATGTTGTCACAAGTGGCATAGAGGTGAAACAATATAATACTATTAAGCAATGTCACCTCAATAAATTTAATTAAAATCACACATATCAGGAATAAATACTGTTGAAAGGTCTAGAATTTTTATCTCTGAATTTTTGAATCCCAGAAGTCTCTTATGTCAGACCAAAGAGGGCAAATATTGTATTTAGGACTGAACTTCCTGATGGTACGCTGAAGATTGGGACTTACTGCTGGACAGCCAGGAAACCAATCCCAACCTTTTTTCTAAAGACTTAGCTTCTTAGCCAACCTGCCCCATAGTGCTCAAGGCAGGGGATTCAGCCAAAGTTTCAGGCCTTTGTAGGCATTTGATTCTTTGTGCCCCAAAGCCATGTTCTTTGCATCTGGTTCTACCTCAATTTGTGGATAAGTGAATGATGCCCAGAGCATGTTAGTGACTTATTTTAGACACTCTCTCAAGCTGGCATAAGCATGTTGGTATCACCTGAACCCTAACACTGTGACTAAGGCACTGTTTGGAGCAGCTTAATATATCCTTATTACTTGGATCCATGGTGGAGCCCACACAGGGGATATGGATAGGAACATAACGTAGATCCCCATGGCAAGAGCTCATAGGTCTGCAAATGCAGTGGCTCATGTAATTTTCCGCCAAGTTTTTTCGGTAGGCAATTACCCAATCTTCATTAGGCTAACGTATCGATATATAAAAATCTGTGTTATACCTTGGTTTGCACCAGTCATCTTTTCCTAAATAATAATCACTATGATCTGAGAAAACATATTAGCAGTTCATCAGAAGCAGCATTTTTCTGCTCATCCATTTAGGTATGGTGATTTCCTTTTGTCCCCAGTGGTACATGGAATTGAATCCAATGTATGGCCAATGGGGAGTTGTTTGCTGCTGAAACTGTATATAAATCAAAACTAGAGTCACTAAAATGTGAGAGGTGCAGGTAGATTAGCCCCTGAAAAGATGAGATAGCAGACAGATAATAGTGGATAATAGATGAAGTCTTAAGTGACAGTCCTCTCTTATTATACACATACATCAAAGCCCAGGGACTTGCTCTATTTCACAAGAACCATGCCTTTATGGAGTGTTCGAGTATAAAAAACTTATACTTGCTGTATCTCATTTCCTTCTTATAGTTACCATTTGAGGTGGAAGAACATTATGACTTCCTATTTTACAGATGATAAAACTAGCTGGCAAGCAGAGAGATTGAGTGACTGGCCTCTGATAACACATACAATGGGGCCCAGAACTTCAAACCTGTAAAGGTCATTTACCTGAGAGGTTCTCTCTGTGTCAGATGTTTTAAATGAATAGTGAGGTAATTCAGTAATGTGCCATGAGGCATTTATAGAAGCATCCGTTTGTTTTTCTTAGTCACATATGCCTACAGAGGTAACTTTTTATTTAATTTCTGTATAATTAGCAATTGATTATTTTAACATACCTTTATAACCTTCTCTGTGTTCTTATGGCCATGGCTATTTTTATTTATTATAGGCACACAGTTCAAGAAAAATAAGTAAGACATAATGTAATGCTTACAAATAGGCCTGTTAACCCTAAACTCATAAACAAATCTGATCTGAAGTTTATATATAGGGCCGACCTAAAAATAATTGTGAGTCTGACATGGTTCCATCTTTGTGTCGTCTTCCACTGTTAGAAACTAGTGCTTTTGAAGACTGTATGGTATTACTAGGTTCTATCTACTCCAACGCAAATAGTCTTTTGTGTCCCAGGCGCATGACAGCAGTGGGAGTCTACAGAATGAACAAATACCTTCTAGCCATAGCGATTATCAGCATCTATTAGAGCAATCACAAATGCAGTGTTGTTAAATGCAATATAATGAGTGGTATAATGAGGTATGCACACAGCTCTATGATACATTAGACAAGGAACAGATGATTATGATAATGAGTCAAGGTAGGGTAGCATGTGAAAGTTGTATTTGAGATAGATCTTAACAGATGAGTCAGGTGGAGAAGTGCATTCTAGAATGAAAGAATAGCAATCATAACAGAATAATAATAATAGCCAAATTTGCTAATTATTTATTTCATACCAGCCATACAACAAATATTTGAGTGATTTCCAACCCCTAAGTAACAAGCTAACTATATTTAGTCACATTGGTTTAATTTACTCTTACAATAACCCTGTGGACAGTATTAGCTCTGTGGACAGAATATAGAAGACTAGGGAGGTTAAGTCACCCATCCAATGTCGCACAGCAAGCGGAAGACAGAGCCATCATTCAGCCCAAAACTACCTAGAGCCTGAATTCTAAGAAAGTGCTCCAAGGCAATATGCCATTACTGACATACAGGATAAATGGGGATGCATAAAGAGGGAAGATGAGTGGGGAGGGGGAAGGCTGGAGTCACATAGGAAAGGAATCTGCCACATTTCAAAGATCACATAAGTATTAGCTATGCAAGCATCTTATGCAGAAAGAATCAAAGTAAGTGACAACATGGACAATGAACCACAGGGGAGGTGGAGAGGTAGGGGGAGAACTGAAATCTGGGAACAAAAGTCTCAATTTCATCCAGAGCCAGCATAGCTCATGGAGTTGCTGCCAGACTAGTAGTTATGGGCAGAAAGACAACCACGAGGACAAGCTGAATCATTTCCCATTAGGAAGCGAGCTACAAAGCAAATGGCCTGACAGAGAGGCAAAGGTATTGATTGACCATTTAGTGCAAATGATGGAACACTGATAAATAACTGCAGCTGTCAGGAAGCAGTAATTGTTTGGTTTCCATATAGATTTCTCCTCCTCATTTTCATTTGCTCTAATGTTCAAAGCTTTGTTTGATGGGAATTTAATGCTTCCTTCTCTCATTCTATTATTAATTATTTGAGTATTTTATATTGTATCCCTTTGTATACCTGCCATTCCATGTTTTCTTTCTTGCATTTCTAATGTTATAGTTAGGATTCTCCACGTCAGAGATTTCTTACAAGTCTTAGTTTAGAAAACCAAAAGAAGTACTTCAGAGATGCCCAAGTGAATCTCAAGGTGAAGGTTATCAACGGCACTGCATCTCTGGCAGAAACGTCAAGGTCAGTTTGAAGAAATCAACATCGAAGGAATGTGTCTATCTTTAAAAAAAGAAGCTGAACCAATATAAAAAATAAAGGCAGAAAAAATACCCCAACACCATCTAAAATGTATGGTTATAAGGTCATAGTAAATAGTTTTGAATTAAAAGGCAGAAAAGACTAAGATATAAAAGGTAGACTCTAAAAAATCAAGTACAGTATAAAATGGAGAGCAGGGACCATGTCATTTATTAGCACATTTGT
Organism: Pipistrellus kuhlii; assembly: GCF_014108245.1. Lineage (NCBI taxonomy): Eukaryota > Metazoa > Chordata > Mammalia > Chiroptera > Vespertilionidae > Pipistrellus > Pipistrellus kuhlii. The sequence continues at coordinate 23,716,386 of NW_023425405.1, read as the reverse complement.
CCAAGGTGTATTGTAGATATTAGGCTACTTATTTTATCTTAAGGTTGAAAAATCAGAAACAAAAGGCTGACCAGAATTCTAGCAGTGGGAGAAACTTTTTAAAGAAAATAAACTAGAACATATGTAGGCAGGTTATCAGGTATTAATATCCTTTAAGTGGTAATGCTAGGTGTAAATCAATTGGTCTTTCCAAACTCCAACTATTTTCACAGTTTCTTTAGAGGAGGGAAAATAATATTCTTCAAAACCTAATTCAAATACTCCAAATTATTATTTTCCTCCTCTGTACTTTGGCATCATTTAATTTTACATGACTTCCACTTTCTGCTATATATAATCCTTTCAATCTGTATAGACAGATTAAGAGATAGATAGATGGATAGGTTGTATATACAATCCTTTTAAGAGGAGAGTAACTCCCATGTACCTGACACCCTGTGTCCTCCCAGGACCTGAGCCAGGAGTTGACAGAGAGGTTAAGTGAAGAATTCGTGGATGATAAAACCCAGGGAGCCATGTGGAGGAAGGAACTTTTGCTCACATACAGTACTTTGTAATTGGCCAATGGGAGAGCTTTTAACTTGGCAGATGGTTTCCAATTCCAAGAGTAGGTATATATGAATATACCGTATACAGAGTGAGGAGTCCTAGCCCCTTATCCTGAAATATCATATTGTCTTCAGACATGGTTTTGAGAGGTTTCAAATGGCGTCCAAGCAAGTGACTACTCTGATGAGGCATGGCAGTGACTGAAATGATCACTGTCTCAAGAGACAAAACCTGTAAAGTGTAAATTATATGTAAAAGTGTAAATTATATGTAAAAGGCCAAAGGAAAGAGGAAGTAAAGATATAAAAGACATATTTAGTGAAGAGGGAGGGATGTCCCCAAATAATGCTTCAGGGTGTCCACTAAAGATAGCAACTTTGATTATACTGCCAATCCTTTATCTGCTTTTTAATTAAATAATACTGTAGAAAACACTAAAAAAATGAAAACAAACAAAAAGAAAGGACTACAAGAAAGAGACTGTGGTTGCTTTTCCTATGATAAGACCTCACTGTATATGAAAGATATGGCTCTGATGGCGAATTTCAAAACTCATGTAAAATCCATGTCAATGGGAGTGATGGGATGAGGAACATGGAGGCAGCCAGGCCCCCTTGTCCTATACTGCTCTCCATATACCTCATTGGTCCCATTTCTAAGATCAGCATCCCCATTTCCCAGCAGCAACCCTTCAGTTCCTTTGAGGTTAATGCTGAACCCTGCTACCACATGACTTCCCATTTCCTAGAACTGACTAGTGATTGTTAGTTTTTGCATTTGTGCCCAGGTCCTATATCTAATAGCTCCCTATCTTGAATAAAATCCATAATGTTCCCCCACTTTCATTCATCTCCTAATCCTCCAATATGGCATCGGCATGGGCACCACCCTTCCTGCCTTGGCCTCTGGTCAGTTTCTTCCCGCCTTTGTGATGGCTCTTGGTCAAGCTACCACTGTCAGACACTTGTGGTTCACCTCTTGGTCTTGTCAGGCTAACTCCTGGTGCCTCTGCTACAAAACATTGACCTTTTCATTAAAGCTCTGTTCTCAGAGCCAGCCTGTTTTTGCAAACTGTCAAATGGGAGTTCCTGGAACCTGAGCAAAGCTTGGACACTCAAAACCTGCATTTTCATTTGGCTCTTAGTGTTCTGTGTTCCTCTCAAGACCTGCCACATCCCCAGACTTCCTCTTTCTCAGTTCCTGCCCACTTTATTCTACCACCATCCAGTTTATCTTCTTAATCAGTGAGGATTGCAACCAAGGGTGAAGATTTAGAGCATTACCACAAATCAGATTTATGCTGTGCTTTTGAATAATCATCTATGCTTACACCCCTGTGTAATTTAGCCTGGTGATTCTCTGGACTCTTCCAACCCTGATTTTCTTCCCCACTGAGCAATACTCTGGTTACACATAGGCATAATTAACAGCATGTTGACTTGTGCTTCCGAATCGGGACACAAACTTAAACCACTCTGGTGACTGAGCTCCCATCCACTTTAGGTTTCTCCCTTATGATCACTAGTAGTTAGCATGAACCTGTAAACCTGCATTGATTTTCATGAAAAGGATCCAAGGCTGTGGATGTATTGAAATGTGCCAGCTCATAAACTCCTTCTGCTTCTGCCACCTGCTTGTTAAAGACGTTTAGCAAGTCCTATGAACACTGAATCACAGTTTTCTTGTTTCTTAAAAATTAAACTATGCTTTCTGTTGAACACCCTGATTCTATAATATAAAAAATAAGTATTTGATCCACATAACATAACCTTATAGTTGTCTTTACAGATGAAATCACACTTTCATTACCCACATAAATGATGGCTACAGACATAATTTACTTTATCTGTTCATACATAGAAAAGAATCCCTCGAAGTCATTTAGAAAATCATATTTAATTCCCTCATGACTTGGAACCTTCACGCCTCTGAAATATAATTTATATCTCAAACGTGCATAAATAAACTAAGGTATCTGAGTTTAGGAATTCCTTTATTTTTTATTTTTTGGATAGCATAAAACTGCCATTTTAATATAATGTGATTTCTAAAAATAGCACTCTACTATTTCAGGATAAAAAACTAATTTATATGTACTAATTAGAGTAACCATTTAAAAATTACTTTAAAGCACTTAACCTTCAGTATAAGAGTTTTCCAAAAAGGAACAAAATAAAACTGATGCCAAAAATTGGTAAAATGTGGTGCCTTCTTAATTCTGTTGCCATTTACATGTACTTAGTAACTTATTCAATACACAATCATTGAACACCTGCTCGAGGTGAGGCATGTGTAATAGGAACATATCTGAAGTCACAAGAATAACCTATAGCTGAAACCGGTTTGGTTCAGTGGATAGAGTGTTGACCTGCAGACTGAAAGATCCCAGGTTTGATTCTGGTCAAGGGCATGTACCTTGGTTGCAGGCACATTCCCAGTAGGGGGTGTGCAAGAGGCAGCCAATTGATGATTCTCTCCAATTAATGTTTCTAACTCTCGATCCCTCTCTCTTCCTTTCTGCAAAAAATCAACAAAAATATATTTTAAAAAAAGAATAACCTATCAATTCTTAGCATGGTGCGGGGGGGACTTAAGTGTATAAATTCTATAATACAAGGTATAAAGTAATACATTCCTTGGTAAAAATATAGACTATAAGTGTCCATTGTGTTTATTTCTATGGCATTTTTATAGTTTTATTTTCCCCCCAGTTCTTTTACTAAACTTAACTGCCACTTGTCAGGCCTCAGGTGTGAATACAGTAGCTTTATTTTTGAATTACAAGCCCATTACTTATGTAACAGATATAACCAAGTGTCATAAATCATAATCCCTGATGCATGCATAATCAAAAACATATCTCGGTATTACCTGCTCCCTGTAACAAATGGCAAGAAAGGTGCTATGCCTGCCCTTCATACTTTTCCATCAATTGTTATGAGTCAAGTAGCCCATGGACATAGGCAATAGGATATAAAGATCTGGGGTGGGTAGAGGCTGTGAGGATGGTAAAAGGAGGGATATGAGACATCTGTAACACTATCAACAATAAAATATATACACATACATATTAAAAACAAGTTATAGATTTTGGCTGGACCTGAATAATTAGCCCTTGAGAGATTAAGAGTACACATTATTATTTCAATTATGAAACAAATGGATGGCACCTAAAATTTTCTTTTATAGACAGATTACCCTAATTGAACATGGGCCATAAAAACAGGCTTAATAAGGAATAAGAACTAGATAAAGTAAAATTTGATTATTTCAAACTTTGTTTTAAATTAACAATTTGAGGAGCAGGAAACTTGCAGAGATGCAGAAATGGCATTGGGTTCGAAGAGGAGCCAAGGCAGGGGTATGAGGTGGCCAAGAATAAATGTGGAAGTTTGTATTAATATTCTGGTAACTTAGAAACCTTCCCTTAAAGACTCTAGGTGCATTCAGTGATCCTAGGTCCTGGTCTCCAGAAATAACTGTGATAGGGCAAGCCTCAATGGTCACCAAGAAAGGTCATGGAATGTCACTAGATTGTACAAAATCATTATTGAATTTTTATATAGAGTCAGAATTGCCCATTTTATACCTCTCAGAGCAAAGTTATATTGTGTGAGGATACCCAAAGCTCAACTATTGAATTTTTGCAGCCTATACTTTAAGATAATAGAATCCAATTCATTTTAATCTCAAGCATTCTTAATTTGCACACTCAATGGCTTCTGGATTAAACTAAAATATGTTATTAATTTATTAGCATGACATGACAGAGTATATGAGATTATGACTCTGATTCTCTCTTAAACCTCAACTTGAATCACAGTCCTCCTTAATTCTTCTCCAGTTGTCTGAAGTTCTTTCCAGACTCTAGGACTTCTGTCTTTTTGGAATTTCTAGAATTGATCTTCCATAACAAATCATTTAGATCAATCTCACTCATCCTTCAGATTTCATCACTTTCCATACAGCCCTTCCCTGGCCATTCAAGCTGAGAAAACTGAAAATGCCTCATTCTTTTCCTCATACCCCTTACTCATCACAATTTATAATTTATATTTATCTGTTTAATACCTGCCTTCATGTATAAACATGGCGAGTGCAGGAATCATTTCTGTTCACTAATGCATAACCAGAACCCAAAAGAGTACAAGAGGCAATATGATACAAGGCAAAGGTTACTACATTTCTAGTTCACTACTGTAGTGGTTCTCAGTTGGGCGAGTTTTCTCCTCATGAAACATTTTGGTGGTTACAACTAGTAGGAATGTTATGGGCATCTGGAATAAGGGATGTTGCTAAGCATTCAGAATTATTTGGCTCTAAATGTCCATAGTGTTTCACTGCCCCACTCACATTGATTATATTAGTTGATGTACTGAGACAGAGGTCAACATCTCACTCTAAAAGCTTTTGAGGCAAGTGCTATCATGGAGACATTAGCACAAGAAAATGTTTGAGCATCCTCAAATCATGGCATAACCGAGTCAAGGATTCCTCCCAGAAATAATCAAAACCTTGCAGATGAGAGGCCCTTCTCTTAACTTGGAGAAACTTATCAGATCCTTGTGTGGAAAACGGTAAGCATGTTATAGCGGTCTAACCAGCTAAGTAGAAAGAAGTGATTGCTTAAAGAGAAGTTCTTAGGAAAGAAGATGTTGGTAACCTTTCCTTCTCCATTCTGAGAGCTAATGCATATGCTTGGGTTTTGATCACCTTATAGGTATACATAGTCAACAAAAGGTATCAAAATAAGGTTTAAGGAAATTTCTATCCTAATATTATAATTAAGAATCAGACTCAGTTTTTACATTGTCAATTACTAAAAATTCCCTGAATGTCCTTGACTGTTTTGAAGCCAAGCTGACATAGGTTGAATATGAGGAATATTTGACATCAGTTGACCTTACATTAGTCTAGTGTTTCCTAACTTATTTGGAAATTGTAGGATCCAATTTAAGGTTACGTATATTTTTAAGAGTCTGATATCAATATGGGCTTAGAACCTTCCCAATAACTATACTCTTTACTGACCTTGAGTAAGTCAGATGATTTATTCTGTATTACATTCTTCATCTGTCAACTAATTTCTAAGGTTCCTTATAATTTCATAATCTTGTATAATACATTACCATCTGAATTTATCAATTTTGGCTCAGATCATACTATTGAAAACTTATTTTGTATTTTCTCTTCCCCATAAGTCACTACTAGAATGTAATTTAATGAAATTTCTCAGACTGGAAAGTGATGCTAAACTAATGATGCATGTGGCACACTGGAGACCACTGGCATAATCAAGCAATATTTACAGTGAGTGGAAATGACATATTTTAAAATTGACCATGTGTGTCAATGCAAAAATAATTTGTCTCCATGTTTCCTGTGTATAAAATGTATCTTATATAAAATGTATTTGACATTATGTTTCCTACTCTTTAGAACTGCAACTTTTTCTATCAATCAATTTATTCAAAGGCAATTTTGAAATAACCTCACAATCAAAATTGAATGGACGTATTCCCTAGTATTCTTTCCCATAAAATATTTGAAGATGAAATGAATGAAGGGAGAAAAATCACAGATGGAGAGAATTTAACAGAGAAGAGCATAAAAGAGAGACCTGGAGCAAAGAAGGTAGAGAAAGATTGAAAGACAAAGGGAACAAGTTTAGAAATCAAGTAAATGTAAGAAAGAAAAGTACTAGCTAATAAAGATGAGTTTAGAGCCTAAGTAAGACCACAAAGGTTCTTCCTCCCCTGTTTTCTTGGAGCTTAAGGATGATAGACTTACTAGCTCTCAAAAATATTCTACACAGATTTCTGCTTTAATCAAATAGCAGTCATGTGATCAGATTACCTGCCTTGGCTATCCCTCCTGGAGTTCTTTCCATAAATAATGGCTGTAGCCTCTATGCCTGTATTTCATCATGTTGAGGCCACATGGCTTATATCAGTTAAAAATATTGATTTGTCAGTAGAACTGAAAATAATATTGTTATTGAGGCTCCAGTTAATTGACTAAATGTTAGTTCACAACAGGTCCAGAATGTCTTACAAGATACATCTGCTGACTCTGCTTCATCCCCTGTAACTATGATGATTTCCAAACTTTTTGGATGGATAACTTCCTATGTGAGGGAGAAAAAAAAATCTTTATTTTTAAAGCTCCTTTGAGGGTTTGTATGACATAAAAATAGAAACTATTACCCTGACCTGTTGACCTATGGACTGAGGGGGTTCTAGGTTCATGCCAATCAGGCCACATGCCCGGATTGCGGGCTCAATCCTGAGTGGGAGTCATGCGGGGTGGGGGGAGGGGGGGCAGCTAATCAATGGTTCTCTCTCATCACTGATGTTTCTATCTCTCCCTCTTCCTTCCTCTCTGAAATCAATGAAATCAATAAAAATATATTTTTTGAAAAATAGAAACTATCAATAATAAGATCAGGAACAAGGCTTTCCTTATGTTTGTTAAGCAATATGTATATTTTATGATGGCAATAAATTAATAAAATATTCAGTATTTATATATAGAGACTCAGTGAATGAAATCCATGCACTCATTAGGGTCCCTCAGCCCAGCCTGTGCCCTCTCACAGTTTAGGAGCCCTAGGTGGATGTCCGACTGATGGCTTGGGCCTACTCCCCACCAGAGAGGCTCCTGCCACCACCACTGCACTTGCCAGCAGTGAGCCCAGCTAAGGGCTTCTGGCTGAGTAGCACTCCCCCTGTGGAAAAACACTGACCACCAGGGGGCAGCTCCTGTGTTGAGCATCTGCCCCCTGGTGGTGAGCATGTCTCATAGCAACCGGTTGTTCCACTGTTCGGTCAATTTTCATGTTAACCTTTTATTATATAGGCTGCATAGCATCTTAAAGGTTGTTAAAAACAAACATCTGAAAATTAAAATGTGAGTCACACATAATTAATTTTTGTAAAAACATATGTGCAGCAATTCTGTCACTATTAATAGTCATTCAGAAATGGGAGATTCTGGGTAAATAGGCTTCCATATAACTGAAGTTTAAAAATGTGTGTCTATGCTGTCCAATGAAGTATCTTAAACACAAATGACCATTTTAATGACAATTTAAGATAAATGAAAATTAAATAAATTTAAAAATCAGGCCCTCAGTCATGCTAGCCACATTTCTATCATAGAACTCAATACTATGGTAACTGCATCGGACAATAGAGATATATAAAACAATTCCACTATCACTGAATTCTACTGGGAAGCACTAATTTTGAGCAGGTAAAATTATTTCTCAATAGAACTCTTTCTAAACAATTTTTCAATCCCCTGCCCTTGTAATGGAATCAGAGTAATTGATTTTCCTACTCTATGCTCATCTATTTTTATACAGTACTTCTGAGGTAACACACAAAGATCTAGGATTAAATGCATACTTACTTGAATTGTTTCTCTAGCACTCACTTTAAAGAGAAAATATTCAATATCATTTAGAATTTATGTTCTTTTTTTTCCACAATGAGGGGGAAAAAAGATGTGCCTTTATATGTTTTCAAAGAAAATATAACTTAGCTATATGTCTTAAAATTAGAAATATAATAAAAGGCAAATCTTCCTCAAATGATTATTTCACTCTCCAGTGAAGTTCATACCTCATCCTCCCTCTTCTTGTAACTGCTTTTTGTTTTGACAAGAAATTCAATGCAAATGCTGCTTTTAATCATCCATTTCAAAATGAATCATAAGTATGTTGTCCATTCAAGTTCAAGTCCATTGCATTTCTCATTGATTGAATATGAAAAACTATATCTTTCATGTTGTAAGATTTTGTGGAAAGGATATTTTAGGGATGACTTACTTCAAAACCTACAAATTCCTCAACATTAAAATATAATGTATTAGCAAGTAAAATACCAGCATACAGTATATCTCATACTATCAATTCTACTTCTGAAATAATCCTACATGTATGCAATATTTTAAAAAGCACATAAATGGTATAACGTATCTGAGTGACTGCTAAATTCAAATATTTATGATATCTCCTCTATAAAATATTAAACTCTAAAAAAACACACCTATCTATAAGTCATTAAAATAATTAAAAGTTAGATTAAATCATTAAAATAATTTTGAAATACAGAAGAAACTTTCTTAAAATCACACTCAAACATCATAGTCAGCTTCCTGCATAATTTTTAGAAGGATATCAGGATATTATTAAATTATGCAGGAAGCTATGAAGCTTGGGTGTGATTTTAAGGCAGGTGTGTTATCTAGTTGTTGCCAATTTACATTTTGTATTTTAAAAGAGGAAACTAGTTCTGTTAGGCATGTAAAGAACTTGAATGTCATTTATCCAGGAACTCTACAGTTTACATGGAAAAACGTAAGTTCCAAAATGGCCAATACAATACTGGAAGACAAAATCAGAGCATCCAAAGTACTCAATTGCAAGACTTACTATAAAGCTACAGTGATCAAGCGGGTGTGATATTAGTGAAATAAAGTAGACACATGTATCAATGGAACAGAATAGAGAGCCCAGATATAGACTCACGCATACATATTCAACTGTTCTTTTACAAAGAAGCAAAGGCAAGTGAATGAAACAATAATAGCCCTTCAGCAAATGATGCTGGAACAAGTAGAGATCCACAAGCAAAAGGAAAAATCTAGACATAGACTTAACACTTTTCACAAAATGAAATTACTTTTTTATGGATCATCCCAATTATTTTCATAGAGTAAGCCTTTTCACCATTCCTTATAAACAGCAACTCTCTTCCTCAGCTCTTGAGGGGTTCTGAGCTTTCACTCCTTGCTTCCTTTATATCATCATTTACTGCCCTAATTTTCTAATAATTTTCCTAAAGTATCTGATTTTCCTCTCAACACAAATATTATTTTCAGCTTCATAAAACCAGGGTGCAAATATGTAAAGTCTATATCTAATGATTATTTTATTCTGCATTATTTAACTTAATAATAACACTCCCTTTCAATTAAAAATGTATGTATTTCATTGCTCAAGATTTCATTTGATATTGATAATAATGGCCTCAAATATCATCATTTGATGGATGAGAAAAGTAAAGCTCCAGGAGTAGAAGTGACTTGTCAAAGATCAATATGGTAGAATAGGAACTAAACCCATTATTTCTAACACCGTTCCCTATTTTAAGAATGCTGGAGCCTAGGATAGTTTATTAATAATTTATACTGCAACTGTTTCCAATAAAAGGGAATTATAAGCAATGAGGAAATTAGAACAGAATAATCAAGCAGACATATAGAAAAAGAGGAACTAATAACGTTACAGAAATTTGATTAAATAAATTATTTAATTCTGCTTACAGGGTTGTTGTTTTTTGTTTTGTTTTGTTTTGGTTTTTTGTTTTTTTTCCCCACCAGTGCCAAAAAGAGACAGCTAACTCAAAGCATCGCTGTAAGAAAATATTTCAGATTTTAAAGGGAAACATACTTAATTCCAAAGATAAATTTCTGAAGGCATCTCTTACATTCAGAACCAATTTATTAACATTGATTAAACACTGAGTGCCTTATACATTTAATATAATGCTTCTTTCATTTGATGTAGTTCTTTTGATCATATCATGAAGCAGGTATTGTCTAATTTTCGATAAAAAAAGTCTGAGTTTCAGAGATGTTAAATGATTTTTCAAGATCACAGGAGTCAATAATATGAACAGAATCACGTTCCTGATTTCAAGTCCACCGCTCTTTTACTGTATATCGGAGCACAGTGTAAGGAATATAGATGAGTACTATTATAGTATAATGGATGGTGTGCCTGAAGTCAGTTTGGCACCATGGTGACGGGTTAACTGGAAGGATTACATGTTGGTTGATTTTGTGATAGGAAAAGCATCAAGATTATTAATATTCCCATTAGCAGTCATGCTATAGTAATAGTAATAAGGATAAACATAATATTGAATAAGTATTAAAGTGTGAAATTGAAGTGTAATATCTGAAAGTATGGAATGGAACGTAAACAAATTGATAAGCACCCTGAGTGACCTGTACGTAGGAAATAGATAAAGTGATCTGTACCCCATATGTCAGACCAGAAAGACCAGTGTGATAAGACACACTGAAGACACCTCTGAGCACTGACGACACATAAAAAGAGCAAGCCCCACAGAACATCAGAGATGTCCCGTCCACTCCTCCACAGAGGGTCTCTCTCCACTTCCCCTGCCTGCACCAGTCAAATCTCTGCCTGAGTCCCAAGCCCTGAACCCTGAGCCGCAGACCGTGAGCCGTTGTGAGAGGCCTCAACTCAAGCCGAGCTGCAGCTGCAAAGTCCTTCGTGAACCCTGTGTGCCTAGGATTCTGGAACCCACCAGGACTCTGGTAAGTAAACCGTGAGTGATCCGTGCATTCTGTTTGTCTCCTGTGTAATTTATGCTCGGTGGAATTATTAAGTACATAGGGTCGTACTGTCAAATTTCTGGCTGAGGCACCCTAGGTCACCTGTGCATACGTCCCTTATGGAATGATTGGGACAAGTCATAATAGCCATTACTTCCTGAATGTCTATCACATGACTTGCACTCTATTAGGTGGCTTCAAGCTTCTATCACAATGCCTCCCCTGCAACTATACAATGAAAGCATACTATCCCCATTTTGCCAATAAGAAACTGATCCTTAGAGTGAAAAGGTGACCTATCCAAGGTCAGACATCTAAGTATTTGAACTGATGTTTGTTACTCTAGAATCCAAACTCTTTCTGACATATTTTAGATTTTTTTTAACCCCTTTCAAAATAGTCATGGTCCTGCTTTCTATGTGCCTTCTTGACAATAGGTGAAAATTGCACGTGCAATTAAATATGTCCCCAGTGAGAGAACTGTGTGCCCCACTGCAGGCTCTGTCTGAAAGCAGGTACAATTTGCAAACACTGATTAGATGAATAAGTAATTTCCAGTTTGCAAACGAAGGACAGTTTTTGAGAAGTAGGCCTTTACTGGCATAAGTTTTGAAGGTTTCTCTGTAGGAAAAATGTCAATTCAAATACAACATGAAGCTACATTTTTCTAAATGCATTTTAAATGCTTGCAACCGTGACAGGCCACTATGTAAATGTTTATCTTATGAAAGCATAAACTCTGACAGAAAAGTATTTCTACAACAGCGAGTGTGGAAGACTAGATAAGACTGCTGACAAGACAGTAACTAGAGATGAAAAACACAATGCAACCATTATCTCCAGGAACCTGAAAAATACATGCCTTATTTTCTGGTTACATTGTCATCTCCGACTAGTATTAGGCATTTTAAAGTCAGCAGTTCCAGAAGTATCCCTGCACATCCTTAGACGTTTCAGCAGATTGGGAATGAGCTTGGAAACCTTAAACTTCTGGTTCACTAGTTTGAATCCAACCCAAGTTATTACCATTTAAAAGTCATTGCATTGTTCAGAGCAATCACTGAAAACAAATTTGCCCATTTCATATATCTCTGAATACTGTTGAATGTACACATCAAACTCTTTTATTCAGGTCAACTTAACCACTGCATGCACACACCTTGGATGAGAGGAGCAAGTGGAGAGAGAGAGAGAGAGAGAGAGAGAGAGAGAGAGAGAGAGAGAGAGAGAGAGAGAGAGAGAGAGAGAGAGAGAATGAGAATATGTATGTGTGGATGTGGTGTGTGTGTGTGTGTGTGTGTGTGTGTGTGTGTGTGTGTGTGTGTAGGGGTTGGGGATGGTAATGTGATAAGACACACTGAAGACACCTGAGATGTGGTAGTAGATATCAAAAGTAGAATTTACTGAACTGACTTTAATATTAAAGAAATAAATACTGGAAATGTACAAAACATCCTCTTACCTATTTTTATTGAAGAAAAAACTACATGTTTTTCTTAACATATAAACTATTCAGGAACAGAAACAAACTCAAATGACTAGTTTTACATTTATCATTATTTCTCAGTGTTTTCTTTAAAAAGCTGACTACCTAAGGGAAGTCTTAAGAATGTTGAGAAATTTGCTTTGTTAAAGTAGTTGTTATTTGCATGTAATTGAGAAGCTCTATGTATACATATGAATAGGCACCATATATCTTATAGGCATTAATTTGGATTAAGGTTTCCAGATATATTAAAGTGAGAAAGGCATGCATTGTGTATTTTCCAAAATTACAGCATAATTATAGAATGGTGAATTTGTGAGTAATCATTCATTTTAGAACTGTTCCAAGTGACAGTTTTTCAAATTCTTAAAACAATTATTCTACATGTTTTAGAAGGAGAATTAATGAAATGAACTATATGCTTCACACACTAAATTTCATTTTGTCTTTTATACCCAAAATAAACTGTCTCAGAAATTAGAAACATAAAAAGACCTTAAAAATGCATCTTTTATGATATATTACCCATTTCTTGATAAATATACATAGGGGAATAAGAATACATTAGCTTGTTTTCATAAAATTGTCAGTTTCAGTTGCACAATTTTTGGCAAATAAGACAATCACCTTTTCCTAGATAAGTGGAAACTCTAGTTTTAATAAGCATCAAGAAACTTGCAAATGAGGGCATTAAAAAGCCTGCAAACATTTTCACTGATATAAAACATTGATTTAAATCTCTAGTAATTATGACATCAATAATTTAGAGCAATTCATTCCATTATTATTTTATTATTTACTGGAGGCCTAGTGCACGGATTCATGCACTGGTGGGGTCCCCAGGCCTGGCCTGTGGGGATCCAGCTGAAACCAGCAGTCTGATGTCCCCCCTGGGGCCCTGGATTGCTAGGGGGTGCATATAATACCTTTGCTTAATTCCTTCCTGCCCTCTCCCCTCCCTTCTTCCCTCTGAGATTCACCAGTCTGTTCCATGTTTCCATGCCTGTGGTTTCTGCTCCTGCACTGAACGTCTGCCCCCTGGTGGTCAGTGTGCATTATAGCTACATGCCAGTCAGCCAGTAGTTTACGCTTTTATATATGTATTAATAGATTATTAGGTTTTGAAATAATAATGAAAGAACTATGATCCCCATTTTGTTTTGTTTTCTTTTGTTTTTTAATATATTTTTTATTGATTTCAGAAAGGTAGGGAGAGGGAGAGATAGAGATAGAAACATCAATGATGAGAAAAAAAATCATTGATTGGCTGCTGTCTGAATGCCCCCTACTGGGGATTGAGCCCACAAACCAGGCATGTGCCCTTGACCTAAATCAAACCTGGGAACCCTCATTCTGCAGGTCGATGCATTATTGACTGAACTAAATCAGTAAGAGCTGATCCCCATTTTGAAAATGAAGAGGCTGATGATTAGAACAGCCAGATAATCTGTTTAAGGTCAAATAACTAAATATTAGAACTGTAGTTTTGAATTAATAGCCAAATTCCAAAAAGGCATAAATGCTGTAACCTAACTGGGCTTAGCAACAGGCATTCTGAGACTCCAACTGGCCAGAATAGAGCAGCTCCCAGGCCCTGGCTCTTTGTGAACTGTATAATAGATGCTCATTGAACCCATAACTACAGCCTGACTTTGAAAGAAGTGACAATTGGTTACTGATCTTGATGAGCATCTGTGCAGTGATGGACAGTGATGTTTGTACTTTCTGCAATTACAGTTCAAATGTTGTAGATTGAAATGTGAAGCCAGTTATTGGGAGACTGGTATTATTTAAATAGATCATAGTAAATTTAAGTTTTTAAGATAGGAATTATGTCAAGAAAACACTTTCTGTCATTATATGAAATGGAACCCTCACCAAATTTAGAAATATCTCCTGTGTGATTATTTGCCAAAACATCTTCCTCGGGATTAAGATATTAAAACAATATTTATATTAGCTAACTTAATTTTGATTAAAACATGTTTCTCTTTCCATAGGTATCCTGTCATAAGTGAAAACTTGATACTTTAATAACAACTTATTTTGATATTATACTCAGTCTCTTTTATAAGAAAAAGCATATCTGCATGACAAACTGTAGTACATTCAAATAATAGACTCCAGAAAATAATTCAAAACGTGAAATGCTTTTGATTCCTGGAAAAAGAACAAATATAGTCTTCATTGTACCTCAAAACTGCAATTTTCTACTGATTGTTTTAATAGTGGCACTACTGTTTTATTTCATCAGACATGTATGGCAGTCAATACAAAGTATGTTAGACTTTAAAAATGAATTGTTCAAATCTTCTGATAGTAAAAGAAAAATAACAGATATAATTATAATGTAGTGACTGCTAAATGAAAGATTCTCAAGGACATTGTTAGCAGACTGTTTAGATCTCAAGAAAGGAATACCTGAGAAAATTTATTTTTCTTAAAAAAAAAAATCCCTCTCTTCATCATTGTCGTTTCTCTTTAATTTGCATTGGGCTCCTACCCTTAATAATGTTATGGTCAGTTGTAAAACATACATTTTTAATACATACTTAGAATACAGTACAAATGCTTAAAGAAGTGCATGACAGTTTACCGCTTTATAACTCATATATGTCATTGACTTTCAGAAGGCAGAGTGGTTATTTGGATGACCACTCACAGATGAGAAAACTATGATCTACAAAATAGATCTACAAGATCTACAAAATAGAATGATTTGCTCAAGGTCACCAACTCATCAGGCCAACATTAAAATTTGATATTTAACTTTTGACTAAGCATGTTTTCAGAATAAAACTATTCTGTACTTCTGATTATGTCAGGATTTTCAAGTAAAATTTTAGAAAAAAATATTTTTGAAAACGTCAGCATTTAAAATTATTTTTATTTTGAAGCATCATATACAAAATATAAATATACAATGTTATAATAGCTTAATTTTATAAATTATAATTGGCCTACCAATTTTATACATGTGTACTGTAGTCATATTATAATAATAGTGGTATTTGACTGATGAAAAGTTATTTTTTTCCTTCCTAGGACAATTAGGATAATCATTAGCAGTCTATTCATTTATACATCATCTTATGGCACTAGATCCCAATTGATTTGAGATAATAATTGTCACAGCATTCAAAGAACTTTTAGAAAAAAAACTCTTGTAATTAGTGCTGTAGCACTAAGTTCAATCAGATTAATACATTAAAGTAATAGAATAGAAATTCACAATTACTGTAGTAGTATTTCAAATTAATGTCTTCCTTATAAATGAATCACTTCACTGCAGAGCTTGTGTAGAACCGTCTTTTTAAGACCATGGGATTCCATCTTCACATTTGGGTAAATAATAGCTTGGGGAGTCAACAGTATTTGCTTGATGAACTCATCATCTTCGGCCATTTTGAGACACAGAAAGTAAGTTTCTGAATTACATCCTCCCCACCATAAAATGTAACCCTTAATTGATTATCATGGGGAAAGTGTGTTTAAGCCAGTATTAAAAAACAAACACAAACACAGGCACTCCTAAACACAACATATCTGTGCATCCATGCATACTTACACATACACACACATCCCATTGCTCTTTCTACAGAAAGCATCAGTGATGGACTGCATTACAATTAAATGGATTTGATAAACCCTATAAATAGCCAAATCTTGCAAAGGAAGGGAAATTTTGCTCATTTCTGTTCTGCTCTTTACCCCTCTTTTTTGCTTTATCTCTTATTGCAAAATATATTCCCAAAATTTGAAATTCAAATTTCTATTTTCATTATTTTGAAGTACCTAACACAGCAATCATCTGACACCTAGATTCTAAAAAATAAACCATAATTATAATATCTATGCAGAAACAGAAAACCTAAAAATATCACAACTATATCCCTGTAGTCTACATTTATTTATTTGCATCTTGTATAAGAGTACCAGCAAACAACTTTTAAAGCTAGTTATTTCCTTCATTGCTATGATGATATGTGACAAAGAAGAGCAGGCTACTAAAAGGCATTGACAATGATCATAACTAACATTTGCCATGTGATTACTATGGCAAAGCATTGTTCACCTATTCTCTCATTTAAACCTCGCAATAGCACTATGAGGTTGGTATTATTTTTGTTCTGTTTTCTATAACAGGATATTGAAGCACAGAGAAATTATCATCTTGCTCAGAGTCACATATTTTAGTAAGTGTCTGAGCTAAGATTTTTATCTTAGGCAGTTTAACCACCAGTCAATACTTACAGTTCTTCAAGACTATTTTTTGATATATAATATGACTTTTGAGAACTAGACATTGAAAATACTGAGTTTTAGAAATATTCAACTGTTTAGAAGTGAGAATTTTCTCATTAAAATAATAAAACTATGATTAAATGATGTTAATAATACTGATCTCTCAAGTAACTCATGTACCTCTCTCAGAGAACGGAAGCTCCTTAGACTTATAAACTGATGTGCTTTATTGACAGAATATCTGCTTAGATAAATATAATCTACATGGTGTTACTTTTCTGTAGTACAGCATTAGAACCACATGGGCAGCAAGGGCCTTAGCACCTCTGCTACAATGCAATGAACACTGGCTGAGTCTACCTCAAAGCCTGGCTAGAGAAATTCATGACTATGTCCTAAAGTGGTATCCAGAAGCTGTGTTTCATCATAAAAGTTCTAGAGAACTAAAGGAGTCAAATCATATTCCTTATTATCACATCATATTTTTTAAGTACTGACTTGAGAAGCCAGTGCTTTGTTGTAATATGGCATCTAAAATATAATGTAATGAAAAGGCACAAAGAATGAGGAGTTATGATAATCCCTTAAAACTTAGGATCTTTTAACTTCCTTTTCTACTAACTCAGCAAATTGAAAATTGGGCAGCCCAGCTTTATGAATAGAAGCTCCAGATCAATTGAAGATGACTGAAAGTATTTATTATGCCCAGCCAGTGTGGCTCAGTAGTTGAGCATCATCCTATAAACCAGGAGATCAAAGTTTCCTTTCTGGTCAGGGCACATAACCAGGGTTGTAGGATAGATCCCCAATAGGGGGCATGCAAGAGGCAGCCAATAAATGATTCTCTCTCACCATGATGTTTTTATCTCTATCTCCTTCTCTCTTCCTCTCTGAAATAAAAATGCATTGAAAAATAATAACATATTTATTATATTTGTGGTTAGTTTTTATCTTACATGAAGATAATAAATACTGTTCACATATTTAAAAATTGTTTCTTGCACATTACTATCACATTGGTCTGATATTATGGAGAAGGAAATTATTTTCAAATAATAAAATTTTAATAACAATTAACTATTCTTATTAGGCCAGGTATCAATGGTTATTTTTAATGGGAATCCTTAGAAACAAATGAAGGGGAAGCATTAAAATGCACATGGATGTAGGAGGATAGATTTACTATGATGTAATTCTTACACTTGGACTTGAAGATTACTACATGTATCTTTAGTCTTTTAGAAGATCTACCTTTCCAGTATAATGTAGATCCTATGAGAGCAAAATATTTGTCCATATTTTATCCCAGTGTCTAGTACATATTTAGTGCCCATTAAATATTTGTTGAACCGAAACCAGTTTGGTTCAGTGGATAGAGCGTCAGCCTGCGGACTGAAAGGTCCCAGGTTCAATTCTGGTCAAGGGCATGTATTATACCTTGGTTGTGGGCATATCCCCAGTAGGCGGTGTGCATGAGGCAGCTGACCAATGATTCTCTCTCATTGATGTTTCTAACTAACTATCCCTCTCTCTTCCTCTCTGAAAAAAAAAAATCAATAAAATATATTATAAATAAATAAATAAATATTTGTTGATAAGTTGAGAAGTACAGTAAATGTAGGGGAATTTGAATTTTCATAAGTATTCATTAAAACATGGTACACTCCCTACATGAAATACAGGCTAAATACATTACTACTCTATTCATGATTCCAACAGTAGTTTTGAATTATTTGGTGATTATAATCTAAAGGTCAACATAACACTAGGAATTATTGAATATATGTATTAGTTAAACTGAGAAAAAGAAAGAAATGCATTTTCTAATAGCCTTCACTACATTGAGCACATAATTTGAGAGATTCAGACAGAAAGTTTTCCTCTTAAAGTTCATTTATTTTCATGCACCTGAATTATGAGCAATTCTTTTCACTTGACAGATAGTTATTTCTAAGTTTAATAGGAAATAGACCAGTTAGTGAAATGGATATACACATCTCTTAGATATCAGAAAAAAATGTTTCCTAATACACACCCAAAAGTCTTTCTTAAAGATTAGTTTCTTTTACTTTATGACAGAGTAATTGCTCCTTCCCACATTATTATCAACCCAATGTGTTTTTTTTATGCAAGTGATCTTTAATCAGTGCCTATTATGTGCAAAATGTTCTGATGTGACAGCAGAAATTCAGAGGTAAGTCAGGTATGAATCATTTCATCAGGAGAATAACACAAGTAATAGCCAAGAAAGGTAATATTTTTCAGGTTCTCCATCCTTTCACCTCATGTCAACTGGTATGTACCAATTTGACCTGAAAGGTCAACCAAATCTCTGATGATGCATTATGTTCACAGATGTTCATGTAATAATATGTTTTATTCAGGAATCTGAGCTGCATCTCAAACACCCTAGCAATCATAAAACCATCACTACCTAGGCGTCTTCCAGGTTTTACATATCCTTGGTTGTTTTACAAGAAGTAAAATGACAATATCTATCATTTTAAATAGACAGGCTATCAGATACATATTACTCAGTGGTTAAGAATGTTGCCATTTTTATGAGTCAACTTGTTTGTGTTTGAGACTACTCCATCTAGAGTGCTGTGTAACCCCCATACAGTAGTTTCTGCATCTTCAGAATATTGAGAATAACATTACCTTTCTTTTCATTTTTAAGAAGAGTCAAGTGCTCAGTATTAGCTATTATTTGGTGTTCCCTTGAGATTGTTATTTTATTAACTTTGTCATTAATGTTTATGTAACATTTAAAATTTGCAAAACTCTAGCATATACAATATTACTTGATTTTCACTGTCCAAAAAAAAAATAAGAACAACAACAACAAAATCCACTGCTTACAGCTCTAAGGTCACACACTAACCAAAGCCACTGGGTGACATCCACTAGACCATAATATGAATGCCACCTCCTGGAGTTTGATAGCCTGCCTCTCCTAAAATAACTCTATGGGGCCATGGATATCCCTTCCTGTGTAATGAGGTTATATGATTTGTAAATATCAAAGAGGTTAAATGATTTATATCAGCTCATATCATCAATAACTTGCAAGAGCTGGAAATTTATATGTCTCTTTGTTTTGTTGATCAAAACTGTGCATGTGTGTGTGTGTGTGTGTGTGTGTGTGTGTGTGTGTTGGGGGGTATCCCATTCCATCATAGTGCCATTGCCATTGTATAAACATTAAAAACTCATCATGTTCTGGTTTGTATGTGCATAAGTTACCTATCACAGGTCACATATGCCACATTATTGAGTAACACAAAATTTTTCAATAATTTACAACAGCCAAATAACTTTTTTTAAATGTAAAGATACCTGGTTTTGATGGTTATCGATTTTTATTTTGACCTGAATTTTACTTCACATAAATATACTTGTAACAAAATGTACACTGCATAACCATTTTAAGTAAACATAGAAATGTCATAGTTTAATGAAAGCCATTTTTATTACTGTTTTGCTCTCATTTTTCTCAAAATAGCAGTGGTTCTTAAGGTAGCCCTTTGTATTCAAACTGTTCCAGGTGAGGTTTTCAACTGATCTATAAATCAGTCTTTTGTTTTGATGTCTAGTTGGTATCCAACATCCTTGGGAAGCAAAGGGATGGAGCAGCAGAGCTAGTGTAAGGATTTGTGCCTTTGAAGGGGGGCCAGCTTAGAAATGGTGGATCAAGGAGGCTGCTCTGAGAGGCAGCACACTGACATGCTGGCCTTAGCAGAGAAAAGCAGCAAAAGAAAGCAAGTTCTGAACTAGACCAGTGGTCGGCAAACTCATTAGTTAACTGAGCCAAATATCCACAGTACAAAGATTGAAATTTCTTTTGAGAGCCAAATTTTTTAAACTTAAACTTTTTCTAACGCCACTTCTTCAAAATAGACTTGCCCAGGTCGTGGTATTTTGTGGAAGAGCCACACTCAAGGGCCCAAAGAGCCACATGTGGCTTGCGAGCCTCAGTTTGCCAACCACAGAAGTAGATGATGAGAGAAGGAGCTTGGGACAATTCCTTGGGTCCAATGAACAGGGTTGCTGCCATGACCACAGGATGCCTAGTTGTTGCAGGGCGGGTGCTATACTCACACATATGTAATCTGTACACTGTGTATCTTATTTGTGTGCATCTTATGTACTTTTTAGTATATGCTGCATAGGATACACACTCATGTCTCATCGGTATATGAATTATTTCTTTCATTATCATCAGGTAGTTTATAAAATCTGTGCCCAAACTACTGATATATGATAGATGGTCCCTGATTATTTTTTAAAATTGATTTTAGAGAGTAAGGAAGAGAGAGAGAGAGAGAGAGAGAGAGAGAGAGAGAGAGAGAGAGAGAGAGAGAGAGAGAAGAAAAAAGGAGGAGGAGGAGGAGGAGGAGGAGGGGAGGGGGGGGTGGAGAGAAACATATCAATTGGTTTCCTCCTGTAGGCACCTCAACCTAGGATCCAAACTGCAACCTAGGTATGAGTCCTGATTGGGAATCAAACCCACAAGCTTCTGGTGCATGGGATGATGCTCCAAGAAACTGAGCCACACTGGCCAGGGCTCTGCCTCATTTAACACATACAAAAGCCCCAAATTCAGAAAATTCGAAGTAAACCATATGCATACTTGTTTTTGTAGCCTGTCTTCAGTAATTCAAATGATGTGAAAAGTAAAGAGGTCAATAAAGATCTTGTCCAGTAAGACACATCACAGAATTTCTAAAGTATGTTTCATCAAACTTTGGTAGTTTCCAGGGCTTCCAAGAGCCTCAATCAAGTATAATGATCACCATGAATATTAAAAATGGGATAATTTATGGAGAAATTCCAAAATTACAAGGGTCCCGCAAATATTTTAAATTAAGAAAATATATATTTATTATGACATTTTTATAAGTATTATGCATATTTCTTCTTATATGTACACATAGACACACTAAAAGAGATTACTATGTGGGTGAATAGCATAGCAGTTTTGTCATTTTTAGCAAACTGCTCTCACCAAGACAGAATGTTTTCATAATAACTAGGATAATAATGTCTACCTGTAAATTATCATAAAAACTAAACAAACTAGAATATGGACCATATCTGGCACAAAGAATGCAGCATGTTTGGCACAAAGGTGGGTCTTAAATGTTGATTCTTTTTCCCCTCTTTACTTGTAATCTACTAATTATAGATGCATGACATGTGTCTGCTTGACATTGCAAAAATCTTTGCCCTGAAATTTCTGTTGATCACCCTCCCCTTTTATTCTGGGTATATTTTGGAATATCACAGGCCTTTTAAACAAGAGAGTTTTAGACCCATAGCTTAATGTTTCTCTGTTTGCCACTTAAAAAAAAAAGAAGAAGAACTTCCTTCAACTCTGTCTTGCAAAATTTATTATTTTTCTCACCATGTTATGCTTGCAACCTAGGAACAAACTCAATTCACTCTAAGTAACTGGAACAAGTGTATTGGGTATTAGGTCTATAGACTAATGTTCAGTCAGATAATCATGATTTGGTTGTTATCTAATAAGATACTGATAAAACTCGTTTACTTGGTCCTTACTATAAAACTCCCCAAACTCTTACCTTCTAAGCAGTGTTCAAAGATTAGTCTGATATGGACCTTGTTGGCTGCAAGTTATCATGTTCCTGTCCTGGGTTTACCACTCTTTGGGGAGAGCTTCCTGGATGAATGTGTTCTTGCCTTTTAAATCAGTGTGTGTGTGTGTGTGTGTGTGTGTGTGTGTGTGTGTGTGTATATATATATATATATATATATATGTATATATATATATATATAATCTTTCCACAGTGAGGAAACTAGGGCAAAACTCTAATTAAATATTTGCTATAGAGAACTTATTAGATCAATGATACAGGTAGGATTAACTTTCTCATTTTAGAAATCATCCTTTTTATTGTCCTGTTCTACAGTTAGTAACTGGCTATGTGATTTGAAACTTCACAGACATTGTATATGATGATAATGCAGCTGACACATGTGTCTCTGTGCTTTCAACCTGAGAGGAATTTTAGTGGTTTTCTCTGGGAGCATGGGGCACAGAAATAGTATTCTGGGATAGTGGGCATTTGGATACAGATGATAAACTAAAAGCCTGGCTATTATAGCGGGAAACTGGAGGAAACACCAAGAGCCCCTGGTTTCCAGATATAATGCTTTGGCATGTGTCTCCATATTGTTTAGCAAAGCATTTACACTTTCAAAAGCCTCCATATTCCCATATATGAAGCAGGAATAACAGCGATTTTCCTGCCATCCCAATATCTGATTAGAGGGTCAGATGAACAAATATGAAAGCAATTTGTAAACAATAATTCAATACACTCACATGAATGCTTAATACTTGTCTGCTGTACATTAGTTCCTGGGCCATTAGAAGCATGTCTAAATGGCTATCAGAGACACTAACATACATTCAGCTAAGATGTGGCAAAGGTTGTGATCCCAAAATAAGCCCTTGGGTCATGATTTGATTCCCCTTTAGGGCACATTCCCAGGTTGTGGGGTCCATCCCCAGTGGGGGGCATGCAGGAGGTGGCCGGTCAGTGATTCTCTCTCATTATTGATGTTTCTGTCTCTCTATCTGTCTCTCTTCCTCTCTGAAATCAGTAAAAATATATTTAAAAAGCACTTGGGAAAGAGCAAGCAAGACAGCGAAGAATAGTCAAAATGATTGAAATGCTAACAAGTGAGGACATGGGCCAGGGATGGGGAACGTCAGGTTTGATGTCTATATAAGGCCCTTGAAATCATCTGGCTTGAGGATGATATAAATAGCCAAATGGCCCTTGGCAGAATAAAGTTCCGCACCCATGCATGCATGCAACCAATAGAGAGAAAGATTGAGAAAGAAAACTGAACAGTCAACCTGCTGACACAAAGTATCATCTGGGGGCAAAACCCCATACAAAACATCCAGATAGGAATTTTAAAAACTGATATGTTTTGTTATTCCAACAGTATGTATGTTTCCAAAAATAAACAAAGATATACATCAAGAATAAAACTGTAAAATACAATGTAATCGTGCTTGTAAGTTGTTTAAATACTAAATACTACATGTGGGAAATAATTAACAATTATGAAAATTGAAAGGTGTCCTCAGTTTATGTAATTTTCTGCCTCAATAGGCATGGAAGGATTTCTTAGGTTCATTTAAAATAAACTTTACTTAGGTATTTAATTTAACACATTTTTTTACAAGTGTTATTTCACATATCTGTTCTATAATCAGTGACCTTGAGAAATTAATGAAGCAAATTTTTCCTTGGGCTTAAAATAAATCCCAGCAGTAGTTCAAATTATTTATACAAAGTAAAGTTCTTCATGCAAAGAGAAAACTGTCTTATTATATACAGAAAAAAATTTCATTGGTCTTCAGCTAATATTAGTTTATATATGAGGATCGATGACCAAGTAATAGTATTCATAAATTTACTAATTTCTGTAACCAATCACGACATGTAAAATAATTTGATATTAAAATGATACAAATTCTGGTAAACCCTAGATACACAGTACATGTCATAAATTTATGGAATTTAATAAAAATTAGGGCTTTTGTATACTTATGGCTAATATTTGTGTTTGGGTACATGGTAACTGTGTACCATCTTAGAATTTAATCAAAACCTACTGAGACAATGGATCCTACTGTTTCCCAAGAATTCTGATCAATTTATCTCTAACCTATGTGTCTCTTCTGAGTATGTCTTGGGAGGAGGAGGCCAATAACCGGTCTAAAATTAAAGCAATGAGCATTAATTATCTCCAATTTGTGGCAAATTTCATGACATTTTGCAATCAATACTGGTCAGCCAGCAACCTAGTGTCTGATTTACATGTTCCTTAGATGAAGGAAGTATAAATAATGTTGCTCTTTAAGTAGGTCATACTGACTAGCTAACTGAAAGTACTGACACTCTACACACACACACACACACACACACACACACACACACACACTGAGAGAGAGAGAGAAAGGAAGATTATATTTAATAATGTTGCAAGAGACTAGTAGAAAGCAACCT
Organism: Pipistrellus kuhlii; assembly: GCF_014108245.1. NCBI lineage: Eukaryota > Metazoa > Chordata > Mammalia > Chiroptera > Vespertilionidae > Pipistrellus > Pipistrellus kuhlii. Next base: position 23,691,681 of record NW_023425405.1, on the reverse strand, counting down.
TTTGCATTGATAATCAAAACACTGAAAAGGAAGCTACAACAAGAAAGGAAAATGAAGGGAACTCAGTACAGAGGCCCTATTATTTCTCTGGAACATGGTATGTTTTTAGTCATACAATATCACAGTAGGAAAAAAACACACACAAGTATTGGTCCTTGAAGAAATGTTTTCAGCATCTATAGGAAGAATTGTAGCATGAATTAAAAAGAAACAACTTGTATCAATTTATATCCTATAATTCCATAGATTCCACAAAATCACCCATGAAATACAGCTTTTAGGGCATAATGAACTATTATTTACCTGTATATACTAGTCACTATAGCTATAGCTATATTTTTCATACTTTTGAATGCAGAAAAATGGAAGTGTAGAACAGCACAAGATGTAGGCTTGAGTGTGGGGGCAGGTGAACATTTGGAATAAAAAATATATATATAAAGGTTTAAACTAGAAAAATCTCAGCAATTTATATGAGTTAATGTTAATGCTTTATTTGAGAACACAGTTAAAAGAGGATAGAAGTAAGAACAGAAAGAGAGATTGACCAAGACAAATAAAAAGAAGAAGCAGCAGAAAGGGAGAATGAGGGAAGAAAGGGGGAAAGAGAGGAAGGAAGGAAGACCTTAATATACCTAAAGAAAAGATAATGTTGAAAAGTTGACATAATAATCAAAATACCAAGGTGACATAGCTTTTCTGAGTGTTGGAAAGGCTTCATAAGTAATTAATTCACAACCTGAAGACAAATTAGTTATGCGTATTAGGATACAACTTCAAATTATTCCACCTACTTTACCTGTCCATTTAACTTTCAGTATTTAATTAATCTATTTTAAGACTTTTCAAATTAATTATCCATAGTTAAAAGGACAAAAATTGAGTGTGTGCTAATGTGTTTTGTTTTTTTTTATAACATTTGAATTAAATTGGGAGATTGATGCCACCAAGATGGCAACAAAACTCATTTCTGACTTTGCTCCCCTCACAAGAACTAACAGTTATTCAAAAACAACAAACCACAGAGACCCCCAGAGCATGGGGGTGAGGCTAAAGCACCCTCCTGCACAAGAGAGACCAAGCCAGGTGGCCTGTGAGGGGTAAGCGGAGAGCCTAAGCCTTGACCAAACCTGGCCCCTCCCCCAGGCCAGCACAGCTCCAGGGGAAAAGGTCTCCCCTGAGCCTCCAGGTCCTCCAATGGGAAATGAGGACTCGGGGAGGACCACTAGTCCTTCCCCTCAGCATGGTGGGTTGTTTTATGGGAGGTCCTACTCTGACCATACTCCACAAGGATTGCTGGGGAATCTGTGGGTTTCAACCACAGGGAACCTGATCATGAATGAAGACAGGAGGGGTTTGCAACATGCACCTGGCAGACCCAGTTTATAGCTTCAGTGTCAATGGAGTAATCCTAGCCAGAGGCTTTGCTCATCTGCACAACTAAGACTGTGGTCAGCTCTGACCAGGGAACTCAGCAGGATGCAGATCTGCCTGATTTGACTTCTCAAGGGAGACATTTCTGTTAGCCCTAGAGCTTGGCTTGCCCAGGTCCAGGCTAGTAGCTGAGTCACCCACTGTGGAGGGTGTCTCCCAGGCACATCTAACCAGAGGTGCTGGCAGGAAGCTCTGTGGCCAGCAATGCTTCAGCTGAAACACAGGCAGAGCTCATCAGCCCCAGAGCAAAGCTAGTACTGAGTGTAGAGTGTTCCCTACTCTGCATGCACAGGGATTAATTCATAGCAAAGGCTGAGGGGTGCTCCCAGCCCTTCCCCACCAGATAGCCTATTTAAGAAGTTAAGAGTGGCCTAGTGGTTCCTCCCCTCCTCACTCAGGCTGAAGTGAGCTCCCTCCCAGTGGCTCTCAGCCCCATCTAACCACAAGGGCAGGCAAGAACTCCTGGCAGCTGTGCAGTCCAGCACACTAGCTGAGAGAAGGAGAGGCAGAGCCAAATGCGTACAGAACAAAGCCAGCGGACATGTTCAGCCAGGGAACTTGGGGTGCAGGTCAGTTTGAGTTAAGACAACAAACAAAGAGCTTTACTGGCTCGACAGCTCCTTCTCCCATTGCACCTGGGCAGGGAAATTAATTCATTGTCCCATGAGCTACTGGACACGGCCTCCAGCCTGCCCATCCAGGAAGTAAACCAGAGCACATAGGAAGCTGCATGGCCCACCAATAGCCCTGCTGACAGTGGCACCTGAACAGAAAGCGGAGCCAGTGGCTTTCCCTGTCAGCAGAACATAACTGGTGGCCTTGCCTGACCAGGAAATCCAGTGCACACTCTGGCCTGACTCAGGTGCCAAACAATGAGCCCTCCAGGGTCCCATCCTGCTGCCGGCCAGGGCAGGGAAGCTAATTCAAGCCTCCATCTTCTGTGGAATACAGTGAGGCCACTATAAATCACTCAGCCTCCTATCCTAAAACTCTTCTTCTCAAGCTATCATCATTTCCCTGAGAACAACAGTACCCAGTCGTGACTAGTGTGGCTGACCAGAGAACCCGGACAACCTTGGAGTTCATCCTACAGCCGCCCTTGGGCAGGATTTTTTCAATAGAAACATTTCAGGGCAGGAGAGAATGGGATGACATAGCACAATATTGCCAAGTTTAAGAATTCTACTGAAGTTAAGCTGCTATCAGTTTAAAACAGGGTGTTATAATTTTCAGATGCTTTACGTAAGCCAGTGAACACAAGAGAAAAGCCTGCAGCGATTACACAAAAGAACGTGGTATAGGAGTCAAGGAATACTGATGATACCAAAAAGACATCAAAACATGAATTGAATTGATTAGATATTCTTTAAAACCCTTTATTTCAGTGATTGCTGTCTTTGAAAACATATTTAGCAGGTACTTGAAGAGCATTATTTTGTTCAACATTGTTTCATTATAACATTGATAAGAGGTCTTAGGAACTTAGGCATCAATTAGCCTATGGCAAAATTGGTTTTATTTCCCCTTGTTTGGCTTAAAGTCACAGAATGTATGGATGACAGTGAGAACTTACTTTAAAAATGCATATGCATTAGTTTGTAACTTCCTAATATAAATTATCCTATTGAATATTACTACGGAGTTATTTCTTACTAAGTCATATATGCAATTTTTCAACAGTGTAAGTGGTGCTATTTCTAAGCTACATTAAAAATAAACATAATTATTTTGCATTTTCTTTCTTTTTTTAAATTTGAATACCCTTGGTTTTGCTTTAAAATATTATACTTGAAAAATATAAACATCATGATTAAGATAACAAGCATGCCATTTATATGCTTATAAAATTACATTTTTAAGCCTTTTTATAATCAAATTTCTAATCACCCAATAATAAAAATCCTAGTCAATTTATTATATTTTCTACTACATTTGTCAACTAATATTGTTTGATAATTACATTGAAATTATTAAATTACTTGGAAAACATAATGTAGTTATAAACAAACTACTTTATGGCATAGTAATATCATAAAATAATGTTTTCCTAAATAAAAATTATGGAACAATATTAGTTAATATTCAGGACATAGTATTATAGAAAATATTATAGAATATAGAACAACAGGGAAAAATTTATAGTTTTAAAAATTGTCCAGATAGGACTGAGAATTTTACCAACATTGCATGTCTGAAATAATACAAGCATTGAATTTCATTTTGAGCTTCCTGGTATCCAAAGGAAATAGAAAAAAGGATGGATTATGCAATTTCCATTGACTTATAAAAGGAAGCATATATGTTGATGTGGAAAGCAACTTTTCACATCACAAATTTATAACAATGAATAGCAGTAAGGATATTATATTCAACAACAGACATTTACATAAAAACTTTTGAGAAAGACAACGGCCTGATAAATTGTAGCTAGAGAAAGTATTTGTGTGAAGAGTTGCACTTACTAGCACATAATAATAATAACGGCTAACGTTTATTGAGCTCTTACTTTGCCTGCTCTCTTGAAACACTTCACATTTATCATCCTATTCAAAACCAGGGCAACCAAAAAAAGAGAATTATGTGGCATGCATTATTCACCCATGAGTACTGAGTACCCACTTTGTTCTAGGCACTTAGGATTCTTATGGAAATTAAACAGCAAAAAGCCTTGCCCATCATTTTAGATGAAAACACTGGAATTTAATAGCCTATCACATCTAAGCTACTCAGCACATTGCCTAGTGGGACCAAGGTTTAATCCCTGGGATCTGTTAGCTGTTGCCCCCTTATCCAGGAGTGTTTCAGATATGTAAGCACATGTTAGTATTTTTTGTATCTATTTCAGGTGACCAAAGACCTGAGTTCTCTGACCACACAGGAGGTTATATGGTGCCTGTAGGAGGAGGGGGAAAGATGGGGAAAGAGACTGTCATCATCGCCAAAGGAGGAATGGAGCCCTAAGAAAGTAAAATAAATGTATTCGAGGCATAAGCCAGCAGATGGGAAGACCTAAAACGATGCCTTCCCCAACAGCCCAAGGTGGAGACTTTTAAAGGGTTTCAGATTGGCGTTTTTGGTGGGCTTTTAGCAGGGGTGGTCCTGGCTGGGCGGGAACAGGAAGTCACTGGGGGAATGGAGAGTTACTGAGCCTTATAACAAGATGTCCCTTGCAATATAGGGTTATCTAATGGTCGCTTTCTCACACAGGAGGAGAACGCCCTTCAGGATAAGTCCCTTTTTCTGCTTATTCAAACCTAACGGAGCCAATCTGGGTGAAAATAACCCATCTCCCCAAAGCCAAAAGTTCATTGATCCCTCCATTTCTTTGTTTTTCTCAAACTTTTACTTAGCACCTATTCTGAGCTATGCCCTGTGACAGGCTCCATGGATGTGCGGACAAGGAAGATGTGATGTGTGTCCTTTGGGAGTCACAGTCCTGCCGGTGTGCTCTGGATACAGAAGCACAGAGAGAGGCTCCTATCCAGCCTGGGGGACAGGACAGAGAGATGTCCTATTTCATAGCCAAAGCATCAAATGTATTTTTTTTTAATTTTATTAGTCACATAAAACAAAAGAAGCAGATGACAGAATAAGGATGGAGAGGAAGGGAGGGAAGAGACGCGGAAGGGAGGGGAAGGAAGGCTCCACAGGTATAGTCAGAACTGTAATCAGTACAGGTTTGACTGCCTACTACTTTGGGATCTTAAATAGCTTATGAAGCCCCCTCAACCTCTGTTTCCTTGTTCTAAATCTAGATTAATAATATCTACCCCCAACCTTTGCTGAGAGAGTAAATATGACACTGTTATTAGAGAAATATAGATACATGGAACAGATGGACAGCTGTCAGAGGGGAGGGGGAAAGAGGGAACTGGATGAAAGAAGGTGAAGAGATTAGCCAGAGAACATATACCACATACATATCCCAGAGACACAGATTGCGGTGTGGTCAAGGCCACAGGTAAGGGGGCCGGGGATGGGTAGAAGTGGGCAAGGTAGGGAGGAATGGGGGCATCTGTAATAGTGTCAACAATAAAACTAAAGTTAAAACATATCAAAAGATACTATTTATTAAATATCTGATGCATACCCTATATAATAGAGGTGATATGCAAAAAACAAGATGGCTGCACCCACAGTGGAGGCAAGGTTCCCATAACACAAGATGGCTGCGCCCACAGCTGAGTTGAGGTTCCCATACTGAGTGATCAGCAGGGACCTAAGGCTGCATTGCACTGGACTGGGGTGGGGGACCTGAGGCTGCACCCCCCACCACCACCAGGCAGGGCTTGATGGGGAGGCCTAAGGCCACACCCCCCAACCAATGGAGCTTGACAGGGGACTTTAAGGTGCGCCTGGCCTGGGCTTGGAGACCTCCGGCCACACCCTCAACGCCAGCACTGGGCTAGAGGATCTGAGGGTGTGCTGGGGGCCTGAGGCTGACCTTCCACCCCGTGGGCTTGATGGGGAACCTGAGTGGGGAACCTGAGGCTTCATCCCCTGCCAGCTGGGTCTGGATCTCACCCAATGGGGATGGGCCGGGTCTGGGTCTCACACAATTTCAAGGCACATGCGGTGGGGGTGGACTTGCCTCTGGGTTCTGCAGTGCACCCCAGACTCTGACAGGAAGAAGATTTTCATATACATTCTACTAATTTTCTTTCATCTCTGCACTTCTATTATAGAGAAAGAGCAAATAGCAATATTAAAATATTTCCTCTAATTAATTCCCTTATGATGTGCACGATTTTCATGCACCAGGCTACTAGTATGTTCAATAAAGAGGGCTTTCCCCCTTTTCCTTATAAGTGTTATTTTGGATAAACTGCTTGAAATGGTTCTGAGGTCTTGGAAAGTGACAGGGTTCAGGAGGCATGACCCCAAAATATGTTTGGCTGGGGCAATATTGGACACCATTTGTAGCTCCCAGAATGTTGATTGGATTTTAGTATATAACACATGCATACTACCCACATACTACACAGCTTTTTATATTAAAGCACACTTTTATCTATTTCATAAAGAAAATAGTAAGTTTCTTATATATAACTGTTATATAAAGAATGTAAATATTTTATTATAAATTTTAAACTTAACATTCTATGTGATATATTATGATTGAACTTTGCTTAAAATTAAAATGAGCATTGTAATAAGAAACATTTATAGATAAGTGATTTTAAAACCAGAATGGATGGCTTATGAATTACTGGAAATAAAACAAACCAGAAGAATTCAATGAAAGGCAACAAAGGCTTCTGAAGTTATAAAATACCCAAACCAGTGAGGATCACTTGAATATCAAAGAGACTATGCATGAATCTAATATTCTGAAGGAATATAAGAAAAAAAATACTCTCCTAAAATTTACACTATTAAATGGAAAAAATTAAGAAGTAAATCAACCAGGAAGAATTTTGATAAGGAAAACAATTGCTGAGCAATGAACAGTAACCATAACTATAATGATAGTTTTAAGTAAACAGTTAGATTTCTTACTTTAATAGATTTAGAATATAAAAAATAAAAGCTCATTAAAAAAGATTGTTCCTATCAGTATAGGAACCAAATTATACAAAAATCAAGGATTCTAGCACTAACAGGAGGTCACAATTATACCTGTTAAAATATCAATTATAGATGATTGTTTAATAATTTCATTTTTTAAAAGTCCCCAAGCCCTAGCCAGTTTGGCTCAGTGGATAGAGCTTCAGCCCTTGGACTGAAGGGTCCTGGGTTTGATTCTGGTCAAGAGCACATACCTTGATGGCAGTCTCTATCCCTGCACTTGTGGGAAGCAACCAATCGATTTGTCTCACTCACACTGATGTTTCTTTCTCTATGTCTCTCCCCTTCCCTTCCACCCTCCACAACAAGAAAAAAAAAATCCAATGGAAAAATATTCTAGAATGAAGATTAACAAATAATTGGGAGGGCTGAGTGCTAAAAGTTGCCACAGTTAGAGAGCAGGATGAAGAACAGCTGAGCCCACGATCAGCAAACTGCAGCTTCTGAGCCACATGCGGCTCTTTGGCCCCTTGAGTGTGGCTCTCCCACAAAATACCATGGCCTGGGCGAGTCTATTTTGAAGAAGTCGCATTAGAAGAAGTATAAGTTTAAAAACTTTGGCTATCAAAAGAAATGTCAATCATTGTACTGTCAATATTTGGCTCTGTTGACTAGTTTGCCGACCACTGAGCAAAATAATTAATAATAAAGGAATAAGGTTTCCTTCTTTCAAAACTTCAGGCTGTGAATGAGACTGCATTTTAGTAATGGCTCATCAGAGTGGGCAGGGCAAGCCCTCAGGGATTGCCAGTACAGGAAGGGGCTTTGGTGATGGACACCCCTTCTGGCTTGGGCAGTGCAAATACTGGGGTGCAAAAATGGGGTGATGATATCAACAAGAGCATCTCAAACTTCCTGTCAATCAGACACGTGAGAATGCAGGCCATTGAAAGAATACAATTACAATCAGGTGCTTATATTCACATCCCGGGTTTGGTGAGCAGGCTTCATCTATTTTATTATGAAAGAATCTTCCTTAGTCACAATGTGTCCACAAGCCTACCTAAGTAGGGCAGCAGATTTTAACATTTCACACCCTTAGAAGTGGGAGTTTTGTCTTGTTCTCTGGATTTCAATTCCAGAAATACCTTTGTCTACATTTTTCCTGGATGTAGAAACACTGTCTCTAATATAGGCTGGCATATTAGAATTGGGGGCGAGACCTTTAAAGGCTAGCATCCAGTGTCTTCTGGAAGCTGTTAGTTCTACAAGTGACACTCAAAGCTCCTGGTTTTCCAAGAGTTCTCTCACTGAAGACCAGGAAAACCCTGGGAATAAGCAGCATGTCCTTAGCACAAGTTGCCTCTGGAAAAGCAGACAGTATGAGATTTCTAGTTTCTCAGGAGGAATTTGCTTGATCTAGTAGCAATGGTTCTTCCTCAAACATTACACAATTTAAAAGGAGAAAAACCACAAAACTGGATTGAACAAATGCTTCTGCTAAAGCATCATCAGGGATAGAAAAAGCCCCTTTATGTCTATTCCTTTAAAGAGCCTGCTGCAGACTGAACTGTATTTTAACAAAATATGGATATGCTCTTTTATGGATTACAGAGTTTGATTGCTCTCCAGAAGGTGTGAAAACAAAACTACTAAAATGTTATTCTTTCTCTCTTTGTACCTGAGAATTGATTAGGAAAAAGAATATTTACGTTAAAACAAAATGGCAAATTGGCTTGGGAAACTTGTGTGATTCTGTTATTAAAGTTTAAAGGAAAGGCTGAAATAATTTTTAACATGTGGCACTAATTTTTCTTAAACTCTTTTAAATGCCCATTTCTAGGTGGGGGAAGATAACCCCCCTTCACATCTCTCCACAGCGTTTGGATATCTGTAAGTTGATCAAAAACAAACATTACTAAAATTAGGTATATTTCAAAGCACATTTTCCACAGAAGATGTTAATGTACTCTTAAAAACATAAATAAAATCCTAAATAAATGCAGATTTATCTTGATATATGCTATATCACACATGATTAATATTATAAATGAATTATATTGCATAAGTATGCCCCTTAGAGTTGAAATTAACACACATACAAAGACATAAACTATTATCGTTCATGCAAAAAAGAAATAAATAGCCTGATTAGTCCTACATCTAGTAAAGAAACTAAATACATGGTTAAAAATCCTTTTAAAAAAGTAAAATTTAGGCCCAAGTGGTTTTAATGGTGGATTCTTCTAAACACTGAAGAAAGACTAACACTCCAAAACAAATATTCTTAAAAATAAAGAAGTAAGCAAACCCTTCCAACTCATCTTATGAGGCCAATATTACCATATAAAAAATTTGTCAAGAAATCATATAAAAATCTACAGATCAAATATATCTCATGAATATGATACAAAATCTTTACCCATATTAACAAGTCATATATGAAAACAATATACCAAGTGGTCTATATTCCAGGAATATAGTTGATTATATATTCAAAAATCAACCAATGTGATTCAATATATCAACAAACTGAAAATAAACAATATATGATCATCTAAATGCATGTAGAAAGTGATTTGGCAAAATTCAACATTAACCTATAATAGAAATTCCTGGCAAGCTAATAACAGATGGGAACTTTCTCCAACTGATAAACTGCTCATATAAAAAGCCTACAACTAACATTATACTTAACATAGATGGAAAGCTTTAAATACAGACTGGAAAGGAAAAAAAAATAAAACTGCCTTTATTTGCAGTAGATAGGGCAATTTAAGTAGACAATCGCATATAATTTTCAGAAAAGGTACTATAACTAGTAAGTTTAGCAAGATCACACTATTGAAGATATAAAAATCACTATATTTTAATAATACTTGAACAATTAGGAAATAAAATTAATAAAAACTATAATTTAAAAATAATAACACAACATGAAACAGAGTACACACAATATAGGAAAAATAAAATGCTTAAAAATACAAAGCATTAAAGAGGCAAATAAAGAAGGCCAACATAAATGGCACAATGCAATAAGTTCATGGGTCAGAAGACTCAATAACATAAGAATGTAATTTCTTCTCTGAACTGAACTATAAATCCAAGCAATCTCAAAAATAATTCGGGCATGGTTTTTGTGGAATTTTGCAGACTAATTATAAACGTTATATGGGAAAGCAAAGAACCAAGAATGGACAAAATTCATATATGAATTGAGGTAAATATGTATGGGGCCAGGTGAGTACTTGAAGGAGTGCGGTGGGGATACTGTCAAGTACATAATTTTCTAACCATTTAGCTATAATCTGAAACTAATACAGAATAATATTGCATGGAACTATAACTGAAAAAAAAACCCTGAATAAACACATATATTAGTATATGATTAAGGACTGATACTCAATATACATATGTGAATTTTCACATCTCAATAACAAGAAAAAACAACCCAATATAAAAGGACATATAATTTGAGGGGACATTTCATCAAGAAGAGAGGATGATGGTAAATAAGCACATGAATAAACGTTTAATGTCATCAAACATGAGGAGATTGCAAATTAAGACCAATGAAAACTAGATGGAGCAAAAGTAATCTACAGTTGTTCATATGGAAAATAATATAATAATTAATAAATAATATACAATAATAAACTCTGTGCCCATGTTCTCACAACTGAATACCTACTTTGCCCCACCCTGTATATGCAGACAATACCAAGTACTGATGAGGATGTAAAGCAACCCAAACTCCCATATTTTTCCTGGTGGAAATTCAAAAATGACAGCCTCTTATAAAGTTAAACTAACAAAAAAATAAACTTACTATACCAACCTAGAAATAAAGACATATGTCTCCATAACAACCTGAGCATGGAATTTTATAGTAGCTTGATCCAAAATCTGCAAACCCAAGAAAAAAAACGCAAACGCCTATTAACTAGTGAATGGATAAACAAACCGTGGTTCAATTAAAAGGAACAAATTACTGATGCATGTGCTATACAACTATCACTCTCAAAAGGATTCTGTGAAGTGAAAGAAGAAAGTGGTTACAAACTGTACAATGACATTTATGTGGCATTCCAGAAAAGGGCAAAACTATAGACAGGGGGGGAAAATCAATGGTGTTACCAGGGGCTGCAAATTGAGGGAGGCATTGATAATAAAGTGACATGGAGCAGTGGTACCTAAATCTGAATTTGGCGCTGGTTACATGATTATGTATCTTTGTAAAATTCATAGAGTCATATATCTGAAAAGAATTAATGTTAATGCTTCAAAGCATGATTTAAAATAAGCCTTACATAGTATATGTTATTATTAAATTAGTTAAAGTATGGTTTAGCTCGGGGTTGTCTGTAGACATTTCAGATAAAAGGTTAAAGAATTAAATACATGATTTTCAGGCAAAATTAGAGGAGAATGTTTTGAAAAGAAATGCTTCTGGAAACCCACAAACCACTGCACAGGCAGCCCTTATTCAACCTGTGAGTACATTCGGGTGAGACGCAGTGTGTGGGGTGATAGACAGGCCAGTGCCTCTGGAACATGCCAACCACAGACCCTGTGAATACCAGAAAGCAGGTCAGAGGTGCTGAATCGTGCAGTCAGAAAATTAAAATTAGGCTGGTTCCAATCCTTTCCACCCTCCATTTCCCATGCCTATCTCTGTGTTTCAACCACTTAACCACAATCCGTCCCATTCCCAGCCCCATTTCATGTTCAGAACATCTCTGCTCATGAGGATTAGGGGGTGACCGGGAGCCAGGGAACATGAGAAAGGGAAGGGAATGAAAACCATTAGCCTATAAAATAAATAAGGAGCAAAGTTACCATTCCTATTTTCAAATGTTCAAAGTCTGTCCTTTAAAGATAAAATTCCTTTATTACATGAAGCTCCCATAATGAGGGTTAGTGGGTTTAAGTTACAGGGAAACTGGAATTAATTTAATACCAAAAAAAAAAAGTCTCTAACCACTAGAAGCACCCAAAGAATAACAACAGATATCATATATTGAGAATATTGAGATAGTGTCATATACATTAACTCTTTTCATCTTATAAGAACTCCTTGAAGTAGACACTTACAGATGACATAAAATACTTAAGCTCATACATCTAATGACCATTATAATGAAAATTAGAACCCAGGTTTTTCCTTGCTCTGCATTCTGACTCCCTGTGGGCTGTATATGGCAATCCTGACTTCCCATTATTGATTGTACTCAAGCCTAGTGGGAACCTCCAGGCTAGGAATCTTAATAAGGAAGTCTACAGTGGATGAGCTAGATGCCAGCTGCTTGCTACTTAGATATATGAGATTTGTTATTAGTGTACTTTCTTATTTACTTAATAAATGAAGTATGCTATTCCCCACCCTCCCCCCCCCCCTTTTTTTTGTCCATTACATTCTAGTTAATTTCTCTTACATATAGAGGAAATGTATCCTTATTCGCCGCTTGTACCATTGGAGATATGTCCAGGTGAAAGAGGAGGCATTTTAGTCAATTTTAGCATAACTGTGCCCCATGTACCATTGTACCATTGGAGATATGTCCAGGTGAAAGAGGAGGCATTTTAGTCAATTTTAGCATAACTGTGCCCCTGCCAGTGAGTGGAATTTACCAATGGGACAATGGACTCACACACAGATGCCGCTCTGAGCCCTGACATTTGAGGCTGGCTCCTTAGCTGCCACCCTTCAGGACTGTGCCAACATCTATGTGGAAGGAGGTGCTTTCTCCTGCCTAAATTTTGCAGAGGAACCCAAAGGCTTATTATTTGGGGTACTGATGAATATTTATTGTTTTAAAAGTTCAGAATCCTGTAAAGGACTGATAAGAAAAGCTTAATATTTGTTTTTCCAGGTTTTTGAAACACGTTGAATAAACTGAATTCCTTTTGTTAATTTCTATTCATGTTTTGTATATTAATTCATTGACTTTTTATACTTTGTTATTTTTAGATGAGCAGTTTAGAAGTCCAAAAATTGTAACACTTAAGGGAGACGCCATCCAATCAAATCTACCACCTTCTCCAAGAATCCCTTCTGCAGCATCCATGAAAAAATTCCCATAATATTGTTGCTTGAGCATCTCACAGGATAACAGATCATTCTGCCAGTTATGAAGCTATGTTTCATAAATAGCTAAATTTCATCTCTGAATAATTTATGTCATTTACTGGTCTGTGGAACAAACACATAGCATCCCTCTGCCTTTCCCAAAGCAGATCCTCAAATATCTGTGGGTGTGAAGCCTTCTATGACCATTTCATGGTTGTCTCCATATATCCTGCCTGGGCCTCTGTTTCCATAGCAACTTTTAACCCTACTTGTGCTAATGAGCAACATACCAAAACCTTCCATAATCTCCCCTGTGCACCTGTCAGGATCACAGGAAATCAGAAAACTAACATCTCCAATACTTTCTTTCAGAGCTGGATTTGGTCCAGTTTGGAGGTTAGGCTGAATGCCTGAGAAGAAAGAAGGCACTTGGTTTTGCATAGATCACATCTCTTTCTTTCTGTCCTATCCAGAGTCATTTGTTTTCCCGACTGTATACTGATTATGAGCTTATGAGCTATTATAACACTATCCACACCCTGCACCCAGGACAATTCTCTGTGTTCACACCTTCCCTCACCACTAGGTCAGTCATGAGGATTATACCCAGCATTTGACTCTTAAATGTTAAGGCGAAAACTTTTTTATTATTTGCAATTACATCTCCCCTCAGCTTCCTCTTCAGACTACACACAGCCAAATTTACCCTTTGTTCCTCATAAAGCATTGTTTTTAAATACCTCATCTTTCTGATCCTCCTCTTCCTGTTATCATCTCCTATTTCACTGGCACTTAAAATGTCACAGGTAGAAATGAGCAAACCATCCCAGATCTAGTCTAATAATAAGAGCCTTCAAAATAAAAAGAACCAATATTTCTTTCATAATGTGAAAACTCCCCATCCGTGAATGCAACCTTTGATTATACTTGCTTTTTGCAGAAATCATATAACATGCAAAACTCATTAAAATTCCGTTCAAACACCAACATCATAAATCAGGTTGGAATCCGAAACTCTTAAGGTTTGTAAAGTTATTACAAAAAAATCTTTATTTTCATCTTTACCATTTGTGAGATTTATAAGTGGCCCTTCTGTGCCTACATTCAAAATACTGATAGCATGCTGAATAGGACAATCCCAGTACAGAGCACACTCTGCATATCTTCCCAGACATGGCTTAGAGGTCTTTTTATCAACCTCAACTGCATTACCTACCCCCCTAAGTACAATATTTTCTCAATCTCTTGAAATTCAAGATTGATTTTAAAGAAACTTATTGTACTGTTTCATTGGTAAACACTTATAATTCACAGGCTAAATTTTATATTTTAGGATTGGGCACTACTGATTTTCCAAATAATGAATTAAATTTGCCAAAAAGAAAAAAAGAAATTACAGTTAACATTTTCTTTTACTTTGTGGCTGTTTAATAAAACTGAAATCCCTAAGTACTTTGCATTCTCAAAGAATATCTTTTTGGCAAATCACTACTTTTAACAATGGACTCTTCTTAAGAATAAAAATTATTAATTTGCTGAATATGTGGTTCTTGAAAGTGTAGGCAGGAGACCCTATGACAAAATATTATACTGTGGTTTTGGTTTATATTTTTCTGCTGATTAGAGATGTAAGCATCTTATCATGTACTTGCTGGCCATGTGAGTATCTTCTTTGGAAAAATGTCTATTCAGGCTGTTTACCCATTTTTTAATTGAATTGTTTTTTGCATTATTGGATATTATGAGTTCCTTATATATTTTGGATGTTAGCTTCTTATCAAATATATGGTTTACAAATATTTTCTCCCATTCTGTAGGCTGCCTTTTCATTGTTAAAGGTTCTTTCTGCTGTGCAAAAGTCTTTTTAGTCTGATCATTGTCTCATTTTATTTTTGCTTTTGTTGCTGTGCTTTGGGTGTCATACCCATAAAATCATTGCCTTATATGTGGAACGTTTAAAAACCAAATTCATAGAAACCGAGTACAGATTGGGTGAGGGTTGGAAATATGGGTAAAGCTGATGGAAAGGTACAAATTCCCATTCAGAAGACAAGTAAGTCCTGAGGATATAACGAACAGCATGGTGAATGTCGTTAAAAATACTGTACCATATATTCAAAGTTGCTAAAAGAGTAGATTTCAAAAGTTTTCAGTACAAGAACATTGTAACTATGTGAAGTGTTACATGTGATAACTAACCTCATCATGGTAATCACTTTGCAATATAACGTATATAAAATCACTACATGTGTACCTTAAACTTACACAATGTTATACTTCAATACTTCAATAAAGCTGGACAAAAAGTGCTGCATTTTGCACAGTACTATGAATCAGAAGTAAACCAGGGCTGAGGAACAAAAGCAAAATCCAGGAGAATAAAGAGTTATTTAAAATAACTAGTAGTTCAGAGAACAAGGTCTGTATCCCAAGTTAACTGGTCAAGAGATAGCCAAAATTTGGTGTCCACGCAAGGGAAAGGAAAATGGGAGAGGGAGGGAGAGAGGGAGAGTAAGAAAGAAAATATGGAAATAAATCAGAGACAGAGGCAGAGGAACAAAGAGAACATCGTTGGAGAAATATCAGAGCATCCCTGAAAATTTTTTATGAAATAGCTGTTATTATAACATCCTGTGCCAGGTACTGAAAGGTGGCCAAAAAAAAAAAGAAGAAGAAGAAGAAAAAGAAAGAAAATAAATCCACACCTTTTCTTTCATAAAGCTTTCGCTGGAAATCTAGTGACTGGCTCTCATGATAAGTCAAACGTATAATGCAAACTTTAAATATCAATGTAAGATTATAAGATAACCTGTAAAATATAGCATGCACTACCATAAACATTGGATGAAATACTGAATGAGTTATAAAGATGATAAAAACTCAAAATAAATATAGCAATTCTTAGCAGAATAGTTCAAGAAAGTCTGGGCTAGAAATCAAACTCAATGCTAGGATAAACAGGACATTAATATGGAGGGCTATGGAGGTCGTTTTGGTTGTTAAGTGAGTATACTTGTATAGGCACATAGGTCAGTGCCTACACACATAGGCAATGAGGTCCTTCGCATACTCTGGTGGGGACCTCAATCTCAAGCAAAGTAATACTGTCTTAGACAAGGTTGTGATAAGATATGGAAATAGAGGCAAAATTAAATTTGATATATGTTTAATCTATAATCAATGGAAAAATATTGAAGCATTTGAACAGGAGATTGATATAATAAAACTCAATACATTTACTTTCTTTCTTGATTATCAGAAGGGCACCAGTCAATGATTCAGTCTCTTAGGCAATCAGTCTAGCAGCAAATATTCCTTGATTAACATATTCGTAATCTATTTTTTTGAAGTCACACAGTAAAGAAAATAGTCCAAGAATATTTTTCCAAAGTTAACATATTTTAATAATCGGCTCACAGAAGAGGTTTGATGGGTAAGGCCTTGGCAAAAATCTACCCAGCTCCCTTAACAACAGCTGCCTTTGTGTTTCCTTGCTCACGCTGGCACACCTACTGAGCCACCAACTCCCAATAGAGCCAGTCTCGCCCCCTGGGATGCACTCTCTCCAGGATGCAAAGCATGGCCAGTTAGTAAAAGGTGGCAGGACATTACCTCACTTTGCTTGCTGAATTAACATGAATCGGTGATGATTTCCAACACTAAGCAGCTTCAGAAGGTCAACTATAGTGTTTCAAGATTTGTTTGGAGCACACCTGATTAATTTCCTTTTCTGTGACTTCTGATTTTATTGGCTCAGTATTTGAAAGACAAAATTTATCAGAATGAAGATGAAAGACAGCTTTACTTAACTCGTTTGCCAGGTAAAGCATTTTTGCATGAAAAATCAGTATGCATGCAACCATCTTAGCAGATGGAAATAAAACAGCATTAGTAGACGAACTTCAAAGCACCATAAGCGGTAAAACATGCACAACCAGCCAGAATAATGGAAGGTGGTTTTGATGTTTAAAGGAGCTGCAGTTTTACTCAGTGGTCTGTCTTTGGCACAGGATAGTAAATTACAAATTTTCTAACACTCTTAGTTTGCCATCTGTTTTTGAGAAATTATAGACAATAAAAAGCGTAGCCTTGCTAAGCTTTGATGGACACCACAGACACAAAACCCACGCCATATGTTCCCCCATTTCTAGAAAGCTACTTGGAGAAGACAGGAAGGGAAATTTGTACAAGTAAAATATGCCCATATTATATGTTATGCCATTAATCAAGAGTGAATCATAGGTTGATTCTATTTTGTAATTAGTCATAATTCCCTAAAAAATAGTTTGCAAAAATATATTTTAAAATAATTAATAGATAAAATTTTATCAACTAGTAATGCATTTTACAATGTATATGCTTGTCAGAAACACCTGTTGGATTACATTGAAGTCATTATTTGTTTTTTATTTATTTTTTAACTAGAGGCCCAGTGCATGGATTTGTGCACAGTGACCTGCTGGATGGAGCCTAAACAGGCAGTCAGACTTCCCCCGTGGGATGTAGCAGTCCCCCAAATGGCAGGTGGCCAGGGAAGAGCCCAAGCTGCCACCGTGCCACTCAGGCTCATCTTGGCCCACTATGCTTGCCACTGCCATTCAGTATCACTGCCCTGGAGTTGGGGAGAGGCTCCCACTGCCTCTGCTGTGCTCAACAGCCGTGAGCCAGGCTTCTGGCTGAGTGGTGTTCATCCTGTGGGAGTATACTGACCACCAGGAGACAGCTCCTGCTTAAACATCTGCCCCCTGGTGGTCAGTATGCATCATAGCAACTGATCAACTAGTCGTTCCAGTCATTCTGGTCATTCAGTTGTAAAGGTCACTTAGACTTTTATATATATCAACAAGAAGTATGGTCAATTATTTACTATATATATATAAGCTTTGATTTTTAAATGGCATTTGTCTGCTTCCAACAGTCAAATATGTATTGGACTAGAACAAGATTATAATTAAAGATTATGTTTGGAATAATATCTGTAGATAAAACAAAACTGCATGATCTTAGGCAATGAATGTGATACTGAAAAAATATAGCTTTGTAAATTTGCATATTTAAAGAAAATAATATTATATTTAACCCTTATGATGGATGGCATTTTATGTGTAGCAAATTGCTCTTACATGGGCCATATGATTTATTTCTGGGAAGTCAAGGTATGAGGCTCCTTGTATCTCAACGGGGACAGAAAGATACATTCTAGAGAGGGCTACAGGTGCTATAAATACCGCAAACTCAATGTAATGCTACAGACCAGGGAAACCACACACATTCATCAGTGTAAACACAGGTGACTCAAGCATGCCAGGCCATCTATCTGCTTCGAGCTGCGATCCTGCTGAGACTGGCCCAGCTCCCTGACAGTAAATCTTTACACCATTATTTTATCCCCTCTTCTGACAAGACATCTCATGCTGTGAGTGGCCAAATGTTTATGTGCAAGGACATTGTTTCCATTATTGGTATTAGTTCTCTGCCCTCATGTGTGAGCAAAGAACCTTAAAGGACAAATGGGCGAGAACAAGTTTCCCCTGGTTTACAAACACAGCCGGTTCCTATGGAATGTGTGAAGGTCTTTATCTTTTTTAAATATACCGTACAAGAACCTGTTTGGGGCTGGGACCAGTTTGGCTCAATGGATAGAGCGTCAGCCTGGAGACTGAAGGGCCCAAGGTTCGATTCCGGTCAAGGGCATGTACCTTGAGTGTGAGCATATCCCCAGTAGGGGGTGTGCAAGAGGCAGCTGATCGATGACTCTCTCTCATTGATGTTTCTAACTCTCTATCTCTCTCCCTTCCTCTCTGTACAAAAATCAATAAAATATATTTTTTTTTAAAAAGAACCTGTTTGGGGACTTTTTTTTTCTTCTTACCAGGCACTCAATGGAAACAACAAATTCATGAGAGTGTAGTAATGGAGAGATTTGATTTCTATTTCTATCACTAACAGGTAGGTGACCTTAGCAAATCCCTTATTTCGTTTCTTAACTCTTCTATTTCTTTCACTTTCAAACAGAGGATTCCTTTCAACCAAAACTAAATGTTTTATTAAAGATGTAATATTTAAAAATGCTATACACATTTCTCTCTATCATTAAACATTCAAGATAAACTCAAAAACTTACTAAGGTACTTTTCCCAAGTGATTGCAAAGAGACCCTTCTAAATTATTTGAATAACAATTTCCTCCCCTAGTCACTGAACATTGCAATGACAAACCTGGTCTAATTTTAAAGCATAGCATTCCTTGTCCAAAAGACATTTTATCTGAAGTAAATTGCTCTTACATGTGAGTTAGCATTCCTTTTTAAAAAGGATTTTAGAGAGAGGTGAAGGAAAACAGATAGAGAGATACTAGTAGAAACATTGATCAGAGAGAAACATTTGTTCTGGGAATGGAGCCTACAACCTAGTGGCCTCTCCGTACAGGGGTCAAACTCAACCACTGAGCCACCCCAGCTGGGTGGGAATTAGTATTATTTTAAGTAGTAGTGTATGCACCTTGATAAGTGTCAATACACATGCTTCATTCCTATTGAAGCATAAGGCATAATCTGCATATTTAATATGTACCCAGAAACCTGTGTGGGAAGCTCTATGAAGACAGTGACCATGGGTGTCTTGTTCACTATTCTATTTTCAGGTGCCAAACAAAATATCTGATATAGGCATTGATAATGGAAACAGGTTAAATCATTGCGATTAAGAGTAAAAGTACAAACCAAGATCCATGATGATAGCTCTGTGGAGTCCCCAGCTGAATGGCCTCTTTCTCAGCCATGAGAAGTTAAGAAAACTTTTGTACAGATCCCAAATAGAAACAGACTCCTCAGTGAGAAAGAAAGGAACACAAGCTGGCAAGCCTTTCCATCTAAATCTCCTTTTCATCTGAAAGCAGTTTTTGTTTTGTTCAAAACATTGTCCTGTGCATGCGGAAATCCTGCCAACGAAAGGGGAAAGCCTTTTCCAGAAAGCAGCCCCATTCTCTTGATGGTAGCAAGAAAGCACAGGCAAGCCTTCAGTCACTTTCCATCCCAGTTACCCACTTGTGGCTACTTTTATACAATTGTTTTCTTTTTTCATTTGGCCCACAAAATTGCAATGTCCATTAGAAAGAAACTAAATGAGGATAGTTCTATCCTTTCCTTGAAACCCCACACTTTGACTCATGTCATGAGCTAAGTGTCTGAAGGTATCCCTGGTCAAACACTCATTCCTACTACTTCTTTCTTACATTGAGAGGCAACGTCAATGTTTTGGCTGAATATGAGAGAAGTTTCTAGATATCCTTCTATTTTTTTTCCCTTAAAAATAAGCCTGTCATTAGCAATTATGCAAACAGCCAAACGGCAAGCACATGCCCAGAAAGAGATTATTTTGAAAGGGGTCATGACAACAAAGCTTTTCAATGAAGTCAAATGTCTTGAAATCTGTTACTAATAATACTCTTCAAGAATCTTTTATTCAAAAATGTCAATGCAATTCATACATTAATTAATTCTGACAGCAGCCTGGAAATGTACCCATACCGAAAATAATGATTGAAAAAGGAGGTAGTCCACAGTGAGAGAATCAGAAAACCAATCATCTTAAGTCAGTTTCCCAAAAGCCCCATCTCCTCCCTGGTTTAATTATCTCTGTCCTTCAGAAAAGGTCCCTTTTTAGTTTTCTGCCACGGGATGCCTTGGGTATCAGATGAGGCGAGAAGGCTTGGGTTTTTTCCCTAAATTACTGTGACCCCAGCAATGCATTATCTGAAAAGAACATGATAATCTAGTTTATGGAGGATCTGGTTGCTTTCCATTGTAAGAAACCTTCAGAGTAACCAATGTGCCATGCTACCAAAAGCTAGCACTGTGTATTCATACTTCTTACCACTATGTTGGTAAGAGTACATATATTTTCAAATGTATGCCTTACCCTTACCTTTTCTAATACATTGTTGGTGTGAAATGATTTGTTTTCTATCAATATATTTAATTCAAAATCTCCCAGAATGTGGTTTGGGAAATAAAAATGATGATGACAAGAAATAAGAAGAGGAAAAGCCTACTAGAAGATTCCTATGTAGTCCAGAAGGAATCTCTCTCTCATCGATGTTTCTAACTCTCTCTCTCTCCATTTCTCTCTGTACAAAATAAATAAAATACATTTTTAAAAAAACAAAAAACATGTTTAAATAAATCTATAACAAATAGTACAATATTCAGAATAATCCCCACTTTCTTCAGGTTAATTTTAAAATAGATTTTTCTTTTAATCACAGAATTTTAAAATCAAACATCAAAACTCAAGTGTTGTTTTATGGAAGGCTGAAACTACTGTAATATGTACCGTGTTTCCCCGAAAACAAGACATCCTCCGAAAATAAGATCTAGCGCATGGAAAAATACGACATCCTCTGAAAATAAGATCTATTGCATCTTTGGGAGCAAAAATTAATATAAGACACTGTCTTATTTTTGGGGAAACAGGGTAGGCATATGAATAGGTAAATAGTCAGATTATTGTAAAGTTTATGACTTCACATGTTTATCACACTCATTATAAAAAAGTAAATCAAGATATACTGCATGGATTGTTCATTATCATTTTAATGGGGATTGGCATTGATCAATAGAAGTTGGCTTTGTCTTTGCTCTAGGTATCAGCAAAACCTAATCAGCTGGAAGACAGATGAGCAGCATAATGTCTCAAATATAGCTTTCATTCAATATCTATTTATCGACTTGAATATGGATGCTTTACAAGCTACAATTAGCTTTCTGAAACCATATGACATTCATTTAACACATTTTCTTTTGAGCTTGCAGAGAGGCAGTGCCTCCTTAACAAGTCCATCCGTGTTTCCCCTCTCAGTTTACTCTTGGATTTATTTATCCTACTGACATTCCGGCTGCGTGTGTGTGTGTGTGTGTGTGTGTGTATGTGTGTGTGTGTGTTTTGTTTTTTCCTCTCCTTTCTGCTCCCTCTCTCTGTTAGAAAGCAAAGCTATATTTCCAGTCAGCTGTTTGGTAACAATTTGATTTAATATAATTAAATTGGGAATTATTCTGTGAAGTGCGTTAATCAGTCACTTTTCCCCCCTGATGATCTGATTCATTCCTTTTCTTCCATTTCCATTTTAATAATTATTTTATCATTTCACATTAATTCATTTTCAATAAATTGAATTAAATGCATCAAAGGGCCTCAAAGCAAATTAGCTTTTTGCTAAGTCAGGTCTGAAAGATCCAAAATATGATTTTGTATTTTACTCTGTATATTATAAATATTAATTACACATTTGGAGGGAAAAAAACACTTTAAATTACTTTTTCATTGCTTCTAAAATATCTAAGAATTCCTTCTAGGCCAAAATAAGTGTCATCACAAATCATCATAAAATAAGTTTACTTTAGAAAATTTAGTTTCCTTTAAAATTTTTTTAAATGCATCGCATGATAAAAATTCACTCATGGATTAAAAACCTGATTTCTAACTTCTTTTTTTTCTTCCTAGAGAAAGAATTTTCTAATTTCACATATTCCTCTATTATTCTTTCATTATTTTAGCTTGATTATAGCTATACAGAGAACATCTATAACCTTATACATGTAAAGAAATTCAGTTTGTTTGTTTTTTCTCATGGGATGATATACTATATTTTCCAGCCCACTATATTCTTGGGACAAAGAAAGTCATAGAGTTTATTCCAACAGATCCCTTCAAAATAACTTATTTAGAAAAATCTACCTTTTAGAAGATAATAAACATTATATTTAAGTCCCAACTAATCTACATACTATCCCTGAAGTGGAGAAATATAAAAGTATTTTTAGGAGAAAGATTTATTCAATCTGTGATATCAAGGACATATTTCCCTGTATGATGTCAGAGTTCCCAGCTCCAGGTGACCTGTGGAAATGTCTATGGCCGAGATTCAGGCTTTGGCAAAGTAAGCACTGTGGTGGGTTGAGGGATGAGCTAAAAAATGTCAGCAGAGAAGCAATGAGGACTAAGCCCTACATATAGCTCATGAATTCATACTGTATTTATTAAGTGTAACGTGAATATGAAACTTTTTTTTTCTTACATGAGAATACCTCTGGGGATGAATATATGTTAGCAGAGTAAGACATTCACAAAAAACTCTAGTGACAAGAATAGGTAAAAGATGAAAGTTTACAGGAGAAAGTGATAACTTCATTTTGTATCAAGACAGGCAACCTGGAGTATGAATCCTGAGTTTTTTCTGCCACGTTATTTCCCAGATCAGTTTTGATTGTTTTCATTCACAACCACCATGGGGAGTCCTTCTCGCAATGTTTGCTGCATTCTACCAGTTTCTCTCTTTCACGGGTGTCAAGAATAAGGTTTTTCTATATATATTGTCCAAGGTTAAGCAATTTATGTTTTACTAGAGGCCCAGTGCATGAAATTAATGTATAGATAGGATTCTTAAGCCTGGTGGGCAATCAAGATTGATTGAGGGGACCTCACTGGCACCCACCTTGGACGGCCTGATGACACCCATTCACCAGCTGGCCCAGCTCCCTGCTGCTCCCATTCACCTCCCTCTGTAGGGTGACCTGTGGCCAATTGGGGAGGCCACTGGCAACCACTTTGGCTGGCCTGAGGCCAGCGGGGTGGGGGCAGCTCCTGCATTTAGCGTCTGCCCCCTGGTAATCAGTGCATGTTATAGCAACTGGTCATTCCAGCATTTGGTCAATTTGCATATTAGGCTTTTATTATATAAGATTAAATTCTAAAGGCAAAGTAACAACAAAGAAACAGACAATTAAAAAAATGTCAGTATTGTATATAATGTTTTAAATTATTTATTTATTTTAATTTAATTTCCCAGGAGGGATATTCTTATAAAGACAAATTTTTCGCCTTTTTTTTTTCTTTTAATAGAATGTCACCATCATGACCTTGAGTGATGGGCACACAATGAAATATATAGATCATCTATCATAGAAATATACACTTGAAATCTATATAATCTTATTAACCAATGTCACCACAAAATACTTAATAATTAACAATAACAATAACAATAACAATAACAATAATAATAATAAATCATGCTCAGACTTTCTGGTATTCCTTTAGAGCAGTGTTTTTCAACCTTTTTTGGGCAAAGGCACACTTGTTTCATGAAAAAAATCACGAGGCACACCACCATTAGAAAATGTTAAAAAATTCAACTCTGTGCCTATATTGACTATATATAAAGTAATTCTCTTGAATAGGAATCAAATAAACACAAAGAAAGTATTTTATAATTACTTTATTATGAAATATTAAGTAAACAAAATAGTCAAAAATTATAAAATTCTTGTCTTGTCTGCACCTACGGCACACCAGGCAACATCTCGCGGCACACTGGTGTGCTGCAGAACAGCGGTTGAAAAACGCTGCTTTAGAGGAACAGAGGTAATGATGGGAACCTAGGATAAAATAAGATAAAGTCCCCTTACGGAATGTGGTGAAATAGGAGGAAACTAGACCTGGAGCTGAGACATGGTAGGAAGTCCTGGTTCTGCCAGTGCTGGTGCTGAGGACAGTTGCCAGGGTTAATTTTTCCAGCATCGACCCTGCAGACTCCGCCCTGGGACTATGACAGAATGTGGACATATGTCAGGGAGTCTACCTGCTCCTGCTGAAATGGTCCCCTGCCTCAGAACCTTTTTACCTAAAGAATAATTGCATGTCACTTCTCTCCAGGCACTCAAGGACTTGCTTTAAGATTTGTGCTGGCACACACTGGCTTTGGTCCTGTGGATTTCATTCTTATTGTTCCTTCCCAATGGCTGGTGCTGTGTCACCTGCTGACCCAGCGTGATCCTTTCTTTCTGGTTCACTGGATGCAGTTCAGTGACCAGTCTTTCCACCTCCGGCCCTATCACACCATTGCCGTGGCAGATTTCAGTAATTGAAGACCCCCCCCCCCCTATGAAATGGGACACTGGTGGAACGCCAGTCTACTTAATGCACATAATAGAAATGGCTTTAAAAGGAAACCAGAGTATTATTTATGGCAGAAAATTTGAAGACTTGGTCTACAAATAGGAAAACTTTCAGAAAAATAGGAATGAACATGTGGCCTCAATTATAATTATATATATAAACTAGAGGCCCGGTGCACAAAATTGTGCACTAGAAGGGTGGGATCCTTCAGCCTGGATTGCAAGAGGGTGCAAGAGAGGCTGAGGGACCCCACAGTGCATAATCAAGGCTGGGGAGGGATGCAGGAAGTTGACCAATCAAGGAGGGACCATGGAAGGGCTCCATGGCATGTCCAGCTCGTCTTGCTCAGTCCTGGCAGATCAGACTCCTGCTAGCAGTAAACTAAACTATGGGACAGAGCATCTACCCCCTGGTGATCAGTGCACATCATAGCAAGCAGCTGAGCAGCCTTAGCATATTATTAGCATATCATGCTTTCACTGGTTGAACAGACAACCATGCACTTAGCATATTAAGCTTTTATTATATAGGATGACATATCATACATATCATTCTTTAGATCTACATTACTATTAGATATTTTTATAAATAATCTATAACATATGGTATATATTTATATGACTTATATTTTATGTATATATTATATGCCATAAAATAAGTATGATTATCATAAAATATATTAGTATTACTAAGTATACTAGTAATATATATATGTACTATATAATTCTCAAAATTCTGAAGAATTTGTTATAAATAATTAAACAATTTGTGCTAGTGTAAATGTGTATGAGCTTGTACACACACACACACACACACACACACACACACAAACACACTGCTATGACATATAAACACAAAAACAGACTATGAAAATGTTTGCGCTCCCTCCTGAAACATGTCAGCAAATGACATCGTGTTATTTCCTAAAATAAAAATTTCTGTAGGCTGCATTTTGCCAGACTTTTAAACAGTTATGTTTTCGTTTTTACTGGAATGGCCAGGCTTAGCTAACCTCGGCAAGGCATTTGTAAGTTGTGAGTAAAAGGCCATAAATCATGAATGTGAACTCAATGTTGGAAACCTTTTCACTGAAAGTTGTAACACTGTAATTCATTTGTCAGTGGAAACAATGACATATGGCCTTTTTCCCAGAGCTTATTATGAAATTTCAGGCAATATCTTCAAATAAAATATAGTTCAGGAAGCTCACAGGAAAAACTTGCTAATTTTATAATGACATCAGCAATATTGCTGAAGAGAAGCAGATCTGGATGGCCTGGTGGCTCAGTTTCCCTGGTTTGATTCCTGTCAAGGACATATACCTTGGTTGTGGGCACATCCCCAGTAGGGGGTATGCAGGAGGCTTATTGATGTTGTTTGATGTTTCTCTCTCATTGATGCTTCAAATGCTTTATTCCTCTCTCTTCCTCTCTGTAAAAAATCAATAAAATGTATTTAAAAATAAATAAATAAAACAACAGGTATTGCAGTGAC
Organism: Pipistrellus kuhlii; assembly: GCF_014108245.1. Classification (NCBI taxonomy): domain Eukaryota; kingdom Metazoa; phylum Chordata; class Mammalia; order Chiroptera; family Vespertilionidae; genus Pipistrellus; species Pipistrellus kuhlii. Next base: position 23,665,221 of record NW_023425405.1, on the reverse strand, counting down.
TGTGTACTTAAACACCCCCCTCCCACCACACAGATACACACACACACACACACACACACACACACACACACACACAGACGAACTTAGTAAAGGCGTGTCATTGTTTTTAATGTTTCATAATCCCTGCCTTCATTCCATAGAAATGTATAGAACAGCATGGGAGTGGAGACATTTCTCCTATAGATCTTTGTCCATGGGGTATGCATGCCCTCTCAGCCTAGCATCGGATGACTATTCCTCTGATTGTAGGTCCTCACACATTCATGCCCCAGTGAGCCTCTGTAATATCCTCCGTACTTATCACTAGTAGTGAATCTCCATGACATCCATGATTTTTCCCTGTGATAGACATGTTCACTCATTCACTCATTTACTCATTCACCTGTGCACCAGGGTAAGTGTGCAGACAGAGCAGTGAACAGGAAAGACAGCGCCCCCACCCCTGAGAGCTTTATTACAGAACACCCAATACCTGGGTACCGTAAGCACCTTTCCAAAAGCATTTGCCTATTCTGCCGGTTGAATTTTTAATTTATACTTCTGAAATAAGTGAGGGTTTACTTTCCCTTTTTCCTTTATAAAACAACAAGTACAGCTGCACCAACCTAAAAGTTCTCTTCCATTATCCATATTTCATATTCACCTTCAACATATTGCATTCCAGGATCTCTTTTCTTGAATGTTCTCGTTTACAAACTGGATGTGATTCTAAAATTGTTCAAATCTCTCACAAAGCTCTAAAAACCACTTTATCTTCAGAGTTGATGTGCCAAGCTGATAAATTATAAAAGTAAATCAATGCCCTTCCTCCCCCGAAGATTTTGGTATGGTCTATATTGATCTGGTCTGAATTGGTAGTGTCTTTGAGAAACGGTGTTTCTTTTTGTGATGCCGAAACCATTAGGAAAAGCATTGTTTTTGGGGGGCTTTGGGGTTTATTTGTGTGTTTTTTCCTGCTTCCTCCCAAACACCTGCACAAAACTCTTGCTTAGAGATAAAAAAGAAGACAATCCAGAGTGTGGTAAGCATTGGGTGTGTTAAGCATTGGGCCACTGTCACATCAACACCTGCCTTTCATTACCCCATGGCACCACAGACAGAAGAGCAGAAAGAGCTGGAGACTGGGAATGAGAAAAACAATCGCAGGAATGAAGAATGAAGGAGAAGCAAACAAAAGCCAGGAGGAAAAGGAGCCTTCACAAAACGAAGTGTCCTCCCACTGCTCCCAGAATATGGCTCGCATAATAATTAAAATATGTTCTTTTAGCATAGAGGATTATTGTGCAAATAGCCGGGTATTTGCTCTTGTTCTAGGACAGCCCTGCTTTCCCTCTTCTCAAATGCCAAAGTATGGGGGAAGACTGGCTTCACGTTATTCCCAGTCAGGTTTGGACTCGGACACGTTTCCGTCCTTTCCCCTGTAACACAAGCAATGACAGGAAGGCGCTAGTCACCAGATGCTGCCTCCCGTATGCATGCTCGCTTTATTATTCTTTTTACGCATTACCTCTAACAGTGAGATGCAGTTCCTTTTTTCTTTCTCTCAGCCTACCTATTATTTTCCTTCGCAGAAAATCAACAGCACTTTATTCTTCAAACACTGGAGTTTAAAATTCTCCCAGTTAAGAGGCCTTTTACTAAAGGAGAGAGAAATCTACAAAAGCAGAGTGTATCTGCGTGACTGCAGGGGACCTGGCTCCCTGACAGGAAGCGATTACAGTAGATGCTCTGGGTGACCTGGGCTGAAGCAGCTGTGTGGCAGAATCCTCTTTTAATCAAACAGCAGTCCCAAAGTAAATAGCATGGTCCTCATTAGTCTAATTTGCTAAGTGTTTCCCCTCACGCACACTCTGCTCTCCACTTCGAGTGAACTTGAGGCAATAGGAAGAATAAAATATGATTTAAAAAGGGGGGGGGATGGGGGAGAATTGGCACATCTCCCTGACTAATTCACCGAAGATGACCCTCTGGCCTGAGGGAGGTCTTTGGACAATTGATCTACAAATGCACAGGGTATGCAGCAGCAGTGAGTATCATAATGAGTCTCCCCAAACACTCCCTCTCTAAGTGATTCCCTGACATTTCAGAACATCAGAGAAGAAGTCTCCCTCTCCTTTGGGGTGTGCACTGGGGTTTGCTATCATTTCTTTGTAAACTCCAGATAGAAATAGTCCTAAGGACATAACAATACCAAGCCATAGGTATAGCAAGTGGTTTCTGTTTTTGAAATAAAAATGCTTTGCCAATATATTTAGTGAAAACGCAGAGGTGCTTACAGAGTTCTTGTTTCCAGGGTTGCTTCTAGGAGCCACAGCTTCCGGAATCAGAACAGGCAGGCAGAACGCACACCTGCACCTGCCCTGTGGCCTGAAGAGCCCCAGGAAGGCTTTCTAATGCTCTGAACTCACGTTACGTAAAGCACATTCCAAATAGCCAAGTTTCATAAGCCACCCAGGCCAGGCTGACTCTGCCAGTTGCTAGAAGAAAGTAGTTGTTAGGACAAACTCCAGAGCCGGATTCCCTCCTCCCTCTCCTGTCCCTTCTTAGCAATGCTGTAGATATGAGCAGAGACTTGATGTGTATAAGCTTCAGTTTCCCCTTCCTCTAAAATTCTGCTAACAATATGATGCACATCTTTGGTATGTTCTGAGCACTTCATGAGATAACGCCAGTTAAGTATGCCTGGTACACGAAACATGCTCAGCAATCGCTAAACCCTGTGCTTATTACTAGCGATTACTCAGATCAACTCTTTCCCCTGAGGAGGGACTGGGAAATGTGAGATCACAAAGGTATCGATAACATGGAGATGATAATATTGTTCAAGTCCTGATAAATGGATCAAAATATCAGACATTGAGGGGCAACGAAAAGCCAAATTACTCTCAAGGCAGTTGTATTTTCTTTTCCCTCAAATTGGGATAATATCAGAATCTAGTTTAGATGATATTAGTGTAAACTTCATGAAATATGATAATGTTACAACGCTGTGAGAAAGCACAGGGTGTGGCGCTCAGTAAATGCTCATTGAATATTAGTGCTTAAGAAGTATTTTCTCTATTACAAAAACTGATGCCATATTCTGCTTTTTCTCATAATATATTCCATCCTTTGTAAGTATTGGAGATGAGAACAGGACTTTTCACTAGCTTCTTCTGGATAGAAAAACATGTTTATTTCTCTATTTATAACCCTAGAATTATCTGGGAGGGGTAAAAGACGGTGTACTGCCAAGCCCCTGGGTGTGTCTATATCTCCAAGTTTGAGATGGAAACTGAGAGAAAACTCCACATAACAGAGGAACTAGCATTTGAAGTTTGGGATAAATTAAGGAAGAAAGCAAAAAAAAAAAACAAAAAAAAAACTGGGAGGAAAATAGGGTTCACAAATGAGTCAACACTACAAAGCACAGACAACAGGAGACAACTTTGGAGCAGAGAAATAAGGTGGGTCATGGAAAGTGAAGTCCCAGGGATTATGCAGAGAACTGTGATGGGCGGGGATCTCAGACAACTCTACGCCTAAAGAGCTTGGGTGGTCCCTGTTGACATCAGGGTACCTAAGGGTTCAAACTCAAAAATGTTGGTCTAATATTTCTATTAATCACGTTTAATTTGCTATTTGAGTGTGGAGTCTTCCATACATTTTTATAAACTATAACTATTTCAACTTTAGCAGTAATCAAATTCAAAATTTAAGTAATAGGAGAGAGAACATTGAGTTCAGAGACCTTGGCTACAAACCTTGCTCTAGCACAGACCAGATGGAAGACACTGTCACCTTGTTGTATTCCCTGGGCATCAACTTTTCCTTAGTAGAAGATATCAAACTAAATGATTGATCCATTCTTATTACTAATTTATCTGTACTCTTAACTGTCTTCACTGGAAAGAGTTACATGACAAAGTGAAAAGAGATATAATTTAAGAAGTAAAATAACATGATTATATGTATCTATTGTACTAAAACCTTGGGATAATGGCCTGTTCGCTTCAAATATTATATATAATATTCATAATGTATCTTAACTACCATATGGAATTGAGTCATTTGTACCTGAGATATGTGTGTGTTTTTAATATTATATTCAGATGCATAAAGATCTAGTTTTTGATGAGCTGCCAACTAAGATTTCCAGTGACAATTTCCACAGATAAAATAGAGCATGTATATCAGGACTACCTTCACATCTCAACCACCTTGTCCAGTAGGCTGGAGGTCATTTGTCAGAGCCACAAGGAACGTAACACAGCAAGGGGACAGGGATTTCTTGTAATGCTTAATAAATTAAGTCATTATCCATTCATGCTGTTGGATATATCATTTGGGAATAGTCATGAACTCTCTTTCAGTTCAGTCAGTTTCTTTTGACTTTGACATGAACTTGTAGACAGGACTATAAAGACATTCCTTGCAGGCAACAAACAGGTTGGGTTTACCACTAGAATAGATGTGGACTGTCCTACCACCAGTTCATATAGAATAAGACACTATAATAGGCGTGCATATGACTAAATATAAGGCCATTATAGGTCAAGGGCATCTACCTCAGTTTCATTAGACAGTTTATGAACAATAATCAATATGTTATAAATGATTCTACAGAAAAATGCAAATTTCTACAACTTAAATAATTTAAATTTTAACATTGATTTTTGTTATTAAAATAGGAATAAGTTAAATATAGCTAGTACTGACTTAAATAATTAAATTGCTATATTAAATGAGATACCACTTCACACTTCTTAGAATGGCTATTATCAACAAGAAAAGAAATAACAAGTGTTGGAGAGGTTGTAGAGAAATGGGAACCTTTTTTGGCTGTTGGTGGAATTGTAGACTGATACAGCCATTATGGAAAACAGTCTGGCAAAATCCTCAAAAAATTAAGAATAGAGCTAGCAATCCCTTCATATGACCTAGCAATCCCTTTTCTGGATATATACTTCCAAAACTTGAAAACATTTGCAAAGATATATGCACCCCTATGTTAATTTCAGCATTATTCATAGTGGTCAACACATGGAGACAACCAAAGTGTCCTGCCATAGAAGATTCGATAAAGAAGATGTGATACAGCCCAGGCTGGTTTTGGTCAGTGATTAGAGCATCCGCCTGTGGACAAAAGGGTCTCAGGTTCAATTCCTGGTCAAGGGCATCTATAATACCTCAGTTTCAGGTTCCCCAGCCCTGAGAGAGGTATATGCAGGAGATAACCAATCAATGTGGCTCTCTCTTTCCCCTACCTCCCTTCCATCTTTCTCTTTTCTGTCTACTTCCACTTGCTCTACAAATAATGGGAAAAAATATCCTCAGGTGAGGTTTTAAAAAAGAAGAAGAAAAAAAATATGTGGTACATATATAGAATGAAATACTAATCAGCCATAAGAAAAGACAAAATACTTCCATGTGTGAAAACATGGATGGACCTTCAGAATATTATGCTAAGTGAAATAAGTCAGGCAGAAAAAGCTAAGTACTGTAGGATTTCACTCATATGTAGGATATAAAATTGAAATTGTGTGCACAAACAGCAGTGTGGTGGTTGCCAGAAGGAAGGGGGTAAAGAGGGACTAATACATGGTGATGGAAGGTTATTTGGCCTTGAGTAGTGGGCACACAGTGCAATATACAAAACTTGTAACAAAGAAATCTACACCTGAGATCTATATAATCCTATTAACTAATGTCACCTCAATACATTTAATTTAAAAATTATTTTCAGATATCTTAGTGTTTTGCAGGTTCAAATTCAATTGACATTCTAAGCCAGTATGAATTACACATATGTGGGATGTGGGGTTCATTTCTTTCTCTGTATGGGTTGAAGGCATGTACACATGAAAATTACATGCCAGTGTTTGTTCAATGTCAGAGACAGCCCTGGCTCTGAGAAAAGAGAGATTAGAAAGCACCAAATCAAAAGGTATTTTCTAACCCTGATTATGTAATCCAAACAATATTGAGTAAGAGCGATAAATAGCCTAGAACTACTGCTGAGAGAACACCAGTGAGTTGTAACAAAGCACTTAGCCACTGCAATAAATTAGGCAGCAGCTACAGAGCTTCCAATTGAAAGTGAAAATAAATAAAATATAACTAAAAATACAATAAAAATTACAAGGAAAGCATGTAACTTAATGAAGTGCAAATCATGGCTACCAAGAATATTTTAGGAGCTATCTTGTTGCTCCATGTATAATGTACAAATTCAAAACTCCCCTTGCTTACTGTGAGATTTTCAGGTAGTTTTTATATGTAATGTGCACTGAAACATGTAAAATTTAAAAAAGCACAATATGTTTCTACGTTTCTGCAATTTCACTATTTACAAGGTGTCCCAATTAATGTATCAGAGAAGTATTGGTCATATGACTTCCCATGACACTGCTAGAGTTTATGAAGTATCCCTTTGATCACTGAAAACTATCCACTTGGCAAAATTCAATTTCTGGTTTTCAGGAATAAACCACATTTTTCCTTGTGTTTTTACTTAATTAAATTTGCTATTGACATAATAGCCCTAACTGTGGACACCATATTATATTTTAAAGTTGAAAGATGGGCAATCTATATGTGTGTGTTGAATAACACCATGATGATGTACTTCTCTCTATATGCCCCTGCTAATGACTGTACGATCAATTTCAGCTTTAAGTTTGGAATAACCTCAAGAAGCAAGTTTATGAGAGGATTTTCAAATCATGACTGCAACTTGGAAAAATGAGTCCTAACATTTTCTGTACAAACAAATGAAATGCCAGCACAGACTCGCAATGTCAGAGCTTTTGAAAGGAATCCGGTTTGGCTCAACTGGAGTTAGCTGTGTGTGCTAAGACAATCTGACCTAGAAAAACTCTCTACAAATAATCAAGGAAGCTGAAAGGAAATTAAAATAATTTTTAGTGGTTGGCCTTTGCATACTAGACAAGTATGAGAAGGTAATGATTATGATCTGAACACAGATTGTGGAACAAACCATTGCTCATACAAAATGTTCCAAACAGTTTTAGATTCATTTAGTTACTTCTAACATAGAATCATAAGAGACAAGGTTTGAGAAATATATTGAAAATCAAAGCCCACTGCAGCAATATTTTAGATAAGGAGAAAATCAGGCTTGTTTCTAGTGGTACCCTTTAATTAGATGATAGATAGATTGATAGATAGATAGATAGATAGATAGATAGATAGATAGATAGATAATAGATAGATATGAATCTTTAAAATTTTTATATACCATAAAATTCACTTCTTTGGTATACAGTTGTACAAGTTTTGGCAAATGCAAAAATTGGATAATCATGAGCATATTCAAGATTAGAACAGTTCCAATTCTCTCCCTAAATCTTCTTGAAGATTGATCTGTTTTCTATTTCTATAGCTTTGCCGCAGAAGCAACATTTTTTAATAGCACAAAAAAAAAATGCAGCTATATTTTTCAAGGTGTTTGAAGGAGCAGGGATTATAAACTCCTCCTCATACATTATAAGGCAGTTTCCTAAATGTGCACAAGCAATACTTAATGCCTGCTCCATATATTTGGTCCTGGAAGAATAACTCCTTCTCCCAGCCATCATTCCAGGCCCAGTGTTGGAGAAGAGCAATAGTTCTATTGGCAGGGTAATTTGCTACACCTTCCAATTGATTCTCTAAATATTTACTCAACATTTATGGAGGCAAAGCCTAGTGCCTGATGGAGAGTGAAGGCAGAAAAGGAAGATATGAAGACATCACCCTTCCTTCTTGCCTAATGCAATAGCCAAACAAATAAACAAGTAACCAGCAGTTCCCTAGCACACACTCATTGTTGTGAGTACAATGGAGAGGATCTTACTCTCTCCCCAAGACAGCTCAAGAATTCCTTTTAATACATCCAGTTGTCTCTTTAGGAAGAATTCTTATAAATAGAATTCTCTTCTTTGCTTTATGCTTCCAGAGTGTTTTATTGCTTAGTGTTCCAAGCTATTGCCATTATGATCTTCTGTTCTTTCTCTACAATGTGGCATCTCACCTAAGGAGCTCAATGGCCATCATGGTCCCCCTGACACATTAGGAGTTACCCTTCTCCCTAACTTCCCCAGGACACTGGGAGCTGGCCAGTTGTGTAGGACAAAAGAGTCCCCATTGCTGGTACTCATGAGGAGAGGGCTGGAAAAATTGCTGTTGTGTTCCTTAGCACCAGCATTCAAATGTGATTTTTATATAGAAATGGAGGGTAGCCTGGCTACTATGATTTAGTTGGTTGAGTGTGGCCCTGTGCACTGAGAGGTCACAGTTAAGATTCCCAGTCAGGGCACTTGCCTGGGTTGTGGGCTCAATCTCCAGTAGGGGCATGTGGGAGGCAGCCAATCAGTTTTTCTTTCTTATCAATGATTCTCTCTCTCTCTCCCTCCCCATTCCTCTCTCTAAAAATCAATAGAAACGGAGTTAAAATCATGGTTAGATTTCAATACTCTAATAGTATAACATATTCAGGTGTTTTTCATTTTTTCCTTCTTTCATTTGTCTAGTATTTACTGAGCACCATCTATGTTTGAGGCACTGAGCTCATCATTGGATACATTCTTTTCCCTGAGAGAGCTCAAATTGAGTGAGATTAAGTCGGTTTCTAGAAGGGATCTAAGATCATGCTTTGTTAAATCATTTCTTATGAAAAGCGGGTGATTCATTTGAGCTCCAAATGGTAGATTTACGAATAAGCTTTGGTAAATCCCAAAACCATTTATCAATTCGGAGTTGATTGCATATTAGAAATGAGCAACTAGTCCTCTATTAATCATTAATATGTCTCATTCCTGTTAAATTGAAGTACCATTGATTTAATTGGACTACGGAAGGAAAAAGCTGAATGCTATCATCGTGTTTTGGCTTTAAGAAATTATTTTCCCTCTCTGCGGTTATGTTCCCCATACAAATTAACAAAAAGAAATAAAGCCCGACTATCAAACTCATCTTATTTGCTTCTTCTTTCCCCACAAATTATAAATGGAATCTTGTCATCAACATGGTGTGACTGGTCGTATTTTAATATTCATTGTCTAGTGACTGGCATGTGATAAATCTCTCATTAAAATATTCATGAATAATCAGGTTAAATGTCACATCTCCAAAGAAGGATCATCTGATCAGAGGTAACATCAGTTAATTTCTTTATTTGTTTGGAGAGCACTATTAGAGTGAAAGCAATCAGTATGAAAAACCTTTCCATCGGTGTGTGAATGACATATAAATTATGTGTTGCCTGCAGTTGGAACAGCAGGGAGAAAAAAAATCCAAAAGTATTATTCCCTCTATTTTAAGGAAAAAATGCATGGGATCAGTTTTCATTGATTCTCTAATATTCTTTTCCATCAATATGCTACTCCTGTATTACTAATTGTCCTAATTCTCCCAAATAAAGAGTAAGAACAGGAACTCTAATTTTGTGGATGGTTTCAGAATAAAACACTCTGGACAATCAAATATTTTGGTTACAAGAGAATTGCAAGGTCATAAGCTTGTAGTGAGCAGCCAATTTCATTGAAAGTCTTTGTGCTTAACTTGGAAAAACCGGAAGTAGAAAGGATATGGTTCGATGAAATAAAGTTAGACTCCGTATTGTGAAGAGAGGCATCTTACCCTCTTCCAAGGAGAGCTAAAAATGTCACAGAATTGGCTCACTAGGCACTCTCAGTCCAGGGCCAATTACACTGCAGCCATCCTGCCAGAAAGCAAGGGGAGGAGAGGGGACTCAAATATTACACCTCCTAACTCCCAACACATTATACATGACTTTCTAATACAGCACTCTCATATCTATTTTATAACCCAAATTTCATATTCATGATTCCCCAAAGGTTACTGATAACAAATGTGCATGCTGGGCAGATAATCACAGCATGTGTATATGCAATTTATTATGAAATTATAAGACAGCCTATCACCTAGGTTGTGATTAACTTTATACTAACATCAAAGCCATATGGTAGCCTACCCATTTATGGAACAAAGATACCTCCTTAATGTCATTTATTGTAAGTTAATTTATGATTTGGCAGAAATTCTATGAAAAAAAGACTACCTCTTCTCAGATGTAGAATTTTTAGCCAATGTAAATGCCTTAACCTTGTTAATTCTCACTCTGCATTCCATCCAATACACAATGGCTCTAGACCAAATGCTATCTGCGCAGCCTCAAAACTTATCATTATAATTAAAGTTGTAGAAGTATTTAGGGAAACTAGAGTTTGGAAATGTGTCTAGTCTTAAAAATATAATATTCTAGGATATACGCACATAAATGTTCTCAGGGTTGGATGTCCCCCACTGGAAAGAAAGTCTTTCATATTGTAAAACCAGAGACAGTTTATTAAAAAGCGGACAAAGAAAGATAAGACAGCTATATTTTAGAATACCTACTTTTATTTTCCTTCATGATACTGATTGGGAGAGAACTTTCATTCTGTCAATTCCATTCCTTTCTTTTTCCTTTTAAATGTATTTTATTGATTTTTTTACAGAGAAGAAGAGAGAGGGATAGAGAGTTAGAAACATTGATGAGAGAGAGTCATCTATCAGCTGCCTCCTGTACACCCCCTACTGGGGATGCGCCCGTAACCAAGGCACATGCCCTTGACCGGAATTGAACCTGGGACCTTTCAGTCTGCAGGTGGATGCTCTATCCATTGAGCCAAACCAGTTTCAGCCATTCCTTTCTTTAAATAACTTTTAATTTTTGCTAATGGCATTTTGTATTACACAGCAATTTATGTGACCATATAATTTATAAATCAGCTCCTAGAAGTTAATAATTACTGTAAATATAAGCTTTTGACTATACAATCACAGTCTATGGAATTCTACTATGGCTTTCTATGTCATACAGTAGAATTTTATATTCTTCAAGACAACATAACTGTTAGTAATTGCATATTATTTAATTACATTTTAAAATAATATAACCTATCTAAATATAGGCCAAACTTTACTGAAAATCTTTGAAAATTTAAGATAAGGTTGTTATAAGTCTCCATTTCCATTCATAAAGAATAGCTCTCACATAGAGTGGCCAAAAGACCATTCTGCAGGGTTTGGCAGTGCCCTCGTTTGGGTTACTTCAATTTGGTCTGAGTGGGACCACTGTTTTTGCTTTCTGGATCTTTATAACTAGGTTTCTATTTGCTCATGTACTTGCTTTAAGTAAAGTCTCTAAATATTGACCCACAAATTTGACAAGAAAGTTTTACTTCTTCCAATGTGCTCTAATATTTTGAAGGGACAATCTTGTATGCTGGCTCTTGATTCTCCAATGCTATATTCTCAATCTGTTTTAGATGTCTTATAACAAAACATTTGCTTAGAAACAGAATGCAATGTAATTATGCTTCAATACATAACTGGGAATTTTTAGAAAAGTAAAAATTCACTATTATTAATATTATTCCTGGTTACTATCTATTGCTTTTGGACATGGCAGATCATTTGTTTTGTGCTTTGTGTGTGCACCTTTATGCATGCTACTGCTTCAATTAGATAGAGTATCAGGAGTTTGAAGTTCTGAAATTGGAATTTGAACAAAAAAAGCAATGTATACCTCTCAGAAACAATAAGAAAAGATTCATCCTTTTTCTATGGAGTGTAAATAACCTCTCATCATTTAATATGTAGCTCATGAGATATATATTGGAAGCGTGGCCTTGTAGCTAATAAGATAATGTTTTTTTGCAGTTTCAAGTTGTCAATAGCATCCCAACCTTATGGGTACACTAAATATAAATTATTCCTTTGTATGCAAATTCATAAATAGTAGCTGATAGCTCATGACAGAATTATTTATGGGGATTACCAAAACCACATTTTTTCTGAAAAAATTTTTAAAAAAGAAAAGATATATTCAAAACTAACCTTTTGCTGGCATGTTGACAACCAAACAATTGTTTGAAATAGGTCTTTAAAACTCTTGCCTTTTGATTGCATTTTTGGGCTTTTTAAATACCTTCATTTATTTGAAAGAAAACAGTTCTTAACTTGTTAAATGAAACTTGTTTTAACATATAGAATTTGCCAACTATCTAACCAATAATAGGCTATGAATTATGCTAAGCTAAATAAGCCAGGCAAATATCACATGATCTCACTGATATGTGGAATCTAATGAACAAAGTAAACTGACAAACAACATAGAGCCAGAGACATGGAAGCAAGCAACAGACTGAGGAAACTTAGAGGGAAGGGGGAGAGGGGGCAAGAAGAGATTAACCAAAGAATGTATATGCAAATATGCATAACCCATGGACACCAACAATATTGCATTTCAGGCCCAGGAAGGGGCAAAAGTGGAGAAGCAAAGTCAATGAGAAAAAAAGAATAGCAGCATCTGTAAAACCTTCAATAATAAAAATAAATTTTGTTTATGGTTTCATTTGCTGTGCAGAATCTTTTTATTTTGATGTAGTCCCATTTGTTTATTTTATCCTTAGTTTCCGTTGCCTTATGAGATGTACTGGCAAACATATTGCTAAGAGACATATCTGAGATTATTGCTTCCTATAATTTTTTATAAGGCTTTTATGGTTTCAGGACTTACCATAAAATGCCAAATTTAAGTATTTTATCCATTTTAAGTTTATTCTTGTGTATGGTGTAAGTTGGATGGTGTAGTTTAATTTTTTTTTTTTTTTTGGCATGAAGAGATAACAACACTGTGATACAATTACACCATGGAATATTAGGCAGTAGTTAAAAAGGAAGGATATCTTACCCTATGAGGCAGCATGGAAGGATCTGGCCAGAATTATAGTAAGCTAAATAAGCCAATCAGACTGAGATAAGTATTATATGATCCCACACATTTGTGGAATCTAATGAACCAAATAGATTCAGAGCTATAGAAGCATGGAACAGACTGACAAATCTCAGAGGAAGCAAGGATGGGAAGAGTGGTTGAGGAGAGATTAACCAGGGACCTTACATGCATATGGACACAGACAATAGTTTGGTGAAGGCCTAGGATGGGCACAGGCAAGGTGGAGGGGATCAATAAGACAAAAGGGGGAAAGACATCTGTAATACTTTCAACATTAAAGATAAATTTTAAAAAAATAAAGCTCCAGCCAGTTTTGCTCAGTGGATAGAGCATCAGCCCATGGACTGAAGGTTCCCAGGATTGATTTTGGTCAAGGGCATGTGTCTCTCTCACATCAATGTTTCTCTCTGTGTGTCTTACCCCCTCCCTTCCACTTTAAAAACCAATGGGAAAATGTCCTAGGGAGAGGATTCCCCCCCCAAAAAAAATTAATAAAAAAAATAAATAAAATAAAATAAAATAAAATAAAATAAAACAAAACAAAATAAAATAAAACAAAACAAAATAAAATAAATAAAATAAAATAAAATAAAATTATTAACTCAAAAATATATTGTGTTCCAAATAATAAGCCAGTGTTTTGTGTTTAAAACATTCTATGGTAACTTGGGCATTGTTTTTCAAGTTCCCATTTTTGCGGGGGGAGGTGGAGGAAAATGCTTTTCTAAGTCACTTGTTTCTGGTTCCATAACTTGACATCCTTATTTATGTTTTTTCAAAGTATTCTTTTCTAACAACCTATGTTCTCTCTGCATCTCTTTCCCTAAAGAAATTGTTTCAGCTTCTTTCTAGTATCATTTTTTTTCTCCCAGAAAAAAAAGTCTTCTTCCCCATCTGATTAAAACACTGATTCCTGAGACTTTCTTCTTTTCCCATATGTAATAATCTTCTGAGAAATGAATTTCAAATCCCATACTTTCTATGATATTCAAAACAGACTCATAATTAATATAAATCAAAACATGTTTTCATTATGTTCTCATATAAATATATTTGGAAACCTGTTAGTATGACTCAAGTTTTTGCATAAGTATTTAATCTTGATCTTTACAATCTTAATCATTTTAAGCAGAAAAAATGTATGTATGTATGTCTTTGGGGAGAGATTAACCACAAGTTCTAAGATACATTGTATTGAACTAATCTGTGTGTTATTAAATAGTGACACAGACACCTTCATTATTTCGCAGGATTAAAAACAAGAGGTGGTTGGAGATGTATTCCATGTTCATAGGTTGAAAGACTCAATGTTGTTAAATGTCAGTTCTTCCCACATTGACCTCTATATTCAACAGCAAGTTCCTTTGTAGATATGGACACATGTTTCTAAATTTTATATGAAAAGGAAAAGACACAGAACAGCCAACATAATACTGAAGAAAAGAAGAAAGTTGGAGGATTCACACTACTAGGCTTCAAGACACAGTGTAAAGCTACAGTAATCAAGACTGTCAGGTGCTGTTAAGATTGGCAGAGCAATAGATGCATAAATCAATGGAACAAAATCCAAAGCCCAGAAATAAAGCCACACAAATACAATCGATTGATCTTTGACAAAAGCAATGCAATGGAGAAAGGATAATCATTCTTCTTCATTGATAAGGAGAGAAAAAATAGTGTTGGATGCTCAGATGCTAAGCAATTAAAATAACAAACACAAATTATATATTTTACATAAAAATTAACTTGAAATAGACCATGAACTAAATGTTCAATGAAAATCTGTAAGTCATCTAGAAGAAGAAAAAATATGATAAAACCTGTGTTCTTGGATATGGAGATGAGTTTTTACATATAACACCAAAAACATTATCTACGAAAAAAATACGTTAGACTTTATTAGATTTAAAAATTGTGCCTGTCAAAGGACACGGTTAAGAAATTTAAAAGACAAAGAACAGGCAAGGACAAAATATTTCAAGACATATAAAGTGCTTGTGTCCAAGATAAGCAAAGAACACATAAAACTCAGGAATAAAATAATAAGCAACCCAATTAGTAAATATCTGAACAGACACTTCATCAAAGAAAACATACAGATGTTGATTGAATACATATGGAAAAAACGTTCCTCATCTTCATGAAGTTAATGCACATTAAAACAACTACAAGCATGGCCAGTAACAGCTCAGTGGTTGAGCATCAATCTGTGAACCAGGAGATCATGATTCAATTCCAGGTCTAGGCACAGGCCCAGATTGTGCGCTCAATCCCCAGAAGGGGGCGAGCAAGAGGCAGCCCATCAATGATTATCTCTTATCGTTGATGTTTCTACTTCTTTTTCTTTCTCCCTTCCTCTTTGAAATCAATAAATATATATTTTAAAAACAACTACGAGATGTCAATACATACCTATTATTGTAGAATAGCTGTCACCCAAAGAAGTGGGAATACTAATTCCTAGTGAGAATCCAGAGCAATAGTAACTCTCATTCATTTCTGGTGGGAATGCAAAATAGCAGAGCCACTGTGCAAGACAGTTTGGTAGTTTCTTATAAATCTTCCCATGCAGAGTAATTCCCAATACTTGGTTGATACTGTTCCTTCAAAATGGTAGGACATAATTCCCCCTCCTTTAAATGTGGGCTGTATATAGTAACTTCCTTCCAAAGGACATAGTTTGGAAAGGGTCCACTTTATAGTGAAAAATCCTAGCAAACTCAACCTCAGCTAGGTAATCTAGATGAACATCAACAGTAAAAAGTTATATCTGTCAAGATCATCATAAGAAGGTAAATCTAAGAAACTGTCACAGTCAAAAGAATCCTAAGGTGACATAATGACTAAACCTAAGGTGACATAATGACTAAACCTAAGGTGACATAAACTGGATGGGATCCTAGAACAGAAAATGAATTGGGGTTAGGGGAAGGTGGAATTAACCAAAGAATTTATGTACATGTATGCATAACCCATGGGCACAGAAAATGTGCAGCAAAGGCAAGGGGGGCATCCAGGGTGGAGAGGGTTAATGGGAGAAAAGTGAGAGTATCTATAATACTTTCAATAACAAAAAGCAATTTTTTCAAAAACCTAAGGAAATTTGAATAAATATTAGATATAATAATGACGTACATATTGCTTTATTAATTGTGTTAAATATTAACACTAAGGTAAGACATTAATAATAGAGGAAACTTTTCATTGGTTATGTGGGAAAAGGGAACATTATACTATCTGCATAACTTTTCTGTAAATCTGAATCTCTTCTAAAATAAAATAAAAATAAGCTTCTTTTTGAAAAGATGCTATGAAACCTCACATTGGCATATAACAAAATGGGGAGAAGAGGAGAGATTCTTTACCACTGTGCATTCTTCAGTTTCACTCTAGCTTGGCATTTGGCACTGAAAAAAAATCTAGTCAAAGTCAATTTTAATAGGAGAAACTTATTGGGGTGATATTTATGTAAGTTATACAGATGTCTAATCACTACATTGTACAACTGAAACTATAATAATATAATATAATATAATATAATATAATATAATATAATATAATATAATATAATATTGCATGTCAACTATGATGGAAAATACAACTAATATGGATGGATATTTGTTCAAATTCAATGTGGCTGAAAGAGGAAAACTGTAAAAGTAAAAATGAATAAGAGATGACACAGTTAATGGAGAAGATAAAATATTCCAAATTTTAAAATTCCAGAATAACATAGGAAGTCACTGCAAACCAAAACTACACTGAGATATCACCTAACACCTGTTAGAATGATTATCATTTTTTAAAAATCAACAAACAGGTTTTGGTGAGGATATAGAGAAAAAGGGAACCCTAGAACACTGCTACTGGGGTTGCAAATTGGTGCAGCCACTATGGAAAACAGCATGGTCTCTCAAAATATTAAGAAGAGAACTATACTATGACCCAGCAATTCCATTTCTGGGTATTCCTCTGAAAAAGTTCGAAATAATTTAAATATGTATATATATATATATATATATATACTCTATGTTCACTGCAGTTTATTTACAGTAATCAAAATATGGAATCAATGGAAGAATCTACTTATAGACAAACAGATAAAGATATATACATACTTTAGAATATTACTCAGTTACTCAGTCATAAATAAAAAGGATGAAATATTACCATTGGCAACAACATGGATAGACCTAGAGGGTACTAGTATTAAATGTCAGACTAAGAAAGACAAATATCATATGACTTCACATATATGTGGAATCTAAAAAAATAAAAGAACAAACAAAATAGAAACAGTCTCATAGATACAGAGAACAAATTGATGGGAGAGAAATTGGGGGAACAGGTATAAAGGGTAAAAGGCATTAAGTACAAATGGCCAGTTTTAAAAATAGCTATTGAGATGTAAAGCATGGCAAAGGGAAAACAGTCAACAACTCTATATAATAAAAGGCTAATGTGTAAATAGCCTGAACTTCAGAACAACCGAACAACCAATTGCTAGGATGTGCACTAACCAACAGGGGGGTCATGCAGAGCAGGTGAGTGGGGACGCAAGATCAAGGGAGGGCCCTGGCCACTGTCATCAGGGTGAGCCTCTGGTGGTTACTGAAAATTCTTTGCTCCCAAATGCTGCGGCCCCGCCTGGCACTCACATCTGCTGCCAAAGCCCCACTCACACTGGCTACAAGCACTGAAGCCACCACTTGCACCCACTGCTGAGGTCTGGTAACAGCCCTGATCACTCAGCCTTAACAGCAAGTGCAAGTGGTGGCTGTCAGCTCCAATCACACCTGAGGGCTTCTCCACCTCATCCTGTTCCTGAGGGGCAAATAGGGCAGCAGCTGCCTCTCCCACCTGCTGCCAGTGATGGCCTCGCTCACACCCAGTACCAGTCCAGATCTCTCGGGGCCATCATCAGGTGTGTGGTGACTTGCAGGCCTCAATCACCTCTGAGGACTTCTCCACTTACCCCTGCTCCTGAGGAGTAATCAGGGGAGCAGACACAGCTTGTACTCACTGATGGCCCCAGCCTTGTCCATAACCGCTGCTGGCGCCAGCCCCAACTGCTCCACACCATCAGCAGGTGCAAGCGGGGCCTGTGCCATCAGCTCGTGAGAGGAATGGCAGAGGGAGCAGGGCACAAGTGGGAGGGGCTAGGTGGGGTACAGAGGATGGACCAAGACCTGCCCCTGTGACATCCACAGCCTTGCAGTCCACAGTTCCTTTCAAGGTACATGAATTTGTGTGCACTGGGCGCCTAGTCTTACCTAATAGACAAACATGTAAATTGACTGTACCTCAACTACACCCATAGCCAATCAAAGTGAGTATGCAAATTAACCCAACAAAGATGGAGGTTAATTTGCATATGTAGGCAAGGAGTGGCCAGGAGGGGCAGGGTGCCTATTATGAGGGGCAGGAGGGCAGCGAAGAGAGCTACAGGAGCATTGCTTTGGATAGAAACAATGACTTACCATAGGGGTGTCGAACTCAATCAGAGAAGGGGCCAAAATCTAAAATCCAGCCTAAATCGCGGGCCGAATGGTTTACTGAACAGTCATAAACTGTCATTGTGATGGAAACGCAGCAGAGTGCAGTGATGACAGCGCGGTGCGGGCCACACTGCAAGGCCTGGTGGGACGGATTTGGCCCACGGGCCTTGTGTTTGACACATGTGACTTACCAGCTCCCGGGCAGCTTGGAGTGAAGCCAGAGGAAGGAAGGCATATTCTTGCATGAATATCCTACAACAGGCCTCTAGTATTATAATAACCATGTAGTATTAGACTGGGTATTAGATGTCAGATGGGTATTAGACTTATTAGAGTGATCACTTTGTAAGGTATATAAATTTTTAATTTTAATAACTTTACTTGTATTTTCCTGTTTGTTTGTCATAGCCTTATGCTCTATGATTTCAATTATTTTGAATGTACATTTTAACAAAAAAGGGGAGATTCAAGTCCAAAATTTATTCTTAAAAACAAAAGCTAGCATTTTGCTCATCTTAATTAAAATGAGTATGCCTATACTTACAATATCAGAGTTAATTTGTTGCCTTAGAATTGAACTATATGGGTTAATTATGCATTGGATTTTGGAAAATATATCTATTCACACTCATGGGAAGAACTTTCCTGAAAAACATTGTGATGTCCATTCCTTATACATCATCATAGTGTAGTAGAGATAAATAATTTGAAAGCATTTTTCTGAAATAAAATATATTGGGATGCATGGCTAATTTAATTAACCTTTTGAAGTAAATTCCTAAAATGTGTTCACAAACTCTGCTCATTATTTTGAGGGAAGTGGCATGGTTATCAAAACAAAAATTAATATATAAAAATCATAAGGGTTAAAGGCATGAAACCTCACCATATCAATCTCTTTCAGGACTCTCTCCACAAGCACCTATGAAACAGGTAATTTTTCTTTTGAGTGACAGCCCATAAAACAATGGAACTTTCAGTGAGACCAGGTCTGCTCTATGCTGAGCAGTGAATCTGAAGGTTCAAGGACTGATGAACATCCAATTCAATAAATTACTTCTTTAAATAGTTTATTTTCACTTGCTTCCTGTCCTTTTCTTTTTTTAAATTAATCCTGAAGATAATACAGTATAAGGAAAGCAAACCACATAAAAACCCACAACAGCCCTCATCGGGTGGCTCAAGTGATTGGAGCACTGTCCCATACACCAAGAGGTTGTATAGGTCAGATTCCCTGTCAGGACACATATCTAGGTTACAAGTTCCATCCCTGGTGAGAGTGTGAATGGAAGCCAACCAATCAGTGTTTCTCACTCACACATTGATGTTTCTCTCTCTAAGAAATCAGCAAATACATCTGTGT
Organism: Pipistrellus kuhlii; assembly: GCF_014108245.1. NCBI lineage: Eukaryota > Metazoa > Chordata > Mammalia > Chiroptera > Vespertilionidae > Pipistrellus > Pipistrellus kuhlii. The sequence goes on along the minus strand of NW_023425405.1, from coordinate 23,645,573 downwards.
GCCAGGATTAAAAAACCCACAATAGACATCAACTAAATATTAATATAAATGAGATATACTGATATTATAAAACAAGGTGGTACTAAACTCACATTAATAATATATTATTTCTTTAAAAGATTCATTTTATTTGTTGCTTTTGTATTTTCTATTTTGTTAAATGATTTGCATTTTGAGGAACATGAAAATTTTATTTTCCATGCTTGACAAGCCGCCTACAAGAAAAATAACTTTGGTTTTACTTTAGTCACTAGAATTGTTTAAATGACACAGTCCTTGAAATTTTATATGTATTTTTGCCCAACTCTACATCATAGTTTTAGTTGGTTATTAATATTTGACAATAAATCAATTTTTATTTGCCAAAGAGCCTAATAAACCATCCTTTATAAGTGAAAAACTTCACGGGTAGATAAACCGTTATTCCAAGTTTATGTGTAACTTTGGTATTTATTTAAGGGACAAGTTTGTTTCATAAAAATGGCTATTCAAAATCACTACAAAGGTAATGAGTCATAGAATTATGAGGCAGAGAATTTCAGACAAAAGTAAGATCTTCAAGGTACTATAATTCTTAAAATATTTTAGAATAAAAGCCTCTCTTGGGAATCTGATTAAAAAGGATCTTATCTCCTCCAGAAAACTGCCCAGGCCCACAGATTGTATTCAGCTCTCATACAGATGAAGCACACATTTAAATACTATGAAGGTTCCAGATTGTAGAATTTGGGGCTGTTATTCAAGCTTCTCATTTTATAGACAAAGAGATATCTGTCCTCCCAAGTTTAATGATTTTTCAAGGTTAGAGAGATAGTGACACGTGGGACAATCTACTGAGGGTCAACTAGAAAGGATGTACAATAACTAAGTCCATTATACAACTTGAGATTTTATTCATACAATAAAGTACTTTATCATTGCCTCATTTATTACAAGTGATAATGGGGTAGAACCTGACTTCTTGGTGAAGGTGAGCAGACACTCATACAGAGCAAGTGCTCTGTGAATGTCTCCTGAGTTTAAGTGAATGGACCTGTTGGGTCCTTTGAAAATTGGGTAAGGATTGTTGGAAAACTGAACAGTATACCAAGAGATGCTAGATTTCCAGAGAAATTAGGTGTTTTAAGGTTAAATCATATTACAAAGTATTAAATACTAGTAAGTATGAAGATGTTAGATGATAGCTAAGAAATAGCTTTCTTCTATCAGCTTAATTCTTCTTCTTTAATATACAGAATCATAGAATTGGTAAGACTATAGAGTAATATAATCCAAATTCATGTCACACATTTCAGAAATACCATACCATCTGAACAACGTCAGCAATGCAGAGGTTAAGTGATTGGTTAGAAGGTCCATCCTTATGTTATAACAAGCATCACCCCATACTGCAAACTTAACTTAGTACTTTTTAAATTCTTCTACTTGGACCAATACACAAAAATTATCCAATAATTTTCATTCATTTTCGCTCGCGCGCGCGCTCTCTCTCTCTCTCTCTCTCTCTCTCTCTCTCTCTCTCTCTCTCTCTCTCTCTCTCATCATTTAAAGAGAGCTGTGGTTCTACTCTGTTGCTCCATGTCCAAGTTTATAGTAAGTCAAAATGATTTTACCTCCTACAAACATACTCATCTCAATGAGTCTTTGCTTTCCTTAAAACTATTTTCCCTAGCTTTGATTCCCTCTTTCCTCTTATATCCTTTTCCCCTTTTCCCTTCATGTTTCTTTCTCACCCCTTACTCATATGAACTTTTTCCCTCTGCCTTATGGATCCTCCTTCATTCTTTCGCTACATTAAAAAAAAAATGGCAGGTGGCCCTTAATGATATTTTACAAGATTACCATTACCAATTCCTACGTCAAAAGTCCAACTTTCAGAGTTGACGTTATAAATTCAGTTCAACTCCTTCAGAAGATCTTGAACAAATATGGAAGTGCTTCTATTTGGGGGTGAGCACAGGTAGCATTGGCAAGCGAGAGGGAAATGAAGCAAAGGAGAGAAGAAGCTACCTATGGCTGTGGGCCCTGAAGACCTTTGTGACCCAATCCCACTGGACAGTTCTGGGAGACTGTTATCCCGGCCAAGGAACAAAGCAACTACCGTGTTTCCCTGAAAATAAGACATCCTCCGAAAATAAGACCTACTTACAGGTTTTCTTCTGGGTGAAATATAAGGCACCCCCCAGAAAATAAGGCCCCCCCTAGGCTAAACATGAGTGATTTGGTCCACTGATTCTGAAAGAAATGGAGTCACAAGAAATTCACCAGAAAATTCAGGAATTGGATTGTTATGATGATGTTCCAGAAGATGATGACATGATTGTCATTGAATAAATGAGTAAATTCTTGATACTGTAGGATTCACAGTTTGTCTGGTTTGTGTTGACAACTACCTTACTACCGTACCGTATACAGGTAATACATTTCGTTTATTTTCATATAACAATAAATGTGTACCATATTCTTCATGGAAAAATAAGACATCCCCTGAAAATAAGACCTAGTGCCTCTTTGGGAGCAAAAATTAATATAAGACACTGTCTTATTTTTGGGAAAACAAGGTAGGATATTTAGCCACTGATGCTGTCAGTCATTGATCAGGGCTGCACCTCACCCGTATGAACTCCTGGCCCTTCTGCTTGAACTTTGTTGAGCCCAACTCTTTGGCCAGAAAAAGCCTCTGGATAGAGTCTCAGGTGCATCCCCTTGGGATGTACAGGAATGGTGTGTGGTGCTGAGATATGAGTGAAACACCAAAAACATCTGCAACTGATGTCCTCACTATAACTTGGTGCATGTTTAACAAAGTAGAGTTTACCTTGCTTCCATATTTACTGTTTCACTGGGGAAATCTCCAGGCCCCACAGTCTGGCTGGGCCATGTATTCACGCTTGTGAATCTAGTGACTCACTAGAAGGTGCAAAGGCAGGCTCTGTGCCTCTTTTTAGGGGGATAATTCCTCAAACTCGGAAAGGAAATTTATAGTCTTAACATGGTCTGAAAGCAATGTGTATCATTGATTTAGTTTTATTCAGTTTAAATTCAGTTACTAAAGGTGGAATCCTGTGCAATTTAATTTCTTTACAATCTCTGTGTCCCTATCTTATAGAAGATTTTAATACCACACCTTTTTTGTTGTTTTTCCTAGCACTAATGGAGACCAAGTAAGGAAGGCAGCATGCACAATGCTGTTACTTATAAGATGTTCCACTGTTGTTGGTGACTTACATTAGCCCACACACAACCTCCATGTCAAATTGCCAAAATTAAAATCTTACAGCATATGGAATTAAAATGTTAATATTTCCCTGTAACTTTTCTTATAAAAAGGTCTAATGTTGTTTTCTTTTATTATATATATTTTGTAAAATATACACACATATATAATCTGGCAGCCGGAGCCAAGTTCCAAGGGCCTGAGGAGAGCAACTGATAGGAGCCTGGACTGCAAAGAAGGAAGAGGAAAGCAGCCACAGGGAGTTCTTCAAATCCCCCCGCACAGACAATCCTAGCCCCTGCACCCCAAAGGAGACAGGAAGAACACCCAGTCTTTGGGGTAGCTGCAGCCTGCACCTCTGACTCCCAATCTCCTCCCCACCTCCCCCGCACAGGGCCACCCATGACAATAACATGGCAGCGAGACCCGTCAGTGCCCCTAAGGCACCTGCCTCTTGCAGAGATAGCACAACTTGCACCTGGGTACCTCGGACACTGGCAGCTCACTCTGGCCTCCTGTGGAAGCTGCATGGCTCCTGTGGAAGCAATGCTGCTCCCTCCTGCCAGCTTCCCCTGAAGGCTCCTGGGGGTGTACTACAGCTTACACCTGCTCCTACAGAAGAGTGAGGCAGGCTACTGTGCACAGTGTCACACACTGGGCCACTAGTATAGGGGCCTGGTGCACAAAATTTGTGCACTGGGGAGAGGTCCCTCAAGCCCAGCCTGACCGCTCTCAAATAGTGGAAGCCCTTTAGGGATGTCTTATAGATGGCTTAGGCCCACTCCCCATTGGAAGCCGACATAAGCTGAAGTCTGGCCTCCCTTTGAGAGAGGCAACCAGGCTGATCAGGGGAAGGCACCAGTCCCATCTCCCCACTGCTGCTGCCACTGTCAGTCACTGCAGCCACCAACGTATTTTCATCAACTCCAGTTCCTTCACCATGAAAAAATGACAAACTTTCTTTAAGCATTTTCAAGATGTGCCTTTCATAGGATATGGCATTTCTTTATTTAATTTTCTTTTTATCCTCACCTGCGGATATGTTTCCATTGATTTGTTCCCCCTTCCCTCCAATCCCAGGCTCGGCCCCTGCCCAAGCCTAATCCTCTGCACCAGGCTTTAGGCTTGGGAAGGGAACCTCCCACCCCTCCAATCGCAGGCTCGGCCTTTTCCCAAACCCCTCTGCCCAATGGCCAGCTGGGAGTGACCTGGGTGCTGAGGAGTTTCCTAGAACCCAAGTATGTATGCAAATTAATACCATCTTTGTAGGGTTAATTTGCATATTCACTGATAGACTGTGGGCGTAGAGGAGGTACAGCCAATTTACATGTTTCTCTATTATTAGGTAAGATTCTGTGAAATATCTATATAGGCCACTAGCTTAGTGGGATGTGTAGAGGAGTGGACAGAAAATTAAAAAGAAAACATCCAGTTTTTTTTATTATTATTTATTTGTATGATAATGGCCACAGTTCACCATTTTCTGTATTGGTACCCCACTGAACATCAATTTTCCTAGGTCAGCCAAGTGTGGGGTATTTTATGACTTCAGATTGCTGTAGTGAATGGTGATTGAGCTAGTTCCTTTCTCCAGTATGACTATACATTATTACAGACCACACTGTGCTGTCTTTTTTTTTTTTTATATATAGACATGCAGAGAAACAGATTGCAAGCACAACATTCAACAAGTCTACCTTAACATTTTCCCTGCAGGTTTTTCAATCAGCCAGATGGTTATAATATTACAGGGTAAATCCCCAACAGACATGCTATCAACCTTTTCTCCATCACTACATGGCCTCTTCACACCTGAGTAACCAATCATGTCTCTTGTATTTGTTTTTTTCTTGGTGTCTCTGGCTTTGCTGGAACTTTTTAAGCCTTCCATGAAGGACATTTTTGGTCCCTAAATTCCTCAATCAACTCTATCTATGAACTTCTAGTATCAGTCAAATTCTTATTTCCCTAACATTTATATGCATTTCCTCAATTTAAGTTAAGAAGCACTTAAACACAGCTTGTGTAAGTAAAGTCTCATTGGCCAGTGAGACTTAGTAGTTGGGCATTGACCAGGAGGTCACAGTTTGATTCCTGGTCAAGGCACATGCCCTGGTTATGGACTCAATCTCCAGTAGGGGATGTGCAGGAGGCAGACAATCAATGATTCTCTCTCATCATTGATGTTTCCATCTCTCTCTGCCCCTCCCTTCCTCTCTGATAGCAATAAAAATACATTTTCAAAAAAATAAATAAAGTCTCTCCATGAACTACAGTTCATAATTTAATCAATTATTAATTAGTTTATCTTTTTTTTCATGATGACTATTTAAATATATCCTCAAGAGGAACTCTAAGTAATTAGCAGAACAAAGAAAAGTTAACAATAAAAATAGAAACAATATTAATATATTGCTTTAAAATGAAATGGAATTGACAGGATAACATTAAAAAAAAAAGTTGATCAATGTATTAAAGTATATCAAAGAGAGATTAGCAACTGAGATATAAGTGGTATTCCTTGATAATAGTAGGACAAAGGATCTACTTTTGGAATGATTTCCAAAAGCAAATAGCTATTGATGAAAGAAAAAAAAAAAAGAATTACTTCTTCCTTTACTACCCACAATTTTAGGGATATATCCACCTTCCATTTGTTTCCTAAAACATATAGTTTTGAGATCTAAAAATAATTCAATAGAAAAAATGTAAGAGGTAAAAGGAAAAGAGCTATAAAGGTCATCTAATCTATATTCTTTATTTTGGAATTGACCCTGCAAGGTCCCATACAGTAGCACACACCACTGTTATATTATCAAGCGCTTGAAATGGAGTTATTCCAACTGAGACAGGTTGCAAGTATAAAATATGTCATGAAACTGGAAGAATTACTTTTTAAAAGTCAAATATACCACTAATAATTTTTGTACTAACTATATTACATGTTCCAATGATAATATTTTGGATATTCTAGATTAAGCACAATGTTTTCATGAAAGTAATTTCATCTTTTAAAACTAATTTTTGAGCCTGGCAACTAGAAAATATATACTCACACATGTGACTTGGCTTGCATTTCTATTTGAATGTTGAATTTTACTGTCACCAAAAGCTATAATGAAAGCCTAGTAAACAGATTAAGTATTGATATATAGCGAAGACCTTCAAGTTTTGAAATAATTAAAGAAGGAAATTTGGGAACTCTTGGCCAAAATAAGAATATCAGAGTCTCCATGTGGCCACAATGATGGTGTTTGTTCCTGAAAAATCTTTCAGTGATGACGGAAGAAATTGCGAACGAATGAGTCACATTGGAAAAGTGGAGACTTTAGTACCTAGTGGAGGCAACCAGATAATATATCTGCAATGGTCTGACACTTCTCATAGAGTTGTTTGAGAAAAAAAAGTATTATATATAGAGAAAAATAGACTGAAGCCAATTAGCCTGCCTACAAGTCTCTTGATAAATTGTCATCTTACTAAGTTTCCTTGGTAGTGAGTGGAAAAGCAAAACAAAACAAAACAAAACACACACACACACACACACACACACACACACACACCAAAAAAACAAAAAAAACAAACCCCAAACCATGTATAGCTAATAGTTTCAATGCAGAAGGGAAAAAATATTTTGCAGCAAAATAAATAGACATACGCCCAGGCATATAAGTGGAAGAAAAAGTATTTCCAGATATCATTGATGAATCCTAATCTCATTAAGAAACATTGAACAGTATCATTTAATATTTATGGAAATAAACTGAAGAAGGCACATCACAAACATATCTATGAGTTTATATAACAATAAACTTGTCATTACGATTAGGAAAGGCTAACTTAAAATATAAATTCTTAAGCATTTGTCTCTTTGTGTAGGAGACTGAAGGATAGATGGAATGGGAATTATGTGATTAGTAAAATGAGTGATACAGCCCTGGTCAGTGTGGCTCAGTTGGTTGGAGCTGTCCTCTCATAGTCCAGAGGGTCATGACTTCAACCCCTGGTTGGGTTGCATATCGAGGCAACCAATAGATATTTCTCACATCAGTGTTTTTATCTCTCTCTTTCTCTCTCTCCCTCTCCCTGCCTCCCTCTTTAGAATCATACAAAAAAACAAACAAACAAAAAACAAAAAAACAAAAAAAAAACATACCTGACGGTGAGAATTTTTTAAATTGAGTGATATAAGTAGTTTCTATCTTACTCCATCTCAAAGGGTTGACAATCATCATGCTTTTTAGAAAATAAAAATAGCATTTTAAAATATGTTTTAAACCTCTTATCAACTCTCTGTCTCTTGCAGTCTGGCTCTTTTGTTCATTTCTATAAATAAATAAATAAATAAATAAATAAATAAATAAAGCCTCAAAATAAAGAACAGACTCCCCGCCCCACTCCCATAAACTCTAATAAGATTTTCTTAGACTGCTCCTTCTTTTTTTCTATGATCTTAAACTATTGGTAGTATCCCTTTTTAAAAAGTATATTTTTATTCAGTTTTTACAGAGAGGAAGAGAGAGATATAGAGAGTTAGAAACATCGATGAGAGAGAAACCTCAATCAGCTGCCTCCTGCACACCCCCTACTGGGGATGTGCCTGCAACCAAGGTACATGCCCTTGACCAGAATTGAACCTGGGACCTTTCAGTCCCCAGGCCGCTCTATCCACTGAGCTAAACCTGTTTCTGCAAGTATCCCGAGCTAAACCTGTTTCTGCAAGTATCCCTTTTTAAACATACATTTTGGAAATAAAAATATATGTTGAACACTTCCCTTTCCTTTTTTTTTTTTTTAAGATTTCTCAAAATGTCATTTATAATAGCTAAAGGAAGTACATATCTAAAATAACCTCTTCCCTTTCATTTCTTATTGTCTCTCTGACATGAAAATTAATTTTGCTGTTAATATTATGTGCACCAAGAGAGACAGTTGATGTGAGCATTTGAAGAGAGTATATCATTTTATAATACTAAGAATATAAATCACATCTTCAATAGTAATAACTACTTTTATTAATTGCCCTATCTACTAGGAGCTACTCAAGGCTCTTTTTAAAAATTCTAATTTAATCTTCACAACACTATCCATCCTATTATTTAACAGCAGGTTAAAGCCCTATCAACAAAATATTTGGGAGATTAGTAACAGCTTGGGACAGATTGAAAACAAGATATTTCAAAATGCAGCTGTTAGAAACTACTGTTTGGGGATGGAGGCTCAGGATGCACCCAGTGAATTCACTGATCACGGAGGTGGTCCAAATCTGACATTTGTGTGGGAAGCCACTCCTCTGTTGAACTCAAAACAAAGTGTGGGCTGTCTTCTGACACTAAAGTAGAAACCTCTTATTTACTTCAAGAAAGTGTTAAACATATATTTGTCCCCTTTCCTCATCTATGGATAAGAATAGTGTTTTTGCGTTATGAACATATAAGCAGGGAACAGGGGAGGTGGAACAAATCTTATTGAAAGATTTGAAAGGTGAATTTTTCCCCAAATCTACTTTCCATTTGGCCTGAGGACAGACTAAGTGTGCCCTGAGGCTCCAGGGAAGGACAGTTTGGGCATTTAGGTATGCTGAAGGCACAATACATATGAAAAACCCCACATTTGTGTAAAGCATGCTAAAGTATTCCCAGAGCTATAATTATGTATTTCCTTGCAGTTTCAACAGTTCTCACTGAATGGAGATATATAACACAAAAGATAAATTTGTACTATTACTTTAAATAGTCTTCTTTACTTCTCAGAAAAATCTTAAAACTGTAACATTAAAGGAGTCACAGCTCAATATCCATTAATCTCCTTCTCCCCCCCCTTCAGATATTTCTAATATTTGCTCTCAATTACGTTCACTTATGAAGGGTCAGCAAATTTTAAGAAATATGTAAGAAATATTTATCCTTTAAAGCATTTTTATAAATGATTGAATAAAATAAAATATCTCCCAACTAATAGCTTAGTGGTTGTTAACGTTCAAAGCAAAATACATAAACAGCTTTACTTATAGATTCACAATATCATTTTAATGCTCCTTAAAATCATTAAAAGTTTTATTGGTAATTATGCTTCCATTTTTTATGCTTTTTAAGCCTATTTTAAATTCCTGATTCAAATCCCACAGGTTGGTTATATCTCATTTTCATTAATATGCTTTCTTCTTAAACCTATACGAGACAGACTAAAATAAAGTGTAAACAGCATTGGAATACCCAGGGCTCAATGCAAGAACATAAGTACTCTGGGAATAGGCCATTTTCAGAACAAATTCTAATTCGAAAATAAGTTTAAGTGCTAATAGCCTGCCATTTCTAAATCTAGAAGAACTATTTGACTTAATATGTTCAGAGACCAGACTATATTTTGAAAACAACTATCTAGGGTCTATATTTGTACAAATATAAATCAAGATCATATTGGAAGAAGGTGCTAATTAAGAATAAAATGCAACCATGTCTCAAAAATTAGATTTAAAATATTGATAAATACAGAGGCAATAATAGGATGTTATTATACAATCAGTTAACTACTTTACTAATGCTGAACTTAATGATATTGTTTGCCCTTTACTCTTAAATGATCATATCTACCTGGAGAGTGTGCTATAGTTTTATGCTTTTTTATGTGATAATCTTTTGATTCTTGCTATATATCTTTATAAAATATGTTTTTATTGATTTGAGACAGAGAAACATAATGTAAGAGAGACACATCAATTGTCTGCCTCCTGCATGCCCCCTACTGGGGTTTGAACCCCAAACCTGGGCAAGTGCCCTGGTCTGGAATCAAACCAGCAACCTTTTGGTGCATGGGATGACACTCAACCAATTTAGCAACATAGCCAGGGCAATTTTTTGCTACACTTTTAGCATTACCTCACCTCACTCAAAACTTGCACACAGGTACACACAAGACAAAACCAGTATTCATATTTAAACCCCCATGTAAATTCTCCATGCCTCTCAGAGAATTTTTTACATGTCAAATCTTCAATATTGCTCTACAAGGGTGCTGCCCATGTTCCCAGCCTTTTCCATCTCCTGGTTTCCTTGTACTATATATGTCCTGTACCCCAAGGCCTTGCTTTCTGCTTAGAGACAATCATTCTGAAAATAAACCTATATAACTGTGTGAATGAATATAGAGTACCATCTAAAGATTATATATATATATATATATATATATATATATATATATATATATGTTAGTAATTCTCAATTTTTTCTCAATGTTGGCACTGTATAGGATCCACCTAACAATTATAGTTTAATTGGTAAAGGTCAATGGCTCTCATTCACTTAGTGTACATAAAAATCTCCTAGAGGTCATATTAAACCACATATGCCAGATGCCACCCTCAGAATTTCTGATTTACTAAGTCAGGGGTGAGACCGACCTTTTTACATCACTAATATGTACCCAGTTGATGCTGATGCTCTCTCCAGAGAGCACACTTTGAGAACCACTGCACTTACACATAATGTTCCTCAGGTGATTCTTGTATTGTCTATTACTTTTAAAGTTCACTTTTATTGTAGAAAGTATTATTGATGTCCCCTTTATTTTCCCATTGTCCCCCTCCACCCTGCACTTGCCCCTCCCAAGCCTCCAGCATACTATTGTCTGTGTTCATGGGCTATGCATATCTATATAATAAAGGCCTAAGCAACCATTATGGTGGAATGACCAGAACAGCTGGTCACTATGATGCACACTGACCACCTGGGGGAGACGCTCAATGCAGGAACTGCTCCATGGTGGTCAGTGTGCTCCCACAGGAGGAGTGCTGCTCAGCCAGAAGCCAGGTTCATGGCTGGTGAGTGCACCTGCAGTGGCAGGAGCCTCTTGTCTCTATGGCAGCGCTAAGGAGCAGCGAGCAGGCAGGCTGAAAGGAGAGAGGGGCCCTGGACTGCAAGGGGCACGGGCCAGGCTGAGGGACCCACTCCCCCTCATGCACAAATTTTGTTCACCTGGCCTCCAGTTAATCTTTCCCCCTCCCCGTGCCATCCCTTGCTTCTATGTCTCTGGATCTATTCTGTTCTACTTTTCTAACAAAATACAGTAAATCCTGGAGTGGGTATATCAGAACTAACACATGCATTTCTTTGTTAGAAAAAAAAATGTTTTTCTCAAAACTTATCACACATTATACACTGCTACTTAGGGATAATTCTCTTTATCTGTGTATATGTCTTTATTTTTATTGATTTTATTTTATTTTTTTTTTTTTTTAAATATATTTTATTGATTTTATACAGAGAGGAAGGGAGAGAGATAGAGAGTTAGAAACATCGATGAGAGAGAGTCATCGATCAGCTGCCTCTTGCACACCCCCCACTGGGGATATGCCCGCAACCAAGGTACATGCCTTTGACCGGAATCGAACCCGGGACCTTTCAGTCCCCAAGCCGACGCTCTATCCATTGAGCCAAACCGGTCCCGGCTATTTTTATTGATTTTAGAGAGAAGAAGGGAGAGGGAGAGAGATAGAAACGTCCTGCATGACCCACTCTGGGCATGTTCCCTGACTAGGATTTGACCATGACCTCCTTGTTCTTGGGTTGACACTCAACCACTGAGCAACAGCAGCAGGGCTTTTTATTATATTATTATTGTTATTTTTTACAAAGGATATTTTCCCATTGATTTCTAAAGAGATTGGAAGGGAGGGAAAAAGAGGAGGGAGGGAAAGACAGAGAGAGAAAGAGAGAGAGAGAAAGGGAAAGACAGAGAGCGAGAGCAAGAGAGAGAGAGAAAAGAGGGAGATATATTGATTGGCTGCCTCCTGCATGCACCCCTACTGGACTAGGAATCTTAAACTGTGTACTTTCCCTTGACTGGAAATCAAACCTGAAACCCTTCAATCTATAGGCTGATGCTCGAACCACTGAGCAAACCAGCCAGGCCTATCTGTATATATTTTTTAACCAACTGTTATTTTCTATTTCTGAACAGACTCCTATAGTTCATCTAAAATCTCTAATCTATAGTATCTACATTTTTTAGGTTTGTGATAAATATTTATATGCTAAGGCTTTCTTCACAAATGAGGAAAGAGACATAAAGAGGTGAAGCTACTTCCCTTTGTCACAGAGGCAGGCAAATGGTAGAGCTCATGTTCAAATCCATGCTGCCTAGCCCCCAAACTCCGGTTCCAATCAGACCCCTCATCAATTTCTTTTCCAATTTTCTTTCTTTTATGGTATTGGGGGGAGGGGTTGAATATGGCCAAAAACTGTTTGGAAGAGCTCTTTTTGGATTATAACTGTAGCTGTTTATAAAAAGTGATTGTGTTTATAGCTTATGCATCATCATCTCAGAACCTACGTACTCTTTCTAATCATGACTACTCTGATTGCTGATTATTTGCAATTCTGCCTGTTGCTCTCTTCTCTCATTAGTACACAGCCTGCTATAGAGCCAGGCATTGTGCTTCTGTGTCCTTGTAGCGTTTCACCTCACTTGAGCTTGTCATAAAGCAGCTGGTTTCCTCTCATCCATCCTCTTAATATGCCCTGCAGATTTAACTAACTTTCTACATAATAATGCTACATCCTGCTTACACTAACCTAAACTCCAGATGGATATAGGTTGAATGTTTGTACATACAGCAGAATTCATCCTAGTGATATTCTAAGGATTGTTTTTCCAAGAGCAGGGGTGGGGAACATCCAGTCCCTGGGCCATACAAGGTCTGGACCTGCCAACGCAATGGGATGAATCAATTGCTCAAATATAGCAGGCCTATTTTTAAGTTGATAATTCTGTATGGCCCTTGAATGATGTTATAAATATCCAAATGGCCTTTGGTTAAAAAAAAAAAGATTCCCCACCTCTGTTCTAGAATATGATGCTACACTAGAACGTAGCTCAATGAGTTGAAAACATTGACCTATAATTTGATTCATCCATCACTTCCATAAAGGTTAGATAATACAAGGATAGCTTTCAATGCTGTAATACTAATGAAATGTGGATTTTTGTTGTTATGTTTTAAGGAAATCCAAATGAAAGCAGTAACTTATTTTCTAAGGAAGCAGTTTAGCAATGGGAATTTGTGGATAATAAAGAACGTTTAAGGGGGGAAAAAAACTAGAATGAATGTCCTAGAGAAATTAATGGATTATATTGAGAAATAGCTTTGTACTTGCTATTATAATAAAAATTAATTGCCATGACATTGGTTAACACAATTATATAGTGAAATATTTTTAAACAATGTATCAGTGATAGCAAATTTGCTTTATATAAAGGCCTCAGCAACTACCACACTACCACTTACCATATTTTTCGAACCATAAGACGCACTTTTTTTCCCCCCAGAAGTGGGGGGGAAAAGTCCCTGCGTCTTATGGTCCAAATATAGCCTACACATATACTTGAAAAAAAAAGTTTTTTTACTTGCCCGGCTCTGTGTGGTCTCTGTGTGCTTGCCCGGCTCTAAAATGGTTCTAAATGCTGCTGTTTACTTTACAGGGTTGATTACATGTGTTTATGACTGTGATGTTGGGTTTTAATGCACATAAAATATTTTAGGACACTATTTGTTTCAGAATCTTTTTTTCTTCATTTTCCTTCTCTAAAAACTGGTGCGTCTTATGGTCCGAAAAATACGGTACATCAGGACAGGTGAAAAAGTATGACTATAAATCAGATTCGATCTACCAGAAGATTGAAGCACATTTTAAAATGTATTGAATATAATTGTTTTGTTAGCACAAAAATAGAGTTTTGACTCAAAGAACAGGTTTCTCCTCCCAGATGCAAGACTTGCATTTAATTGTTTTTCTTCTTAATGGAACCCTCCATCCTGACTGTCTCCATTCCTAAAAGGGAGCTCCAGGAATATTAGGGGTTTGCTTCCCAAATGCAATCAGGCTTCCCAACTGCAATCTGGTTGCAAATGGACTGGGCTAATACAGGCTGCCCCCAGAGAAACGTGTGAAAATGAACTGATTGCAAATCAATGCCATTGAGACATTACTATATTATACCGAGTTCATCAGTATTATTCTTAAAATCTTTATTTTAAAATGATATACAAATTAACAAAATCCCTCCTTACAATATTCTAAACATATTAATAATTCAACTATGGAGTTACACAGGGTTTCCCAAAATTGTATACTCACTTTGAATGATTACAAAGTTAGTGTTTATTAAAATACAGTATGTTTTCAAAATGTAAAAGATTCTACTGAAATCATTTGTGTGTGTGTGTGTGTGTGTGTGTGTGTATGTGTGTGTGCATGCGTGTCAATGCCTGTTTTCAAACTGATGACCATTCTGGTCCAGGCACACGAAGCAAGGGGATCACAAAAAAGAAAAATCATTTCAATTGATATTTGTATGCCCTCTGGTTCCTTGGCTGTTGCTGGTTTAGTATCATAAACATTATCTTTTATATATCAGCATTAAAAAAAGTCTATGCCCCAACTGGTTTGGCTCAGTGGATAGAGCATTGGCCTGTGGACTGAAGGGTCCCAGGTTCGATTCTGGTCAAGGGCATGTACCTTGGTTGTGGGCATATCCCCAGTAGGGGTTATGCAAGAGGCAGCTGATAGATGTTTCTCTCTCATTGATGTTTCTAACTCTCTACCCCACTCCTTCCTTTATATAAAAAATCAATAAAATATATATTTTTTAAAAAGTCTAGTGGCACTTTAGGATGAATTTTCTTTGTCCCACGCTTAGTCAGACTTCACCCATTATTTCAAATCAATGAAGACTAAAAAGGAGTGAAAAATAGGTGAAATATCAGTTGTTAAAGTGTGTATGAATATTGGGGGCCACCCTATAAGAGTATACAAAGGAGGCATAAGCTCTCGTGGTGGGGAGGGAGAAAGATTCTGAGGCTCCAACAAAGACCAACAGTCCCATGTCTGTGTGCACAGTGCTAACAGATAAGGCAGATCTGCCCATGCAAATGCGGCAGGAAGATGAAATTGGGGTTCTGACCTCCATTAGGCAGCGGTCCTGAACTGGGTTGTAAGGATAGCTTTGGAATGAATGCCACCCTGCAGCCCTCCCACACAGTTCAACCTAGGGGCATTGGTTTTTAAATATTCCGTTCTGAAGTTGAATTCTTACATTATCTGTTCCCAACACTCTGCACCTGGAAGTAAGAGTTTGGAGATTTTTCATGTACTCAAGAGACTTCTCTGGACTGGCTGAATTATTGCAGATTAGAGCAACACATGGCTCATAGGCATAATGCCGAGACCTGGGCTCACACACTACAAACACAGCAGCTTCTCCATGGGCTCAGGCAGCAGGTGGGAAAGCACAGAAAAGACACACGTGGTGCCTCTGGTACCACCTGGTCCAAAGGCAGGAGTGCATCACCAACCAAATACCAAGAGACCTCTTCCACCCAGCACCGTCCACATCTTCTGCAAGCCTCTTGGGTTCTGTTTTCTGGAGACTGTTCTCTCATGGATACTCTCCTCCTGGGGATCCGTCTCATCCCCCTGCCCACATGGATCTCCAGCCCAGAATGAACTCTCTCTGCAGGAACCTGGGAAGCTCCCAAGCCCCAGGATTTTTCTATCCAGCAGAACAGTATTAGCACGGGCTTTCTTTCCCCATCCAGATTTCAGGACAGCTGAGCCTGAGCTGGCGCAATTGACCAGACCAGGCATCCTGAGCTCCCAAGTTGCAACTCTGCCTTCTCTTGGTTATAGCAAATGTGTTAGGGAAGAGAGAAAATGGTTCTTCTTCTTCTTCCCCTCCTCCTCCTCCTCCTCCTCTTAGCTTTGATAACTTTGATACCATGAGTTAATGCAGAGCATATCGGAGGAGGACAAAGAAAGGGAGCAGAGTTATCCTGAATTTAATTATAGGGCAGATTATGCCTCAGTGGATTCAGAACATCTCTGAGTCAAGATCACAAAGAAAATGCAGAGTCAGGACTCAAAAGAAGGGGGTTGAATTATAGATTTGGAGCATTTTATTTATTGATGATAGGCGATGCTGTGAGAGTAGCTGACATCACCACAAAGAGCTACTTGAACATGCAGAGAACAAGGGTAAGTGGAGAACATTTAGGCTTGAAGGGTGCACTGCCAACGGTTCCTTCCTCCTTGGCAGGGCACCCTGTAAGCCTAGACCATGGGAAAGCAGTCAGAGATACCAAAGAAAGATGGAAACCATGTTTTCTGCCTAACAAAGTAGATGTGAATCAGGCTAACTGTTCTATGTTCCTTACACTGACGCTCACATCTGGCAGCCAAAGAAAAGGGGGTTGGGTGAAGATTTTCCAATGGCAGTGCTAAAATATCACATCCATTTTATAGTCAGAAGATTCCCCTTTCATTCTCTCAATAATCTCATTTACTTTGACTCCAACAATATAGCTTAAGCTATACATTATTTTGAAGAATCTATAGATCTGTTTCTGCAGCCAGGACTTCATAGTGCTACCACTGAGAGTTAGAAGGTACAATTTTACTGTATTCTTTAATTAAAGCACATACTTTTCATGCTCTAGGCTCTTGGACAGACTCTATGGTATAATGGAGGGTAGATAAGCATGGTCATTGCATTAGGGGGCTTAGAGTCTAGCTGAGGTAATAAACATTTGTTAAATCCTATATAATAAAAGCCCAATATGCCAAATGTCCTCTTGGCCAGGAGGTAGACTGAGAGTTTGACCACTCACTGTGACCTGCACTGACCACCAGGGGGAGGCATGGAACATGGCAGGCATTGGTGGAGGCCTGCTGGCTGAGATGAACCCCAAGGAGAGCTGGACTGTGGTGGGATGGTGGAGCAGGTGAGCAGGTGGTGTCAGGCCAAGGCAGGTGTGAGGTGGGGCCTGATCACCCTGCAGAGCTGACCAGTGGCAGCAGTGGGGGGCAGTGCTGCCCAGCTCCCAGGCACTGAGGGAGCTGGGCAGGGGCCCAATCGCCCCACAGATAGTGACCAGAGGTGGCTCTGACACTCCCATTACAGAGAAAGGGCAAATAGCAATATTAAATTATCTCTAATTATTTTCCTTTCAACGTGAATGAATCCATGCACCAGGCCACTAGTAATATTATAAATGCTGTAAACTAGGCATTAGGAATAGCAATAGGAGGCACCATAAGAGTATCTAGCAGGCATTCTATATCCCTGAAAAACAAACATGTGAACTAAGAGATGAACAACAGAAGTGATTTGACTGAACTGATTATGTGAAAAGCATTCCTTGTAAAAGCAACCTGTGCCAAGACTCTGTAGTGCTCTCTCCCTCTCCCTTTCCGTCTTTCTCTTTTTTTCTTTCTCTCTTTATCCTACTGGTTGTTTATCTCTGAAGATCTCTGATCTTTAAGAATTATAGGGACGCAGTATTGTATAACTGAACTATAAAGAGGTTGATATCATAGGCCATTACAAATTCTTAGTTATTGCAACTAAAACCTATGATTTCCTGTTAGTTTATATGAAAAAAACTCAAATGCTTATTGGGACAAAAACTACATAATTGTATAGATGTACAAATACATATGTACCTACACATATGTACACATATGCATACATATAAATGAACACCTGGTTTATTTTCTTTGGATTAAAATTGCACTTCATAAATATATCTTGGAATGACATGAAAATATTTTTTAATGTTTTTCTATTTCTACTCATAAAGACTTGGTTCTCAGTATTTCAAAAACCAAGTTGTGGATTCAGAGAAAATTTCCAAATTCATAAACTGTGGAATGAGTGCTGCACTCTTATAATTACCTACTCTAAATTCATAAGTTTAAGATCTATGTGGCCATTCCATGTAGCTTAAAATTTTTCTGAAAATAATCAGAACTATATGAGCCCATTCTCAATCAAGTGTAATAAATTATACACTACACCCAAGTCTCCACCTACTGCTAATGTCTGGAGGTAGGAGAGAATGTGTAGTACCTCTGGGTCTCTGGAGTATTCTATGCAACAACTTGAACCAAGTCCAGGATCAATAGAAAGCAATTACTTTGTAATATCATTAATATCTATACCCATACATAGATGTGTGCATGATATATATGATATATAATTGGTCAAGTTTCTACAGAGAAAATATCCATATATACACATACACACATATAGCGGTTTTAACATTCAATTATGTGCTTTTGAGTAACAGTACTAAATGTGAGTGGGGCAGCAGGCATGATCTGACAGGTAATGATGTGTGGTTACTCAGATGTTGAGAAGCACACAGCTGAGAGTCAAACAAGGGCTGCAGATTCAGTCTCTGGAGATGACAGGGATGAAGTTCTCAGTGAGCCCCCGGGCCTCAGCCTTGCACTGAACCAGCAGGATTACATTAGGCTCATAAAAGATATTTTGTGGGAGGCTGTAAAAATGCTTCATAAAATGCTATGTTAGCAGTGAAAAGGAAATTAGATAATGGATAAAGCATATATTTATAACAAGAAAAAATAGTGGGTAGGAAATCAGTGTAACTTCAAGGACCTTTGAAGAGCGCTTCAGAAGTGGATGACAACTCATGGATGAAAGGAAACTTCCTCTGGCAATCAGATGAGCTAATTAGTCTGTATTTCACCCAGCTCGGTCTTATCTAGCCTGTCTGTTCATGAGCATGTATTATTTTGCTAGAAAGAACACAATCTCTTGGGGGGTAAAAGCAAAAATCCTATTTTGACATGCTAGACTTTTTTTAAAAGGAACACTAAGAATACCCCCTAAACTGCAATAATTGGCTTAAGAACATTCGCCAATGTTAGACCAGGGCCTTCATTGTCTGGTGGAAGTACTGAAGAAAGAAACATGTGACCTAATCCAAGTCAGGTAGACATATGGGAAGGTTTGGCTGTAGGGGCAGATTCTGGAAAAAAGAACCTGAGTAGAGCAGGTTCCTGTTTCTGATGTCTCTTCCTCTGACTGACATAGTGTGAGAATGGGAAGCCAGATTTCTGTGCTAGCCAGGGTGAAGGAGACAAAGCAATTTCAGGAAGGAAGTACCACTTTGGGAAAAGGAAGCTGGAACCCTCGGCACATCTTCCAAACGGTGCGAGCAAATACATTCCCGAGGTGTTCGACCTAGCTGTCATTGGGGCTTCTATTTCTTACAGCTGAAGACATCTTTCTGCTATTTTTACTGTGTTAGGCACTCTGGTTGGCATCACCTAACTTAATTTTTATTACAATTCAATGGGATTGGTCATCCACATTTTACAGATAACTGAAGTGCAGGGCCTTTACATATATAATCAGTGTAACACTGAGGAGTCTTAACTTTAAACAAGTGTGTTTGTTTTTCTTTACTCCAAAGCCTATGAGCTAAGTTACTTCACTTTGAAAACTAAGAAAAACAACCAACAAATTATTTCCATCTTCTTTTATAATCACTGCTTTTATGGCTTATTAATTATTTTAAATGTTTATCTTAAAAATAGATAAGAAAATGTGGGCTGGTAGGAGCTAAGTTAAATTTGTTCTATAAATATATATTTAGTGTGCACACCAGATACCATAAATATATGACACACTTTCCTACAAAACAAGAGACACACTAATATTCACACATAAAATGACCTTAATTCCAAATCATTCTTATAAAACTATCTCTCTCATACCAGGAAAACATTACACAAGTATAGCTCATAATATGTTTAGGGTATTACTGTAAGTGTAATTTCAAAGAATTATGTCATTTAGAACAAAGAAGCAAATATGAGTAAAGCATTAGGGCTGAAGTCATTCAAAGCAATGCTAACAAGAATTGATATTTATATAAACTGCATTACTCTTAAGAACAAAAAAACATGAATATAAAAGGAATCAGATTATTCGTCAAAGTCTTATAAGAGTTGATTAAGAATATGCATTTTTTCTGCTCTTTCACAAACATTCTCTTGTTCTAAGGGCTTATGTCATTATTCTTTAAAAAACAGTCCCAGCCATTTTGTTAAAAAATAACTCAAACCTTCTCTGGTTATAAGTAATGTGTCCTTTCTTTGCTTTCCCTCTGTCTTCAGATTCTCACCCTCAACTTCAGCCAGTCTGCCCAGACACAGTTTTCCCTGCCTGGACTTTAGAACTGCTTTAAGGACAGTGCAGTGATTTCACTGATAATTTCAGTGGCTACATATATCGCCCCTACCTGACTTCCATTTCTTCTGTGAGATGGTCTCCTTGCTCCATTTGGGGGATGCCACAGGCTCCCAAGACTCCTCCTGGCTGCTGCTGCCCAGTCTGCTTTCTCGGGCTGCTGTTTCACAAAGCAAGTTCCTCAATGTTATGTCCTTAATTGTCTTTAATTCTCATTTGATTGGTTCCACCTGAGCCGAGATTCCATCTACTCCAATGCTTTAATTGTCATCTTCCTTCCAATGACACTAATAGCCCCCTCCCCCCGCCCCAGTGGTGGCCACATTTCAGCAACATATATACTTTGAGAATTCTATGTCCAAGATATTCAGAGAGACCTGGAGATGGAAGAAGATTTGACTAGAAATGTATCAGAATTGTACACTTGAAACATATATAATTTTGTTAGCCAATGTCACAACTATAAATGTAAGTAAATCCAAAAAAAGTGAGACCCCAAAAACAGTGTTGCCTAATTATCAAATAATTATGTTCTATATAGATATTATAGAGTTACTCAAAAACATTTTGTCTTTTTTTAAGCAAGAAAATAACATCTCTTTCCTTTTTAGATATAGTAAAAGTCCATGCAGCATTATTTTTCGACCCAATTATATTTTATTTGGTATATGCATGAAAAGAGAAATGCATTCAAAACAACTTGGTCCTCTGCATTGCTTGGGAAATTCTTAGCGAACATTCTATTAGCATCTGTCTTTCTAGAGTTGCCCATGTGAGAAACAGTTTGGCCACAAATCAGCACCTGTAATTCCAGGTGTCTGCCCTTGTGACTCTCCAATAGAGGCTCTTGTTATAAATCACTGTTTATTTCCTCACCCTGTAGCATCTTAAGATCTATGGCATGTCTCTTATGATCAGCACTTAAACTGTGTTCTCCAGGATGATAACCTGTCTTTGGGGTGTCTTCCCAGCCTGCCAGCAGTAAATTTAAATGATGACATAACCTCTACTTCAGATCAGGCCATCCCAGAGTACCCTTTAGAAAAAACACATCCAGGTATTTTTGTGTAACCCAGCAACAGAAATAGAAACATATGTATATTTATATGGCACACAAAAGGCAAAATGTGTCAGAACAGAATCTCAAAATGTTTGGGAAGTTCTAATTGATTTTTCAATGGTGAAATCTTTCCTTAGAGACACCCAGGATTAGATGCTTCTTTTTGGAAGGGTCCACAGTCATTAGAGATCAGAGAAGGCTTGTTTACTAGAGATAGAAATATTTTTTTAAATATATTTTATTGATTTTTCACAGAGAGGAAGGGAGAGATATAGAAGATAGATAAGTCAATGAGAGAGAAACATCGACCAGCTGCCTCTTGCACACCCCCTACTGGGGATGTGCCCGCAACCCAGATACATGCCCTTGACCGGAATCGAACCTGGGACCTTTCAGTCCGCAGACCAACGCTCTACCACTGAGCCAAACCGGTTTTGGCTGGAGATAGAAATCTTAATTTCCCTTAGCGAGACCACAGTTTAAGTTTTTTCAAACATATATATTTTTAAATATATTTTATTGATTTTTTTACATAGAGGAAGAGAGGGATAGAGAGTTAGAAACATCAATGAGAGAGAATCATCCATCAGCTGCTTCCTGCACATCCCCTACTGGGGATGTGCCCGCAATCAAGGTACATGCCCTTGACCTGTATCAAACCTGGGACCTTTCAGTCAGCAGGCCTACACTCTATCCACTGAGCCAAACCGGTTTTGGCCACAATTTAATTTTTCACTGTTTCTGTGGTCATTGTTGCATGATTGAAACTCATGCAGATGACCATGTATAGACTGTGAACTCCTAAAAGTCAGGAACACCTTCTATTATCATCTCTCCCCATCACTCTGTGGGGAAAGAAAGCTAACACTGAACTTCAACAATATTAGTATTCCAAACTACTTGGAAGCCTATTTCCTCTTTTCTCATTTCTCTGTTTTGTGTTCAACAGCAACAGAATAATAATATAATATTTTAAAATTTTGAGCAATATTTTATTGTATTTATTGGGGAGATATTGGTTAGTAAAATTATACAGATTTCAGGTATATAATTCTACAGTACATCATCTGTATAGTGTATTGTGTGTTTACTGCCATCACAAGTCAAGTCTCCTTCCATGAAATGTTTTTTAAAACATATTCTCACATTAATTTGAGAAAAGAGCCCTGTCAGGTTTGGTTCAGTGTCAGCCCTAAGACAGAATCATCCTGGGTTTGATTCCAATCAAAGATTGACATAAATTGAAGGATCAATTCCCAGCCCTGATCCAGGCATGTGTAGAAGGCATCCAATCACTGTATCTCTCTCACATTGGTTTTTCTCATACTCTCAAGAATCAATGGAAAAATATCCTCAGGTGAGGATTAACAAAAAAACAAAACAAAACAAAAATTGAGAAAAAATATTATCTGATAGAAAAAAATAAAATCAGTAGTTTTCAAGAATCTTTTCTTTACTAAAAGTAGCCATCATTTTCTTCTTGACTTATAAAACTTTGTACTGAACTTTAACCCTCAATAGCTATTTTTAAAAACTATTTTAGATTAATGCACTGAATAGTTTTGTAACCTAAATTTCTTCCGTTTCTTCTCAATGTAGGAGAAGAAATAGAAGACTTTCAATATTTTATCGCCAGTTAAAGTATTGTTTTCATAAAATTCCAATTCTAAATCAGATTTATATCATCTTGAAACAGTTCAGCTATTGCAATTATAATTTGTCATTGTCTTACTTTGGTTTTTTCATAACATTGCATGTTATTGCAATAAAGTAAAATATCTTAGGGGATGCCAATTCTGACCTTACTAAAATCTAATGGAGAAAGGCATAAAAGTTTCTTTCATTTCCTGCATTTAACATCCTGAGGAAATGCCAGCTTCTTCTGAAAACTAACATCTAGTCATTTAGTAATGCAGGCTTTATAATCAAGGATAAGTTGCTATTCTGAAAATGAGCTAGATTCCCAACAGTTCTTTGATCTGCATATATTGTGCCATTGAATACACCTGAAAGTATATAGATTATACATTCTCTCCTTGGAGGGCCTAAAAATTGTTTATGGCCTCAATTTTTTGTCTTGGTCATGATTTAGTAACATTACTCTAAATCAAGTAATATTTGACAGTCCCATCACTGAATTAATTTTTCAATTTTCTCTCATGGCCTTTATTTTATGGGTAATTTTTAGCATATTTTTGTGGTTGTTATGTCATATATGCATAACACATGAAAACAGACAATAGTGTGGTAAAAGCCTGGTGCAGGGGAGGGGAGGACAGGTTCAGAGTGGAGGGTGGAGGGGGTCAATGGGGAAAAAAAGGGGATATCTTCACAATAAAAATAAATTTAAAAAAAAAATGCCGAAACCGGTTTGGCTCTGTGGATAGAGCATTGGTCTGTGGACTGAAAGGTCCCAGGTTTGATTCCAGTCAAGGGCATGTACATTGATTATGGGCACATCCCCGGTAGGAGATGTGCAGGAGGCAGCTGATCGATGTTTCTCTCTCATCCACATATCTAGCTCTCTATCCCTCTCCCTTCCTCTCTGTGAAAAATCAATAAAATATATTTTTTAAAATAATAATAAATAAATAAAAGTCACATTAAAACCCTATGTCACTATCAACACAAAAATTACATAATTCTGATTTTTTAAGTGAAATATGAAATCAGATATTATAGATAAACTAGAGGCCCAGTGCACCAATTCTTGCACAGGTGGGGTCTATTGGGCCTGGCTGGTGGGGGGAAAGACCATGGGCAGCTGGCTGGCCAGCTTCGCCCCCCAACTGGGGTATTGGGGGCCAATCAGGGTCCAGATCAGGCTGGTTGGCTGCTGCAGTATGTGTCATAGCCAGCGGTCATTCTGGTTGTTCCACCATTCTGGTTGCTGGGCTTTCATATATATATATATATATATATATATATATATATATATATATATATATATATATATAATTATCCCTGATAAATTCTCACTGCTATAAAATTATCCCTATAGGTTAATAAATCATTAGAGCTAAACATTAGCATTTACTGTTTGCATATTAGTATTTAGCATTTTAAAAATCATTTTGAAAAATATATGCCTTAAGGATAGGAAATGTAATTGGTTATGTGAGGGGGGAAAAATGATTTGGGGTCAATTTTGGACATGCTACCTTGGTTGGATCTAAAAATCACAGAATTCTGAATAGCCCATTGCAGTGTTATTTCCAATAGCCAAGATATGGAAGCAACCAAAGTGCCCATCAATAGAGGACTGGGTAATAGAATGTGTTTCAAACTTTGAAGAGTTCACAGTCTAGAAATGCTCAAATGTATAAGTAGCTGTAATGATGCAAGAATGATTATAACAAAAGTGAAGAATAAAAGACTCATCTCTCTAAGGAACATTAAAACAGTCAGAGGAAGACAAATATCACATGAATTCACTTATATATGGAATCTAAAGAACAATATAAATGAACAAACAAAACAGAAATAGACTTGTAGATACAGAGAATAGACTGATGGTTGTAAGAACGGAGAGGATTGGGGAACTTGGTGAAAAATGTGAAGGGTTTGAGAAGTACAGATTGGTAGTTACAAAATAGTCAAGGGGATGTAAATTACAGCATAGGTAATATAGTCAATAATCCTATCTAATAAAATTAATATGCAAATCAACCATACCTCTGCTACACAAGGCATGCCTACAGACCATGCCCACAAACCACGCCCACTAGCCATTCAGGAGCAAATATGCAAACAAACCCAACCAAGATGGCTGCAGCCACAGAGAGCAGGAGGGAGGCTTGGGTTTCCCCGGCAATGGAGGAAGCCAAGTTTTCTGCCTGACGTTGCCAGCCTAGGCCTCCAATCCAGGCTACAAATTTTCAATTATAAAAGATACATAAATCCCAATAGAAATTGCTGCTGCCACCAAGCAAGCTTGGCTCTGCTCTAGGCTACAAAGTTTCAATTGTAGAATATAAATAAATACCAAATACCAGGGCCTTTACTTGGGTCACCGGGGGAACATGGCCAGACTGCAAACCACCACAGGCCCCTTTCCCAGGAAGCCCCATGCCCCAAGGGAATCCCCACCCTGATCCAGGACACCCTTCAGTGCAAACCAGCTGGCCCCTACCTGTGCACCAGGTCTCTATGCTATCTGATAAAAGAGTAATATGCAAATTGACCATCACTCCGAAACACAAGATGGTTGCCCCACTGTGTTCATAGACCCTGCCCCCATGTGGACACAATATGGCTGCCACAAGATGGCCAGCAGGGGAGGGCAGATGGGAGGGACCAGGCCTGCAAGGGAGGACAGTTGGAGGTGATCAAGGCTGCAGGGGAGGGCAGTTAGAGGTTACCAGGCCTGCAGGGGAGGACAGTTAGGGGTGACCAGGCATGAAGGAGAGGGCAGCTAGGGGCAAACAGGCTTGCAGGGGAGAGTTAGGCATCAATCAGGCTGCCAGGGGAGTGATTATGGAATGATCAGGCTGGTAGCCAAAAGCAGTTAGGGGCAATCAGGAAGGCAGGCAGGGGACCAGTTGGGAGACAGCAGTTTTGGATTGTGAGAGGGATGTCCAGATTGGAGAGGGTACAGGCTGGGCTGAGGGATACCTCCCTCCATGTGTACGAATTTCATGCACCAAGTATCTAGTATTTAATAACTATGTACAGTGTCAGGTGGGTACTAGAAATACCATATTTAATAATTATGTACAGTGTCAGGTGGGTACTAGAAATACCAGGGGGAACAGTCTGTAAAGTATATGATTTTCTAACCACTATACTGTACATCTGAAACCAGTACAAAATAACATTAAATGAAAACTGTAATTGAAAAATAATAAATAAATAAACAAATTAATATAAATAGCTAAGAGCATCACGTAAGAATTGGAAAACAGTATCTGGGTGAGGAGCAGCAGATTATGCATTAACGGTGCAAGGGTTTACCCTCTGCTCTATTTCACAGACTGAGAAACTTTAAGGCAAGCTGTTATTTTCAATGCTAATAAATTATTTGTATTATGTGATAATGACATACTGAAAAATCACATTCTATATTCTACTCAATGCCATTTACATGTTTTGGTTGCCTCTTAAGATTTAGGTGAGGGTGATGGAATGAAATAGCTTGCATGTATAGTAATTCTTAATCACCTCCTGGATGCAAATCTGTGCAATGACTAGTGATGAGCTGCCTATCTTTTAAGGAATGGGTCTCCAGTGGGCAGTCAGCAGCAAACTACTCCCTTTGACTAATTTGAAAACTTACGTGAAGGTTAAGAGTTTGATAAATTTTGTGAAGCTTCTTTGAGGGTTGGAAATGCTATTTACCATAATACTAACTTCATAGTGGGCTGGCATTTTGGCACGCATAGAGGTCTGAAGTGTTTCATATTATAACATTCTCATTAGACAAGGGAAGTTGTGTTACGTTCCTATTATCGTATCTAATAAAGAGGGAATATGCTAATTGACTGCCATGCCCTCACAAAATGGCAGCACCCACAGCTACAATATGGTGGTGCCCAATGCCCTCAGCCCCACCTCATCCAGCCTGAGTCCCCCAGTCCCCTCAGCCCCACCTAATCCAGTCCCCACAACATCCAGCCTCATCCAGTCTCAGTCATCAGTCCCCTCAGCCCCACAGGACAAGGCATTTGGGGGTGACTGGGCCAGCAAGTGAGTGCAATTGGGGAGAATCATGTTGGCAGGGGAGTAGTTAGGCATCAATCAGGCCAGCAGGAGAGTGGTTAGGGGCAATCAGGCAGGCAGGTAAGAGAGCGGTTAGGAACCAGCAGTCCCAGATTGTGAGAGAGATGTCTGACTGCCAGTTAGGCCCAATCCCACAGGAATAGAGCCTAAACCGGCACTCAGATGTACCCCGAGAGGTCCCAGGTTGGAGAGGGTGCAGGCTGGGTTGAAGGAACCCCTCCCCCCCACCCCCCGCACGAATTTCATGCACCGGGTCTCTAGTTTTCAATACAATCCTTCTTTAAGATATCTATGGTTATTGGCTTATTTATGTTTAAAAATTCCATCATATTTTTCTAATTGAGAGCTCAGCAGGGAATGAGATTTTTGAGAAATAGCTATTTTAGACTGTATACAAATAACCCTTGTTTAGAAAATATTTAACACAAAAATCTTTCTGAGAGGAAATTACGTCTTGACTACTTACCCAATTAAATATCTCAAGACCCAAAACTTCTGGTTAGATTAAACATGTGATGAATTCATCTAGAGAAAGTGATTTCATCCCATCATAGTCAGTGGTTTTTACCAGCTAGAGTATTTTAGAAGGTCAGCAATTATATCAAAGTGAAACAGTTTAGCCATAATTTTAGAAACCCAAATCTCAAGGTTATGATATGGCCATATATTATCATTAAATGTTATTTAAAGAATTTTCCCATATGGAGAGTGATACAAAACATACTCTTGGAAATAGAAAATATTAAAAGAGGAATTCAAGAAACAAGGATTTAAAAAAAAAAACAAAAAAAAATACAGCTGACTTAATTCTTGTTTATGTTTGTGGCAAGTAACAAACACACAACTATAAATATGCTACATATTACATAGTATGCACCTGGCGTTTACATCCTGGTGCCTATCATGTAAAGCAAGCATGTCAAACTCATGGCCCACGGGTCAACTGCCTCATTTATTTGACCTATGTTAGCATTTGATATGCTTGATGTAAGTGTTGGATGATGTTGTACATGTCAGTTCACTTCTCTAAAACTAAGATAAAGTGGAACTTAAGTAATACTTACATAAGAGGGCACATAAAAATGTCTAGAGATGGTAGGTATTCCATGAATGAGGAGTAGTAAAAAAAAATGTAAATGCATCGAGCCTTGTATTTCTTATGAAATTCCTTCTTCTTTCTAAAATAGAACGGTTTTACTTAAGACAATACGGGGCCTCATTTGTAAAATAAATCCTATAGGAGGTCCCTATGTATCTTATTTAAATGTGCTTTTCTCAGCAGAGGACAAAAAACTTGCATGTGTCTAAGGTGCAAGAGTGGGATCCAAGCAACAAATACTACTGTATAATTAAAAATTAAATATTCAATGCCTCAGATTTCATCTGAACAAAATTCAATACAGATTCACTAATTGACACTTGGGGAAATGGAGAGTTAATACTAGCTTCAGGCAAAATGATCTCACTGAACTAAGAATACTCAGTTTAAATTCCAGTTGTTGGGGTTACTTTCTCATAGATGGAAGTTCTCAGCAGCAACACTTTAACACAATAAAATAAATCAGGCACAAATCACTAAGAGGATTAAAATAATAAGCAAACAGAAAAAAATTAAAAGTACCTTCCATAGAGAGAACTTTGTGATGGTGCCAGTGGAGTAATAGCTCTGACCTGGGTTTTGGATCCCTCCCACCCGCTCCACCCCCAAGCTGCCCTAAGTCATGAAACCAAAACAAAATCATGGATCTAGCTTTTTTTATTTTCAAAAGTAGCGAAAAATGAACTTCAAAATTGTGTTATCCATTATAATTAAAAGTTAAATTAAATATGTTCAAGCTTTAATTGTTTATTTTAAATAGGCAAGGGAAATTGCTTTATAGATGTTATTAGCCCCCATATACTTATTCAATCATGTTAATATTGGGTCGGCAGCTAAGTAATTGCGGGTTTCACACATATATGGCTTCAGTTGAATTTTTAGGTTTGCAGACGTAGTACAAATGTAAAACACATTTTGTTATTTGATAGTTGGCTATTCAGCTGTTAATCAGTAAAAAAAGTTTTTTGATCTGTTTTGTAGTTTTCGTTTGGCGTTCGTTGAAAAATGGAAAATCAAAAGGAACATTTTCATCATATTTTGCTTTTTTATTTCCGCAAAGGGAAAAACGCATCGCAAGCTCATAAAAAGTTATGTGCTGTTTATGGTGACGAAGCCTTAAAAGAACGGCAGTGTCAAAATTGGTTTGCCAAATTTCGTTCTGGTGATTTTTCACTCAAAGATGAAAAACGCTCTGGTTGTCCAGTTGAAGTTGATGACACCCTAATCAAAGCAATAATCAATTCGGACTGTCACAGTACAACACGTGAGATTGCAGAGAAGCTTCATGTATCACATACATGCATTGAAAATCACTTAAAACAACTTGGCTATGTTCAAAAACTCGATACATGGG
This sequence comes from Pipistrellus kuhlii, assembly GCF_014108245.1. Lineage (NCBI taxonomy): Eukaryota > Metazoa > Chordata > Mammalia > Chiroptera > Vespertilionidae > Pipistrellus > Pipistrellus kuhlii. Next base: position 23,616,070 of record NW_023425405.1, on the reverse strand, counting down.
TTCCTCACGAACTGAAAGAATCACAGTTAACGCAACGCATTAGCAGCTGTGATTTGCTAAAGAAACGTAATGAAAATGATCCATTTTTAAAACGACTGATAACTGGCAATGAAAAATGGGTTGTTTACAACAATATCAAGCGGAAAAGATCGATGAGCAGGCCAGGTGAACCAACTCAAACAACATCAAAAGCTGATATTCATCAAAAGAAGGTTTTGTTATCAGTTTGGTGGGATTACAAAAAAATTGTCTACTTTGAACTCTTACCACCCAACCGAACGATCAATTCTGATGTCTACATTGAACAACTAATGAAATTAAACAATGCAGTTGAAGAAAAGCGGCCCGAATTGACAAATCGAAAAGGTGTTGTATTCCATCATGACAATGCAAGGCCACACACATCTTTGGTCACTCGGCAAAAATTAATGGAGCTTGGTTGGGATGTTTTGCCACATCCACCATATAGTCCTGACCTTGCACCATCTGATTACTTTTTGTTTCGATCTTTACAAAACTCCTTGAATGGTAAAAATTTCAATAATGATGATGATGTCAAATCGTACCTGATTCAGTTTTTTGCTAATAAAAACCAGAAGTTTTTTGAACGTGGGATTATGATGCTGCCTGAAAGATGGCAAAAGGTCATTGATCAAAATGGGCAATACATTACAGAATAAAGTTATTTAGTTCCATGAAAAAATTGTCTTTGATTTTCTTTAAAAAATCCGCAATTACTTAGCTGCCGACCCAATAATATTAAGCTTTTATTGTATGTTATCCAAATAGAAAGCCACAATTTTTTTAATGTTGAAATTTTTTATATTGATTGGCAGCGTGTGCATTTTTAAAAACCCAAATTTTAAAAAATCTAATAAGATGATAGCTTTCATATCCTATATAATAAAAGCTGAATATGCAAATCGACTAAACGACAGGATGACCAGCAGAATGACTGGTCACTATGACATGCACTGACCACCAGGGGGAAGATGCTCAATGTAGGAGCAGTCCCCAGCCCACAGGCCCCAGGTCAGCTAAAGCGGATGTAAGCAGGGGCCTCCGATCCACCCGCCAATCACTCCACAGAGGAAAGTCACCAGCAGTAACGGTGGGGCAAAGGGGTAGTGGGCCTGGGCAGTGAGTAGGTTGGCGCTGTCTCCCTCCCTCTCCACCCCCATCACTCCACCAGTCACCTCCAGTAGCATCAGCAGAGGGCGGGGCTTGCGAACAGGCAGCACCAGGCCAGCCAAGGGGGGTGCCAGCGGGTCCAGCCCCCAGATTGCCCCACTGGTCATCCCATAGATCATCCCTGATCACTGGCCATGCCTATGGACCCCACCTGTGCACGAATGTTGTGCACCGGGATTCTAGTTGTGATATATATGTTAGATTACTCCAAATGATTGCCACCATTATGTTCTATAATCATGGGGAAAGTGTTTTAAATTTTGAATTTCTTGATAAATAGAAACTAGGTTTGTGAATATAGTCTTGAGGTAAGTGTTGATAAATTTTGACAAATCTTCCTGCAAGAGAGAAGCTTTAAATCAGGTCTTAGCACATAGATAAAAACAAACTACAAAGAAAACAGAAGCCACACATATCTATCTCTGTACAGTCATGCAAACAATAATCTTTTTTCTTTAACTTGTTTGGTGAAACTACTGTTTTTAATAAGCAATGGGCTCATTTGAGTCCACTCTAAATCATTCACTTTAAGTATAAAAATAAATTATATAATAAGAATTTGTTAAAGTTTTTAGGCTGATGTAATTCAGATAACTAAGCTACACATAGAACTTCACATTTATAAGAAGAGATACTGCCAAGTGATAACATTGTCTGATATTAGATAACACTGGTCCTGATTTGGTAATTCCAAATGAAAGCCTGGAAAATTGAAATGGAGTAGCATCGACATCCTTTATTATGGGATCCTTGTCATTCTTAGTATCTGGAGATTTTATCAATCAATCATTTAAATATAGTATTTTATTTAAAAATAAAACAGAGTTTTGCTATGTCACCAAGTACATGAATCTAGAAAAATGTTATTTTCCATGTTGATAAATATCAATGCATTATCTTATAAAACTGTTGTGATCTGAACGTGAATGTCCCTGCAAAATTCATGTGTTAAAATCTTAATGCCCACTATGAAGGTATTAAGAGGTGGGGCTTTGGGAAGTGGTCAGGTCACCAGGGTGGAGCCTTCATGAATGGGATTAGTGTTCTTAAAAAAAAGACACCCCTCCCCCCAGAGCTCCCTGGCCCTTCCAGCAAGAAGTCACAAGTCTGTGTCCTAGAAGAGGGTCCTTATTGGACCATGACTGCACCCTGATCAAAGACTTCCAGCCTCCGAAACTATGAGAAATAACTTTCGAGTGTTTCTCAGCTACCCAGTCTGTCAAAGTTGGACGGAAGCCATCCCTTGAACACCAGAATCTGGCGACAGGTAAAACAAGGAGTCCTGCATGTCAATCCTTGGAATGAGAAAAAAAAGTAGAGCAATGGAGAGTGGTCCTCCTAACTCCCCAGGTGTTCATGTCCTTATTTAGTAAAAATGTAGGGAAAAAGTCTTCAACTTCCTGGCCTTGGGGATATTAGCAAAATTATCAGTATCTGTGCCAAAACCAGTTTGGCTCAGTGGATGAAGCGTCGGTCTGTGGACTGAAGGGTCCTGGGTTCAATTCTGGTCAAGGGCATGTACCTTGCTTGCGGGCACATTCCTGGTGTGGGGTGTGCAGGAGGCGGCTGGTCGATGTCTCTCTCTCATCGATGTTTCTAGCTCTCTCTCTCCTCTCCCTTCCTCTCTGTAAAAAATCAATAAAATATATATTTTTTAAAATTATCAGTATCTGTGCCAGAAGTTACTGCTCAAAATATCACAATCACAACCACCAAGAATGAAGAGAATATTGGAGAGGAAGAGCATGAGGAACTCTGATGTACCTGTCTGACCAACTCTGGGGCTCACAGCAAACACAGTGCTGACTGCTGCCCATACCTTTGATTCTTTGCAAGTTGGTCTTGTCAAGTTCACTGGAGGAGATTACATAAACTTGAATAATTTTAGGATGTCCACACCACTATGGAAAATACTTAATCTCTAAGAAGGTAGACAGCTTTCTTTCAAAAACTACTTTGCAATATTTCAAGTCTATTCCATCATGATTTGAGATAGAAATATAATGGCTACCTGGAAAGAAAATCCAGCACATCTTATCATCTTATCTCATGGGAGTCATAGATTCCCCAATTATCCAGACATAATCTGTCCTCTGCATCCTTTTAGTAACTTAACCAGGTCGTATATTCTGTGACAGTATCCAGTTCTTCACTGTCATGGTCTCCTAGTGCAAATTACAAACAGATGTTTGTTGCTTTCAAGCCAGATGCCAGCACACCAGCAGGTGTTGTAGCTCATTTATTTGTACACAGAATATACCACAGCCTTGAATCCCAATGAAGGTGTGTCTTCACCTTCCTTTTATATTCACCCCCTGCCTTTCCTTTTTCTGTTTTGTAAGCCATTTTATAGATAAGACTTCAGCCTTTCGGTCATTATTTGTGGGTTAAAATGGCCCGATACGATTTGTCAGAATGAACTGCCATGTGGTTTCTAGAAAGTTGAAGTCTTATATTTTTTCCTACCAACTTTAGAAAGTTTTTTTTATTGCCTGAGAGACTCTGGTGATAAAATGTTGTTACATTCCATTCAAACTTGGTTCCCACTGATAACATATTTCAGTTTCACAGTTGACAATCTGGCCTTTTCCACAAGTATTAAAATTCCCACAAAGAGAAATCACCTCTGATGTCCTTTTCCTTTGGATAACTAGATTAAATTAATGATATTTACTTAAATATACTACAGTAATTATTAGATCAGTCCTGAGAGTTGGATTCTTTAAAATCCCTTTCCAAATAATTACAGATAAATATTTACTCAAAAAAGTAGGCTTTTAAAAAACAGTTCTCCTTCTGAAATATTAGTGCTTAAGATATATCACCCAGGTGGAAAGTGAGCAGTCTCCACAGAGGCGGAGGCTGTTGGGGTTCGATCTTTGTATTCTAAGCCACTGGGTCTTTTGTCAAAACCAATCGTTCTCTGACACAGGAATGCCTGAGAGGGAAAATGAATGGGGGGAAAAGGGAAAGAAGGTTTGCAGATTTGCTTGACATCCTGCTGCTTCCAGACAGTGTTTTAACCCAGAGGTAGCAATGTCTAGGACTGAGGGAAAATGCACTAATTGTATCAACCGTCAAGTCAGTCATTATTTACCATTCCTACTACTTAAAAAGAAGAAGAAAAAAAAGACAAATGAATTAAATTTCTGTTTTACAGATGTTTCAAAAGCAAATGTGTTCTATTTATGAACCAGAAAGCAGAAATGAACGTGGTGTTCTTTACCTTGTTAAAACAATTCAGCTTTATATCAAAAGTAGAATTAAGTCATTTACTATATGGCTATGTGTGAATGTGTGTATGTGTGTGTACAAAATCCATAACAACAAAACAAAACAAGCAAAATAAACCACTGCATTTCATGAAGAAAAAGGAATGTTATTTTGTGTGTTTTTATTTATTTATATATAATATGTCTTTCTTTATTTAAAAGAAGAGAGAAGGGAAGGGATAGCCAAGTGTCAGAAATACTCTGCATGCCATCCCAGATTTGGAGTGAAGCTGGGAGATCTTTATTCCCTCCATACCCAAGGTTTGAATCTCTCAGTGATAAACCCCTGGTCTTGTATATCTGAGACTAAAACTATGCAATGATGAAAAGGATTAACCTTCCTAAATACTTACTCTTAGTTGTACTCTCTGTCATCCAATAAACTAAATCTAAAATGGCTTTTGTTAGTGTTCAAAGACAGCCAAGTCTTCTGTAGTCCCCAAATCTCCAATTTTAACAAACATAGCTCAGATGACAAAACTGCATTCTCCTTTCCTTCCTCTGTCCACAGTCCTGTTAGCTTATATTTCTCTTTCAATGGGGTGTCCAGAAACAGGCCTACGTGTCCAGATACAACCGATTGAGACAAAATGATAACACTTAATGTCTACTGAAATAATACCACATTTATGATGGGCCACACACCATGCTGTGCAATTTATATACTTATCTAATCCTTTTTGCAACCCTACAAAGAAAACCCCATAAGGAAAAAGAATAAATCCAAGAGCACTATGTAAACTGCCCAAGAGCATGTAGCTCATGTTGCAGCCTGGCTTTCCACCCAAGCAGTTGACATTGAAGCCGCAGGGAGGTAGATCACCACACTGCTCTGCCCAAAGCCAGAGAAGTAAATAGTATAACTGAGTCAAATTGATATCCACTCTGCTAAATCATCCCACGGAATTCAGGCAGGTGGTCTTTCCCAACCAAATATAGGACAGTGGATTCAAACATTTAAATGTGGTATCTTGAAATTCCACAGTTTCAGGCCTGAGTTGCACTCTGGGTCATGGTTTTTTTTTTTGTTTTGTTTGTTTTTTTGTTTTTTTTTGTTTGTTTGTTTGTTTGTTTTTTATAGTGTTTCCATCACCCTCCTGATTTCTTCATCTCATCCTGAAAAAAAAGGGAGGGGGCACATACGTCTAGACATCTTTTTCTAAGTCACTGCATAAATTGTGGTTTTATAAACTGATCACCAAAATAGATCCAATAGACATGGAAGCATGGAACAGAGGAATCTCCGAGTGAAGGAGTGAGGGGAGACAGGAAGAGACTAACCAAATCTATAATAATAAAAGCTTAATATGCTAATTACACAGGATGTCCTTCCAGACAACCTTCCAAATGAAGCCTTGGCGGCCTGGGCGGAGGCAGAGGCAGCAGCCACAGCGGAGGCAGCTCTGAGGAGTCCGGGGACAAGCCCCTTGCAGGGATTTGGTGCATCAGGCCTCTAGAACCTTACAAAGTATATATGAATAGCCCATCAACACAGACAGTAGTGCTCTGAAAGCCCGAGGGTGGGAGTGGAGTGGAAGGGTCAATGTGGAATAACAAAGGGGATGTCCCTAATCCTTTCAAGAATAAAAATAATTTTAAATAATAAAAATAATAATATATTGTTATAGATTGTCTCAGAGAGACAAATGCCATTTGTCACTGACCTTACCTTGAAGGTGATATCATGATGTCAATTTTTTTTTGCATGGTCTTCCATTGTTCACTAATTTGTCTATTTTTTTTTCAGCTTAACTGTACAAATATCAAGAATCCTTATCAACAATTTATTAAATAATCCCATTTGCTTCCATGAATACTTCATATTTTGCTTGCTCCACCTTTTATTTGACCTCTGGAGCTAATTCCTGTTATGCAAACCATATTTTTATTGAAAATGGTAATTTTTAGATAAATCTTACATATAATAGGAAATAAATGTATTATACTATGGGGAATTCACTTTTCCGTAATGTTTTATTTAATATATTATAGTTATCAGATAAAACCATAATAATAGCATATTAACTTTAAAATTTCTATTGAAAACCTACTATTTTTGGAGAATGTGCTCAGGCCCCTTCTCACCCCTGACTGCTTTGGAATTTCCATCAGCAGGGACTCTCAATGTCCTTTCCTCTGGATGTTACTAAGGATTAACCAAACAACAACAGAACAAACGAATAAATAAAACCCAAAAAGCAGATTTGCTATGTAAGCAAGTATTGGAAACACCAGGTTTAATAGCCTAAGCTAAACAAGCCTCAATACTTTTTGACTTCTCATAAACCCTAATATGCTACCATGAATTTGAATGTCCAAGGCAACAATAAAAAGTTTAGTATTTTTAAATTTTCAAATTAACACATAAAATTCCCAAGAGGAAATATTGAATGTACACATTTATTATGGAAATCACCACCATCCATTAACTGAGAGATATACCTGCATTGATTTTCAGATGCTTTATTTTAAAAAGTCTAAGTTTCAATATGAATTATTTTTCCTTAGTGAAAAAAAAAATAAACTGTGAACTTAAGAAAAAATATTTACATGAAAGGAGGGAAAAATATGAACTTTAAAGGTATATATATATGCTTACACCACTGGTTGACCAGTTGACCAGTCACTATAATGTGCACTGACCACCAGGGGGCAGTCAACTTGGACCGAAGAAAAGAGAAACAAGTAATTGAGTCTATGAAAGAATGCAAGCAGATGGGGCTGAGCTGCAGTTCACATTGGGAGGCCAGGCCATTGGCCCAAGTTCTACCACTCCCCAGGCACTGCTCTGGAGGCATGACGACCCTGACCCCTGTTAACCCTTCCAAACCACATTCTCCCTGGGCAGGATGGATGGAGGGAAAAAAGAGACCACGAACTCTGTCCCTAGTGTCCGCCTTCTCCTATAAGACCTGAGCCACCATCGGACTTGCAGGACAGCACACAAAGAGGGCAGCGTCGCTGCATAGCTACCATGACTCCACCCCAGTAGCCCTTAGGGCACTCACCCACTTATCTGAGCATCAGTCTGCACCCCTAGTGAGAGCTCCCCCCTAGAGGCCCACTTCTCCATAGCTGGTGCAGCAGACCAGGAGATGTGAGGGGAGGCAGCTGACCAGGATGAGCAGGGCAGGGATGAGTGGGACATTCAAATTCAGGCCCCTCCACAGCTGCCTGCTGCTTTGCACACTCTACGGCCATGCTGAGGGACCTCCTGTTGCATGAATCTGTGGCCCGGGCCTCTAGTTAACTAATAAAAAACATCAAAATTATTTTAAAATACCTTTAAAAATCAGAAAAATATTTATCCATAAATTATTTTTTAACATATAAAGAAAATAGGGAAATAGATTAATTTTATGTAATGGAATTGTGTTAATGTTGAACAGAATTGACTTTGTGATTAAAATATTTCTTTTTTTTTATTTTATTGATTTTGTACAGAGAGGAAGGGAGAGAGACAGAGAGTTAGAAACATTGATGAGAGTCATCGATCAGCTGCCTCTTGCACACCCCCTACTGGGGATATTCCTGCAACCAAGGTACATGCCCTTGACCGGAATGGAACCCGGGACCCTTCAGTCCCCAAGCCGATGCTCTATCCATTGAGCCAAACCGGTCTCGGCAAAATATTTCTAAATTTAATAAAATAAACATATTTTCCTTAAAAAATATTTACACAGTAAGAACATAATAGGTGTGAATTATTTAATACAAGATAAAGCATTATTTCTACAATTTCCTCCAAAATTTAGAATAGGTAGGAACAGATGGTCCAAAATGCCTATTCACTGTGTTCTGTTCTATTTTAGAAAGTTATATTTTACACTTGAGGCCCAGTGAATAAAATTCATGCACTGGTACAATCCCTAGCACCTGGCTGTAGGCTGCTGGTTGGGTACACCGTCCCTTCCCTCAGCCAGCCCTGTCTCCTGGTCAAACTCCAGGATGAACTTCCAGTCAAGGGGACAAGTTGCATAATACACTTTTATTTATTTTTATTTTTTTTAAATCTTTTATTGACTTTTTTACAGAAAGAAAGGGAGAGGGATAGAGAGTTAGAAACATCAATGAGAGAGAAACATCGATCAGCTGCCTCCTGCACACCCTGCACTGGGGATGTGCTCACAATCAAGGCACATGACCCTGACTGGAATCGAACCTTGGACCCTTCAATCTGAAGGCCGATGCTCTATCCACTAAACCAAACTGGCCTTGGCAATATGCTTTTATATTATAGGATTAGCCAGTGACTGTTGGTCAGTGAATTGTTCCTTGATGATTAAGGAAAAAGTAAGAATGAGAGGTGTGCTGTGCCTCCAGACCACTGTATGGAGACATCTTAAGTGCAGATGCATATGGAAATGTTCTCTGAAATAATGAGTTTGAGTCATGCAGCAAAGATTACTGAAATAAGAGAAAAAGCATAACCATTTTTCTTGCAAAAGTCAGGGAGGTGAGTTACACATCTTTAATACGTCTTTGAAAGAGAAAAAAGCTACATGTACAATAGCTCCTGAAATGGGGTTTGGAGTTCATGCATTTAATTACTGCCAGTTCCAGAAAAAGCTACAGTGACTTTTCATAAAATATTCAAATATACACTTGTAAGACCACCTCATTAACAGATCCTGACATTGTCCTGTCAGATAGCAAAGGTGTAACAAGAAAGATAAGATGACACGTGGCCCTGTCTTATAGGAAGTTCATTTGGTCATCTGCCTACCTGAACAGACCTGTGCTTTTTGTTTTCTATAATTTCACCCACATGGAGCAGAAAAATGTTTTTGTGCTCAGCTGTGAGCCTGGAAGTCAGCGATAAGGTTGGGGCTACCCTACCTGGAATAATTTAGTGGCCACTGTGTTTCTGAAAATAAAAATAATTTCTCAAAATGAATTAGGGTACTTAGATGTACTGAGCTAATAATCAGAATTTGGGGAAGGATCAATTTATTTTACCTGAAGATTAACATTAAAATTTTCCCAACTAGCCTTTCTTTTCTCTCAAGATAAAGTATGCAAGTATCAACCACATGTAAGTGGGCATGAAATAGATAAAGAGAAAGTTCCCCATAGGAAAGCTAGGATGAAAGATTGCTAGTCTAATGCCAGAAGTAACCACAGAGGAGAAGGAAGCTGAGAATTTGCTATTATGTGATTTGGGGGCACTCAAGTAAATTATCTCATTTAGTATCATAAATGTCACCACCATAATATCTCGATTTGGTTCAGTAAATTGTGGAACTAAAATCCAAATGCAAGCCTGGCTGACTTCAAACCTGGCCCTTTTAGTACTTGGAAAAAGTATTCCATGTCATACACTGGGGAGAAGTTGGTCTCTTCCCACTGAAAGTCAGGGAAATGTGTAAAACCACTCTTTAAGGTAGGGGTGTCGAACTCAATCAGAGAAGGGGCCAAAATCTAAAATCCAGCCTAAATCGCGGGCCGAATGGTTTACTGAACAGTCATAAACTGTCATTGTGATGGAAACGCAGCGGAGTGCAGTGATGACAGCGCGGTGCGGGCCACATTGCAAGGCCTGGCGGGACGGATTTGGCCCGCGGGCCTTGTGTTTGACACATGTGCTTTAAGGCAACAGTACGGAGATAATGCCTTTTGCATCAGGAATTCATAAGCAGCCTTCACTGGTATGTGTCATAATTAAAAGAGAATTTGTATCCACTAGAATTTAGAGGAAAGCCCAGGAACAAATATTATTAAAGCTACTGAAACATAGTTGCTGAAAACCATTATTTTAAATCTCAATGTTGAGCAAGAAGAGATTGACAATCCTATACAATTAGTGTATTACTGCCAGTATCAGTCTGTTAATTTGTATTAAACCAAAGGTGGACTAAAATGTTATTACTACCCTAATTAGGAACTTTTAATATTCAATTAAATATGTGCTTCTCTAGTAAGGTTTTAACCTTTCATTAATCCTTTTGTCATCTTTATTAAATCTTTTAAAAGCTCAAAGATGAAAGAAACCATTTGGGTCTACTTGGTATGTATGGATCGACCCAAGGACCTCTGCCATTCAGATGCTAGAAGTCTGACCGATTTGCTGTGCAATGTGTCAGCATAGGTTCAATCTTAGGTGCTACTTAGATTACAGTATGCATATTTCAATATATGGAAACTAGAGGTCCAGTGCACAGATAGGTGCACAGGAGGAGTCCCTTGGCCTAGCCTGCAGGGATCAGGCTGAACCCAGTTCTTCAACATTCCCAAAGGGTCCCAGATTGTGAGAGGGTGGTTCTTGGGTGACACACCCTGGAATCAGGCTCCCTCCTCTCTGGTTCCAGGTGTCACTCAAGAACCACAGCTGCCAAGGCCCCGCAGCTCAGCAGCTCCTGCACTGAGCATCTGCCCCCTCATGGTCAGTGCATGTCATAGTTCCAAGTCAGTGTGTGATGCACAGTGGCCATTGTGCATCATAGCTACTGGTCAGCCAGTCAGATGGTTGCTAAGGCTTTTATATATATAGATGTCCAAAACTAAAAGGCACCCACAACTTAAGAAAGCCAACTGTTTATTAAACAACATTAATATAACTATCAGAAACAGTGAAAGGAGGCGGCTCTAGCATGTTTGGCTCAATGGAAAGAGCACTGGCTCAGAGATCGAAGGGTCCTGGTTGAAGCCTCAATCCTTGGCCCTGGTCAGGGAATGTGCAGGAGACAACCACTCCATGTGACTCTCTCACATAGATGTTTCTCTCTGTCTCTCCCCCTCCTTCCACAATTTCTAAAAATCAATAGAAAACTGTCTTCTAATAAGGATTAATACAACAGTGAAAGTAGCAACTAAGTGGGTTTTCTAATACATCCCTGACAAGAATTTGACTAATCAGGAAAGGAAATATAATTTACTAGGAAAAATTAGTTAAGTGAAACCTACTTTTCTCAAAGGATAATCCTACTTTACAATTTATTTTTCAGCAAAAGCAATGAAGAGAATCAGTTCTTAGACTGTGGTCTAATATTTTAAACTATATATTTTTATATCAATATACTTTCAAATATAAGTTTTTAGGTGTTCAAATCTATCTAAGTCCATTTATTTCAGAAATTTGATTTGAAAATACTTTTGTAGTTTATTAATAGTCCCTTTTTGGGACACTTGGCACTTTAAAATCAAAAGGAAAAAGCAAATACCCTGGTCTCAGTTGGTTGGAGCATCATCCCAGGCACCAGTAAGTTTTTGGATTTTATTCCCAGTCAGGGCACTACGTTTCAGGTTCAATCCCAGGTTGGGGTGCGAAAGTGAAGCCACCCATTAATGTCTCTCCCTCTCCCTCACTCTCTCTTAAGATAAATTTAAAAAAAGAAGAAGAAGAAGAAGAAGAGAAGAAGAAAGAAAAGAAAAGAAAAGAAAAGAAAAGAAAAGAAAAGAAAAGAAAAGAAAAGAAAAGAAAAGAAAAGAAAAGAAAAGAAGAGAAAAGAAAAGAAAAGAAAAGAAAAGAAAAAAGAAACATATCCTTGGGTGAGAATAAAAAATAAAATAAAATAAAAACAGGAAAAGACTAAATATATGCTACTATTACATGGCTTCTTTTCAAATAACTTTTGTTGAAAAAGAGCATAGTACACTGAGGCTGCCATAAAATTGATTTCTATATTGGCTGGAAAACAGTTCAGATGACCCATAAAATTTTTTACAGAATCTTATTATTCTATCATCTGGTACCCTTCTTAAGACATTTGTTATAGAAGTGTGAATGGGGTGGGGGTGGATCTTTTCTAAATGTCAATCCTATTTCACAATTGCAGCATCTATTCAGAACTGGATGGCATAACTACATCCCATCACTTCCACTAGAAGAAAAATGTCTAATGTAGTTCTATATGGTTTATTATGTGGTTCCAATCAATTGCTATAAAGGCAGAGAAAAAAAAAAGTCACATAAAAAAATGAAAGAAAAAGTATATGTGTATAAGAGGACATTTTTCTTTCAGCTTTTATCATAACTCAGGCACAAAATGTCAAAAGTATCCTTATATTGTAAAGAGCTTCCTAAAATCACTGAAAACAAAAAAGTTTCCAAGTAGGGGGTTATAATCCAGATTAGGTTATTTGCAAATATTCTACTTATTCCAACAGTGGAATATTTCAAAACAGAATTCCTTCCACAAAAAAAGTCTATATTCCTGAAATGAGTCTTAGAAATAAAAATAACAGCAATGAGATGCATTTGATTCTCCTATAAAGCCATAAAATGCCTGATCACTTGCTCATGAAAAGCAAAAGATAAAATCTTCATTAAAAGCATAAAAGGTCATCTCCCCTAGGAGAAATTCCAGGTGTGAACCGAATAAAATTCCTTGCTGTGTGCTCACTCTCCTAAGAAACGGGCTGCTGCAGGGAGATTAAATAATTGTTAGTGGAAGGGCTGTCACATCAAGTTGTGGTCAAGTTCACGTTGCCCGAAAGCTAATGTGCGGTGCCTGTGAGCTGCCCTGTGACAGGCAGCCTTGCTGCAGGTCTGCTCTGCCCTGGCTCCCTGGGAGGAAGGGTTGCTGCCACAGCAGAATCCCTGAGTGATCTGCTGCTAAATATGCATGAGAATCTAATGTGCAAGGATTACGTGGAAAGTAAGTGTTTTGATGAGGAAGGCTGACATAACAAGAAGGGAGGAGTGAGGCAATGGGATAAATATACCACCATCCTTGATTACACGGCAAGTGCAGCGGGCATCAGAGTTTCTCTTTTCCTTCAAGTTTGTGGTTTTATTTCCTTGCATATTTTATGCATGACGTGAACCACTGAAGGAAGGCCTATGGACACTCACTTAGTTTATTTTAAATGAAAAAATAATAGTTCATGGGAAGATTTCCTCTAACTGCATTAAAAATGATTTTTAAAAAATTAATTATTAGCAACAAACCTAATTTACCTATAGATGCAATATGGTTTTCTACAGCTAATCAGTATCATTCACTAGCTTTACCTGATTTGTTGTTGTTAAACCTGAGCTTAGGGTATTTTTCCATTGATTATTTTAGGGAGAGTGGAAGAGAGAGGGAAAGACAGAGAGGAACATGGATGCAGGGCCAGGGCAGGGGAGGAACTTGAAACCAAAGTGCATGTCCTTGACCAGAATGGAACCTGGAACCCTTTGGACCACACGCCAATGCTCTATCCACTGAACCAAACTGGCTAGGTCACTAGCTTTACCTTGATTCTTTATTTTTTAATTCAGAAAGAGAGCCAAACGCAAATCACTTCAGAAATGAAAGAAAGAAGGAAAAAAACACAAATCAAAAACAACAATGTAGGTTTTTCTCCCTTATGTTTATAATCCTGAAAATTGTAGTATACGTACTATTTAATTAGTTCTGATACATACTATTCTTCTGGAAAGGAATCTGTTATTTAACATCAACAAGTAAGAACGTGGCTACAAATATCCCCTCAAATAAACAAAATGAAATCCCTAAAGAACATTCCCAATTCTCTTTTCTTTTTAATTGAATTTCTCTCAATTGTACCAGTGGTTTCAATTGAAACCATATACTCAGCAAATGAATGAGTAGAACTATGGAAGCTCTCATCAGAGATTTGCCTTGTACAAACTGTTCAGGGACCTTGGAGCTACAAATTGTGCCCTAAATGACGCCTGTGACTCTGTAACTTCACAAACATCTGAGTATAGTATTGAAAAAGGAAGAATAGACAATTAGAACTGAGTGAAATCAATGAGTCTTGGAGTGAGTTGGGAGAAAAAAAAAAACATAAGTGAAATATTATGGTTGAAGAAATACTGGATTAGGAATTAGAAGTCATGTGATCTTGGGCAATCACTCAACTCTCAGATATTCAGGTTCTTATCTAATAATGTGTAATAGAGACTGTTTTCTTTTTCTTTTTTTTATATTTTATTGATTTTTTACAGAGAGGAAGGGAGAGAAATAGAGAGCTAGAAACGTCGATGAGAGAGAAATATTGACCAGCTGCCTCCTGCACACCCCCTACCGGGGATGTGCCCACAACCAACATACATGCCCCTGACTGGAATGGAACCTGGGACCTTTCAGTCCACAGACCGATGCTCTATCCACTGAGCCAAACCGGTTACAGCGAGACTATTTTCTTTATGAGATCCTTAGGAGGCTAAAATCCAGTGATATATGTAAATGAATTTCATAAACTACTAAGTGCACTACACATTATCTGTTTCCCATAAATTCAATTGATAGTGTTTAATGTTCGTGCATTGGTAGTTCAGTTTTTTCATCAGTAAAATGAAAAGAGCAGGATTAAAAGCTTTTTCAGCATTGTTGAGAGATTCAAATGTAATTTTTTTAAAATACAAAATAGGTTATGGGCCAAAGACACATGATCACATGATAAGGCAGTTGTAGACACAAAGGGGAAGATCAAGAATATAGAGGAAGGGCATAGAGTAGTGTGATTATTATGGCAGAGGTGGGAATAAATTATTATGGCAGAGGTGGGAATAAATAGAAGCCAAAATAAAGAAAAAATATATATTCATTATGAACTTGAAACAATGGAATCCAGTAATATTGATTTGAGGTCGATAATAAATATTATATTATTAGATTTGGTCAATAAAATAAAGGAAGAAAAATGACAGAATTTAGACCTGAAAAATGATCATGGCCATTTATGTAGGCCATATTAGCCTTGGACTTTCTAAGTTATTTATTCCCTTCTGTATCTCTGATTGGATTTTTATTAGATTTACTAGAGGCCTGGTGCATGAAATTCATGCAAGGGGTAAGTGTGTCCCTCAGCCCAGCCTACACCCTCTCCAATCTGAGACCTCTCCTACCAGGATCAGACCTAAACAGATAATCGGACATCCCTCTCACAACCCAGGACTGTTGGCTCCCAACTATTATACTTACCTGCCTGCCTTCCTGATTGCCCCTAACCACTTATGCTTGCCAGCCTGATCACCCACTAACCACTCCCCTGCCAGCCTGTTTACCCCTAAGGCCCTCCCCTGCAGGCCTGGTTACCCATAACTGCCCTCCCCTGCAGGTCTGGTCACCCCTAGCTGCCCTATCCTACAGGCCTGGGTCCTTCCCAACTGCCCTCCTAAGCCTGCCTAGTCACCCCAACTGTCCTCCCCTTCAGGCTTGATCACCCCCAACTGCTCTTCCTTATAGGCCTGGTCCCTCCCAATTGCACTCCCATGCTGGCTATCTTGTGTCCACATGAGGGCAGGATCTTTGATCACATGGGGGCAGCCATCTTGTGTGTTGGAGTGTTGGTCAATTTGCATATTACTCTTTTATTAGATAGGATAAAGGCCTAGTGCACAGGTTGGGCCAGCTTGTTTGCCCTGAAGGGTGTCCCGGATCAAGGAATGGGTTCCTTTGTGGTGTGGGGCAGCCTGGGCTAGGGTCCTGTGGTGGTTTTCAGGCCAGCCATGCCCCCTGGAGACACATGCAGAGGCCCTGGTATCTGGGATTTATTTATCTTCTATAATTGAAATTTTGTTTGTAGCTTTGAGTGGAGGCCTGGTCCAGCCAGAGTGTGTGGAAAGCTTGGCTTCCTCCATTGCCAGGGAAACCCAAGCCTCCTGCTCACTCTGTGGCTGTAGCCATCTTGGTTTAATTTCCATACTTGCTCCTGATTGGCTAGTGGGTGTGGCTTGTGGGTATAGTGGAGTGATGGTTAATTTTCATATTACTCTTTTATTAGATAGGATACCTTTCTTTTTCTCTCTCTTCTCCACCTTTTTTTCTTTCTTTGTTTAGGCATATAAAGCTTCTGAATCCTATCTCATCTTTCTGAACACAGAATACATGGAGGTGTACATGAGGACCTGCCTTAAACTAAACACCATGAATTACAGCTTTTAAATTCTAAAACGCATTCTAATACAAAAACATATACATCATATGAACAATTCCCAGGAGGTAGGTCAAGCTTCAAAGATCAGTACTGTTTATTTAAATCAAAAGATAAGCTTATATACAGCAGATATCTAGTTTGAATTGGGGAGAGAAAACAGTTTTCTCTAAAGAAAAAAGGGAATAGAAGTAGTTCATTCATGAATGTGCTGTCTGAACATCTCCCAAGAACCTATTCCACTTTATGATGTAATAGGCCTAAAAAGTTGGTTACTCAAAGAAAATTGAGGACATTATTCTAAAAGAAATACTTAGCAATTATGAGATACAGATACAACTAAGGAAATCAAGGATTAGGGAAGTTAATTACTTGCCTAATGTAATGCTAAGTAAACAGCAGAAAAACTTCAACCACAACAGTTTTTTTTTAAATAAATTTTTATTGTTCATATTATTACAAATGTTCCTTCCCCCCCCCTCCATTGCTCTCCTCCACCAGGTTCCCACCCCACCCTCTGCCCTTTCCCCACCCCCATTGTCCTCATCCATAGGTGCACAGTTTATGTTCAGTCTCTTCCCATATCCCCCTCTCCCCAATTCCCCAAGAATCCTCAGTTCACTCCCCTTCCATACCTCTGATTCTATTATATTCACCAGTTAATATTGTTCATCAGATTTTTTTTTATTTCCTTGGTTTTGAGATTCACTTGTTGATAGTTACGTGTTTGTTGTTCATAATTTTTATCTTTATTTACTTTCTCTTCCAAAAGAATCCCCTTCAACAATTCATATAATTCTGGTTTGGTGGTGATGAACTCCTTTAGCTTTTTTTTTTTTTTTTAATTATTAGTGAAGCTCTTTATCTGGCCTTAGATTCTGAGTGATAGCTTTGCTGGACAGATTATCTTTGGCTGTAGGTTCTTACTATTCATCACCTTGAATATTTCTTGCCATTCACGTCTGGCCTGCATGGTTTCTGTTGAGAAATCAGCTGACAATCGTATAGGTGCTCCTTTATAGGTAACTACCTGCTTTGCTCTTGCTGCTTTTAATATTCTCTCTTTGTCTTTTGCTCTTGGAATTTTAATTATTATTTGTCTTGGTGTGGTCCTCTTTGGGTTCCCTTTGTTTGAAGTTCTGTGCGCTTCCTGAACTTGTAAGTCTAATTATTTCACCAGGTGGGGGAAGTTTCTGTTACTATTTCTTTCAGTATGATTTCGATATCTTGCTCTCTCTCATCTTCTGGGATCCCCATAATTCTCATGTTGGTTAGCTTGAAGTTGTCCCAGAGGTTTCTTACATTATCTTCAATTTTCTGGATTCTCTTGTCTTCTTGCTTCTGTGGAGGAGTGTCTTCTGGCTCCTTATGTTCCAAATCTTTGACTTGATTCTTATGATTTTCCATTCTGTTTTTAAGACTCTGCATAATATTTTTTATTTCAGACAATGTATTCTTTATTTCTTGTTGATCCCTTATCATTTCTTATTGATTCCTTATTAATTTTAGTTGATCGCTTTTCATATCCTCATAGGACTTATCGACCTTTTCTAGGAAATTGTTGAAAAACCTTATAATCGTGGATTTGAACTCTATATCCAATCACTTTTTGTCCTCCCTTTCTTTCCTTTGTGATCTATTTCATTGTGGCATTTTCGCAGCTTCCCTGAGGGGGCGGAGTTTCAGTGTGGAGCCTACAGCTTTGGCTTCCATCAGCCCTGCCCTATGGGGCTCCTGAGTCTCAGGGTCCTTCAGTACTCTCTGCAAGCACCTCTGAGAGAAAGGTGCCCTCGATTTTCGCCTGCTACCAAACAGTCTAGGCTCACCCCCAATGAGCCCAGTATTGGGATTCAGTTCAGTTGGAAGTGGAGTTGGAGGTGGCGTTCAGAGCAGTCTGGAGCCCCAGTCTCCTTCCCGCCAGGGCAATCCCACAGCACAGCCAACCATCCCTTCTCTGCACGCAATGTGCGTGTCTCTGGGACTTCCTTTCGCCACTCCCCCGGGGTTCTGCCTTACAGCCCAGCTCCCTATGGATGAGCCTGGGTCCCCGGGGTCTGGCCTAGAACTGGGGTTCAGAGCAGTCGGAACTTGGGCCCAGCACAGTCAGAGCTTTTATCTCCTTCCTGCTAGGGAACGCCAGACAGGCAATCAGCTGCCCCTCCTCTCTGGCTCCATCCTCTATGCGCGTGCCTTGTGTCTCTGTACCTTAGGCTTTTACAGCTGCTCTGAGCTTCCATCTGGTTTTCTCCTTGCTTCTCATTGTAGAATTTCCAGTCAGTTGACTTTCCTGTAGTTCTGAGTAATGTCCATTTTATATTTTAGTTGTGTTTTATTGAAATTGTTGTGTGCAGCTGCAGCTAGGTATTTACCTGTGCAACCATCTTGGATTCTCTCTCCAGAATTCAACCACAATGGTTTTGATTTGTATTTATTAAGCAATGTCACCTTTCTAAGGCAGCAAAGGCAGTTCCATCATCAGCATCTGCTTTGGACTGTGTAGCCAGTCCCTGCATTTGAGAGTTTGCCTTCAACCCTAGCTGGGTAGCTCAATTCACTAGAGAGTCATCCCCATAAACTAATATTTTGGTTTCAACTTCTCGTTGGGGCACAAACAAGAATCACCAATGAATGTATAAATAAGTAGGACACAAAAACAACAAAATGGATTCTTTCTCTCTCTCTCTCTCTCTCTCTCTCTCTCTCTCTCTCTCTCTCTCTCTCTCTCTTTCCCTTCTCTCTAAATTCAATAAATATACAATTTAAAAAATCACTAAAAATAGTTTATCTCTAGGAAAATTGTATTTTCCATCTATTTCAAAATGTTAGTAGGGACTTCCCTATTTAGTTTGTTAGATACTTAATAAGAGCTTGGTACATAACAAGATACTTGGGAAATCTCCTACTTTCACTCTTGATTGATGAATTAGAATTTAAATAATAAGGACACATAAGTTATCAATTAAGGCTGGACATCAGAAAGGAAATATAAGAATCTGAGCAATACATTTGGTTTAAGAGATTGTAAAGTGGGTTCACCACATAGTATCTTCAAGAACAAATATATCTGAATAAATTAGGGGTCAGTGTTCCATTTATATGCTCTGTGCTGCTATTTTCCCTGAAAATCCACCCACAGCTTATGGAGGAGATTGAAAATATGGATTTAAAGCTAACATGAAAGATTTAGTGATGTGGTAAAGAAGCACAATCTTTATACACTTTTCTCAAAATTAATTCCTTTGAACTTGTCTTAAATTATTGCATTGCCTGTTCCCATGATGCTAGGAGAGATCATGAGATCAAGAAGTTTACTTAAATTCTGTGAATGAAACAGTCCAACTGTTCTCTGGTTGTATATGGGTCTGGTAATAATTAATGTCGTTTTTAAACATTCGTTTAAAATCTTGCTTGGCGTTGACTTGTATTGACATAACCTTCAAACACGTGGTATCTACAGAATGTGTGAAGTGCAATTAACAAGTTTTGCTTGAAAAAGTTTGTGTTTGGTTTGGTTTTTGTTGCAAAACTAGGGCTAAGAAGATTGTGGATGAAGAGCATATTTGGCACTGCATGCTTTACGAGTTCCAATTAGGAAGAAAAGCAAGTGAGGCTGCAAAAAACATCTGTAGTGCTCTTGGTCAAGATGCAGTTAGCGCCAGAAAATGCCAGCGTTGGTTTGAGAAATTTCGCGAGGGTAATTTTTCGTTAGATGACAAGAGTGGTCGAGGCCGTGTGTCCAATTTTGATCAAGAAGCTCTTCAAGCTCTTTTGGTGCAAAATCCTCAAATTACCCAACAAGAGCTTGTGACAACTTTAAATTGTTCACAAAAAACAATTTCCAATCAATTGCGTGCACTTGGCAAAGTCCAAAAGTTTGGAAAATGGGTTCCTCATGAGTTGACCGACAACAACCATAATCAAAGAGTCACAATTTGCAGTTCGCTCCTCTCTCGTCAAAACTGTTTGCCGTTTTTAGAGCAAATTGTTACCAGAGATGAAAAATGGGTGCTGTATGTTAATTTGAAAAGGCGGCCTCAATGGTTGGACAAAAATGAGGCTCCGCAGCCCACGCCAAAACCTGACTTGCATGTGAAAAAAGTGATGTTGTGTGTTTGGTGGAATTTTAAAGGAATTCTTCATTATGAACTTTTACCATCTACCCAAACCATTACAAGTGCAGTGTATAGTGCCCAATTGGAAAGGTTAGCCCAAGCTTTAAGAGAAAAAGAACCTGCGCTGATTAATCGGAAGGGCGTAATTCTTCACCATGATAACGCACGACCGCATACTGCAAGAATCACTGCTGAAAATCTGCGCCAGTTGGAATGGGAAGTTCTCCCTCAACCTGCATATTCTCCTGATATTGCCCCTTCCGATTACCATTTGTTTCGTTCTTTGCAAAACTTTCTTCTTGGAAAAAAATTTAATAATGAAGAATGCTTCAAAAATGCATTGACCGAATTTTTTGCATCAAAATCACAAGAATTTTACAAGGATCCCTTTTAGAGGGATTAAAATGCTTCCTGAGCGTTGGGCACAAGTAGTAGAAAACAACGGCAACTATATTGTTGATTAAATTTTGTTCTATTGTTTAAATAAATTCGATTTAAAAAAGTATTAGAAAACGACATTAATTATTACTAGACCTAAATATATTATCCTATCACCTCAGGGAAGCCAAAAATACTCAGAATGCTTCAGGTACTTGCAGCTGCCAGTAAGTGAATATTAATTGAATAATTTCTATGTTAGCAACTTCTTTAATGTGCTATCTGGAGGATACTGAGAAAGGAAGCAATGCAACCTGTATCTCTGGTATCTAACAAAATGCAGTATTAATATGACCATCAGATGATTCTCTTAACTTCTCAGATAAACTCAAGGTAAGAGCTGTGAGAGTCCAGAGTGCAATGGTGGGAAGTCTTTTTTGAGCATATGACTTGCACTTGGTCTTAAAAGATAGATATGATGTGAAGGAAAGGAAAAAGAAATGAGACCTTCCAGGCACGAGTAACTGCAAGAATGAAGGTAAATAAACATATGGATGGACCACAATGTTTATAGGATGTTCCTGAAAACTTAACTATGAACTGAGTCAATCAACTAATGTGTCTATATTTATTATAGAATTAAAAAATATGACTTTTATGCCTTTCTGCCACTAGCTACATAACCTTGGACAACTTAATATTTTTAAAGTTCTATTTTCTGTCTGTAGCATGAGGATACTTGCTGAAGAACAGGTCAGTGTCTTGGCCAGTGGTTGGAGTGTTGTCCCATTCACCAAGAGGTAGTTGCTTCAATTCCCAGTCAGGGCACATATCCGGGTTGCAGGTTTGATCCCCAGTTCACTATTTTTCTTTCAAATCAATGTTTCTCTCTTCCTCTCTCTCCCTTCTTCTCTTTCTGGAATTAATGAAAGGCATGTCCTGAGATGAGAATTTTAAAAAAGAATAGGACAAATTGTATACAAAAAGAACCAAATAGAGCATTTGGTATGTAATTTAGGCATCTATATAGTATTTAAAACTAATAATGAAATATAACAATACGATTGGGTTATATCCTCAAATTTGATTGATTTTTCTTCCTTTTGTTGAGTTGTATGAATTCCTTATATATTTTGGGTATTCACTCTTTAACATATGTATCATTGACAAATATGCTCTCCCATACAATGGGCTCCATTTTCATTTTGTTTATGTTTTCTTTTTCGTTGCAAAAAGCTTTTTATTTTGATGTTCCATTTGTTTATTTACTCCTTAGTTTCCCTTGCCCTTGGAGATGTACTGACAAACCAATTGTTATGAGAGAATCTGAGATTTTGCTGCCTATGGTTTGCTCTAGAATTTTTATGGTTTTAGGACTTACATTTAAGACTTTTATCCATGTTGAGTTTATTCTTGTATGAGGTGTAAGTTGGTGGTCTAGTTTCATTCTTTTACATGTATCTGATCAAATTTCCAACACCATTTATTGAAAAGACTGTTTTGACTTCACTGTATATATTTTAAATTATACATTTCATATTGTTCCTTATGCTATTTAAATTTAGTTTTATTTATCACACACATTTTATAAGTTAGCCTAACATGTGCATTTCCTATATTTAGAATTTAAAGCCAAAGGGGTAATCTTTCTAGTCATTTGGAACAAGCTTTAATTATTGGAAGGCTTGGTAGTTACTTAAAATATTAGCCTGTCAAAAATAAAAAAAGGAAAATACCTTTAAAATACAAGTGAAACATATTTCATTAATATCATTGTCCGTAGATCAACCAAAGGACTTGTGTGCATGCATATGGGCCTAACCAGTGGCCATGGACAACAGGGGGTGGGAGCATATGTGGGGAGGGGTTTGAGATGGGAAGGGGGGATGAGGACAATTATGTGATATCATAATCAATAAAAAAATTAAAAATATATCATTGTCCATAAAGAGAAAAAATCACTAAAATCTAGAAATAATCAATTATGATTTGAGTTTGTTTTATATAAATTATATAAGAGCCAGCTTTATGCCATTTCAAATTCTCTGGAAATCTATAATAATAAAAGCATAATATGCTAATTAGACTGACAGCCAAATGACCTTCTCAATGACCTTCTGGACAAAGCTGGGGCTGCAAGGGACAAGGAAAGCTGCCCAGGCTGTTTGGGCCAAGCCCCTTGCACAAATTACATGCATCAGGCCTCTAGTAAGAATATCCTACATAATCCTACATAATAAAGAGGTGATAAGCAAATTGACCATCACTCCAACACACAAGATGGTCACCCCCATGTGGTCAAAGATGGCCAGCATGGGAGTACAGTTAGGGGTGACCAGGCCAGCAGGGGAGGGCAGTTTGGGGCAATCCAGCAAGCAAGCAGGTGAGCAGCTGGGAACCAGGAGTCCTAAAATATCCCTCAAGGGGTACTTGATTGGAGAGGGTGCAGGTTGGGCTGAGGGACACACTCCCTCCTGTGCACGAATTTCATGCACCAGGTCTCCAGTAAACAAGTAAGATTTATAAATAAATTAACAAAATCAAAGTAATATTCAAAAATGTTTTTGAGCCCTAGCCAGTTTTGCTCAGTGTACAGAGCATTGGCATGGGGACTGAAAGGTCCCGGGTTTGATTTTGTTCAAGGGCATATGCCTGGGTTGTGGGCTTGATCCCCAGTAGGGAGCATGCAGGAGGCAACAGATCAATGATTCTCTCTCAGTATTAATGTTTTTATCTCTCCCTCTCCCTTTCTCTCGAAAAGCAATAAAAATATATATATTTTAAATGTCTTTGAAGAGGTAATTTTTACTATAAAACAAATTTCTGGAATTTTTCTATACACCTAGTAATTTTCACATTCATATAATAATTTTCACTATTAGTATACTGACCACTGTTATGAAAGATGATACTGCATTTTTTTTTCATAAGCAGAACCTCTCTATTTGTAGACATTATAATGCAGGCATATTGTAACAAGAAAGAAAAAATAAATCAAGGTTCCTTGAATTGACATGAGAGGTGGAGACCAACACATAATCAAATAATGACAGCAGAGTGCATTGAAATTCTGGAATAGAGATATGTATTAGGTGCCACCAGAGTCCAGGGGTGGAAGAAGCTGATATTTTCTTTGTTAGTAAAAGACAAAGAGGAGGTCAGGAACTTCATTTGAAAGATGTCAGACATTGCTCTCTTAATATGACAAATGACACATTCCCACCTTTACTCGGCTGGCACAGAGGAATCTTTCCTAATTCCTACTCTACTGTAGAAGGGTTGTGAAGGGAATTTAGGGATGGTCATCTGGAGAGAAGCATAGGTAGCTAACTGTGCATGGTGTCACCAAAAGCATTTCAGAATGAACTTAAAAAAAAACACTAAACATTGGGATATATAATATAATAAATGGCCTTTAAAACCTCTAAATATTGAGAATACTTTATATAATCCTATTTGTATTTATATAGACTCACTGGCATTGCAAAGAAGCAATCAAGAAAGATGACTTAGTTAATATATTTTCTACCTGTGTACATCCTGACTCAGTGGAAGACAAAATCTTCTAGCAATCTAATTATCCTACAAAGAAATAAGCAATTGGCAGTGAGGTTCAGATAACCAAATCCCATGAAACTGACTGCAACATTTGTTACTGTTTTATTAGAAAATGGTAATATTTTTGCAAGCACTTGAACTGATAAAAGATAAACAATTATTCTTTTAAATACTAAAAAAGGACAAAAATGATACTTAGTGAAAATGACCAAATGTGCAGATATGTCAATGTGTGTGACTATGCAGAGAGAAGGGGAGATGTTTCAATGACACTTATTTAACAGAGGTATGTCATTCTTAGAATATAACTTGGTTGACAATTTACCATTCACCACATATATTTTATTGATTTATGTAAACTTATTTATCCAAAGTTGAACATGATAATTTTTACATGGGACAAAACAAAAAGAATGGATGGTAAACAACAGGATAAAATATATTAAAAATATGGTTGGCTCGGCCAGTGTTGCTCAGTGGTAGAACATCAACACATGAACCAGAAAATCAGGATTCAATTCCTAATTGCAGGTTTGATCCCCAGTGGAGGGCATACAGGAGGCAGTCAATCAATGATCCTATCTCACCATTGATGTTTCTATCTCTCCTCTCTTGTTCTCTGAAATCAATAAACTATATATTTTTAAATTATCATTTAAAAATATATATATATATATTTTTAATGATAATTTGAAGGATTTTATTGGTTTGTTATATTTCTAAAAACAGTATTTCATATGTATTTTAGTTTTATGGGACAAGTTAGGAAACATTGGAAAAACCCAACACAGCAAAACACTCTACTGGTTGTTAGAATGTGAGAAACCAAAAGCACACATTCCAGATGTGGTTATTATAATCCTTCCACTATGCTGGTATCTAATAACCTTCAAAAGCTTCTTCATTACCATCCTTGAGAGTAGCAATGATTTTTCATTAGTGAAATAAGTTTCATTAGTGAAGCAAGCTTCTTGGCATGGACAACACTCAAGTGCTTAGTGTGTGTGATCTCCTCTACTCTTCATGCTGCCTCAGGCCATGCATTTAATCAGCTCCCATGAGAAAGCACTTCTGGGAGATGCTTTGGCCTGATTCCAACTACAGGCATATCTCAGAGAAACCACAGGCTCAGTTCCAGACTACAGCAATAAAGCAAGTATCACTATAAAGTGAGTCAGGTCAATGTTTTTATTTCCTGTTGCATATAAAATCATGTTTATACTACACTGTAGTCTAAGTGTGCAATAATAGCATTGTGTCTAAAATATGGTGTAAATACCTTAATTAAAAATGCTTTATTGCTAAAAATTGCTTCATTGTAAAAAATTGCTTTATTGCTAAAAATGAGCCTTCAGCAAGTTGTAATTTTTTGGATGGTGAAGGGACTTGCTTTGATGTAGATGACTGCTGACTGATAAGGGAGGTTGCTGAAGGCTGGGGTGGCTGTGGCAACTTCTTAAAACAAGACCACAGTGAAGTTTGCCACATTGATTGACATTTCTCTTCACAAACAATTTCTCTAGAGCACCCAGTTATTTGATAGCATTTTACCCACAGAACTTCTTTCGAAATTAGTCAATTCTCTCAAATCCTGCTGCCTCTTGATCAATTAAGTATATGTAGTTTTCTAAATCTTTTGTTGTCTTTTCAACAACCTTTACACCATCTTCCCCAGAAGTGGATTCTATCTCAAAAAACCACTTTCTTTGCTCATCTACAAGACAAAGCGCCTCATCTATTAAAATTTTATCGTGAGATTGCAGCAATTCAGTCACATCTTCAGGCTCCAATTCGACAGGGTAGGGGGAAAGTAGGTTTACAGTTCATTGTGTGGAAAATAGTACAATAAATAATAAATAAGAATATAAGAACAAACTGTGTTTTGCAGAGTTACAACTGTAAACCTATTTCTGCCCCACCCTGTAATTGCAGTTGTAGTTGTTTGCCGGTACCACCACATCTGCAGTTACTTTCTTCACTGAAGCTTTGAATCCCTCAAGGTTATCCATGAGAGTTGGAATCAACTCTTTAAAATGCTTTTTAATCTATATACTTTTACCTCTTCCCATGAATCACAAATGTTTTGATGGCATCTGAAATGCAGAATGCTTTCAAGAAGGTTTTTAATTCATTTTGCCCAGCTCCGTTAGAGGAATCATTATCTATGGCAGCTATAAGCTTAAGAAATGTAATTCTTTTAAAAAAAAAATATATATATATATATATTTTATTGATTTTTTTACAGAGAGGAAGGGAGAGAGATAGAGAGTTAGAAACATCAATGAGAGAGAAACATTGATCAGCTGCCTCCTGCACACCCCCCACTGGAGATGTGCCTGCAACCAAGATACATGCCCTGGACCAGATTCAAACCTGGGACCTTGTAGTCCACAGGCTGAAGACACTCTATCCACTGAGCCAAACTGGTTTCTGCAAGAAATGTAATTCTTAAGTAGTAAGACTTAAAAGTCACAATTAGTCTCTCAGAGGTGGCCTGTAGAATGGATTGTTTTTAGCAAGCAAAAAAATATAACATTAATTTTATTGTACATCTCCATGAGAAGATTGTATATCTCTTGGGTGACCAGGCATATTGCCAATGAGCAGTAGGTCTCAATAGTGGGCTTACATCTTCAGTAAAACATGTTGTAAACCAGGGGTGAGGTACCTTTTTTTTTCTGCCAAAGGCCATACAAAATTATCAACTTAAAAATTAGCCTGCAATATTTGGTCAAACATTTAATTAACTCAACCCTAGTGCCTAGGCAGGGCCAGACCAAATGATTTCTGGGGCCAGATCCATCAGAGGAATCATTATCTATGGCAGCTACAGGCTTAAGAAATGTAATTCTTCAGTAATAAGACTTAAAAGACAAAATTAGTCCATCAGCCATGGGCTGTAGAATGGAATGTTTTTATATGGCCCCGATCCCCACTCCTGTTGTAAACAGGTGTGCTATCTTTCAGGCTTTGTTGTTTCATTGACAGAGCACAGGCAGAGTAAATGCAACAGCATTCTTGAGGGCCCTAGGATTTTCGGAATGGTAAATGAGCATTGGTTTCAACTTAAAGTCGCCAGCTACATTAACTCCTAACGAGAGAGTCAGCCTGTCCTGTGGGACTTTGAAGCCAGGTGTTATCTTCGCCTCTCTAGCTTTGGAAGTCCTAGATAACATTTTGCAATACAAGGCTACTTTTCTCTACATTTTAAATCTGCTGTTTACTGTAGTCATGTTCATTAATTATCTTAGATCCATTTTCTAGATAACTTGCTATAGCTCCTATATCAGCACTTGGTACTTCACCTGGCATTTTTATTGTTAACAGAAATGGCTTCTTTCCTTAAACCTCATGAACCAACGCTGCCAGCTTCAGATTTTCTTCTGCAGCTTCTTCACCTTTCTCAGCCTTCATGGGATTGAAGAGAGTTAGAGAATTTCTTTGGATTAAGCTTTGGTTTAAGCAGATGTTGGGGCTGATATCATCCTCTATTCAAAACTGTGCTAACCAGGAATAAAGCTGTCTTGCTTTTTTCTCATTCATGTGTTCACTGGAGGAGAACTTTTACCTTCCTTCAGTAACTTTTCCTTTGTATTCATAATCTGGCTAACTGGTACAAGAGTCCTAGCTTGTGGTCTCTCTCATTTTTCAACATGTCTCCATCACAAAGCTTAATCACTCCTACTTTTTCTTTTTTTAACAATTAAAAAATGTTTTTTATTGATTTTAGAGAGAGGAAGAGAGGGGGAGAGAGAAACATCAATGTGAGAGACAAACATTGATCTGCCGCCTACTGCATGCCCCCTAATGGGAACTGAGCCTGGAACCTGAGCATGTACCCTGTCCAGGAATCAAACTGGCAACCTCTTGGTACATGGGTAGATGCTCATTCAAATAAGCCACATCAGTCAGAGTCCTAGGTATTTAAATTTAAAGTGAAAGACAAATATTATTCCTTTCACTTGAACATTTAGAGGCCATTGCAGGGTTATTAACCTAATTTTAATACTGTTGCATCTCAGGGAATAGGGAAGCCCAAAGAGAGGGAGAAATATGGGGGAACAGCTGGTTGATGAAGCATTCAGAACACACACACACACACACACACACACACAATATTGATCAATTAAACTCACCATCTTATAGGGACATGGTTTATAGTGTTCCAGATTAATAATAGTTATCAAAATCAGTGATCACAGCTCACCATAACAAATATAGTAACAATGGAATATTGTGAGAATTACCAAAATGTAACAGAGACCCAAAGTGAGAAAACACTGCTGGAAAAAAAATGGTGCTGACAGACCTGCTGGATGCAAGACTACCACAAAACTTTAATTTGTAAAAAACACAATGTCTGCAAAGCTCAGGCAAGCAAAGCCCAATAAAAAAAAGAAGGTATGGGAGCAGATGGTACTCAAATCCTACTAATAGAAAAAATGCCATACCAGGCTAAGTGAAACTTCCACACCTGTTGTTTATCAGAGCACCCCAAAAGACAAAAGGCGGGTTTTCATTAAGCTCTTGGAATAGATTTTATGGCATTTTCTGCTTGATTGATAAAATGAGTTTGAGTATGTAAAATTTGACTTCTATGATGTGCTTTCATTTTAACATGAGATGATATGATTACTGGGCAATGCAGGAACTGTACCTCCCAACTCTAAGAATACCAAAGGATCCTGAAAAGGAGGTGGTCAGCTGTGGAAAAACAAATTGGCTTAAATCAATCCACAACACACACACACACAGACACACACACACACACACACACACACACACACACACAGCATATTAATACCCTGGTTTGTCTAAATAGTGGTTAGTTTGTTAATAAAAAAGCATTGTAGAGCAGCAAGCATCCTAGACTGAGGATTAAGATAGTCAGGTGCTAGTCTTATTTTAGTCTAATATGAGCCGTAAGCAATTTTCTGGAAAGCTTTTCATTGCCAGAGAATTCTGGACTATATGACTTATTTGAATACTTTTAATCCTAAAAGTCTATACATTTTATAAAAAATATAATATGTACCCCTAACTTACTATCATTAACAATTTGATTACTTATACAGACATGGCTCTTCTGGAATAATCTTATAGGATATGAGATTCACCTTCCACCATTCCTCTCCTTGTTTCTCATTCCCAGTACCAAAAAATGGTCCTTATAATCAGTTTTATAATAATATTTTATTGATCTCTTGCTTGGCAGGGTAACAATATTGTACATACTGCCCTTGACTTCTCTCTCATTCCTTTCCTGCCTCCTTAAAACTTTCTCTTTTTTCATAACCTGCATCCAGGAGTCAGCTTGACCTACAATTTTCCCCCTTATAGCTTTAATGGCATTGTTGGGAGAAATGCCAGAGAACATGGATATCAATCAAACAGATCATTTGGAAAATAATCACCATTATGTACAACAGCAATAATTGAAATCGTGTGTTGCTTTGAAATATTTCATCCCGGTAGCACAGTGATGCCCATATGCCTATTCAAAATCTTAATATTTGCACAATTTTCAAAGGGTTATTTCCCATTTTTATTTATTCAACCAGAATAATCTGAAAAGAACCTGGCCACGTAGAGTAAGATCTCTTAAGCCTCCCATGTTTCTCTCCTATGTGGAATTATCTGTTTGGGAAGTTAATCCTTTTCACCCAGGGAAGTGAGATTTACAAAATAGTGGCAGCTCACCAAGGTCAAATTTCACTTACTCTCCTTTTCCCTTTGCTGCCCTTTTTACCTCCTATAAATATTATGCTTTGCTTCCTAAATAAGTCACCCAGCCATTCGTACGAATGATGTTTGTTTTGGGCAAACATCGGTTCCAGTGATATGATGAGAATTTTCAACAATCCTTCCTTCTCTTTGAAAATTTTTCTCATTGGCTCTTTTTAGATGTGCTAAGATTTCTGTCATGCTCCTTTGGCTCCTGAGGGTGTTTAGTTCAGAAGGCTAGGTGTGGAAAAATAAAGTAAAAAAAAATTGAAGGAGGGAAATTGACATTGTTTAAGCATCTATCAAAATACTGGCACTGTTCTGTATAATTTACATGCATTATTTCATTGCTCTTACTATCAGCTGTGAGGTAATTATTATTTTCCTAATGTTATGAATGAGTCTGTTAAAATTTAAGTGAGATTAAGTAATTTATCCAAAGTTGCAAAGCTAGTAAAGGTCAAAGCTAGAAATAGAGACCACACATGGCTGGAATCCAATCCCCTGTGCCTGCCACAGTGCCTTGTGGTCTCCTCTATCTCTTTCTCTAAATACCTGGAAGGAATATGATAGTTTAGGCTATACTGTTATTTTTTTTATTACAACTTGAGCAAAAACCATACTGACCATATACATTAGAAAAAGTTGGGGGAGGGGGCAGGAAGAAATTAACCAAATAATTTGTAAGTATATGTGCTTAGTCCATGGACACAGACAATAGTGTGGTGAAAGTCTGGGGTGGGGTGGGAACTGGGTGGAGGAAGACAATGGGGGAAAAAGGGGAGTATTTGCAATACCCTCAACAATAAAGATAAATAAATAAAAAGAAAAGTTCTATTTCATCATGCCTTTGTTGAAAGAATACTGTTTGGAATTCAGTCTCCACTGCTGACATAATATTGATATCTAAAGAAATCATTAGCTGTTTTATTTAATGTAGCTGACTAAGAATCACTGGTGTGGGAAACAGCTTTCTCTTTTGAGTGCAAATTAGAGGCTAGGCACTAAGCTTCGGCTTTACATGCATTACTTATTTAGCTCTGGCAACACTTCAGTAAGAGTCTTAGCACCCATTTGTGCAAAAGTGGGCTGAGTGACTCCAAATGTAGACTGGTCACTCAGGTCACCACAGTATTAATTGGCAGAGCTCAGAGATGTACTCAAGCCTTCTGACACAGGAGCCTATGCTTTTAAACTTACTGTCAATGACTCCTGGCATCGCATACAGACTCACATGGCACTCTTTGGAAGATGATTATATTACATGTAATACTATTTTATGTTCTTTTGTTGTTCTCTAGATTTTCATGTATATATCTCCTAAAAATTACAATTTTTCATTATGGCTGATTTTTTTCTGTGAGTTGGGTGTTTCAAAACACTTGCTATATTGAAAAAAAAATGATAGATAGATGATAAAGATAGATAGATGATAGATAGATAGATAGATAGATAGATAGATAGATAGGTAGATAGATAGATATACAGACAGATAGAATATTTTATGTTTAGTCCAACATACTACCTAGATAGATAGATAGATAGATAGATAGATAGATAGATGATAGATAGATAGATAGATAGATAGATAGATAGATAGATATACAGACAGACAAATAGAATATTTTATGTTTAGTCCAACATACTACCTAACCTAACATAAGTAACATAAACCTAAGGCAGAGGCCAGGCTTCTTTACAAGGTGGGCAGGGCAGGTTGGCGTAGGAAGATGTGTCTGGAACTGACCAGATTTATCAGTAGTCATAGCACATCTTCAGCTTCTCTGTTGATTTGACAAATAATTATTCAAGGAGGGAAGGGTCTGGGAGGGAGTACCAGTCCTCCCTACTCATTCCCTTCAGCACAAGGCACAGCAACAGAAGAAAGCGAGATGCTAAATCAAGAGTAAAAACTTGTAGTAGGCAGATTAAGATTTGACTCCTGACTCTAACTTTTCTTGGCCAAATAAAGTAACCTCCTTTAACCCCCATTTCCTTCATCTGTAAAGAGGGAGAAATAATACTTAAGATCACAGGATTGTCGTGAGGTTCAATGAAAAATAAATTAGGTGCAATCCAATTTGTGAACACTGGAGTGTGGTATAAATGCAATTTCCCTCTTTTTCACCCTGCCTAACTGCAGTGTTGTCAAAAAGTCTCGATGGCTCTCACACTGACCTGCCTCAGGGACTCTGTGCCATGCAGGCCACCTGTCTGGGCAGCTGTCTGTGGCCAGTGCCCTCGCATTGAGTTAGAGTGAATAATAGCCAGAGCTGGTAACAGGGCCAGTCTCCACCTACATCCACACACTGCAGAAAAGCAAGGAAGCTAAACTCCCCCTAGAGACCCACAAATCTTTAAAAAAAAATCTCACCACCCTCACCTTCACACACAAAATAAACCAACAGAATAAGAAAAAGTAGAGGGAATGGCAGGAAATAAGGTTTATGGGGCTTTGAGGAACTCGTCCCAGGAAAGAAATACAAAGGACGTAACATATACTTGTAAAACTATTTATCTTAATGCTCTTAATATAAAGTATCACAAAATGAATATGACTTCCAATAAAAAATATATGTATGGGTTGTGTTTTAGAGCACAATCCTCTTTAACAAAATGTATTTTGAAATCACCAAGAGCAATATCTAAGGCTCTGGGGTGAGAAATAATTCCCACACATAGGACAAATGACTATTGTTAGAAGCCATAAGGTGAGTATTTGTTAGGAGCTTCAAATTCCACTTTTTCAAAGGAAAAGCATCGGCAAAGCTATATGCCAAGACAGAAGGTCGAAGTCATTCACCACTGGAGTGTAGCCTAAAATTGTTCAAGCACAGCGCCAGCGGTGCACAGATGCTTTCTGGCTTAGGTTCAGCATTAATCACACAGAATTCTCATCAGCCTGCACAAGAAGAATGGGTGTGAATACAGATATTTGACCAACAAATGGAAAGTCTAAAAGGACCACAAATTAGCTGCTTTGTGTAGGTGTCTATGTGTTTCACCCATGACACAATAACAATGTTTGTGTCAGTAAATGTGAATATATCACACACTATTACATTTACCTAATTAAAGCAGGCACTTCTGGAAACATATGCAGATCATAAGAACACAGATGCTGGCAAGGTTCTCCCTTTTATCTGAAGAAAGGCAGAGGGGACTCTAGGGAGCGGCACATGTCAAGAACCAGCCAGGGGGCTGTGTGGCTGGAGAAGAGACCAAAGAGAAGGGCAGTAAGAGATAAAGTCAGAGAAGTGACCAGGGGCACAGATGAAGAAGGGACTCATACATACTTTGCTTTTTAATCTGAATGAGAAGAAAAGCCAGTAGGGAACTATTAGAAGAAAAGCACGATGACCCAACTTAGTTTGAACAAAATCTTTCCGGCTGCTATACTGTGGGCAGGAGCAAAAGCAGGAATCCAGTTAGACTGTATTGCAATAAGTCACATGAGAAAAAAGACAATGTTAGTTTACACTGGGGTGGTCAGCAGTGATCAAACACAGAATATATTTTTAAAACAGAATCAATATGCCAGGGCTAAGGGAGAGAGAAAGAGATGAGTCAAGGAGAGCACCAAGAATTTTGATCTGCATAACTGAAAAAATTGAGTTTAATTAATTGAGTCTGTGAAAATGAGAAGCTACTAAAGGATAGGAGGGGGGGCATATGGGCAATGGACAGAGACACTTTTATATAGTACTAGAGGCCCAGTGCATGAATTAACGATGCAGGAGGGGAGGCGGGGGCTCAGCCTGGCCTGTAGACATCCCTTTAGGGGTTCTGAATTGTAAGAGGGTGCAGGGCATGCTGAGGGACCCCACCAGTGCACAATCAGGGCCAGGCAGGGACCACAGAGAGTGTCCAGCCCATCTCGCCCAGTTCTGATTGGGGCTGATCAGCGGAGTCTCAACCAGTCCTGATTGGGGCCTATTGGGTCCAGCTGGCCAGGAAGGTACTGCAGGAGGTTGATCAGCTGAGAAGGGACCAGAGGAGGGCTTCAGGGCATGCCTGGCCAGTCTCTCCCAGTCCTGAATGGCTAGAGCCCAGCAGCAACTAACCTACTGATCAGAGCATCTGCCCCCTGGTGGTCAGTGTGCATCATAGCGACTAGTCAAATGGTCGAATGAAAGGTCAGACACTTAGGCTTTTATTACATAGAATTTTTTCAAAATATTATTGTTTCTGACATAGAGCAAGATAACATTATGCAATAATATTTGGACATAATATTTTTATAGTTTCAACTTTGCTGAAAACACTTCTGTCATTTTCCATGACCTTCAGGATAGACTGAATTTCATAAAGTGCTAGAGGGGACATTTCATGTTTTGATCACAGTTCGTATCAGTTGCATTTTGTTGTCTATGTTTTAAGTGACATATGCAGATTAGACCATAATCTCTAATTAAAACTGAGAGCACTGTATTTTTTGTAAATAAATTTTTATTGATCCAAGAGAAGAAGGGAGAGGGTGAAAGAAACATCAATGATGAGAGAGAATCATTGATAGGCTGCCACCTGCACACCCCACATTGGGGATCAAGCCCACAACCCAGGCATGTGCCCTGACTGTGAATTTAACCTTGACTTCCTGGTTCTAAATCAACGTTCAACCACTGAGCCATGCTGGCTGGCTAGGGACTGAATATTTTACTCATGTGATCATGTATGATTGTAATAAATGATTGCATATTAGCTAACTAACTCAGATATGATTAGTGTGATCTTATTCTCTGGTAAGCTGAGAAAAAAGTAGAAGCAGGAGATGGAAAGGGGAGGCGAGGGAGGGAGAGAAGGAGAAGAGAAAGAAAAAAAAGCTTTGTCTAGAGTCATATGCTGTTCATCTCAGAACCATGCTCAAGGGATGGGCTGTGCACAAAGTAGTGTTATGGTATCAATCAAAGAAAAAAAAAATAACAGAATGGATGGAGAAAGAGAGAGAGAGAAAGTGAAAGAGGGAGGGGGGTTATTTTATTTTATTAAAATATATTTATTGACTGTTTTTAGAGAGGAAGGGAGGGGGAGAAAGAGATAGAAACATCAATGATGAGAGAGAATCATTGATTCGCTGCCTCCTGCATCACCACACCCCACTGGGTATCAAGCCCTCAACCCAGGATGAGTCCTTGGCCGGAATCAAACCTGGGACCCGTCAGCCTGCAGATTAACGCTCTATCCACTGAGCCAAGCCAGCTAGGATGACAGAGAAGCTTTTAAAGAATCTGTTGGTCTAGTATTCAAAATATTTTAATATATGCAAACAGTGTAGCGCTACACATTATAGTCATAATAGGATAACAGTTAAAAAAAAAAAAGCAATTGTCGGAAGGGAAGGAAACACACACACACACACCTTACTTAGGCAGCACTCTCTCAAAATAAGGAATTATGGTTAATGTTTCCTAGAGCAGATTTTCCAAGCCTCTGTATTATCAGAATCACTTAGGTGCTTTATAAAGTGCATACAGATTGCTGGTTCCACTGCTGTAAATGGGACTCGGTAACTGGTCCTGGAATCTATACTGAAGGATAACATTATTACTAGCCACAGTTTATCTAGGTGTTGAGCACGAGGTGAGGCTCAGGGAGGGCTGAATTCAACTGATTTTCAAAGTATCAACTTCTCTTGTCTACTTGCTTTGCTCCCCAAATCTCATCAATCTAATTTTAGCCTTTTTAATTGTTGTGTTTAAAATCCTCAAGGTGACTGCTTTGGACTGAAGCTGTTTGGGTTCCATACTTTCTTTTTCCAAATTGGCTTCTTGTGGGTTCAGTTCTTTGAACCTTAGAATACCTGGCTGATGAGTGCAGAGACTTCTCCAGTGCACAGCATTAAGGTCAGCCTCGGCCTGTGCAGAGCTGATTCCCCAGCTCCTCGGGTATCCTCGGCAGGGAGGCTGAGAGCTGGGTGTGCTACACCTGGACAGACTGCTGACTCTCAGGACGAATGTTTTCAGCAAATGGCTATTTCACCTATTGATGTTCTTTCAATCCTTCACTCTACTCTTTCTTGTTAAAAGATCAGTGCGCTGTGTCCCTAGATTAACAGGATAAACTTAAATTAGAAAGATTTGTCTGAACATACTTCACATTCTTATCAACACAAACTTATAGAAAATCAGAGCCCTCTTCTGTGAAAGAGCATAGTTTTCAAGTAATAATTTTATTCCCAGTCCTTGTGCCAGGAAGGCTGCAAAGAGATCTAAGATACTCCCCCATCTGAGAGGCACTATCAATGTTCAAGTGGTTTGGTTAAGACTATTGAACAAAATAATTGCTAAACTATTATTTTAACCATATTTTCATATGATTTCTAAGGTTTTCAACCACTTGGTTAGGATCCCAAACCAATATATTTTCCCTTAAGGTACAGATATTTAAAATCCATAATTGTATCCTTGTATACAGATTTCTGTTATTATTGATTCAATATAAAAATAGCCAAATGCATTTACTTTGCTCAATTTAAATCAAAACTATAATAACCCTGTAACTGGCACACTCACGACTGTGAAATATTATAGTATAACCATCTTATAACAGAAATTAATCTGGCATATGTTTTCAAATTAGTAATTTAAAGTATCTGTCTTAAGCATATACTTTTCTCCAAGAATGAACAGTGTCAACAGTCCTCTTTAAAAAGACTTTAAGTGCATAAACGAAGAATTACCTGGTAAGAATTGAAGAAAAGTTTGAGATCACATGAATTTACATTTACAAACTATCGCTTAATGAAAATTTCAAATAATAGCAAAGAAAATGATCATAAAAATATTAGATTCTTATGCAAAACAAGTATGTCATAGGAACTTAGACAAATACTAGTAAATCTCAGAGCAACTACACACCCATAAAACTTGGACTTAGACTGAGGCTTAAAGACCAAACTGACTGCTTACTGGTATGACCGAAGTTGCTCCCTCCCCTGACCTGTATTCCTGTTCCATACATTCCTGTATCCTGTAATTATTCCCATTTTATCCCATGACCTGTCTGTCTCTTTGCTATAGCCTTAGGCCAGAACCACATTTTTTTTACCCTAATTCTACTAGAGTCTCCTTGGTACTAGGTACCAGCAGCACAACATGCTTAGTATTGACTACTCCAAGGCCTTCGGTCTCAAGCAAAGGCCATCTTTAGTTTGCTCTTTTAATATAGATTCTAATTTCTATGAAATGTAAAGCCTTAATCAACTGAAAACCAAGTTCTTTTATTGTGGGGATGAGAAAACCTTCCAATGCAGCAGAGGAAAATACAGGCATTCATTATTTATATGACAAAAAAGAATGAGAAGAGGGGCAAAAACTGTTAGATTTCCAACTAAAATAATGTTGTCATTCATATTCCATGACTCTGGAGAACAATTATTTTAGACTGAATATAAAAAGGTTGTAAGTAATAGAAAAGCTACTTTTAAAGGCAAAAGGCCTTAAATTCTGGGCTAGAGAATTTAGACTTTGTCTTAAAAAATAAGGATCAAAAAATAAAATGCATAGAAGCTAACATGACATAGATAAGTGCAGTGTGCCTGTGTAAGGCCAGAGTCAGAAAGATGATAGGGAGGTGGTGAGAGCTGTAATAACTAAGAACATGGTTACTATTTAGTTCCAAGTCAGTGTGGCCATGATACAAGGGAAAGTTCCAAGCATCCTTATTTTTCAAAAAGAAAATGAGCAGCCAGAATACTTAATTATCACAGATAATTGCCCCAATTTTAAGTACTAATGGCTCAATTTTTAAAAATTTATTTTATTATTGAGATTATTACAGATGTTTTTTCTTTCCCCCCTTGTGTCCCCTCCACCCTATTCCAGGCCTTCAATGGGGCAATCAATTTGAAAGTAATTTAGTGAGGAAAAAATAAGCCACTTCTGTGAATAGAATTCATTTAGCAGGCCACATATTGGTAATCTTTGGGAACTTAAAACCAAGACTGTATAATCGGATCTGTGTTTTACAAAATTTAGTAGCAAAATGCAAAAAAAAAAAAAAAAAAAGTTCAATAGACTATGACTTCCAAAGAGGTGTTTTACTGTTGAATGAATGAATGGATTAATATGAATGAATGAGTGAATGAGAGTGAGAGAATCTCACCAAAACCCATTTGGCTCAGAGCGTTGTTCTGCGCACTGAAGGGTCCCAGGTTCGATTCAGGTCGAGGGCATGTACATTGGTTGTGGGTGCATCCCCAGTGGGGATGTGTAGGAGGCAGCTGGTTTATGATTCTCTCTCATTGATGTTTCCTTCTCCCTTCCTCTCTGTAAAAAATCAATAAAACATAATTTTTTTTAAATATATTTTATTGATTTTGCACAGAGAGGAAGGGAGAGAGATAGAGAGCCAGAAACATCGATGAGAGAGAGAGTCATCGATCAGCTGCCTCTTGCACACCCCCCACTGGGGATATGCCCGCAACCAAGGTACATGCCCTTGACTGGAATCGAACCCGGGCCCTTCAGTCCCCAAGCCGACGCTCTATCCATTGAGCCAAACCGGTCTTGGCTAAAACATAATTTTTAAAAAAGAAAAAAAGTCAATGATTCTTTAAAAGAATAAAAAGTGAGAGAATCTAAGGGCAAAGATATTAGAAAAAAATATTCAATGGTTTAAATAAAGGTTTCAGAGTCCTGAAACAAGGTAGGGGTAGTATCAATTTGGGTTTACAGATGTTTTATAGTTTCTTATTTAGTTAATATTTAGATGTTGGTGAATAGTATAAGAAATACCAATGAAAAGGAATTAGAAGATAATGAATTTGACCCCAGTTATGTATGATCTTGGGTCAATGAACAAACATTTTTAATCTCAACTGGAAAACTGAGGAATTACAGTAAACTACATCTGAAAAGCTTTTCAAAGCTGAAGCTCTGCCATTCTAGGTTGACATTTCCTAATCTATGTCAATCATCTTTAATAGCTCTCTACTGAGTAATTTCACTTATATGAAGTTCAAAAATAGGCAAAATGAATATATGGTGATAAAAAGAAGAACAATGCTTGCCTATCTGAAGGGATATGAAAAGGGAAAAGGGCATGAGAGAACATTCTTGGGTGTAAAAGACATATCTTGATTGAGGTGAGTCACTTGAATTTTACATATGTCAAAGTGTTATTGAACTGAACAATTGTATGGATCTATGCCTTTTATTATATGTAAATTATAACTCAATTAAAGAAGCATTTGGAGGGAAATGTTCATGTCTTCAATCCACTGGTTCTCAGGCCTGGTTGTGCATTAGAATTCCTAGGAAGATTTTATAAGATATGCAATCCCATTTTTTTATTATGATATATTTTATTGATTTTTTTACAGAGAGGAGGGGAGAGAGATAGAGTTAGAAACATCAATCAGCTGCCTCCTGCACATCCCCCACCTGGGGTGTGCGCGCAACCAAGGTACATGCCCTTGATGGGAATCAAATCTGGGACCCTTGAGTCCATAGGCCTATGCTCTATCCACTGAGCCAAACCTGCTTTGGCAGTAATCCCA
Organism: Pipistrellus kuhlii; assembly: GCF_014108245.1. Classification (NCBI taxonomy): domain Eukaryota; kingdom Metazoa; phylum Chordata; class Mammalia; order Chiroptera; family Vespertilionidae; genus Pipistrellus; species Pipistrellus kuhlii. The sequence goes on along the minus strand of NW_023425405.1, from coordinate 23,576,507 downwards.
TTTTTTTTTTACTTTCAACATTGTTTTGTATTGGTTTTTGGTGTATGATATAGTAATTATACAATATTTTACAAAGTGTTCCCTCGTTTAATTCCAGCAGCCACCGGCACCATACATGGGTATCACAATATGATTGACTATATTTTCTATGCTGCATTTTACATGTTTACCTATCATATTCTACATGATTTTTACTCATAGTTATCGCTCTTTTCTTTCTACTCTTTCCATATTACTTGTCAAAGGTTAGCAGTTAAGAACAATCATCAACACCATATAGTCCAAGTTAAGCCTATTAGCTTGCTAGAATCAAGGGGTGTCTCTAAAGGGTAAAATACTACTAAAGTTTTGGGGCTACAGGAAGTGACATGATGGTCTTCACAGGCACTGGTGAGAATTTGTAGATGAGGACATTGGCACAATGCTTGTTAGCACACATCTATGCAGAGTTTCTGCTGGAGTGGGTCGCCTATGGTCTTACCTTGAGACATATAAATGAGCTGTTCTTGTTCCAGGAGTTTATGCTTAAATTGCTTGTGATGGTGGTTTGGTTTGTTACATGTATTCTGCAAGTCTGAGTACAGTCTATTTTGTTCATTGTGGCATCTGATTCAATTTCCAGCATCACTCTTAGTCTGGCTGCCAGTAGATGTTTTTCTCTTTATCCCATTAAACTGATAAATCTCTAACATTGGCCAGAGCTTCCCATCAAAACGAATTTCCAGCATTGAACAAGAGGACACAAACACGGAGAAGGCAAAAGGTTTCTTTTCCTTGAAAGACCCTGTCTGGCTTCCCTTGTCTTGCTGCCACTTTCTAGTAAGCACATGCCACTTAAATTTTAAGGACTTGAGTAACTTGAAAAAAAAAAGTTTATTTTCATGGCTAGGTTAAAAATGATCCTTTGCACCCTGAGATAACTGCAATTTTCTGTTATATCCATGTCAGGGTTCGTTTTTCTTACTATTCATATTAAATTAGCCATATGGAAAATTCATTAATATCCTAGCAACAAGTCATTCAGGGATAGCACATCCAAGGCAAGGAAAGTTTGGTGTTGGCTGGTGCATTGGTTACTATGAAGATTCATATTGTCTTGATGGTATTATGCATCAGTGACATGAAGGCAAACAGCACTTTGTACAGCTGCCTCCTTCCCCCCGATAGTAGCATCTTTCCTAGACACTCAACTTTTACAAATGTCCCTCATTCTGTGTGCATTGTAACTTCACTCTTGGGTATCCAAAAGATACAGTACTGATGGAGAATAACAATGAAAAATGGGAAAACCTCAGGCCTATGAAAGCTCATGAGAGTCAGAATGTGGTGGCAGAGCCTGCCATCAAACCAGCATTTTGATTGGATCAGAGATGGTTTGAGTCATAGTTGATTTCAAGATATAATGAAGCTCCTCCAAAGGTTTCCTTTCATAATGCGTACATACATCAAATCATCACTTTATACAGTTTAACCATATTAAAATCTTATTTGTCAATTACACCTCAATAAAAATGTGGCAAGAACAAAGTAAATTATCTTAATTTTAAAGTCAGAGGCATTAATAGATCTCTCCTTATTAGACCTGAAAAAGGGAATTTGGAATAAGGTGCTTTTTATTCATTTGGGAGATTAGCAAATGCACTGCCTTGGAAATCCTCCATGTTCCTGTGTTATATTGTGATTTTTAGAATACTTTTCTCACCAAAACTCATTAAAGCCGAAACTGGTTTGGCTCAGTGGATAGAGCGTCGGACTGAGGACTGAAAGGTCCCAGGTTCGATTCCAGTCAAGGGCATGTACCTTGGTTGTGGGCACATCCCCAGTAGTGGGTGTGCAAGAGGCAGCTGATCGATGATTCTCTCCCATCGATGTTTCTAACTCTCTATCCCTCTCTCTTCCTCTCTGTAAAAAAATCAATAAAATAAAAAAACTTAAAACTCATTACAGGGGCAATTACTGGATCCATTGTTTTTCTCTCCTGACAGAAACAATTTAGATTCCTTCCTTTTTAGTTCTGAAACCCTGGAGGAAGAAGAGAGGAGGAAGCAGAGGTAAGGAATTGTTTGTTGCAGTGTGTCTGAAAAATGGGCATTAAAAAGGATTGACAGTAGAGTGAGCTTCACATAATTATGCTTTCTGCCGTTTCCTAGACTCAGGGGAATTTGTATCAGAAATGCAAATGTCAAAAACACATTTTAAGTGTGATGGCCCATTTGCAATGGGATGCTTCACCACTAAGCTCTTTCTGCATCCAATGAGACAACTTGCAATTATTCACCTGTAGAATATTCATAACAAAAGTACATTCTGTAATGGAAACATTTCCAAAATTATGCCAAAAATTTTTCCAATACTAAGTCTGAGGGAGGTTTCTTAGAAATGGGAAAAGCAGGGAGTCAATGATTCTTATGCCTGGTTACCTGTCTTAGCCCTCAAACATCAGGAATACATGTCATATTGTTTGAAGTATTTCTCCTGTTTGGAACTCCAAGAGTTTGGCTTCTAACTAATATGGGTAGATGATTACTTCCTCTCTTTTGAGTACATTATCTGTGCCAAATGTGGAGACATGTAGGAGACCAAAAGAGAATAAGATGATAGTCATTAGGGCTAGAAAAGCTGAGGAAGGAGCTCCTTCAGTCATGAATAGCTCTGTCCCTTTGTCCCATCTAGATGGCAACCTTATTGCAACATTTCATGGCTATCAGCCTTGTATTGTGTATAATGTAATTCTGGTTTGGCATTCTAACACTACTTAAATATATATATATATATATATATATATATATATATATATATATATATATATATATATATATATTTTTTTTCAGAGAGAGAGAGAGAGAGAGAGAGAGAGAGAGAGAGAGAGAGAGAGAGAGAAAAGCATCAATAAGAGAGAATCATTGATCAGCAGTCTCCTGCATGCCCAACACCAGAGATTTAGCCCAAATGTGCCCTGGCCAGGAATCAAATCATGACCTCATGTTCATAGGTCAACGGTAGATGCTTAGTCACTGAGCCATGCCAGCGGGGCCCCATCTTTTGATGTTATGTCTGACAGAGCATGTGACCAGAGAAACTTTACTCATCTGGGAAGTCTGGGACCTGGAGCAGCTATCTTTAAAATTAGTTAAGTTTTCCCAAAATTGATACATTCTCAACTGAGTACTGAAACCAGCAGAGTATTCTGACCCTGTGCTGAACAATACTGAGAGAAGAATGATAATTAAACTGTCTGTCCCTGAAGATAAGGCCATGAACCAACTAAACAGCTTACTTGTCAATACTAAGCCCTGGCTCACCCAATCGCTCTAATACTCTTGCCTCCTGGTGGCTCACCCATCCAAAGCTATCAGGTCATAGTCTGCCCAGTCTTAATAAGAGTTCCTCATGCCGAACCTGCCTTAAAATCACTCCGCACAGACCCCATGCTTCATAAACATCCTCCTCTGACTTTCTCTTTCAAAGCACTGTTCAGAGGTGGCAATGTTCTTCCTCACTACAATGCACCTAATAAAATCAGCTTTGCCTAGTCAACATTCTATTAAAAATATAAATTGATAGTTGAGACAATAAACCTTTCTTGTGTCTCATAACTGGTGACTTTGGGAACTATTTTACTGTTAAAAGAGAAAAATAGTACAATTCAAGAATCAATGAAAATCTTAGGTAGCAATTTAATATGAACACACAAAAAATATTGTTCTTATGCATGAAATTCAGATTAACTTTGGATATCTGTGAAACTGAAAGAATATCTTCATACTTTCATATACTTATTTCTTAATGTTTTATTGATTTGAGAGACAGAGGAGGACAGAGAGAGACATAGTAACATGGTTGACAGAGAAACATTGTTTGGCTGCCTCCTACATGCCTTCTTACTGAGGAGTATGCCAGCATCCTGGGCATGTGCCCTAACTGGGAATCAAACCAGTGATCTCTTGGTGACTGGGATGACAATCCACTGAGCCACACCGGCCAGGCTCATATACTTACTTTTACATAAAAATTATGTTATGCATTACAAATATCTACTGGAACTTTTACAGATGTCTAAATCAGTCAACTCACAGTCTGAATAGATTGAGAGGACTAATAACAGTTTCTTTTTTTTAAGGAGTTGTAATAATTTTTTTTCTTCATATATTTTTATTGATTTCATAAAGGAGGGAGAGGGAAAGAAAGAAACATCAATGATGAGAAAGAATCATTGATTGGCTGCCTCCTGCATGCCCCACACTGGGATTGGAGCCTGCAACCTAGGCATGTGCCCTGACCAGGAATTGAACAGTGACCTCCTGGTTTGTAGGTCAAGGCTCAACCACTAAGCCATGAGGCCTGGCTTTACTCTTTTTACTTATAAAAGTGTGATGTTACTTCCTTATTCTTTCTAAGCAATTATTAATACATTAAACAATTATATGTCAAAAAAAGAGACTTGCTCCCTGTTTAGAGAAGCAGCAGCTGCTCATTCAATCTGCATGCAGTTTTCTGAGGCATTTTGGTAGAAATCTAGTTTAAAACAAGACAAAACACTGCTCTATAAGATGCACAATTTATCCCTGTTTTCCTTTCTGCCCTATCAGCTCTCACATGTATATTTATTTTCATGTTTCTACTATGGCTTAGTGTCTCTGGGTGATCATGAATGAATATTTAACCATTTTACCAGCATTCACAGCCTAGCAAAGATTGAATCCTATTGAACTGGCAGATTGCTTTTTAATTTTCTGCTTGGATGGGTTGTTTTTTTTTGTCCTGTAGTTTCCAAAATATTTTATGAGTGTTGATGAAGAGACTAAAAGGCTTGCAAATTTTGCTGATCTCTGCCAAAAGCTGATTAACACACACACCACCACCACCACCCCTCACCCCACCTCCCCCCCACCCCCCCGCTGAAACCCTTGTACCAATCAGCTTAGGTGATGTAGGCAACATCATACACAGATGTGAAGCAGAACTTCCACCAGGGTTGCAAAATACAACTTCTGCACAAGGGATACATATGTATATTGAGAATCGCACTGTGCAGGTTTTATACGAGCTTTCTACTTCTGTAGTTGAGGGCAGTATTTATGCCTCTTAGAGATGTTAAGTGCAAGGCAGCTTGAATATCACCACCCCTTAAATGCAGCTGATGATCTGTAAATAATGATTATGTGACTTTGAAATGGCATACACTTATAAATACAGATATAGTCAAAATCCCTTGTTAATTTTTCTGCATTGTGTAGCTATTTCACTTCAAGTGAGAATGACCTAGTACCTTGATTATCTTGTGTCTTTAGTTCTATTGAGCAGATATCCAGAATAACGTATTTTTATATCTCAGAATATATTTTTAAAAGAATCCTTAAAATTATTGAACTATCACATCACAATGGAATATTATTATTGTTTTTGTATATAGGGTGGGGCAAAGGTAGGTTTACAGTTGTATGTGGAACAGTTTACTCTTGTATTAATATTATTGTATTATTTTCCATACAAATTATAAACCTGTTTTTGCCCCACCCTGTATTTTTAAGTCTACTCTACCCATTGTCTTTCCCATTTTAGTGAACAGCAACTCTTTTTTCTAGTTGTTCAGACCATTCTGGGATGTGGTAGGTCATATTATGATTTCTCAGTCTGGGATGTGGTAGGTCATATTATGATTTCTAAATATTGGTACTCTTGTCTGTTGAATACAGAGATTGGAAGGACCTCCCAATAGGAGGAGTATGGGTCCCCATCCCACTGACCCTGGACTTGGCAATGTCACTTTCGGTAATGGAATGTGAACATACTTGATTCATACCTCTTCTCTACAAAGTTAAACTTTCAAGAACCATGTTTGCTTTTAAGAAAGAAGTTCCCTGATTGGAACTTCTTCCAGTAGCCTACTGTGACCACATATATACTATTTTTATTTTTTATTAAAAGAGCATTTTTTTTAGAGAGTACATGAATAGAAAAAAAATAGATGTAGCATGCCTAAGTATGTGTGGGTATGTCACCTACTTCAAATTTTATAATTTATTCAAGATGTACCACATATATTATTTCTCAAAATTGTTGTGCTTAATTGAGTGTTATTTTTTTATGTGCTACAGAAGAAAAAAAATAAGTTTTGTTTGTCTATGACTATCAAGTAAGTTAATTGCTTGGATTTGACCTAAGATTTGAGTGTAGAGCAGACTAATTATAGATAGAGAGAAGGCAGTGACTTTGTAAGATGGAATGTAATAGAATGCTATTGGAGATGCCTAAATTTTCTTATGTTAAGACTAGGCCTTCCCTGGCAAGTGTGGCTCAATTAGTTGAGCATCATGCCTTTCACCAAAAGGTCACTGGTTCAATTCCTAGTTAGGGCACATGCCCTGGTTTTTTATTAGACCCCCAATAGGGAGCAAGGAGGAAGCAGCTGATCAATGCTTTCCACATCAATCTCTCTCTCTCTCTCTCTCTCTCTCTCTCTCTCTCTCTCTCTCTCTCTTTCTCTTTCCTTTTCCTTTCTTCTCTAAAACCAATAAGTCCAGACATATTTTTAAAGCTTAAGCTTATTTATGTATAGATTTTATAATATATGAAGCTGGTTCTCCCACAACAACAACCTCTGTGGTTAATAATGCTTAGACATAGGTAACTCTCCTTTCCTTTTGATTACTGAGCATACAGTTTAGATAAAGGAAACTTCTTTATATACAGATCCATTTATTTGAGCCAAACACATTTCTACCATGCTCTTTGACGTCTGTGTACATAGTACATTTGCAATTGATAAAAGCAGACACTGTCATAAAAAAAAAGCTCTCATATCACATCACTGTTATTTCTATATCAACCAAGTCCACTTCCACAACAGGTATTCCGAAAACCTCAGAGGACTGGCATTTTCTGGTGCTGTCTTTGTCCATTTGCATATATTCCTCCCAGCATAGCCTAATCCAGGACCCCTTGGGGAAAGTCCTACTGCCAGTTTAGGTGCCCAATGGGGCCTAAACCAGCCATTTAAATCAGCAGTCGGACATCCCTCTCATAATCTGGGACCAGTGGCTCCTATCTGCTCATCTGCCTGACCGACCTTAACTGCCCCTCTGCTGGCCTGGTCACCCCTAACTTCCCTGCCTGCTGGCCTGGTTTCCCCTTACTGCCCCCCCCCACCAGCCTGGTCACCCCATGTAGCCTGCTGCTTAGTCATTTGGTTGTCCCTCACTAATCCCCCTTGCCAGCCTGGTTGCCCCACACATCCTGTTCAATTATCTGTTTGGTTGTGATGGTAACTTAGGATTTTATATATATTTAGATTGTTTCTGTACTCACAGGGGACAATATTGTTTATTTGTATTCATAGGCTTGAATTCTATTTTTTTTTTTAACTTTCTACCAGTAAGGCCTCAATGCCTTAACTTTTCTCCTCTTTTTTATTTTTAATTAAATTTTTCTGGGTGGCATTGGTTAATAAAACTGTATAGGTTTCAGGTGAATAATTCTCTGATAAATAATCTGTATTGCAGTATGTGTTCACTACCCAAAGTCAAATCTCTTTCTGTCACCATATATTTGACACCCATTTACCCTCTACTGCCCTCCCTCCCAATTCCTCTTCCTTCTGTTAAGTCTGATTTATACCAGAAATTCTTTAAATTCAGGAAGTAAGCCATTTTATCAACCTCTAAATAAATGAAAATGTTCTTGAAAGACATCACACATCTATTCACTCATAGTAACGAGTATACTATAAATTAGTTTATGATTTATCATCTACAGTGACAGATGACGTATGGGTAGAACTTTATATTAGGCCTGATTTTCCCAATAAGATCATATTTTTGCATAGACTATTTTTTAATTAATCAACATTCCTTAATTCTACTTTAATCCTATGTTACTCTTTATTGGTGTTACTGCCAGCTATGTTGAGTACATTATCTGAGATTAATAGCTATTTATTGAGAAAAACATCTAGAAATTTTGAGTAAAGAAAGGGTAGGTGATCAAAAAGGGATACTGTAAAATCATAAGTTCCTGGCGGGGCTGGTCACCATGAACAATAATACCTCAGGCCTATAACTTTTTTGGTGAAAGGTTTTTAAGGCAGCCCTTCCCATTGTTCTTGTGCATCTAGGTTAACCTTTGCAATGCCAGAAGTAATACCCCTCAAAGGCATAACCACCCTGGAAAAAACTCATAATCTTAGTTATCCTCCAATCCAATCCCCACCTTGCTTTCTCCTGCCTTAATGTAAAATGTTCCCTCTCTAATTTTAAATCCATAAAAGAAACTGCAAAACTGTCCTTATCCAAAGCATTTAAGAGCTTGCTTCCCAAAAATTATTGCCTGGTTTGTCTATAATAAACTCTTATAAAAGTTTTCTACAGGTTTAGACATTTCTCACATCAACAGGTAAAGAGGTAATCCTTTACAGTATAGAGAATTGTTTTATTTGCATATACTGTATAGTGACCTAGTCAGAAGAGCAAAGACCTTGGAAACAAACAAAAAATAGATATGGCATACAACAAAGGCCAAGAGATGAGTTTCCTGTTCACTTAGAATCATAAGAGCAGTGGGAGTAGGAAATGAAGCCAAGAAGAGAAATGACACAGGTGAGCTGAGACGACCATGATACTCTGCAAGGATGATGCTGTGTGCTCAGGACTGGCTCTGGAGCACAAGTGAACATGATGAGTAATGAAACACAAATCTAACCTTATTTTCCAGCAAATGGCCATATTCACTAGACTGTGTGCTTTGCAATAAATTATTGCCCTACCAGGAACAATTGCTTTTCCTTTAAGACTGTAATTTTCCTTTCAGCAACACATGAAATGGACATTTTCAATAATGTTGGATATAAATTTGTTTAACAATCCACACTGTTTACATTTCCAATGTTTTCCCTCTGATTCTGGGAAGAACAACCGTAGAAAGAAGATAGCAAAAAGACAAAATATCTGGAAATTTTGGGTATGCATATAGCATTCAGCATTGACTATAGCAGTAGATTAAAACAAGTCATGCTGTAACATTTTAATTTTGTTTAATGAGAAGTTTGATTAAGAAAAGCTATCCTGGGCACTGTTACACCTTTAAATTATTCAATTTTACTCCTGTGAAAGTCAGACTTCAACATTTCAATTTTAAATGATTTAGTAACACTTAGGATTATTGAATATTTAGTTCGAACATCCCACCAAGAACATTAACTACTTGTGTAGTATTATGCTTTTAATTATATACACTGAATGGCCAGATTATTATGATCTCTGAACCCATAATAATCTGGCCACACACAGTGTGTGTGTGTGTGTGTGTGTGTGTGTGTGTGTGTGTGTATGGCCTGGAGCACGAATTTGTGAATGGATGGGGTCCAGCCAGCCTGGCCAAGGGTAGGGGACGTGGGTGGTTGGCTTGCCTGCCTGCTGGTAGAACTCCTAGTTGAGGGGACAATTTGCATATTAGCCTTTTATTATATAGGATAGACACTGAGTGACCAGATTATTATGCTTTCAGAGATCATAATAATCTGGCCACTAAGTGTAGAGAATCCTATATGGGATTCTCATGAGTAAACTTTCAAGAGATAATTCATTCTTTTTTTTTTTAAATATGTTTTATTGATATTTTACAGAGAGGAAGGGAGAGAGATAGAGAGCTAGAAACGCCGATGAGAGAGAAACATCGACCAGCTGCCTCTTGCACACCCTCTACCGAAGATGTGCCCGCAACCAAGGTACATGCCCTTGACCGGAATCGAACCTGGGACCTTTCAGTCCGCAGACCAATGCTCTACCACTGAGCCAAACCGGTTTCGGCGAGATAATTCATTCTTAAAGTGAAATGCAGTCTTCAAATGTGACAATCAAAATTAATGTGAACTCATCAATTTCCAAATATTTGTGGTCTATAGATAGCACCATTAATTTTAATCCATTTACAGATAAATTCTAGATCTATGACAGAGTTGCATATATACATGGTGCTCTTGCTTATTTTCTGTCTCATTTATAAGAAACAGAACCCTGACTATTTTGCTTTCCTCTGCATTACTAGAAAATGATGAAGTGCCTAAAACATATAGTTATTCAATAAAAATTTGTTGGACAAAAGAACAAACCTTGCTTTAAAGAATTAACAGTGTATTAGAAAGCAAATAGGTGATTACTGAATGCTCACATGAATTTTAAATAGTCTTCTTGAGCATCCTTGCATTATGTAGTAAATATTACTCATTAGCTATGCTAGCAAATAGTCATTTAAGTTATATAGACTATGTTAGTAATTGAAGTTCAAAAGAAGCAAATAACTGCATATTTTATAAAGGAGTAAAATAATTAGTTCTTTTCCCTAAAAATAAAAAAATAAAAAATTTGTTAGAAGAATTTTTCATTATTAAAACCTGTTGTACTGTCCAACCCATGTGGCTCAGTGATCAAGCATCAATCTATGAACCCAAAGGTTTAATTCCCAGTCAGGGCACATGCCTGGATTGTGGGCTCAATCCCCGGTAGTGAATATGCAAGAGCCAGCCAATAAATGATTATCATCATTGATGTTTCTATCTCTTCCTCCTTCTTCCTTCCTCTCTTTGAAATCAATAAAAACCTATTAAAAACACTGTTTTATTAATAATCACAATGTAAATGACACAGCCTTTATCTCAAGCAGTTGGCAAATGTGTATGATGAGTCTTAAAATGTTTAAATTTTAATAAACCCCATTTCTGGAAATTTAACTTGAGGAAATATAGCCAAATGTTGGGATGATCAAGTCCACACTATCAAATAATTATTTCTAATAGCAAACAATTGGAAATAACCTAATAGCCAACACTAGATGAAAGTTTAAAGCAATCATTAAGAATATCATTCATTCAGTATTACTTTGTACTAGTTTCAGGTGTACCGCATAGTGGTTAGACAATCACATATTTTACAAAGTGTTCCCTGTGATATTGGTACCCAACTGTAATTGAATTTTTTTAAAATAGTAAAAAAACAAACAAACAAACAAACAAAAACACAACATACCATTTATACCCATAAAAGCATATAAAAAAGAAAGAGTGATTGGCAGCCAAAAGTTCAGCCATAGCTTTCTTTGTATGGTGAAACTGCAGATCCTTTTAAGTGCTATATATTATATTTTTTTAGTTTTTCTTTTTCTTTCTTCTTTTTTTTTGTATTGATGTTTTTCTACAGTGATATATATATTTCTTCTTGTATAAAGCAAAAAAAAAAAAAAAAAAAAAGGATCCTTCACCTAAAATCTCAGTTTTTACAACCTTAGTGTCTTTTAATGAATGCTTCCACAGTGACCCCACACATATGGCTCTATTCCACTTTATAGGTCCAGTGACCAACCTAGGATGACATAACAAAGGTACTGGATTTGTTTTACACTTATGTAAAACATTAACATTTTCCCTTGCAAGAATTGCACTGATGAGGTGAAAGGGCTGATATCCCAAGAGGATAAATGTTAAGTAATAATAACTGGTATAAAAACACAACACAGTGCTCATTCACTGGTCCAACAATTCCACAGAGGCCTTAGACAAAGCAGCAACCGTGGGCAAATTGGTACCTAAAGCACCAATCCTCCTTTATGTTATAATTCATACCTATTACTGTTACTGGAAAAAGGGCCTGGTCCCGAGCAGGTCTGCCCAGGTTCATGTTGAGAAAATTGCACCACACAACATGACTTCATGTTGGAAAAATTGCACCACACAAGCCCACATTGATTTTAGAGGATGTTTTTTAAAGCCGGGGACAGTGAAACAAGACAGGGCTGGAGAAGTGAGCCCAGGCTGATCTGCTTAGGTTCACTAAGAAGTGAGAGAAAACAGAGCCTTGGGGACAGGTTCAGGGGGGTTTCCTGGGATCAGCTGCCACTGCCCACTGCTGTGTTGGCAAGTATTGTGGGGACCCTTAGAGTCTAGTAGGAAGAAGGGTGCTTATGGGGAGGAGGGGGGGCGGGCTGTCGTGCTCCTTGGAAGGAGAGCATGCCCCAGGACCTTTTTTTTGAAGGGTTTTAATGTCTGGGCATTTTAGGGAGGTCTTAGGGGAGGATTTTAATGAAATATTCATCATCTTTATGCTGGTGTATCAAAATGAATTTAAGGTCTGGTCGGCAAATACTAGTAGCACTAATTGGATTTCTGCTATCTATGTCCATAGGTAGGGTGATTTAAGCTATTTACCTTCTGTTTGGGGAGAAGTGCAAACCATTTCCTCTTAATTATCCCTGGTTTAGGGAACATAGGATTTCCTAGATGGCTGCACACTGGTGTTCAACTATCTGTCTCAGTTTCCCTATTCTGCTTGTCCTGGCTTACTGGCCTATCTCATCACATTAATAAATAAATAGATAGATATAGAGAAAAAACAAAAAACTATTTGTACTCCAACCATTTTCACCATCATTTCACTATACACACTCAGCTTAATGCCCAGCTCTTGTTCCCTTTTTGATACTTAAAAATACTTGATGCTGAGCCATGTTGCATTTGGCTTAGAAACCGATTTCTAACAGCTATAGCATTCATCTTTTCCACCAGTAGTTCTCAAAAGTAAGTATCATAACAGAAAATTATGAAGTGACTATCTTTCTAAATACTTATTTTAAAGAGACAAGAACAAAAAGCTTCTTTCCTCTCATTGGAAATCAGTGATTTTCAGATTGGGTGAGTGAGAACGGGAGCTTTAAAAGGGTGTGCATTAGGAGCAGGATTACCAAGGCTATGCCCCAACAATTCCATTACACTGAATAGCAATCGAATTATAATCTACTTACCTGTAATCAACTTTCCCATTATTTTTGTCTGAGATAAAACAATAACCAGGGTTCGCTGGCCCTATACACTCCTTACTCTTGAAAATAGCGGAGATTTTCTGTTGCTGATCTGCTCTGCTTTTCACATGAAGGCTTCCCAATTACAAGGCAAACTATCATCTGTACGGAATCCAATATAATAGTTTCCAACACCAGAAAACCTACTAGAAATCTTTCCAATGCTTAGTCAGAAGCCAGGAGTGCCCTTGAGAACACTTTCTGAAACCGATATAATTTTTGTAGAAAAGAGAGAATACCGGTATATTGTTTTCAGGAAATTTCATTTCATGTTTACTTCTGTAGTTGATGCTAAGGGGTTAGGACTATGTAAATTTTGCATCCTGCATTAAATCATACTCTTACATCTCCTGAAGAGCCCTCTGATGTAAACAATATAAGATATAATGTAAGGTCCTAGTGACATGCTGAGCCTTTAGGCTCAATTCTAAAGCACTGCCCTGGGAAAGAAATGATGCCTCAATTGTGATTAGCATGAGAGCATTAGCATTTTATGTTGAGTGACATAAATTGTTGGGAAAGAAAACAGAAAAAAATGTCAGATATATCTGTGTTCTGTTGGCACCAGTCACATTTTTTTTCCAATTCTAGAATAAGACAGCAAATTGCAGTGAGTAACGAAGACCCTTTGATTTGCTACCATGCAAATATCTCCTCTCATACCAGGGCAGTCCTGTGAAATAATGAAATATAGTCCCTGTGATTTCTACCTGGAGACTCCTATGAATGAGGAAAGATGATCCCACATATCGGCCATCCATCTATAAACTCTTTAATATGGCCTGAGGAGAGATAGATAGCAGATATTTTACCAGAGATAAGGAAAAATGATGGGATTACAGATTCATAGCAACTTTTTAAGTACTCTGAATTTTCTTTATGGGCCTCGCATGGGCCATAGACTAAATCAGTCTATGTTTCAACGAAGCAATTGACAGACACACAATATTGTGAGCAGAATGGCAATAAGTTTGGTAGAGTTTTAATGGGTTTAATAAGGGTGCCCAGAGATATTGATTAATGCTTGATGCCCACAAGAAGTTTTTAAGAGGAATGTGCTACATAATTCTACTTGGAAATTTTCTGGTTAGATTTTTAATCAACAACTTGAATGAAGGCACAGGCTGAATAAGCAAAATTAAATTTAATAGGAAAAATAAAAAGTACTATATTTATATTAGATAATCAACTGCACATATATGGACTCTGGAAGAATGGTGACTTGATACTACTTCCAATGAAAAATAGCTTGGGGGTTTAAATGGAAAAAATCAGAATTAGTTAATAATTTGACTGAGTGCTATTAAAGCTTCCAAGACATACTTGTACCAATGTGCCATCCTTTATTTATATTATTCTATTTGGTTTATACATGTAACCTTTAAGAAATACTTTGACTTTTTAAAAGGTATATATCTAAAACTACAATGACAAAAAGGAATTATAAACATTATTTAAGAAAATGGTTAAAAGAGGTTGGAAAAATATTCTTTGACAAGATATGATTGAGAGTGGTGGTAGCGGTTCATTTTATTTAAACACTTTAAAAGATATCAGTGAGAAAGAAATAGACACTCTCATACAGTAACGGATATAAGACCTAGAGAGTAAATATTGCAAGAAGTCATTTTTTTTTTTTGTCCTAGTAAAATATGTAACTGTTAAACTTAACCATAAAGATGGAGTGCTTTCCACACTTGGGAGGGAGGAAATAAATTTAAATATATATGTATATATAAATTTTAAGAGAGAGAATAATTAACTTTAAGTACTAGCACAAAAGTGTTTAAAAATTGAGAACTGAATTGAAATTCGACTAATGCTATATAAATATTCAGCCATATAAATAGGTATGCTAACCATTATATTTAAAATAGTAACTTATTTTGCATGAAATCATTTCACTGGCCCTCAGTCTGTTTCAAATACTGTGGGTTCATTTTCTTTCCTTAATTTCTCCTTATATTGCAAATATTGAAAATGCTTTCTGAATAAAATTTCAAAAATTTGATGGTAACATGAAAATCCTTACTGCCATGATCTCACATTTGTAATATTTATTTGTGTTCTTAGACTGCGGTGCTCAAAAACGTTATTATGTGTAACACAGAAGGTTTGCTTTCAATGAAACCTTCTGCTATTTCCTTTGAGGGTGCACAATACAGTTATCAGATACACTAGTTGTGTATGTCAAATAATGACACCTGCTTTGGTAATGATATTTAGAGCTCTGACACATTGCAGCTCACTATTTCTATTTGGAACTCTAAAGCCTGACTTGAATTAACTAAACTTTAATGAAATTTGATAGTTGTGTCTCCAGTATGACAGTGTTTTATGAACAGCAGGTGCTTCAATAATCTCTCGGTAGAAGAATTCGTAATCTTAGACAATACTGTTCAATAGCTATATGCTCTGACACTGTCATTTGCTCAAGGAAATACCAAAACATTAAATTTAGTAATTTCATCTACAGCAAACATCTCATTAAAATGCCCTTTACTCTTTAAGGAAAAATGTCAACTTTGAAGTATGAGGAAAGGCTTAATTCTACAAAATCATCAGAAAAAAATACTGGAACAAAAGAGGGAACGGTTTGTTTTGTTTTCAATATGCTCTATTAAAATTCCTATGAGAACTGCATTGATTTACTATTTATTACTAAAATCAGTGAGAGTTGCCATTGCTTGTGTGTTTTACAACTATTGAGAATGTCCTGTTACAGAATTATTTGGACTGAAGTAGCTACAGAGAGCATTAAAACCTTCCAATGTCTTTTATAAAAATTTAATGTAGTATTTTCCTAATCAGCTCCCGCTTTGGAAGCAGAAGATCAAAGTTCAAATCTTAGATTTGCTATTTCCTATTTAATAAGTCCACTTAATCTTTCTAAGTCTGAATTTTCTTGCTTGGGGAATAGTGAATGGTTATAAGAATTAAACTATTTATTTGTTGCATCTAAATGTGACTAATGCTCCATAAATATCAATAGCTGGGCAGTTGTCTATAGACATACAGTAATTCCAGGGTTTTACTACATAGTGAGCAGGATATTTTTCTATTACTGGATAATGCTTACATTGTACTAGTAGCCCTATGCATGAACCTGTGTGCCAGTAGCTCTCTGTAAGGCCTGCCCACTCTGCACCCACTGCCCAGAGGCTCTCTAAGGCCCAGAGGCCCATCTGTGGCTAGGTGCCGAATGCTTACCTTGTCCCCGTGGTGACTAAGCAAGCATTCCACCAGGCCATTCACACTGCCCACTCTCAGCAGCTGCCCCTCTCGGGGACTCTGGCAGGGCTGAGAAGACTGGGCACCGCCATTTTGAGGCTATGGGCGCCGCCATCTTTGTGATGGGGGTTAATTTGCATATTACCCTTTTATTAGATAGGATTGGCAATTCCTGTTTGTGTCCTTCTTCACTTTTACAACACTTTTTTAGAGAGGTTACAGTAGAATAAATGAAGAAGAGAAATAAATGAATCATTCAATACTGATTTGGGAAATTCCTGGCAGAAAATATAGAGTAATTGCAAAATCCTTTTATCCTTTTGGTTTGTTTGTTTGTTTGCCAAATGCAAAGTTTATGACATAAACCAAGAGTCAGAAAACTACACATTCAGGTCTCCACTTGTTTGTAAAGAAAGTCTTCTGGGCCCTGGCCAAGTGGCTCAGGTGGTTGGAATGTCCTCATATAAAAAAAGGTTGTGGGTTTGATTCCCAATCAGATCCAGAGCATCAAGAAGGAGCAGTCAGCCCTAACGGGTTTGGCTCAGTGGATATAGCATCAGTCTGCAGACTAAAAGGTCCCAGGTTCCCAGGTTTGATTCTGGTCAAGGGCATGTACCTTGGTTGAGGCACATTCCCAGTAGGGGGGTGTGCAGGAGGCAGCTGGTTGATGTTTCTCTCTCACCAATGTTTCTAACTCTCTAACCGTCTCCCTTTCTCTCTTTAAAAAAATCAATAAAATATATTAAAAAGAAATAAAGAAGAAAAAAGAAGAAGAAGAAGAAAGGAGCAGTCACTGAGAAACCAGTACTAGAAAGAACCAGGGCATTCCAGGAGATGTTCATGTGCAATAATTCCATCCTACAAAGAAGACAGAACAAGGGCATGAAATTTCCAAAAAGTTCAAAACATTCTTTAAATCTCAGGACTGCACATAGGTTAGTTTCTAAACACAAAATTATTTATCAGATGGAAAATAAAATGCAAATATATTTCCTACCCTAATATATAGTAATCAAAAAATTTTTCACAATCATGATTGTGAATCCAGTGAAATTTGGGGGTTTGCTCAAGTAGTTAGCATTACGCTAAATATACACTTTTAATAATATGGGGAGCTAACAATCAAGGAGGACATTCAAGAAGACTTCAATGCAGGAAGGATGCATCCCTAGATGTTCAGGAGAGGCCCCTGTGGCTGAGATATCACTGAAGCCCCAGAACAGAAGGTACAAAGGGGACTGAACTTAAGTGAAGAGAAGAGTCAGATGCTTTCCAGTTGGGACATATAGCAGGAACCAAGGGGACGAGGGTGGGTATGCAGAAAATTGAAATAAGCCAGAGAGTAGTAACAGGTGGTCCCCTTAGAGCAAAAGTGGTTTTAAACGTTTGAAAATGAAGTAAAAACTATACTATAAAGAAATTTTAACATGTTATTCTATAGGCATTTAAGAGCCATAGAAGATTTTTTTTGCCAGTATTATAGAGATAAACTTATTCAATTACACTGAGAGGAGGCAAAAAAAAAAGAAACAAATAGTTTTAAAATAATAATAAATATTAAAAATATTACAATAGCCTGGGCATGAGGTGATGAGCAAATCTGAAGGCCCTGGTGCCAATGACTGAATTTTCCTAGCTGTTGTACTGGTAGCACCAAGAACAGTGCTTAGCTAGAAGGAGACCCTAGTAGATAGTTGTTTTATAAATAAATGAGTGGCTGTGTGACCCAAAGGGGCCATATATAAGATATAGCTGGTAAAGAAAATCATAAGTAATAGGATTTGGTTATTGACAGGACAGAGAGAGAGAGAGAGGGAGGAAGAAGAGTCTTAAAGGACTTTTAAGACTTTAATTTTACCCAACCAAGATAGAAAAGTATAGAGAGGGACTTGTGCTGTGTTCAAAAAATAAACAGGTGTGCCATTTGTAATTTACAAAGCAACATCTGGTTCAGATTTTATCACTGCATAAAAAACCATTCTATTATAATTTCAAAGTCCCAGGGACTTAGAAAATCAACCCTCAATACTATACTCATAGCAACTATTTTAAAAATTTATTTTATTATGTATGTTTGTTTTCCAACATCATTTTTTTTAAATCCTCACTGTAGGTTATTTTTCCACTGGTTTTAGAGAGAGGAGAAGAGAGGGGAAAATACAGAGAAGAATATTGTGTGAGAAACACCAATTGGTTGTCTTTTGCATTCGCCCTGGAGCCCGCAACTGAGGGATGTGCCCTTAGCCAGAATCAAACCCGGGACCCTTCAGTCCACTGAGCCAAACTGGCTAGGACATAACAACTATTTATTAATACCTTTATTTCCTGAAAATATAAACTATCAACTAATGTTACCCATACTGAAAGATAAGCTTAATAAAATACTAAACACAGAGGTGAAGATAATGTCATTAGGAGTACATTCTAGCATTCTCCAACCATCGGAGTGAACAGTGTCCACTTTTTGAATGAACTTAGTAAGAAAATGGAGCAACACAATCTCTTCTTGGAGACATCCAAATAGAATAAAACATTTTATTGAAGACTTTTCCAAATTCTATCAATAGTTGACAGTTAACAGTGTTAAGATTATAAATTTATTTATTTTGTAGTATATTTAATTTCTTCCCTTAATTGTGACAAAAAGACAATATAATTATAAGTATCAAAATTGATTCTGATAATAAAAGACCTGTTCCTACAATCAATATGAGGGCAACGTAGGAAGAAGCAACTATACTACAAAAATAAATTCACCTTTGCACATCAACAGAGAATCTAGCTTATAAAAGAAATTGTGCTTTGTTCATTAGGCTGCTTGATTTCATCACATAATTTTTACTTTGTACAGTTCCCTTAGATTTTTTAAAAAATATCTTTTCATTGATTTCAGAGAGGAAGGAAATGGAGATAAAGAGATAGAAACATCAATGATAAGATTGGCTGCCTACTGCACATATCCCTAACTGGTGATGGAGCCTGCAACCAGGCCATGTGGCCTGACCAGGAATCAAACTGTGACTTTCTGGTTCATAGGAAAACACTCAGTCATGGAGCTACACCATGTAGGGTAAGCCCTGATAGTTGGGCTTTTGCTTTTTTGAAATGCAAACAGCTGACTTAAACTACAATGGCTAACACTTCCACTTCAAAGATGTTACCTGGAATAAACACATGGCCAGCCAGCCAGCCATCTACATTCCCATATAGAGCCAGGCCAGATCTCCACACTGAGGATCCTCTGTGTTACAAACCTTGGTTGATTTCAATAACTGACCATTTGGGCTATGTGTTTGCTTACTCAAAATTCACCAGGTTTCTAATTCACAGATTAAGAGTGAGCCTGCTGCCCTAACTGGTTTGGCTCAGTGGACAGAGAGTCAGCCTGCGGACTGAAGGGTCCCAGGTTCCATTCTGGTCAAGGGCACCTTGCCTTGGTTGCAGGCACATCCCCATTAGGGGTTGTGCAGGAGGCATCCAGCAACCTATCAATGATTCTCTCTCATTGATGTTTCTAACTCTCTATCCCTCTCCCTTCCTCTCTGTAAAAATCAATAATATATATATATAAAAAAGTGAGCCTACAAAACCTGAGGCCCCCACCCTTGACCCCAATAAAAGCAGACCCCCCAGGCCCATGCTCATGCTCTCTCTTTCTCTCAACCTGTGACCTCACTGTGTGTGTATCCCTAATTGTACCATGTAATTTCCAAATTCTGTAAATAATAAACTTTTGGTTTATTGTTGAAGGGTGTTTTATAGTCACAATAAAAACCACAAGAGCTGGTTCAACCACAATATTGGTTTTCCATAGTCTGAGACTAGCACAAAACACCCCTGTCAGTCTCAGCATTCTCACCATCCTTTCAAAGGAGGCTATCTTCATTCATTTTGATTCAGCACACTTTTGTTGAATACCTACTATGATATTTCTCCATGGTGATGGATCTCACTTTTATCTTCACAGGTATGTGTCTTAATTTTGAAAGTTGTATTTATATTATATTAAGACATATTACAAATAATATACACACACCAATATTTAAATACCCAGTCATATATGTAGGAAAGATGAAAATCAATAGATTTTGCCTACAATGACAATGTCATTGCCAATTTAATTAGTTTAATCCTTTTTTTCGCCTAAAAGGAAATCTCAAGCTATTATAGAGATCATAAACAAACAAACAAACAAAAATAACCAACATGGTGTGAATGCTTGTTTGTGTCTTCATGGTTAACTACTGGCTGGAGGAGTTAACATTCATTTGATATGTTGGGAGCCTCTGAGAAAAATAGCCTGTGTATTAAATACACTTTATTCACTAACTCTGTATGACTATTATATAAATTTCAATAGCTTCTAGTTTTAAGGTGTGTGTTTTGTTGTTGTTTTCCAATGAAATATTTTGGATTCCTCAGAGGAGCTGCAAAGGGAGCAAAAAATATATTAATGAAGAATGACAATATATCCTGTTGTGTTGATACTTAATCCGTGGGCTTTCATGGGTAGTGAATTTGTAAACTAAAGAACTGAGTCCCAATTCAAAGGCCAGCCTGAGATTTCCAGGTATCCTCAGTAAAGTGTTTCACTAACTCTCCTCCCCTATGTATTTATTTGCTGCTTGCTTTCATTCCTTGTCTCTACTATATTTTTAGATTCCTCCTTCATTTCAATTCACTTCTTAAAGTCAACATCAAAAGATTTGCAACAGTAAATTCAAATGGATTCTCAAAAAGCAAAGAGAACTCTGTAACCTCTTTCTGTAACATGTTCTGAGGAGCTGACTAGATGTGAAGCGCGTATCTCAGTCCAGTATATTGTTATGTTAAACAGATTCTCCTGTTTTACTGTGAGATCACAAAGTAATGGTGCCAAGCATAACAGACCAATTTTAAAATTCATACTTTGAAATGTAGAACCATAGATCAGGAGAGAGGAAAACCTCTCAAAGAATTTCCCAATCCATTCTCCCTCCCCCATCTATCCCCTCCCCCCAACTTGATTTACTACTGAGCCAAGTGAAACCTCAAATGGCTAATGATTTGCCCATAGGATTGTATTTCTACCACAAGGATTACAGACTCTTGTGATCACTTCCTCTTTAGAACTGCAAATTCCCAGAGCACTTCTTGTCAGCACCAGAGATTTGGAATGTATCATAAGGTGCCTTGCACTATTATTAGTCAGTTATTAATAATCCATATTAATTATGCCCAAGTGTGTTTCAGACACTATGCTGGGCACTTGGACACAGTTGTCTCCTTGAAGGATTTCATGGTCTTAGAGAGATGCCCACAGGTGCATCCAAACAAGTATAGAGACAAGGATTATAATTTCTGCTGTCTAATGGAGAAGAAAGGGCTTCACAGATGTAACACGGGTAAATTAAAAAAAAAATCATAACCATGTGGCCAAGAAAGTAAAAAGAGCGTTCCACTCAAAAGAGATAGAATACACCAAGACAAAAATACAAAACAAAAAACCCATCAGCCTGTGCTTTTGTATCCCCATCTGGGTTATGAATATATTGTGAACAAAGATTACCTATGGTATGCATTTAAAATTTATCCCACCCTTATTCTCTTGTTTCCTAACTCAATAAATAAGTGGGATCTCTTGTTCCCTAACTCAGTAAATAAGTGAGATTGATTAAATCCTGACCAGCAAGTACATTGCTATTATTCTTTCCTTTAGAGTTCCATACAGCTAAGGTGTTCTTCCCAGTGTACAGGATATATTCCTTTTATGCCTCTATTCATGACCAAGATACATGAATGTTTAAGCACACAATTGTTTCTAGTATTTTCCTATCTCCTACAAAAATGGTTTTATGCATAAGTAAACAATTACTTCCAATTAAACATCTGCCAAGTTATTTTCCACACAGCGAGCTCATGAAAGATTTAGGTGACTTAGGATGAAGTTTAACATTTAATTGAATATAATGAAAGTTAAAAATAAGCACAAAAATAAACAGCCTATTGAAAAATTTACAGGATGCATCACTTTTCTTTTTAACTTAAGCTCTAAATTGCATAGCCAAAGTTTTATTGGTACAAGTTATTTTCACTCCTCTGAGTTTAAGTTTTAATTAAAGCCAAAATGGGGTTTAATTATCAGATAGTCTCTGATTCCTGCAGGAATCCCCACATTTCTCCAAGTCTAACCTACCAAATCTGAAAAAGAAAATCCACAAAATTTAAACAGAAAAATTTATAACAGCATTACATAATATATATTTGAGTGATATATAGAATGCTCTTTATACATTATATTTATTCTTATCTTAAACTGAAAACTTGTACTGTATAATGGTTTTAAAAGTTAGGCTGTCTGAAATGTCATTTACTAAAATAAGGGATCTATCATATTCCTTTTTAATGAATATCCACAGGGTATAAATTCGGTAAAAGAACTTAATAATAGATCTCGGAATATGCATTGATTACTTGGATTTTACATTATTCCTTCCAGTGTTTAAACAAATTATGGTACATCCATATAATGGGCTATGATACAGCTGCTAAATAGTTTCCAAGTGATTTTGGCTGTCCTCCAAAATAGCCCAAATGAGTCCAATTCTCTCTATCTCCACTACTGCTACCCTCCTCTGCTGTTTTATGCTCTTAATTGGACTAACTTGGTGCCTCAGGGGTTTTCTCTCTGGTTTCATTCTTGCCCATCAACTGACCTTTTCTCTACAAAGCTGCCAAAGGGAACTTGGTTTTTAACTTACTTTTATTGTTGACACTATTACACATGTCCTTGCTCCCCACTTCTTTGCCCATCACCACTCTTGTCTGTGTCCATGGGTTATACATATTATGTTCTCTGGCTAACCTCTTTACCTTCTTTCATTCAGTGGCTGCCCCCTTCTATCCTCCACTATGACATCTGTCAGTCTGTTCCTTTTATCCATGCCTCTGGTTCAATTTTGATCCTCAGTCTTTTTTGGCCATTAGATTCCACCTGTGAGTGTGATCCTACTCTGACTGGCTTATTTCACTTAACATAATAATATCCATGTCCATCCATGCTGTCGCAAAAGATGATTTCCTTTTGGTGAACACAGATCAAATCATTTCACTCAATTGCTATAATAATTAAATCTAAATCTGTGCCCAAGTCCCTCCAAAACCTGTGCCATATGTACCCCCACACCTGAGCCAGAGCAGCCTTTCTCCAACACTCAAGCTTGTTTCCACCCACCCACTTCAGGTTACATCCTCCTAGCCTACTCTTCTCCTCAGTCAGCCTTAGCTAAGGCTTATTCAAGTTTCAGCTGAAACATCTTGCTCAGAGGAGCCTCCTGACTTTTCAATATCATGTGGTCCTTCCTCTTCATGTCTCTACCACATCCAATAATTATTTAATAATGTGTGTCACACCCCGTAAAAAAAAAAAAGATAAATAACATTGTGTGTACAGTGGTGGTGCTCATTCCAAGTAGGATTTTGAAGAGAATTTTATTTTTCTAAGAATTGTTTGATGTTTATTTTCAGGTAACAAAACTGTCAGAAAAGCAAAGGGGATTGATGAGAGATGGGAACCTGAGCAAAAAAGAGGCGGTGAGTGAATCTATTGTACTAGCCTTCTTCAGCTACATTCTCACACCCTACCCTAAAGGAGTTCAATGCAGTTCCCTGGACAATGAGCTAGCTGGGACTTCCCCACCTCACACCTCACCATTTGGATAGGCTACAGTCACACTCAGGTTCCTAAAGGATCAGTATTTCCTTCCTCCAGCAATAGGAGCTGTAAATGTTTGTTGGGCCCAAAGCCTGTAGGTAGAGGGTATCTGAAAAGCCCATGTTGTCTGGGAATCAAGAATGTCTTTGTTCATCAGTAATCTAGGTTGCTCTTATGGTTGCCTTATAAACACAGACAGCTTCTCTCTGGGGAAAATGACCAGGGTCTTGTGCCTTCTCCTGATGACCATTGCCCTATATATCCTCCCATGCATCTATTTCTCATACTGTGTGATGTCACAGCACTTGTCCCAAGTCTGATGGGTGGCATAAGGTATTGGCCATAACTGGATGATCTATGGCATATGACAAATTAACTGTACTTTAAAAAGTTGTTTAGGGATTGAATTTCTGATACTTTCAGCATGATATAAAGATTTTTCATGTTATAAAGTTAAAAGGAAAACACAACTATTTTCCATAAAATTATAATATTTGAAAAACCACCACATTCTTTGTTCCCTCCAGCATGGCCTACCTTTTCTGTCTTTGTCTTTGGCCTTTTTCTTATCATTTTTTTCCCCTAAATATTAGTTATGACCTTTTGGAACAGCTCTCAAGCAGAAGATAATTTCAGCTTTAATCATGATCAAATCCTTTTCTGCGTTATCATTAATTAGTCCAACTAGAAGCTCATTTGAAAAAAAGTTCCTAAAATGCTCTAAGTCCACAATTCCCATTTAGAGGGTCCTTTCTTCTTTTCCTTCTGAGAACAGCTGCCAGGAGTGTGACTCTCTGGTTGGGCTGCCCAATGTGGCCAAGAAAGAGGGGGGGGGAAAGAAGCCTGATATTGATCAGAGTCCTTGAAAGTTATAGATGCTGTATAGCAGTGTTTCCCAAACTTCTCTCATGATGAGAATCACCTGGTGGAGTTGTTAAAATACAGATTCCTGAATCCCAACTAAGAAGTTCTAAACTAGAATTGTTGGGGACATATAGATTAAAATACAGATTCCTGAATCCCAACTAGCTTAGAGCACTAGTTAAGTATGCAATTTTACCTATATGTTCCCAAAAATTCTAGTTTAGCACTTCTTAGTTGGGGTTCAGGATTCTGTATTTTAACAACTCCACCAGGTGATTCTCGTCATGAGAGAAGTTTGGGAAACACTGCTGTATAGGAACACCTTAGCATGTTAAATTGCCGTGGTTTCAGTGCCGTGGGAAAATGAAATGAAGGCATTGAGAATGTATGGTGCTATCAAATTTTCCTATAATGTGCAATAATGAGATAACTTGCGCTGCCCTAGGACAAGACTAATCAACTGGAGTTTCCACCTGCTTTAGCAAAATAGAATCTGACATCATATCCTATTCTGAAAAGATCTCATTCATCTCTCACTTAGCTGCATAAACAATACTTAGCTTTTACTCTTTGCCATATTCCCATTGTGGCTCAATTAGGTCCGAGATGCTGTAGGATACATTGTTTTGTCATAACTCTCAACAAGAAACACATTTTTCAGCATCTGCAAACACCATAGGTAAACAAAAGATTCAGAAGATAGGCATTAAAACAAATTCAGTTTTTGTTAAAGCAAATCTTACAATGACCATTCCAGGAATACATGTCCCCAGCTTTGATGACTGAAGCCATTGATTACTGTGTCTATAGATACAGATAGTTGGCATCTATGGTTTTCTTTCCTGCTAGACTGAAATTATATTGAGGAAAAGGAGCACACTTCATTTCATTTCATCTCCTTTGTCCCAAATCCATTAATTGTTTGGCACATGATGGATGATCAAAAAGAGTTTATTAGATGCATTCCTGTGAGATAGTGTCTGCAATTGATTATAAGAATAAGGGGTGGCTCAGTTGGTTGGGTGATGTCCTGTGCAACAAAAGGTTACTGGTTTGATTCCTAGTTGGGGTACATGCCTGGATTGTGGCCTCAATTCACTAAAGGGGGCATGCAGTAGGTAGCCAACAAATTATGCTCTCACATTGATGTTTCTCTCTTCCTTCCTTTCTCTCTAAAATCAATAATTTTGATAATTTGGGGGTAACAAAAATCTCTAATTATTAAAAAACAACATACTTTATTATTTTCTTTCTAAAAAACTACAAGGAACCAATGGAATCAAATGTAACTATATGACCAAAAGATTTGTATCAAGCAAAACTAGATTTTTAAAAATGGGGAGAATTGCCCAACCAGTGTTGCTCTGTGGCTGAGCAACTAAAAAATGAACCGAGAGATCACTGGTTCAATTCCAGGTCAGGGCACACGTTGGGGTTTGGCGCTCAATCCCCAGTAGGGGACTTGTGGGAGGTAGCCAATTGATGTTTGTCTCTCGTTGATGTTTCTATCTCTCTATCCCTTTCGTGTTTTCTCTCTCTCTCTCTCTCTCTCTCTCTCTCTCTCTCTCTCTCTCTCTCATCAATAAAAAAATTTTTTTAAATGGGGAGAATATGTTGCTAGAAGATCTTTTTTATAAGAAATATTTACAGAGAGCCATTTGATGTGGAAATAAAATATACTTGTATCCAGAATAAAATATACTTGAATATATATATATATATATATATATATATATATATATATATCACAGCTCAGCAATAAAAAGATAAATAACCCAATTAAAAAAGGCAAAGAATTGAGTAGACCATTCTGCAAAAGTGATATATAAATAGTAAAAAATAAAAACATATGCAAAGATGCTCAATTTCATTATTCTTCAGGGAAATGTAAATCAAGACTATTGTACAATGTGATACAACTTCAAACACATTAAGATTGCTATAATAATAAAAAAGGAAAATAGAAGTATTTGAGATAATGTAGAAAACTGTAATACTCATGCATTTAAGTTGAGAATGTAAAATACTTGGTCATTTCTTAAAAACATTAAACACAGAGGTACCATATGACCCAACATTCCTAGATATATATAGCCAAGATAAATGAAATCATATGGCATATAAAAATTTGTAATGTGTGTTCACAGTAGCCTTATTCATTATAGTCAAAAAGTGGAAATTACTCAAATGTCTTTCAAATGATGAATGGATAAATAAATATGGTATATTGATATATTAATAGTATAAACATGAGTGAATTACTGATATGTGTTACAATATAGATGAACTTTCAAAATATATGTAAGCAAAGGAAGTCACAAAGAACTACATATTAAATATTCCATTTACCTGAAATGTCCAGAATAATCAAAATCATAGAGACAGAAAGTAGACTAATAGCTACAAGGGCTGGGTAAAGAAGAGAAGCAGGTTTAGGATTTTTGGGGGGATGATGAAAATGTTCTAAAATTAGATAATGGCAATGGAAATGGTTGCACAATGTGCAAATATACTAAAATACATGAACTGTTTAATTTAAAAGGGTGAATTTACATTAGGCATTATATCTCCATAAATATCATTTAATTAAATAAACAACCACAACAACAATGAACTGACTTCTAGTCTTGTGGTATGTCTCTCCCCGCCCCCCCACCCCACCCCAGCAATAGATTTCTCTATGAAAAGAGATTTGGAGGAAGCTAAATGTGTGATTAACTTGAAGATAATGTAAGTGATTATTTAAAATGATAGTATAAGAAAAAAATGGCTATTGCTTCTTTAGATATGGTATGGTTTCACCAACTATAGAACTCTTATAAGAACATTGTTTTGCCAAAACCGGTTTGGCTCAGTGGTAGAGCATAGGTCTGTGGACTGAGGGGTCCCAGGTTCGATTCCAGTCAAGGGCATGTATCGATACATTGGTTGCGGGCACATCCCTGGTGGGGGGTGAGCAGGAGGCAGCTGGTCGGTATTTCTCATCGACGTTTCTAGCTCTCTATCACTCTCCCTTGCTCTCTGCAAAAAATCAATAATATATATATATATATATATATATATATATATATATTAACATTGTTTTGACAAGGTGCAAGATTAAAGAAGTTCCAATTATAAGTATGAATATATATATATATATATATATATATATAGTATATATTTGTCAAAATGATACATTATAATTCATGTCAGTAGATAAATCAGTAAAATTTAAAGTACAGATAATCTATGTTTAAGACAGATTATGATGGAGGCATAAATAGGCATAAGACAGATTAGTATGGAGAGATGAATGCAGAGGACTTGCTTTGAGATAAGTGAGATTTATTTTGAACACAGCATGTACTTTTGAAAAGGTGACATCATGCATCCCATTTCCGGATCGTGTACTTCAGTGGACTATGTTTGGCTGACTTAGCACATTACTGTCCATGACATAAAATTAATGTTGTAAGACTTTTCAGCAGCCATCCTTTTGGAGATGTGTTTCAGTGCTATTTCCCTTCACTAAATTGATATATGAACCATCCACAGGCTTAAGATCACTTTTCCCTTTCCAGAAAGCACAAAATATGATTCAGAAGACTCCCATCTCAATGGACTCTGAGCCAACAGAATATTTTTGGCAGCATTCTTCCTATGTATCTTTATTTTGTTATTATACTATTTTTGTTCACAGTGTACAGAAGTGAATGGAAAAAAAAAACACAACTCTGTGAAAATGATTCATTTCATTACTGGAAGTAAAATATAATTGGAAATGAAAAAGTCTGCCTCCAGAGTCCTATTGGATCCAAGTCTCTGAACTTTAGATAAAACTTGTAGCATATCAAGTGATTTATAAGGTTGGTTTATCTTACAACAAATATTTTTCACAAGTTAGAGTAAATTCCATTCAAAGCACGGTTTCAAATAATCACTGGTTATTTCAGCTAAAATAAAGGAATGTCAAGAACAACAAATAAACTATATCAGCTTCCTACCAAGGAAATTTTAATGTTTTCCTCTATGAAGTGATGAGAAGCATGCCAGTAAGGCTCCTAAGTTTTCCATGACTGTCCCTAAAACCCATCGGTATAGGTGAATGTAGTGTAAGCAGACTCATACTGTACCACCTCCTCAAATATTCCTCCCCACTTTTTGTCGTTGTTGTTAATCCTCACCCAAGGATATGTTTCCATTGATTTTTAGAAAGAGTGGAAAGGAAGGGGAGAGATGGAAAAAGAGAGGGGGGAAGGGAGGGAGATGTGAGAGAGACAGGTGGATTGGTTGCCTCCCACACAGGGCCCAATCTGGGCCAGGAATTGAGCCTATAACCAAGTTACATGCCATTGACCAGAATCTTATCAGTGACCAACACTCTATCCACAAGTCAAACTGGCTAGGGCTCTTTGCCACCTTTAACTTTCCAGATCTTTAACCTTTTAGAAACAGTCCAAATATCAGCGACCCAATAACTCAAATCTTTATATACAATGTGTGTGGGGTTTTTAAAAATTGCTTCCTATCTTTCACTTCTCTTTCTAACTTGTATATTCCTTTTTATTTCTGTTTCTTCATTCCAATAGTAGTATAGTAGTACCTTGTTTTTAGTGAGCAATCAATAAGTACACATCTATTTACTTGAATATAAAATTTGATAAAATAAATATGACTTAAGGAGGATAATTTGACTTTTTTTAAATATGACTCAGCCAAAATCAGTTTGGCTCAGTGGATAGAGTGTCGGCCTGCAGACTAAAGAGTCCCGGGTTCGATTTCGGTCAAGGGCATGTACCTTGGTTGCGGGCACATCCCCAGTAGGGAGTGTGCAGGAGTCAGCTGATGGATGTTTCTCCCTCATTGATGTTTCTAGCTCTCTATCACTCCCTCTTCCTCTCTGTAAAAAAAATAAAAATAAAAATATATTTTTTTAAAAAGAAATATGACTCATGAAGGGAAATTCTGAGGAAAAGATGAACATTGGAAAGGTGCAAATTTTGTTGAAAGTGTAGAATGGATGTGGACTGTGGGGCATTTACTTAGGAGAGCAATTTAGATTGACCACTGAAGACTGAGGTACAAAGAAGCTTGAAGTTGGCTGAAAGTGTCTACTAGAAGACATAAGAATACTTAGGTATTTTTTATTAATAAACAGCATATAGAAACTTTTCAATTCAAATTGGAGAAACTATTATATTAAATCAATCAATCAATCTATCTATCTATATATGGATAAGGATAAATAATGTTTTAATCAGAAAACTAGTAAAATCCATTAAGAACTTGGGGATTTACTTAAATTAATATTTTTTCAATATTCATTAATTTTCATCAACATACAGAGCTTTAAACACAATTTAGAAACAGAAGAGACAAAAGATTAAATTCTGAAAGGAGATTAATGAAGCAATCCTGCTGGTGTGGCTCAGTGGTTGAGTGTGGACCCAGGAACCAGGAGTTCAAGGTTCCCTCCCTGGTGAGGACATGTGCTAAATCCCTCATGCAGGCTTAATCCCTGGAAGGAAGCAGGCAAAAGGCAGCAAATCAATGATTTTCTCTCATCATTGATGTTTCTGTCTCTCTATCCTTTGCCCTTCCTCTCTCTCTAAAAATCAATAAAAGTATACTGAAAGAAAGAAAGAAAGAAAGAAAGAAAGAAAGAAAGAAAGAAAGAAAGAAAGAAAGAAAGAAAGAAAGAAAGGAAGAAAGAAAGAAGGAAGGAAGGAAAGAAAGAAAGAAGGAAAGAAAGCAGAAGTAGTAAGAAGCTATTCACATAAGAGAAAGACCTGAAACCAAGAAATCGTTCACTCTGTGCTTGGCTTTTCCAAAATGTAAAGTGAATAAAATGAAACCTGCTTCACAGGGTCATTATGACGAGGAAAGACAACTGGTACACAGTAGATATTCACTAAAGGATAATTTCCCCTGTATAATTTGAAAGAGTAGTTTCTGAATTATCCCTTACAAAGGCAAGTGGCATTAGGCTAATCATATCTAAAATACTGAGGACATATTAATGTATTAATATGATAATACAACTATATAGGGTACAAGGCAATGAAAAGAGTACCATTTACTTCCATTTTTGTTATATCTGAATGACTAATATGCTCATCAGGCTGCTATTCTCA
Source organism: Pipistrellus kuhlii (assembly GCF_014108245.1). Classification (NCBI taxonomy): domain Eukaryota; kingdom Metazoa; phylum Chordata; class Mammalia; order Chiroptera; family Vespertilionidae; genus Pipistrellus; species Pipistrellus kuhlii. Next base: position 23,545,760 of record NW_023425405.1, on the reverse strand, counting down.
AATACCATCTTCTAATAGATGTTTAATGCCATGAATTTGATGCTAGAACAGATGAGGTGCCTACTAGCCAGAGGCTTAGTCTTTGGTCTTTATATGGGAAAAGGTTCTGGGGGATGAAGGAAATGAACATCAGGATTGCAATAGGCCCCAGGGAGCCTGTCAGATCCTTGGAGGACAGACCCCTTTTTAGGCGATCTCAGGAGTGCAATGCATTTCTAGCTTTGCAGAATTAACTTGTTTCATTTTCCTCTGGTTGAGTGAATTTCGTATTCATTTATTTTTGTTTTATATCAATTGTCTTCCCTTAAAGTCTTTCTAATCACAAATCAGAATGGAGTCATTTTTAAATAGCCTAAGCCAGGCAAGATTGATTTCAATGTATTTACCATCATTTCATCGTTTGGTAAATTGGTAACTGGTAACTGTCTCAAAAAAAAATAAAATAAAGGTTTTTAAAACACAAGAAATTGACTAAGTAATGGAAGGTTTCTCTCTCTCCCTTCTTTTTGTTTGTTTGTTGAGTTGTTGTTGGTGGTGTTTTTTTTGTTTTTGTTTGTTTTTTTGGTTTTTTTTGCTAACTTTCCTTTCCTTTTGTATGCTTGTGCATGTCCACTTGGCTGTGTGTATGCTCACTCAGGTCTTTCAATAAAGTAATAATAATAATATTAAAACCACCTCAACCACTAGCCTTGATTGGAGACCACCCGCTGCTTAGAAGACAGCTATCACCAGAGAAGGTTTCTTTTTGGCACCAGATATGGGCAACGAACAATCTTGGTGACATCATCAGGTCAGTGAAGAACTATGACAAGATCTCATCAACACAACAGGCACTTTTGCTTGCCATCCTCTGTGGAGGCACAGGTGTGCTGATGTTCAGAGCCAGCAAACCAGGGAGGCATTCATTCACAGCCTGTGCCCTGAGGATGATCATCCTTTGACCCTCCCTTCTCATGCTGCCCTCACATGTTCACTAAGAAGGTCTTCCAGGCATCCTTTCTAACAAATTGGAATGCTGGCATGGTTTATTTTGAGATCTATCTTTATAAAAGTTGATTTAGCCCTATCACTTACACCCCTGTTTATCTTGCTTAGTTTTCCTGTGCTTTCAATCTCCTACTTTGCTCTTCTTCCTAATTTTCTTCATACCCTGTTTACACTTCTGTACACATAGTATGAGTTCTCGGAATGCAAATAACAAAACACTTAAAAGGCTACCATTCAAGCTCAAATAACCTATCATAGTCTCATCTCTATGGCATTCTCACCTTTGGAAATACAATAGAAAAGCAAACTCAATGCCTATCATTAATGCATTTATTGAAGCAAAAATGAATGACACCTTAGGAGTGACCAGTGCTCTTCAAACTGGTTCAGAGCATCTTTATTTTGCAATGGAAAGTGTGCAATGGAGGAGGGTAAAAGTAATTCATCTAAGGCCATAGGTAACTGTCAGAGTCAAAGCTAGGGCTTGGCTCTTCCCCTCGATTAATCTCTTTTACTTTTCCCAACTTGAGCATAGCACTCATACATTTTTATTGTTTCTAATCTGCAGCCAGCAAGAACAACCCTTTCTGAGCAACACATAATATATAATATACTCATTTATTCACCAAGGAGATGGGAAAACCAGAAGGGATTTTATTAAGAAAGCTGTTCCCTCCTTAGGTTTCAAAGATAAGAGACTCATGAAAACGTCATTGTAACTAGGCTTCCAGAGGGGTTGACCTTGCCTAACTGCCATCACAGGCTTCCACGGATTTGACAACCTCCCTCATAATTTTATCAGGAGATGCTCTATTTCTATGTTGCCCAAAGCAGTTTTTTTCAATTTAATCACTTATAAAACTCCGTGGCTTCTGTGAGAATAGATGATAAATTGATTTTATCCTCTAGTAGTTGGAAAACACTAATCTTGTTTAGCGTTTGCTAGGAGCTCGCCAGTGCACACAGAAATACACAATGCATTCTGAACATGTTCCTGAACTGCCTTTACAAAATAGTTCACCTAATTATTTTTTGAGTGGAAAAATCCAAAAAATTAATCAAATTGCCAGTTCAGTAAATGTACTTAAAAGTATTATATCTTGTAAAGGGTATATACTTAAATATAAAGTAAAATAAATGTATTACAGTGTAAGTATTAAACACAAATCCCTTGAAATTTTGCATGACTTACATTTTGGTCAGCATAAATGGATATGAAGAAGCCATACATATTATATATAACAAAATACTATATCTTCCTAACATTGGTTATTTGCATTTCATATTAAGTATTATCCTATTTTCCTTCTTTTGGTTTTGCTTTGTTTTGTTAATCCTCACATAAGGATATTTTTGTCATTGTTTTTCAGTGACAGTGGAAGGAGGGGAAAGAAGAGAAGAAGAGAAGAAGAGGGAAGGAGAGAGAGAAAGAGAGACAGAGAGAGAGAGATCCATGTGAGGAAGACACATTGACTGGTTATCTCCCTCATGTGCCCTGAATGGGGGATGGGAAGGAAACCAAAACCCAGGTACATACTGGTTTCCTGAAGTTTTCTTGAAATCTAACCTGAGATACTTTGGCTGGAAGGCTGACATTTTAACCACTGAGAACACTGGGCAGAATCACCTTTTTTTTTCTTTTTTTTTTTTCTTTTCTTAAACAGGGTGTCAACACTACTTCATTTCATTGAAAAAATCATTTATTTATAATACAGTATTTCATAACTGAGTTTGGAAGATGATATTCTTTATGCTGACAGGAAAACTATTTTATTGTTACATATTAAAAATAGTTTTTACTTCACATTTTCATTTCTTCTAGCATTTTATCACAGACAAATGATTTTTGGCTTGCATGACTTAATTTTATGCCCCATTCTATAATATATTGAACTGCAAGGTAAATTTTGTAAATCAAGGTGGTCAGATTTTTCAAAAGTTTGTATATTTACATATACTCTTTCTCCCTTTTCTCAATAATGATCCTATCTATGCTTATTTGTTTGTTTGTGTAGCAATAATTCACTCTGAGGTGATGGATAGTTTCAGCTGTTAGATGGGGAGATAAGAACCTCCTAAGACTCTCTTAACTGCCTTTTATAAATCTTGCGTGGTATTCAGTTTTTGGACCTGGGATCTTTATTTCCTTATCGCTCCCAGAAATCCCAACATGCTGTTTCTGTTCCCTAATTATCTTATTTCATCTCCTCCTAGGTGCCTTCTAGATCACTCCAGATAACACTGCCTAAAGAAAAATGACGGAAATACAAACACAACCTGTTTCAAAACCTATCGAATTTTGTTTTCAAAATCCTTAAAGTGATTTAAGACAGGACACAAACATGCCTGCAAAACAATGTCTTCATTTTAGAGATTCACCTCTATGGAGTTTCTGCTCTACAGAATATTTCATTTTCTTGAATTTTTGAAACAATGCTAGCCAAGAACAGTGAAAATGGGTCCTCTGTCAGGAATAGATTTGATTTGACTAAACAAAACCTAAATAGTTTTATTGCTAAAATCTATTTTTCCTTGATACACGTGTACAAATAGAAGTACATAAGTAAAAATAAAATGTATAATATTCAAAATTGATCTCATGATTTATGGCAAGGAAAAGTAACATATACAGTTTGTGCTTTATTTTACTCCTTTATTTACAAGGGTTGATATTTTAATATATGTGTCTGGATTTTTAGGCTTACTAAGATTAAAAGAAAGTACTAAGATTACTCAAAAGTTCATCATATAGCATCTTATTTTTGAAATTAAATTTATTGGAATGAGAGTGTTTAATAACATTAAATGGGTTTCAAATGTAGTTTTCTATGATACATAAGCTGTATATTGCATTGTGTGCCCACCATTTTGTTTTGTTTTATTAACAAAGACCTAATAAATGTCAGCAGACTAACCACTTCACATCAAACCTCTATCAGATGAGGCAAACCTGAGCCTTTAAAAACACAAATAGGAAGCATTTAGTTTTATTTTTTTATTTTTTTTATTTTTGCCTAAAAGAAAGCCAATTTATTTATTTATATTTATTTATTTAAATTGGATTTATTGGGGTGACACTGGTTTCTGAAACCATATAGGTTTTAAATGTACAACTCACTAAAACATCATCAGACATTAGGTTTCAGTGAGCGTTTTTCCCCTCTGAAGACAGACTGTGATATGAACAGTGTTTACACACCTCTGTGCAGAGAGAAGGCATGCATCTAGCATGTGCTGGTCTGTTTTAGAATTGCTTGCAAAGAATTCTGCCATTATAACAGGTGTGAGGTGGTATCTCATTGAGGTTTTGATTTGCATTTCCCTAATAGATAGTGAAATTGAACATCTTTTCATATTTCCCTTGGCCAATTGTATGTCTTCTTGGGAAAGGAGTCTATTCTGGTCCTCTGCCCACATTTTTAATTGGATTGTTTGTAAGTTTGGTGTTGAGTTGTATGAATTCTTCATATATTTTGGATATTAAACTCCTAGTATGGTGGGAGGGAAGGGATAGTGGTGGTGGGGGGAAGCTGTAAAGGGGCCAAATATATGGGTATGAAATGTAGTTTGACTGTGGGGGGGTAGGCACACAGTGCAATATATGGATTATGTATCATAGAAATGTACACTTGAAAACTATACAATCTTATTAAATAATGTCATCCAATAAATTTAATAACATAAATTCTGCCAAAGAAGGTAGGTTCCTGTTTAAGGAGGATATGAAAAGATTTATAAATAGCTATTTAGAATAAAGAAAGGAAAAAGCAGAGAATTACCATCAAACTTTAGTTTTTTAAATGTTGGCTAACCTAAATAAAAGAGTTTGCCAAAAATATTTCATGAATAAGACAAATGGAGGATTAACAGGGTATTTGCCATGGAAAAGTTGGGTTGTGAAGAAATTTTGTTTTTACATGGTGACTGTCACAGGGATTACATGTTCCTTTCTCTCTCCCCCCTTCTCTCTCTCTTTCTCTCTCTCTCTCTCTCTCTCTCTCTCTCTCTCTCTCTCTCTCTCTCTCACTGCTTTTTTTTTTCTGTATGTATTTGTCTTAGCAAACTTTGCCAATTGATAGTAGGCCATTGTATTTCACAAAAAGGAAATCTAGCAAGATATATTTTTGCAGTGTTTTGATACTTATTCTTCACACACCAATCACTATGCTTATAGGGCGCCATGCCTCTTTGGTACAGAAAACCATAGCAGTTTTACCTTTCAGAGATCCATTTGGCACTATGCCGTTTTCCTACTTTCTAATCGTCATTGCCAATTTTGCATCCTCACTTCCTTGGATTACTGATTCTGAGTCATGGGGCAGTATTTTCTTGGGCATGCTTATATAGACCATTCCATCAGCACACACATAATTAAAGAAAGCTATGAGAAAGTTTTGTTTGTTTTGTTTTGTTTTGTTTTTTTAGGGGGGGATGGATAGGCTGAATCTGACCTTACAATTTCCCATTCACAGTACAAAAGCTGGTATCGAATTTATATTCTTTGAACCCAAAAGGTAAGGATCATTAGTTCCATTTCAGTTTCTGAATCCACAGAAGATTCACTAAGCAGCATGGTGCTTCTAGGCAGGAGTGAAGTCAGAGGGAAGGGATGCTCCAGCGGGTGCCTGGCCTCCTCTTCCCACAGCCTCCTCAAATGACTGGCGTGAATTAGCCTTTCCCATACAACCCTCAGTTCCTTCTATTACTTATCCCTCAGGGTGTTAATCTGTGAGCGCTGCAGCTCAGAGATGAATTTTAAAGTATGCTAATCTGAACTCAAAATGCCCCCTTGAGGAAAAATAAAATATGTTAAAAAAAAAAAAAAAAAGCAGCTACTTTCTGATTTATTCTTACTTTGGGATAATTTTTTTTTCTCTAAAAAGAAAGAAAAATGATCCATGTCCCATGAGCATCATTATTATGTAAGAGAAAGGAGCAGAACCCAATTCTTCAAACCTCACAAAAGGTGTGGGTTCAAAGGAACTGCCATACAATTCCACTCTGTGACAAAATTCCATTTATTTTTACAGATGAAATTCCAAGCGTATGCCGCTTATATACATAGTCATTTTAGTTGTATATTAAGAATTTATTGTCATATGAAGGTCTCATAATTTCCTCTATTTGCGTTTTTCTTGCTTTGCAAAAATCCACAAGCTCTTATTCCTACCATCTAGACACAATAACATTTTAAATAAGAGTGAGAGAAATAAAAGCATATTTGTACATAAATGTCTATAAACATTTTTTCATTGAAAAAATTATGTAGTTGACTTTGATTTTAGACACATAAGCCTCTATTGCATAATGAGATAAATGTATCTGCTTCACTCCTGGTAGGTACCACATCCCCAAGACAGATAATCTTAACTGAAACCCCATATTTTGAAGTGGATTCAGAGGTCCAGTAAAATTCCAGAATGAGTTTGGTAATTAAAGAGAATTCTAAAGGTACAAATTTATACCTACCCAAAGTGACCCATTCTTTATTCAATATATTTATCTGACAGTTAAGTGCAGTGTTTTATCTTAGTATTTTCCTGTTTGCTAGTAGAGCACCTTGCCTATAGTAGAATTTCCATAAATACAATTTTACACTGAGGTCTGCACTTAAATGCCTTACTGTTTTCTTTTTATACCTGCTTCTTTCAGGAACATGCATTGGTCTTTACTCAGAAGTGACCATCACAGTAAGGTTTACTCTTGCCTCTATCTAAACCAGGACCCTCACACTTCTTATCCCTTTTCTGTGACTTTTTTTTCCCTTTTAGCACTTCCCACTCCCATAACATTAAATAGATTTCTTATTTAGTTTGCTGATTTCCTCTTTCTCTCTTTAGAATATAAGCTTTATAGGGAGAGTCATGTTTGTTTTAGTCACTGCTCTATATTTTCCTTAGAGCTTAGCTCAGGGTCTGGCATAGAAATGATAAATAAATATTAGTTGAATAAAAAAGTGATTATCGAAACCTGTAAGATGTTGACCAGAGTTCTGATATAAAGAGAAAGAGAAATAATTTTTAATCCTACATTGTTTAACATGGACTATACACAATATTATAAGAACTATAAGAGCAACAAGAAAAAAAATTCAGTTTTCATTAGACAGATTAAAAATTGTCTTATTTTCTTTTTTGAAGTTCTTGTGTATCTTTCTAGTCTGATCTTTTACCTCTTCCCAACACATTATTATATCATCTAAAGAGAAAGATCCCCAAGCAATCCTGAGATGTTAATGTGTGTTGAGCTAAGAATTACTCAAGTAATAAACTGTTGCTGGACAGAACTAGTAGTTAAAAATGCAGACTTGCCAAAACCTGTTTGGCTCGTGGATGGAGCATCAGCCTGTGACCTGAAAGGTCCCAGGTTCTATTCCGGTCAAGGGCATGTGGCTTGGTTGTAGGCACATCCCCAGTGGTCGTTATGCAGGAGGCAGCTGATCGATGTTTCTCTCTCATCAATGTTTCTAGCTTTTTATTCCTCTCCCTTCCTCTCAGTAGAAACCAATAAAAATACATATATTTTTGAAAATGCAGACTTACCCGACCAGCATTGCTCTGTGGTTAAGCATTGACATATGAACCAGAAGGTGGTGGTTCTATTCCTAGTCAGGGCATATGCCCAGGTTGTGAGTCCGATCACCAGTTGTGGAGTGTGAAGAAAATAGCTGATAATATCTCTCTTTCAACATTGATGTTTCTATCACTCTAGCTCTTTCCCTTATTCTCTGAAATCAATAAAATATATTTTAAAAAATGAAGACCTGGAGAAACGAATCCAAAGCTACTGAGAGACGGAGGATGGTAAGTTTAAAAAATGTGATATAGGCCTGGTTTTAAAGTCCCTTCTTCTGTGTAGTACATAGCTGGTCAAAATGAAATATTTAATGTTCCTCTATCCCTAGTAAGATTTCACTAGGAAAATGTTTTTTGTTACTAAAAAAATGCTTAAAAAGCCTCCCCTTTTAGGGAGTTTTCTTTGCACAGCTGTATACATGGGTGATTGAAGAAAATGACCATAGGAGGACCAGGTGGGAAGTTTTTATGCTAGTATAGTCCTGATCAAAGGGAGGGTTTGGTTGTAAAATGACTGCACTTCCCAGAAACTCCACCAGTCCTGATTTCACATAATTTTACTTCTTTCAATAAAGGTGATTCATGTCCAATCTAAATAATTCTGATGTAATGATATTATTTTATAACTCTTAAGTAATAAATGCACACAATTTAAGTGGAAGGGAAAGAGGGAGGGAGGGAGGATGATAAAAGGATATTTTGCTATAAATTCCTGTCAGGGATTTGTGGGAGTGGAAATTCTGCATCTGGAAAGACTATGACGAAAGAAAAGGAAAATTCTAAGTCTGGCTAGATATGTAGAGATAATTTAAGGTGGGGGGGGGGGGGATTGAAGTATGTTCCAAATCATCAAAACTAAGACATTTGACAGACAAGAAAAAAGGAAAAAAAAAAAAAAAAGAAAAAAAAAAAGCCCATCTGGATGGCAGGCTAGATTTGGAAAACAATGCTTGGTTTTTAGCCATTAGTTTTTTAACACTTCTCAAACTTGTTGAAAAATCTCTGAGCATTAACTTTGTGGTTCTACAGCCTTTTAATGTTTCTTAGGATTTGTTTGAGTCTCTATTACATATCTACCCCTTCTTACACACACACACACACACACACACACACACACACACACACACACATCCCACAATCTCCCTGACAGCAGGGCTGGCTCTAGGAATGACTGTGCATTCAGAAAGTTGGTCTGGGCTTCTTACATATTCCCTTATTCCTGCTTCACGACATCTTTATTAAATGCCATGTGCCATTGACCTCATATTCCTCACTTTTCCATTCTTTAGGACACTGTCTCTACTTCAGTTCATTACCTAAGCCTGGCCCCAGACAAAGCCCAGACTTCATAATGACCAAGTATTCTGAATTTTTTAGAACAACCCCAGTAACAACCAGCTCATTTTCTTATCTTTTTGCCTTTGGGAAAATTCTTACTAAGTTACTCCTCCTCTCTTATTTTCCCCTCTCTAATGTAACGCATCATGGCTATTTGCTAAGGAAATTAAAAATATTAGCATTTAAGTTACTCTCCAAAACTTAGGAGTTTGTTAAATAGACATACGTACATTTGCAATGATTTAATATCTTAGAAAAAACAGTTTTGCTTATTATATATTTTGGGGAATTCTTTACTTTAAGTTTTCCCGGCAAGAACCTTGTATTCATTAATAAATCCAAATATGTCTATCAGAAGAAACTGAACATTATTATAACATTTCCAAAAAAAATAAGTATAAGTCATTATTTGGCATTGAAACAACTCAGAATCTATATTTTAGTCTATCATAATCTGCTTCTGTTGCCCTCTGATATGGGAGAAATTAATCAATGGCTTATTTTAATGAGATCATGGTTTACATATATTGATATTTAATCAAAGAGAATGTGGGTACTAGTAAATCATATTCTCTAAAGAAAATATTATTCTAAGTTAAAAAATATCATTTTGGCAATGCATACATAATAGAAACATATGAATACTTCTCCAATTTTATCTTCAATAAAATTGTGTTAAATTCAAGCCACAGCAAAAAACTGGTAAAGACGCAGTGTTTATTATTAGAGAAAACACTTGGCATCTAGGTGAGGGGAATACACAGAAGAGGGATGCTTAGGGAGCCAAGAACAGATGTGAAAAAATGAGACAGGAGCCTTTTGATTCTCTGAGGCTGGAGGCAAAGTCCCATCTGTCAAGCGCCTCTCCTGGCTCCCCCGGAAGAATCATGCCTCCAGCTCTCCAGATTGTCCTGGCAATTAAATGTGTTCCAAGTCTTGTCACATTCACCATTGGAAAATTTCCAAAACAGGATTCCACCTGCACTCTAATTCTCCATGACATCTCAATGTCTAACCAATGGCCTGTTGGTGACCCTCCAAGACCCTTTTAATGCTGCTCCAAGGTAGCAATGTGGCAGTCAGAGGCAAACCCACCCCAAAACACACTTCCCTGCTTCCAGCCTGTAGATCCATCCTCTTCCTCTTTTTCCCCTTCCTCTCTCTATCAAATCAATAAATACATTTAAAAAAAAGAAAGTTCGCCAAAACCGGTTTGGCTCAGGGGTAGAGCATCGGTCTGCAGACTGAAAGGTCCCAGGTTCGATTCCGGTCAAGGGCATGTACATTGGTTGCAGGCACATCCCCGGTGGGGGGTGTGCAAGAGGCAGCTGGTCGATGTTTAAAAAAAAAATCAATAAAATATATTTTAAAAAAAATAAAAATAGCCAAAACCAGTTTGGCTCAGTGGTAGAGCGTCAGTCTGCAAACTGAAAGGTCCCAGGTGCGATTCCGGTCAAGGGCATGTACCTTGGTTGCGGGCACATCCCCGGTAGGGAGTGTGCAAGAGGCAGCTGGTCGATGTTTCTCTCTCATCGACGTTTCTAGCTCTCTATCTCTCTCCCTTCCTCTCTGTAAAAAAATCAATAAAATATATTTTTTAAAAAATAAAAAATAAAAAAATAAAAGAAAGAAAGAGAGAGAGAGAGAGAGAGAGAGAGAGAGAGAGAGAGAGAGAGAGAAAGAAAGAAAGAAAGAAAGAAAGAAAGAAAGAAAGAAAGAAAGAAAGAAAGAAAGAAAGAAAGAAAGAAAGTTAGTTCTTGCTGTCCTTAGCTATTGTCTGGGGCCCTTTTGCACCCCTAGAGCCAACTTGCTATGTGGCCCTAATGAGTGGGAAAAAGAAATAAATTAAATTTGTTGTTCCACTTATTTATGCATTCAATGGTTGCTTCTTTTATGAGCTCTTACCTGAGATAGAAAACCTTGGTGTATGGGACAATGCTCTAACCAACTGAGCTACCTGGCCAAGGCTCGATAGCAAGGACTTTAATGCAAGAAATTAATTCTGTCAATGACAGGTGATCTTGGAAGAGAGCTTTGAGCCCTAAATTAAAATTGTAGCCCCTGCCATCAGCTTCATTTCTATAGCCACGCTGTGCAGCCCTAATTTCTGACCCACACAACTAAAAACTGGGTACTTGTTTAAGCTGCTAAATGTGTGATAATTTATTACACAGCAATAAAATATAAAAACAGATATCAAGTTCTCACTAAGTAATACAGTAGTTCATGTTAAATTAGCAGATTCTGGCCTTAACAGTGATAATTTCGTTTGGGTTTTTAATGATTGAATTGGCCAGAGGAATTAAGAAGCTGGGTAATAAAGATTGAGAGATAAATCTCTTTTGGGTACAAGCAGGTAATAAAAAAAAATTAAGTATTCCCCAAATTCCAACAGAATGACAGAAATTTTAGACTTTTCCTAGTAAAATTATATTTCTCCTAGTAACATATTCACAAAATAGTTTGGGTTTTCATAGTCATTACATATATATATATATATGGGTGTTTCATTTCTTTTAAAATCTATGTAAATAAATATTAATCGTGAACTGAGATTCTAATACATTTACTTTCCAATTTTATATAATTAGTTAATGCCTCAGCTGACACTAAAACCAGATTTTCTCTTTTATTTCTCTTTTATTAAAACTGGCTTTTCTAATACCTAAACTATTGCTAATTGACCTATAACAGACATGATCCTGTTGACTAATTGAAAAATCCCTTCCTCTGCTAAGATCACAGATAATTCCTTATATGTCTCCTGAAATAAAAAGTTCTTCACTCAAGGATTTGGGAGAAAATAATTAATTCATGCAAGGCAACCATATAGCAAATCTTACCTTCTAAAAATCATTTAAGGTAGGAAAACTTTCTTAAATGGTACCCAGTTTCAGTTGCATTCTTTGTGTTTGCTTAGGACTGATGGAAAACTACTGAAAGCAGCAAGACCATAGTCCCTGCATACACCTACCAACTTTGTACATATCCTTAGTTATCCTACTCTCTGAGTCATTTACCAACACCATTAAATCATGAGATTATCCTGAGGTTGCACTTAATACAACACATTTGTATTGATTGATTTCAGAGAGAAAGGGAGAGGAAGAAAGAGATAGAAACATCAATGATGAGAAAGAATCATTTATTGGGTGCCTCCTGTAGGCCCCCTATTGGGGATTAAGCCTATGACGTCCTGGTTCATAGGTCAACACTCAACCACTGAGCAACACCAACTGAGCCTGTTCACAGTTTTTGTTTTCAACTACTACCTTTCTAGAGATAGGAACCTTCCCTAAGCAACTGGCTAGTCAGCTGGCCTTTCACTTGGGTACTTTTCTAGTTAGAATGCCTTCAGGATATGTTCACTTTCCTAACCCAAAAACAGAAACTTACTTGAAAACACAATATATCATCTTCTCGTAGACTTCAGCTTTTCAAATCTGCTGTCAATATGTGTCAACATCATTAGCTCAAACTCCCAGGTCTGAAATATAATTGATATTTCTGGATATTGGGAGGAGTCAAAGTATGATCAAATATAGACCATTACTCATTAGCCATCTATCTCCCCTACAGTTATTTCTTGCCTTTCTTCTTGTCACTGTTGTGACAAAGGCTCTTACCATTTCCCATTTTTTTATTACTTCAACAGCTCTCCACTGATATACTGTCTATCAATCTCATTCTGCCAAATTTAGACTGCCTACCATTCACTGCCAGGATAATCACTCCCAAACTTTAGTTGAATTATTATATCATCTTGTCCTAAACCATCTAATGGCTGGCCCTGCTTCCCGCAAACTACTGAACACAGCCTGGTCTTTCATGGGCTCTTCTGTCTAAATTTATTTTTCCTTATTCCCCATGAGAAAACCTTCATTCAATTATACCTCTTTCCTCTCCTCCTCAAGAAGTGTTGTCATAAATTTTAATGCTGAACTTTCTCCTTCTGGGTTTAGACTGCTTTCTTCCCTCCATTCCTCTGATTTACATCCCTTTCTCTGCCACCAAGCCTCTTCTTAACCACTTCAGACCCGGGTGAGCCGATGGATAGCTGAAGAACAGCTGAGAACAGCTAGGAAGTGTATTCAGTGGGATCACAATGTCATGCAAATTTTTAAATATATAAATCCTCACCTGACAGAATTTTCCTGAGAGGTAGAGAGGTAAAGAGAGAGAGAAGGAGAAAGTGGGAGAAGGGGGGGAGAGAGAAATAGAGAGACAATCGTCCATCAGTCATCAGTTGCTTCCATTACTAGCCCTGAACAGGCCTCTAACCTGCAACCTTTTGGCGTGTGGGACTATCCTTCAATCAACTGAGCCACCCAGCCAGCACAGCATCATGTAAATTTACTATCCAAAAGTTTAAAAAGTTTCAAAAATATGCTCTTTTTCACATTTAGTCTGTGGAAGCATAATGTGTCTCTATTTCATGTCAATGATAGAACCATGGAAAGTTAGGGTTAGACAGAAATCCATATATTCTCACTTCCATAAATTTATAGCTTAGGAAACTGAGCCACAGAGAGTGGACCTGACCTGCTCTAGCCTACACTGGTGTCAGCTCTCTATTTAAGGTAAGTAGAGATAAGAATCTTTCTAAGACTAAGTAATATAATTCTGCTGGACAAAAATGTCAACATCTTTCTGTCCTCAATTCAGATCCATCCTAGTCTAGTTATATTTTTCTTTTGCTTCATGAATAATCCCCCAGTATTGTTATAAAAAAATCAATTAACATAAAAATAATTGAGATGCTTTTAGCTTTAAAAAGATGTGTTATTTTCGTTATTGCAACTAAGGCAGTTAACGACTATTTTCATACTGATTCATGATTTGCAGTTCATTTAAAATCAATAATGAAATTTTAGCCACACAAAATCATTGTTGATGACAGAAAAGATGGCAGAGAATGTCATTTTTTCTCAAGTGCTCAAGTCCCAATCATGGAAAAAATACAGCATCCACATCCCATGTGTTCATCCTATCTAATAAAAGCATGATATGCAAATTAACCATCACTCCATGACTAAAATGGCAGAGCCCATTGCCACAAAATGGTAGCATCCAGTCCTCTCAGTCCTGATGGAGTACCCTAGGGAAGTCTGCGGCTGAGAGCCTATAGAGTAAGGGGTCTAGAGGAATGCTGCACAGAGGCCCTCCTGACCCTTTATAAAAAAACAAAAACAAATTTACTCCCCATAGCCTGATCCCCTCCCAAAAGCAGAAGTCTGGGGTCTCTGCCTGGGAGGGACATGATCTCCTGCCAGGTGCAGCAGCCTGGGCTGGGGTCTCAGCCTGACAGTGGCACGCACCCCCACGGTGCAATCCCCTGCCAGCTGTAACAGCCTAGATTGGGGTCTCAGCTTGGCAGGGGTGCACACTCCCAATGTGCGATTCCCTCTCAGCTATGGCAGCCTGGAGTCTCAACCACTGAGTCACACCAGCCAGGCAGGTATGGAGGAATCTTAAATATTTCTTTGTAAAAAAAAAAATATATATATATATATAAATATATTTATAGATTTTTTTTTTTTAATAGAGAGGAAGGGCAAGGGATAGAGAGCTACAAACATTTATGAAAGAGAAACATTGATCAGATGCCTCCTTCATTCCTACATATTCCCCACTGGGTATGTGTCCCCAAACAATGTACATGCCCTCGACTGGAATCAAACCTTGGACCCTTGAGTCTGCAGGCTGATGCTCCATCCACTGAGCCATACCATTTAGGGCTATCCAATATGTTAAAGAAAAAACCCTATCTAATAAAGAGGGAATAGAATCCAAGATGGCTGCACAGGTAAACACCTAGCCGTAGCTGCACACAACAATTTCAATAAAATACAACTAAAATATAAAATGGACATTACCCAGAACTACAGGAAAGTCGACTGACTGGAAATTCTACAACGATAAGCAAGGAGAAAACCAGAAGGAAGAGCGGAGGAGCTGTAAAAGCCAAAGGTACGGAGACATGCCATGCACGCAGAGAGGAAGGAGCCAGAGAGGAGGGGCAGTGGAGTGCCTGGCTGGCATTCCCTAGCGGGAAGGAGATAAAAGCTCCGACTGTGCTGGGCCCCAGTTCTGACTGCTCTGAACCCTGTTCTAGGCCAGACCCCCGGGGACCCAGGCTCATCCATAGGGAGCTGGGCTGTAAGGTGAAACCCCGGGGAAGCTGTGAAAGGAGGTCCCGGAGGTACGCACATTGCCCGCAGAGAAAGGATGGTTGGCTGTGCTGCGAGATTGCCCTGGCAGGAAGGAGAGAAAGGTTCCGGACTGCTCTGAACACCACCTCCAACTCCACTTCCAACTGAACTGAACTCCAGTTCCGGGCCCATTGAGGGAGAGCCTAGACTGTTTGGTAGCAGGCGAAAATCAAGGGCACCTTTCTCTCAGAGGTGCTTGCAGTGAGTACTGAAGGACCCTGGGGATTACTGAGACTCAGGAACTGCATAGGGAGGGGCTAAAGGAAGCCAAGGCTGTGGGTTCCACCTTAAAACCCCATCCCATCACAGAAGCTGCAAAAATGCAAACAACAAAATAGATCACAAACGAAAGAAATGGAGGACAAAAAGCGACTCGATATAGAGTTCAAATGTACGCTTATAAGGTTTTTCAAGAATTTCCTAGAAAAGGTTGATAAGACCTATAAGGATATGAAAAGGGATCAACTAGAATTAATAAGGAATCAACAAGAAATGATAAGGGATCAACAAGAAATAAAGAATACATTGTCTGAAATAAAAAAAATATTATGTAGAGTCCTAAAAACAGAATGGAAGATTGCAAGAATCAGGTCAAAGATTTGGAACATAAGGGGCCAGAAGACACTCCTCTGCAGAAGCAAGAAGGCAAGAGAATCCAGAAAATTGAAGATAATTTAAGAAACCTCTGGGACAACTTCAAGTGAACCAACATCAGAATTATGGGGGTCCCAGAAGATGAGAGAGAGCAAGATATCGAAAACATACTGAAAGAAATAGTGACAGAAAACTTCCCCCAAGTCCAGGGAGCCCATAGAACTCCAAACAAAAGGAATCCAAAGAGGACCACACCAAGATAAATCATAATTAAAATTCCAAGAGCAAAAGACAAAGAGAGAATATTAAAAGCAGCAAGAGCAAAGCAGGTAGTTACCTATAAAGGAGCACCTATAGGATTGTCAGCTGATTTCTCAACAGAAACCATGCAGGCCAGACGGGAATGGCAAGAAATATTCAAGGTGATAAATAGTAAGAACCTACAGCCAAAGATAATCTACCCAGCAAAGCTATAACTCAGAATCGAAGGCCAGATAAAGAGCTTCACTAATAAAAAAAAAGCTAAAGGAGTTCATCACCACCAAACCAGAATTATATGAATTGCTAAAGTGGGTACTTTCAGAAGAGAAAGTAAATAAAGATAAAAATTATGAACAACAAATACGTAACTACCAACAAGTGAATCTAAAAACCAAGGAAATTAAAAAAAAAATCTGATGAACAATATTAACTGGTGAATATAATAGAATCAGAGGTATGGAAGGGGAGTGAACTGAGGATTCTTGGGGAGGAGGGGAGAGGGGGATATGGGAAGAGACTGAACATAAACTGTGCACCTATGGATGAGGACAATGGGGGGTGCGGAAGGGGCAGGTGGTGGGGTGGGAACCTGGTGAAGGAGAGCAATGGAGGGGAGGGGGGTTTGGAAAGGAAGATTTGTAATAATATGAATAAAAATTATTTTAAAAAATAATAATAATAAAGAGGGAATACGCAGGGGAGGGCGTATTTGGGGGTAACTAGGCTGTCAGGGGAGGGCAGTTAAGGATGATTAGGCTGTCAGGGGAATGTTTAGGGGATAATCAGGCTGGCAAGTAGAAGTGGTTAGGGGTAATCAGTAAAACAGGTGAGCAGTTGGGAACCAGCAGTCCTGGATTGCTAAAGGCATGCCTGCCAGCCTGATCATCCCCTAACCATTCCCCCTGACAGTTGGACATTCCCCAAGGGGTCCCAGATTGGAGAAGGTGCAGGTTGGGCTGAGGGACACTTCCCTCCCAGTGAACAAATTACATGCACCAAGCCTCTAGTATAAAATATATGAACAGAGGTAGATGGTGACAAAATCAAGATATAGGTAGGTATCTATAGATTAGGGGTGTCGAACTCAATCAGAGAAGGGGCCAAAATCTAAAATCCAGCCTAAATCGCCGGCCGAATGGTTTACTGAACAGTCATAAACTGTCATTGTGATGGAAACGCAGCGGAGTGCAATGATGACAGTGCGGTGCGGGCCACATTGCAAGGCCTGGCGGGACGGATTTGGCCCGCGGGCCTTGTGTTTGACACATGTGCTATAGATGATAGATAGATAGATAGATGATAGATAGATGATAGATAGATGTTAGATAATAGACAGACATGCACACATACACACAAATCATTTCTTTGGAAAAGCAGCTTAATAAATTGGGTTGTATCAAAAGGAGATATCCCCAGTACAAAATATACAAAATGAGACAAATACTCTTTGAAACTACTATGATACATACAGAGAAGCCACTACATATCTTGAAATATGTTATTCTATTTTGTGAGGAACTAGGAAGGATAAAAGAGAAGGACTATACTTTTGAATATATAAAAGGGGGAAACACAAAGGAAGAAGGAAGAAAGGAAATGGGAGAAACACCACACAAGGCAGTGAGATGATACAAGGACCTTTAGTCTTTTTATATGTTCTCCCTAGAAATCACCTAATAAGACACGTCCTTGGACCTCTTCCCACTCCTAGAGTTGTGTAGAGGCACTTTGGGAATTAATTGGAAGGAACTGAAGGCTTTTCTTACTGACCTAGTCAGAGTGGTCTCGTCATGCAGAGTCTATAATCTTTCCTTTTGTCCACGCTAGGTCATGGACAACTCCCAGGGGCTGCTCCAGGTACATCTGAGCATACACCCCTCAATCATGAGACTTTCCTTTCTAAGCTCCGTTCTCTCTTTCTTATCTCTTCTTGGCTATTTTTCCTAGAATGGCATCTGTCTATAGTAAACTTTCCCCTCACAAAATTATAAGAGTGCTTTGAAACATTCTGGTGGAACAAATACCATATTCATATTTAAGCAGAAATCTAAACACTAAGATAAGAAATAAGTAAGAATATTCTAGCCAAATACTATGCCTGGTGTCACAATAAAGCCTTTTGTTCTGCAAACTCGATAGAAATTCAGTTCCATTGTAGAACAGCATAAAGGTAAGGGGCAGAATTAGACTGGAGGTGAAGGACACACTCTATGAGGAGGCATCAGGACAGAAAGCTTGTTCAGGAGTTAATGACATTTCCCCCTAGGGATTTGAGTAAGGTTGACCTGATATGCATTTTTGAACTTGAGCTTTGAACTTGCATATGGTGAACGGATTGCAGGGACACAGGAATATGTTGCAAGGTCTCTTATTTCTACTATTATCCCCAGAGATGGCCTGAGAATAGGGATGCTCAAAATTCTTTAAATCTCAAATGCTGACAATTCATGCAAAATATCCATTTATTCCCATTTAAATATAATTCTCTATCCTCTCTAAACACAGAATAATTGTGCAGAGAATGCTGGTTTCCCTTATCTATTGCCCCTTTACTAAGGTTGTGAGAGCTCATTTGTCCTCATCTATCCTATATAATAAAATCCTAACATGCAAATCAACTAAATTGCAGAATGACCTGTCACTCGAAGCAGGACCTGCTCCCAGCCCACAGGCCCCAGGCCAGCTAAGGTGGGTGCCAGCAGGTGGGTGCCAGCAATCTGTTGCCCCACAGATTGGCCCTGATAGCCAGCCAGGCCTAAGAACCGTACCCATGCACAAATTTCCTGAACCGGGCCTCTAGTATTTATATAAAAGCCTAAGCGACCAATGTGACTGAATGACTTGAATGACAGTTGACCAGTCACTATGATACACACTGACCATCAGGGGGCAGACTCTCAATGCAGGAGCTGCCCTCTGGTGGTCAATGCTCTCCCACAGCCTACCTCCTGTGGCCAGCCAACCTCCTGCGGCCCCTTCCCTTGGCTGGCAAAACTCCTGAGGCCCCTTCCCCCAGTTGGCCAACCTCCAGCAACCCCTCCCCACCTAACCAGCTAGCTAATCTCCTGAGGCCCCTCCCTCCCCTGGCCCCCTGGCCCTGATCTGCCACACACACACACACACACACATATCCCATCAATTATGACATAACTATTTTACTTTTCAATATTTATATTAATATATACACTGGCACATATAAGTATCAGGTCATAATAAATTTTTAGATTGATAGTGAAGAAATAGTCTGAAAAAAATTGATTAGAGCAATAATGTTCTGAGGTCCTAGTGATTATCCAAGTGCAAAGTAAGTGTGTTGCTTTAGCTGTGAGCCTGCATATTATGTTTGGTTCAGAAATTAGTTATCTACTTAGAAAGCAATTTTCTATGGCAGAAAAGATGTGATTTTTCTCTAAAACATGGAATATAATAGGTGTAATTATTTGGATGCAGGATATATAAAATTTTCACTGTAAGTGGTGCATAAATGTGGCCTCATTTTGTATTGATTTATGAGCCATATACAGCACAGCCCTCCATATCCCTGTATCAGGTATAAATATATCAATGTGGAACTGAATGGTTATATCTACCCGTTGTGAAATAGAATTACCTAAAGCATTACAGAACTGTGGCCTAGGTAACGGTGCATTTACACAATGAAGATAATGTAGGGATGTTAAATTGAGCTACATTAAATGTTTATAATATTCCTCCAAAGCAAGACACCCATGAGAGCTTTTCTTTTTCCCTACTTTTGGGTCCTTTTCATTCAAAAAAGCAAGTCCATTTTTGGTTCTTAAGAAATCTGGGCAACTGACAGTCTCTCTTGGAATTTTATTTATTCAACTATAAAAGTTGGTCCCATATCCCACAATAAATGATTCAGAGAACTTAATTTCTGATCGTTTGCTATCCACAGAATCCCTGCAGTTCTCAATTATAGATAATAACCAGTATTCACTTGGAGGAATTATACGTCAATTCTCTGGATAATTAGAACTGTGCCTCTGCTATCTGAATAGATCTTGTAAAAAAGAAGTTTATGTTATATAAATATATTTGCTTTAAATTAAACATTCAAACCCACAATGTATCTTTTATAGAGATTTCATTAGAGCATTCACTGTTTATTGAATATAGACATATTATAATTGAGAGACTCCTATGAGCAGGACTTATGCCAGTGCAAGGTCATGGGGAAATAGCACAGAAAGGAGTGCTCTCTGTTCCTGTAAAATGGCCAATGCCATGGAAGGCATCACATTTTCATGGAAAAGCATCTGCAAGTTTGACTAACCACAGCAGCTATTCTTTTTTAAAAAATATATTTTTTATTGATTTTTTTTCAGAGAGGATGAGAGAGGGATAGAGAGTCAGAAATATTGATGAGAGAGAAACATCAATCAGCCACCTCCTGCACACTCCCTACTGGGAATGTGCCCGCAACCAAGGCACATGCCCTTGACTGGAATGGAACCTGGGACCTTTCAGTCCACAGGCCAACGCTCTATCCACTGAGCCAAACTGATTTTGGTACACAGCAGCTATCCTTTCACTGCTGATTTCAAAGCTGAGTGTGGCATAGCCCAGGAACAGAGGAGCAGCCATGTCTCAAGACCTACAGAAGCACAGAGTATGCAGGCTGGTAAAGAGGGTTTTAACCTGTCTCCAAAGAGAAGACTGATCTGGAACTCTGATCCAAGGGAGTAGCCTCCGCATTGTGGACTATGTGGAACACGGAGAGAAAGATCAATAGAAAATGCAGAGCAAGACATATGGATGAAAACAGATCAGATGCACTTGGTTATTGTGTTTGTAGTATTTTTTTTTCAATAGAACTAAGATTTATGTAACTGTTTGGAAAATCATATGCAATTCTCATTCCATTCCATTTCAATCTGTGGACTTTGTTAATAAGCCCAAATAAATATAGTTGTGAACAGAAAAAAATGATATTTAGGTCCAAGATTCTGAAAGTCAATTTTACCAAATTCTGCCTCATCCAGCCTCATTCTTATCTGGCTGTACTATTTAGTAAAACAGACACTTGGGACTCAAAGTAGAAATAGATACTTTTGAAGTAAACTAAAATATGGCAATTAGGAAGAAGAGGTGATACTTGCACAAAACCAGGCAGAGAAAGGAGAGAGGGACAGATTAGGTAGCGGGGATAGTATGTGCTAAGCCATTTTCAAATATAAGTTGCTTCTCTCTTTACCCTTCATCGATAATTGATCAACTTTTTAGTTGTCTTGTTATTTTTCCTTGGGAACTCTTCTTTTTACCCCTTGACATTTCAGATACCTTGGTACCAAAAACAGAATGAAGAATAATACAACAGACTCATTTCATGTATATAAATTTCAAAAACTATTCAAAATCAAACATCCTGTTTACAAATACAAAGATGTGAATTAAGTCCGTAAAGGAAAGCAAGAGCATGGCAAATGTAAGAACCAGCTCAGAAAGTGGTTACCTCTGAGATGAGTGGAAATGATTCGGAATAAGAATGAGTGTGCACGGGGCTTCCAAAGAAATGGTTATATTCAAATTCTTCGCTTTTGAGTGGCATCATTTTATATGTTTCAAACACTGTCTCTGGGTGGGTTCTTTGGGAAGATCACTGGGAGATGAGGTTAGAGTGCAGGGCATCTTTTGGAGTTTCCTTTGCGGTCCACACCCATGGAAGGGAGGGGAAAGGAGCAAGGTAGGACAGAGGGAGATGACCAACTCTGATACAGGCCTCCCAACCCCAGCCAAAACTATGGCCATTCCAACGTTGAGCTGTCACAGCTGTCCTGTGGTAGCCAGAAATAGATAGCCCTTTATATCTGCCTCATCCATCATCAGGTGTGATTTGTCCCCAGAAAACCATGATCCGGTGCAGCCGAGGCTCATCCTGAGGAGGTGACAGCTGAAGGCATTTCCAGCAGTTGAGGCTCCTTCCTTGAAGGGCCATCTGGATGGTACCTATGACTTTGTAATGACACAATATTTTAGAAAATGTGTTTTAAAAAATAACTTCCATGGGTCAATGTGTATATATATATATATATATATATATATATATATATATATATATTCTATAATATGTATGTATATATATATATATATATATATATATATATATATATATATATATTATAGAATCTAGTAATTTCTTTTACTGGAAATCAAAGAAAACACATGAGCTATAAAAATGCACTGTGCCTCTTCTTTTTCTACAGTTTCTCAATGACAACACGTTCTGAAGCTCTTTCAGTACTTGGGACACATTGTCAGGTTCTAGAGACTGATCTCATTCAGCGTGGCTATGCAATCCCTTCTAAGTTGCTTCACCTATTCAGTGGTCCACCTTGTAGTGTTGCTGAAACTCTTTCTAGTTTCCCAACCATTTCTTTTTGCTGAAGAAGCTGGAAACAAAAGATGAGTCAGATTTTGCCTCTCTTTTCTGGTTGTAATATAGCATCTCATAACCTTTCCTAGGCAGGGGGTTTATTTCTTCCTTGCTATTGTGTGGGGGTTTTTTAAATGAAGTATGAGATTAGCCTTTTTTTTTTCATGAGCCTTAGAACAACATGACTAATTAGGAATGATATTGAATAAATTCAGCTCAATCTTAGTCTCTTGACACTTCCTAGATAATCATTAGACTAGGTCATATAGCCTCCTTTAAGTCCTCAACAATTGCTGTGGCCCTTATAGTGGTCTTTATAACACTTCACTGCTATGACCTTTCTTCTTTGTCTACATGCTAGACTGAAATAAATTTGATGTGCTTCTACGTTATCCTAAATGTCTATATCTACTCTTCCCCTGAGCCCAGCATCTCTGTGTCTTCTATAAAAATATTTTTCCATTAGTTATCTTTAAAAGTATAACATTAGAGAATATAAAACCCATTCTTCCTGAAACAGCTTACTCCAAAAATATCCCCCCAAATAGGAATAAGTTTTCTTTAAGTCTATCAATTATTTAATAACAATTGATTTTTACTCAATTGTTATTACATTAAACAACTTTCCCCAAACACACTGCTTCAAAAGACATCATTCAATACTTCAATAATAAGACGATTTTATAAATTTGTGGTCAACAATAATTTAATTTAGCAAATGGAAATGCAGAGTTATGTGAGTACTAGATTCTCATAGATGAAAGTTACTTGAATTAATTGCTTCTTGCTTGAGATTTAAAGAACTTGTATGATATTTATTTGGAATTTATTTAAATACTCATTTCCCAAGGAAACCTAATGATTATGAACAGGAGACTAACACGCTTTGAAGTATATTCTTATCCATCTTGGCAGGAAATAAAAACACTCCAATGCCATTTAATCTAAAGATGCACTTTCTTGAAAATTGCCCAGATTACTTCCTGTAGAGCTTATTGAACAGGCTGTTCCAAGAGATGGATGGACAGTCTGGAAACGATGCAGAATGATCAATTGAAATGACAACCACATTTAACTTTATATGAAATGACCTGAAAACCCATTTACCACAGTCATCTTTTGCATCAGCCTGTGTAATAGTGCTTTTAATGAAAGAGACAGGCATAACTTAACTAATTACTTAGAGACACTGAAATCAGTCATGTCAGTGACTCCATCACACATCTCCTCTTATTTTGTTTTCCCACTAGATTTTCTTGAAAAAAAAAATTATAAGAATATTCTACATAGTATAAAACAGCTGACAGGATGGTTATAATATATTAAAAAGGTATGTTTAAAATTTATCTAAATGAATACAGTATTTTTCAAGTAGTATGGAATCTGGAAATTATGTAAGAAAAATTTAGGCTACTTGAATTCTTGAAGATTTTCATATAGTGTCACATGTTAGTGCTGAATTATTGAATATCCATATTTCCCCAATGGCAGTTTAGAGAGGGACAAAATAAAAGTAGATTGAAATAAATTTGAATTTATTAAAAATATATCCTGAATAGTTATGTGCAGGTCATAACAATTTTATAAATATTAACATAATAATCAAAACCATAGCTGTTTTAAAAGATATAATAGTGTACTAAATACAAGAAAATTTAAGAAGAGATGTTTTAGATCTGACCCTCTAGTTTCAGTATTAATTTATTTCCTGTCAATAATTTAGCAATTGATCTGATCAGGAGCTCAAACCTAATCAGACTTCTCAGTCTAAAAATGAAACTATAATGAGTGACTTCAGTCATAGATTATGCTTGAAATTATTACCCTTTTATTATGCTGAAAATTACTGATTACTTCAAAATCAATATTTCTTATTTGAATCTAGAAAAAATAAAAAAATAAACAGAAAACCATTGGTGAGGAAAGCCATGCAGGAAGATGAAGGAGAAGTGATGCTGACCAAGGATGAGACAATGTATTACATTTGCTTATTTAAATGTAATGACAGTCCTTTCCAATAGTTCATATGAGGTAAATTTAACAGCATTGACCAAGGTTGGAAACAACTGGCTGCTCATAAACATTTGTTCAGCATTGTTGCAGTCCAAGCTCAGGGCTACAGCCCAAAAGCTCTGAATAGACAAGAAGATGCATTAAGAATCAGAGCACACAATTCCTGTGTGGTACAGCAGGAACTTTTTTAAAAGGTGATGTGATCTTGCTCTCAGACACTCACATGAAAGTCTGCAATGCACCTGTCTCAGATCCTCTAAACTTCTGGTTCTTCACTTAGTGAGATCACTGAGCATCTACAGATGAACAGCTTCCACTGGTTTCTGGGTTCTAATCCACTCCCTTTGTATATGGCTTCTTTGTGGGATTTATTGAAGACAAAGCAACCTTAGGCAAGCTTGAATCTTCATTTCATCCAGTCTTTGAAAGAAAGCCAGCTTCTGTGGTCTAGCCTCACTTAAACATGTCAAACAGAACTGTTGGTCCAGGCAGAGGCCTCTACCTCCAAAACCCACTTCTCAAGTAAGTACCAGGTAAGCAATTAACAGTGCCACTTAAGACAACATGTAACACAACAAAAGAGCAAATAAAACAGTTTCTGACTCCCAATGATTAAAGATTTGCATAGTCTGATACATCATAAATGCAGATAAAATGTAATATTTGGATTTGAATCTTAAGATCTTGGTCAAAGAATCATATAAAATGAACAACAAAATAAACTAATGATTTCCTATTTCCTAAACTATAAAAATATTTTCATATATTAACTAGTTCTTTGATATGAAAGAGGTCTGAAGATAGCATGCAAAGTCTCAGAACATCCAATTTTTAAATGGCTCTCCAGAAGCTATTGGGGGGTTTGACATCCAGTTCAGAGGGGACTAATTCTGCTACATACATATGGGATGTACAGACTAAGGCCTAGGATTTAATATTTTGAAGAGACTGCGGAACAACCTACATAGCACTTCTCTAAAATACAATCCTAGAGCTTCAGTTTACCTTTATACACCTCAGGAAAACTCACACTGAGTCATCAGAATTAGAAACGCTAATAGCTCTGGGACTTGGAGAGATAAAATGACCTGTAGCCCGGTAGGATGCTATAGGCTTGCATCCTAATGCTTTACTCAGGCCTCTTCCACTGCAAGAGCCTTTTTCGCTCCTCTACCCAATCCTAATCCCATTAGAAAACTAGTAAAAGCTGTCCCCTTTGTGTCATAGTGAAAAGAAAGATTCAGCTAGCTACCATTGCCTTTTCTGATTTCTGAATATTTGGACTTAAGACTGCAACAAACTGGAACGAAGGGCTGTGGTTTCCTTACACAGTGAGAGCTGCTTTAATTGGATATACTGTGATGGGAAGGCCCTTTGGCCATCTAAACAGCTCAGAGATAATTGCACAAATCACAAAGAAGGCCAATTTAAAGCGGAAGCCAGACTGGTTCCAGAAACGGGGTGATCACGAACTGCAAAAAAAGGCAGCCTCAAAACTGAAGGAAGGTTCATGAGGTCTAAGCACTGAGAAAGGCGAAATCATTAAAATTCAGAGAAGCACTTAGGGCCAGAATGACACAGTGGCACAACCTGAAAATTCATTTCCACTTGCCCAGCCAATTTGAAACCAACGAACAGATCCTTAACATTTCCGGACCAAAGTTGTTCATAAAATTTTCAACCGAGTGGCTAAGTGTGATGCTAGGCTTCTCATTTATCTGTTAGACAGCTAGAAAGATGAGGCATTTGGTATTAGAAGGCATGATGGATCACTTCAGAGGAGCATTTTTAATATTAAAAATTATAAGTTAGCAAATACAGGAGGTATTATTTGGTAGAATTGAATGAGGGGGAAAGGAAGAGTGGAAGGGGAGAGGAAGAGGAAGAAGAGAGAGGAGAGAGGGGAAGGGAAAATTAGGAAGGGGATGTAACTATGTGTTTACACACTTACTCTTCAAAAAGGATCTCTCCCATTCACCTAATGGATTTTATGGATTATTTTTAATTAGCTAATATTTCCAATTTCTACACGTGAGATCCGATAACAAATAAGAGGCTTTCTTCTGTTCTCCAGTACAGTTCATTTTAAGAAAATACATTCAATATGCTTTATTATGCAGATTTCATCTGCTATCACTACAGTTATTTCCTCCCCAAATTCATATCCCTTTTCAATATTCTGATAGGGAGGGAGAAGGACTATAAGTTTGCCAGAGAATTCTACCAGGAAAGAGAAGGGTTTTGCAGTTGCTTGATTATTTGCTGGGTTTTTGTTTTTTGTTTTTTGTTTGTTTATTGAGAAGGTGAAAGGGAAGGGGAAAAAACAACAACAATCCAACTCCCAAGGAAAGGTACAGAAGCAAGTGAAAACATATTCTGCTGAGATGATCTGCTAATGAATTGCTCTTTCAGTCATAGAAAATAAACACTGTGCTTTGAAAGTGTACTGTGTCCAAGTAGAGCATAACAAAATGAGTGAGACACTATTTGAAATTGTATCCATGATTCCTGATCTGCTCTCAGATTCAGATGTTGTAAATCACTGCTTCCAAATCATCTTCCCGAGAGACCACCCAAAACCTTGCCCCCTCCAAATGCACGATGTTGACCTTTTTCTATTTCAGTGCAGAAACAGTAAATGAGTGGCTTGGATTTTACTCATTTTCACATTTCTCCCATTCCCCCCCACACCCCCCTTAAATCTCAGCACTTGTTCACACATGCCCATATTAGAATCTAGTATTGACAGCTACTTATTTTCCTCCAAATATTCTTAAATTACTTTATTATCTCAGATTGTATGTTAACTAACTACTGTTCATCTAATTACCTCGTCATGATTACATATGAGAACAATATCCTTGACATGCCCTTAGCCCATGTAATTAAATAATTTAATTATCTGACTCCATGGTATTTTTAAAGAATAATTTCTTTATATGTAAATGGAGATTACTTGAGCCTTGAATTTGGAACTCATGGGGGTAGGAGGGAAGAAAAAGAAGGTAAAGAAGACAGAAAATTAAAAGAAAGAGGTAAATTGATGGAAGCCTCGACAACATCAAACACTGGTAAACTCATTTAACATAAAGTTTTTGGAGAAACTTAGAATAAATCCATGGATGATAGGAAGATGCGAGCCAGGCAATTTTCCTCCCCACAGTTCTTATCCCTCCCCCATACCATGTTTTTGTTTGTTGATCCTCACCTGAGGGCATTTTTCTGTTAATTTTTTTTGGAGGGGAGACTGGAAGGCAGGATAAGAGACAGAAACACCAAAGTGAGACACATTGATTGGTTGCCTCCCACATAAACCCCAGCCAGGGCCAGGGATTGAGCCTGCCACTGAGGTATGTGGCCTTGACAGGCTGACACTCATCTACTGAGCCAAACAAGCTAGGGCCTTTCCTTCCCATTTTTATTTACTCTATGTTCCTTCTGGGGTTTTTTTTTTTCCCCCCCCATTTATCCTCCGAAATTTTCTACTCTATCCTACCCCCTCTTCTTATTCCCTCTCCTGTTCTTGGAAAATTGGGGAGCCTAGAAGTGTCCCACCTGTAAAGTAGGAAGGGCACTATGGGAGAGTCAGCATTCTTTTCTCTTCTATTCCACTTGCTTATTTCCCTTTAAGGAAGACTCCAGGAAATAGCTGACCTGGCATTGACTAATTTAAGGAATTTTTAAAAATATTACTCATTTCTGAACTATTCAGAAAGATGACAAAAGATGTGGAGGATCAATGCTGTGATCCAAAATGCTATTAAGTCAACACAATGTTCCCCACACACTGAGCAAAATAAGTTTTTCCCAATGTCAGCAGCCCCGTGTGCACCTGGTAGATATTTTATCCAGTATTAATGATTTGGCCTACAAACTCCTATTTTCTGATGCTCTGGAACACATACTGTTTTGTGTGCCGCATCTGGTTCCGATAAGGAACAGTCTTAAAACAAAGTGTATTCCTGGGCACATCTCAGCGTCAGGAAAAGTGTCACTTTAACATGAAGCAGTTATGAGCATCCTGAGATGCTCTGAAAGGAAACCTTCAAGGTCAGAAGTAAAGAAATGTGTCTGGATTATAGCAGGCTCCTTTTTGTCCCTAGAGTTAGCAGGCAGCGAGCAGCTGTGCAGAAAAAGGAGAATCATCTGTTTTCCTTATCAAGACTGTATATGAGTCGAAGCTGATAAATATACTTATTCTCATTCAGACCTCTTCTTGAAGAAAGGAAAAACAAATTGTGAAGGAGTAGCAGAGAAGAAAAGATAACTGATAAATTGCACAACAAAACAAGGCGATGCTTTATAGTTCAAGTAGAAATGAAATGAAATTGTTATACACCCACACATATTAATGAACCCAAGTAGAGACATGCACTGTTATTCTTCTGGGGTCTCGGCTATTATCTGGGTTCTATCAGTTACTTTTGGGAGCTTTTCCAAGCCATTCATGTCTCAGAGAATGAGCCTTTCAATGTGATAAATTAGAAGGATCTTAATTGTAAAAGTGGTTCTATAATATCTGAAGGAGATATGACTTTGGGTGGTAAACATACAATGTAATATACAGATGATGTATTAGAGAATTGTACACCTGAAACCTGTAGAATTTCATTAACTAATGTTACCCCAATACATTTAATTAACAAGAAGTATCTTCATTGAAAAACTAGTAAAATCAGAATATTTTAAAATTATACTTGCACTGTGCTGCAGAAATAAAAATTATGGGCTGCAAAGTAAGGGGGCTCCTTAGAGAAAAACAAGTGTTTCCATATCTGGTTCATTTGTGACAATGATAGATCACATTGGCATAGAGAGAATTCAGCCAATATTGATTTTCCCCTTTACCACCACAATGAGCTACAAATGCTTATATGCAAAGATTATGTGTATTTTTAATGCTGTCTAGCTGTGTGGGTTTATTATCTATCCCCAATACACCCAAATTTTGACATGCACTAAATCCTTCTTTTTGTACATTCCTAACTATACATGGCGTATAGAATTAAAAGACAGGGGGCTGAATTCTGACTCTACCATTTACTAGATTTGAATTTAGATAGTTTTACTTATGTTTATGTAAATACCATTTGCCAGTTTTTTAAAACTCCTTTAGAGAATTAGTAAAGTATCATATTTTAAAAATGTAAATGATCTTGTCAAGTAATAAACACATGGTGGTAATAATGATTATTGTATCTTACTAATTTCTTATTGAAACAAGTAATTTACTGAACCACTTTCACCAAGATGCTAGACTTGATTCTTCACATAATTCCAAAATATTGTGTATAAAACATCACTGATCCTGTCAACAACCTTCTGAGATTGGCCAGTTGAGTCATCTGGTCTCATTGCAGTATTCATGTTGACTTTCCACTTTGATGCAAACTTCCTTTGCCCCACCTCTCACAAACATCCAATGGCCTTTTGTGCCTCTTCCCTTTCCTCTCCTCATAATAACGAGACAAATAAAAGTTTATAAAAATACTAGAGGCTTGGTGGACAATATTCATGCACTCAGAGGGAGGGAGGGTCCCTCAGCCTGGCCTGCATCCTTTTGCAGTCTGGCAGCAGGAGGGAGTAGGCCTAAGCAGCAGTCGCACATCCTAAGCACTGCCCTGGAGGCTGTCCCCTGTGCTCGCTAGCTGTCAGCCCAGCTTTTGGCTGAGCATCACTCCCCCTGTGGAAGTGCACTGACCACCAGGAGCAGCTCCTGAATTAAGCATCTGTCCCCTGGAGGTCAGTGCACATCATAGTGACCAGTCATTCCTGTTAGGTCGATTTGCATATTACCTTCTTATTATATATGACTACTATCCTGGTGCCTGGATTCGTGCACATTGAAAGGAAGTTAATTAGAATATATACTTTAACATCGTTATTCATCCTTTCCCTATATTGGAAGTGTCAACCAAATTCATGATTTACAATGATAGATAAAAACACACATGTTCAATTGGTGCCAGCAAGAGCTTTATATGCATCATGCATGCATGAGTCAACTTAGCCATATATATATATATTATTTGACTATATTCTGTGCATTGAGAAAACCTGAAGTCATTTTCAAGGTCCACCATTTCTTACTTCTCTTCAGTGAGAAGTAAGAAATGGTGGACCTTGAAACTTTATAAATCTCCATTGTCTCCTTTAAACTTTATAAATCTCCATTGTCTTGCTAATGAAAGAAAAAAAAAAAAGGATTCCACCAAGTCTCCTATCTACCTACTTCAGGACTTTTGTAAGGATCAAATGAGATGAGGCATGGGAAAATGTGCATCTGCTCCCTGTGGCAATTGTGTGTCATAGTACTGGTAGGAGGGAGGATGAATACTTAGCCTTTTAGATAGATAGAGATCGTTTTTAGGAAGTAGTTTGTTTTCTGACCCTCCAACACTTTACTGGTTTGAGTGAAGTTACAAGGAAAAGCCAGTTCCTCTCAGGCCAGGAGAAGAGTAGAGAGCTAGATGTAACTTGTGCTATGATGCTGATATTATAATAGGTCCAATCCCGAGTCCTGGCTACACTGCTATCAGAATCTGAACTACCTGTGTTGCTGAGCCAGTATCCCATGGGAAGAGTTAAAGCATGTGTCCATAATTACACACACATATGCCTATATTAATCATCCATGTGTTTTCTCTTCCTTACCAGAGTGGAAGAAGTCAGCACCCATGGGGGAAAAATTCAATCCTAGCACTTATTCTGAGAAAATCAATTTCATTGGTAATGTAGAGGCCAAGTACAGATGATTTGAATGAAGCAGGCTTGATTTTTCCATTACATTTTAGGAATTAAAAGGGGAATTCTGTAAATTCCTTTTGAATAAAATTCAATCTTATTGCTTTTAGGTGATTAATTAACATTGGGTGCTGAGAGAGTTCTTGATATCCAGGGGTGTATTCATAACCACCAAGATGTAACATTTTATATATTAGTCAGAGTTCTTTAAATAAATAGAACCTATAAGTGACATATGCATATAGAAAATATTATTAGAAATTGATTTATGTGATCATGGAAGCTGGAAAATCCAAAACTTTCATGTGAGCTTGAAGGATGGTGACCCAGGAGAGACAAAAATGCAAGTCCATTCTAAAAGATGGATGGATGGAGACTCGATGTTCCAGGTTTATGTTCCACTTCCGGTCCAAACACAATCTACTACTGTAGATGAGTTTGTAGGCAATTTGCTGGAGAATTTTTTCTTGCTAGGGGGAGGCTGGTCTTCTCAATCTAATTAGGTCTTCAACTGATAGGAGGAAGCTCACCCACATTATGGAGGACAATCTACTTACTCTTAGTCCACTGATTTAAATGTTAAATCTCATTGAAACATCAGGATGCGCTAGATCTTATTTTCAGGGGATGTCTTATTTTTCCATGCGCTAGGTCTTATTTTCGGAGGATGTCTTATTTTTGGGGAAACAGGGTAGTATTATATATGTGTATGAATAAACTAGTGTTTTACAACATCTAAGACTGAAACCTATATGTTCATGTTGATAAGTCACCCCAATAAATTTAATCTAAAAAATGAAATTTAAGATACAATCCAACATTCTTGCATACACCACCACTCAAAATTTCAGGAAAAAAAAGTGCATATGAGGGTGACCAGACCTCTGATTTTGTTAGTGTACATTCCTGGATAAGATTTTGTTAGTGTACACTCCTAAATGAGATCAATGAATGCATAACATGAAATCATTGAATGATGATCACATTTTAAATTAAAGTTTCTTAAAAATAATTTCTTACATATTGAAAATAAAAATAAATGACATTGATTCATATACACCTTCAAAATGTAAGTATTATCATAAATCTTTAGAACATCCTTTCTGATTAATTTTCTAGTCATGAGTGTTACTCATAACGTGAAGGACCTTGGTGATACTGTTCTTTGTTTCAGCTTTTCAATCATAACTCTGCACACATTATCTATCTCAGATGCTCATTACTGCCTGTAAAGATTATAGAAGTGTTGAGAATGTGAAATCTAATTCAACACTTCTAAAAATACATCTGTGATTGCAGAGTTGTCTTTAAGGCATTTATCTTAAATTATAGCTTGACATCGCATTTAGCAAATGACAAATGATGATTCTAATCCTCTTGGGCCTGATTCCATAATGCTTTCTTTCCACATCAAAATCAGCAAAAAAGTCTAATCTAAATGAGGTCAGCACATTATAGGCCAAAGTGCCGTGCATGTTTTTGAAGAAATACATTTAAATTATAATTAAGTTATGTAAAACATTTTATATGAACAAAGCATAGACAGTTGTTTTTGAAATCTGAGTATTAGATGATTTCTAAGATTGTCTTTCATACCAATTTCCTTATACTAGTTATGATCTATTCTTTGTCTCATTACAGCAAAATTGTAAAAGGGATGTTGCATACATAGAAAACATGTCACCTATATTAGTATAAATGCTTATGGAGATATTTCTTTTTTTAGTAATATCCACAGATACAGATTAAGCTGACATTCTCTGACGTCTTGTAGCCCTAATGCTAAAAAAGCAACCCTTCGCAGTATCACACTACCCCAAAAACATTGTGAGGCCTTACAGAGAATGTACAGAATTGGGGAAAAATATTATATAAAGATTGAAGAATACCCAAAAAGAACAGGTAATCCAGGCATGAAATGTTCAGATCTGGAGGAATCTGGAGATTTTAGTTCTATTTTCAGTACCAGTAAGCCCTTTGGGAGGATTTGGGAAACTTGGAAAAGTTTACCTAAAGACCAAGTTTCAAGTAGAACAAGTTTTACGTATCCAGGCTTTCAGATTTGGATGAATCTGGAGCTTTTCTTTTCATTTCCAGTCCCATCACAGGAACAATAAATTCACAAGCAGAGAGGGGCTTCCATTTAACCCCCAGGCTGGCCTGAACATTTTATCACAACCGAATATATGCAAGTTTGTTTTTCTGGCTCCAAATAGCTTTACATAAAAAAATAATAATAATAAAATTGTACAAAATTAAATAAATTAATAAAAAACTGAGAACTTTCTCCTATTTTGAAAACCCACCAACTTTTTCTCCTGGCATTTGCAAGCTTCCAGAAATTTCATATTGAATATCACTATTTAGGAATTTTCACTGTGGAAATCAGCAAGGAGTCCCATGTTTAGGAAACAAGTATATTAAAAAATAAAAAAATTTCCATTTTTTTAAAGGAAAATTATTCACTTTTGCAATGATGAGAGATATATGTACATGTGCTCAAAGTTCACAGTGGTTCATGGTTTATACCCAAAATAATACAATTTTATGTAACTTATATGTTTCATGCATTCTATATATTTCACTTTTTAAGGGATTTTTTAAGGTTACAATTGTCTGATATTTTTGTTATTAACTGTCCTCCAATTGGCAGTTTTCTTGAATGAAAATATAAAGAACAACTTATCATCTTCTTCTGTAAGAGATTAAAACCAATGTTAAAAAGCTATCAGTATTATTTATGGTGGCCAAGACATAGAAATAACCAATGTGGCCCTCGGTAGATGACTGAATAAAGATGTGGTACATATATAAAATGGAATATTACTCACTCATAAAATACATGAAGTACTACCATTTAAAATAATATAGATGAATCTTGCTAAGTGAAATAAGTCAGATAGAAAAAGTTGAGAACCATATGATTTCTCTCAGATGTGGGATATAAACCTGAAAGCAACAATTAATAAGAAAAAAACAAACAAACTCATAGACATTGACAATAGTATAGTGGTCATAGAGGAAAGGTGGTGGAGGATAGTGAAGGACAGAAAGGATCAAATATATGGTGATGGGAAGGTAATTTGACTTTGGGTGGTGGACACATAATGAAATATAAGATCATTTATTATAGAAATGTACACTTCAAACCAATAAAACCTTATTAACCAACTTTACCTCAAAATATAATTGTAAAAAGCTATTAAGCTATGAAGTAAACTAATTATTCATATCTTTTATACCCCTACCCTCAAAATAACAAACTATAAACGTTGACTTTTCCAACCTAAAATGAGCTTTCATTTCCTATTTCACACAATAGTGTCTTCTTTTAAAACAAGATTCTAAGAATGAAAAAAATATCCAATTCTGTACACAAGGAGAGAAGGTCTCAGAACTAGAGAGCAAACGGATTGTCTCTTTAGCCAGATCACCTGGAAAGGGTGGAGATATTTATTTCAAATTGATGCTTTGCCCTGACATCTGGCCCACATTTGCTTATTGACTTGATCTTCTGCAGAAGAGGCTATAAATAGACATTTCAAAATTGAAAAGAAAGCCCCAGATATTTAATATTGTTGAAAATAGGATGACATGGCCTGGAAAGAGAAAAGAGACCTAAGGAGACATTATTAAGGAGGAGACAAGGCTAAGATGAATTTTTTAGGTAAACAATCAAATCACCCCTTAGAAATTAATTTCTGGTAAACAGAATACAGTTGCCTTCTACATATCCATATACTAGTAAAGCTATTAGTCTTTGAGAGGTTTTTAACATGATTGATTTACTTCTAGAGTAAAGTTGTTTTGTGTATTTATTACATGCAATGACTTAGCACTATGAAGGATGTGCAGATAAAGAAATTAAAGAAGAAAAGAATGCACCCTGACATCTAAGACTGACAGAGGAGACCTTGATGCTTGTGGACGGCTGTAATAAGTAGATCTCAGAGCTCACAGTTGGGAAAAAGGAGAGGTGAATAGCAAAATGGGCAGACTTTGGACAGCTTTTCCATTAGGACTGGTGAGAATTTCAGGCAGGTTAGTTTCTAAGTAAGAAATGAACTTTGAGGGAAAACTATACTATATTAGTAGTTTCTCCATTAGTGAATGTCATTTATAAGCTAATATGTATTTCTGATATTCACTCTAGTCCCCAAATTTCTTAAATCCATGAGTCTGTTAGTATGGGTATTATCTGTTAATCTACTTATCAACTATCCTCTATTGTTGGGCACCATTGTGAGAACTCAGCAATTTACTCATTTTAGCTGCTTTCTGAAAATATTACCTCACTTTATCTGACCTAAGCATGTATGGATTAACCAATTACTGCCCCTTCTTAATGTGTGCCAAGATTAAGTACATGAATCTACCAGGTTTCTTAATACAAAGTGAAATTTTTAAAAGGTGAGTTGCTTTGGTGAAAATAAACGAGGCCACTATTTTAATGAAAGCATTACTTCCTTACATAAAATCTCTTACTCTATGTAAACAAATTCAATTATTAGTAAAAGTAAAACTTCCATTGAAAAATGATTTGCCTTATGTTACCTCCCTTCCTATAAATATGTGGAAGAGCTGAAACCAGTTTGGCTCAGCAGTAGAGCATCGGTCTGCAGACTGAAAGGTCCCAGGTTCGATTCCGGTCAAGGGCATGTACATTGGTTGCAGGCACATCCCAGGTTGGGGGTGTGCAAGAGGCAGCTGGTCGATGTTTCTCTCTCATCGACGTTTCTAGCTCTCTCTCTCTCTCCTTTCTCCCTGTAAAAAATCAATAAAATATATTTTTTAAAATAAATAAATAAATATGTGAAAGAATAAGATATAATTCAGACTTAGAAATGGTGGAAAGACCATCTTAGGTTTTAAATATTCAGATAAATGATTTGATTTTATAAAATTAATCAATGAGTATAGAATAAGTAGCAATTATGTATATATCCTATTTTGAACTACATTTAATAATACACAAGAAATATACAGCAAGACATCAAAGAACTTAATAATTTATGATAATCTTCAGTTTTAAATTAGTTATTAGATGTACGTTAGTGTATTTTTCTTTGTTTTCCTCTACATGGGGTTTGTTGAACTTCTTATATTTTTAAATTTATCATTTTAATCAAGTTTGGACATTTTCAGTCATTATTTCTTGAAATATTTTTTTCTGCTTCTCCACACTTCCCAGACCTATGTTGTCCCACAGCTCATCCATGCTCTGTGTATTTTTTTTAAAGTTATCTTTCTGTCTTCAAGTTCACTCATCTTCTACAATGTCTTAAAATTGGCATTAATTTCATCTTATGTAATTTTTAGTATCTAGACATTCTAGATACTCTAATTTCTTGAACATATGGAATACAATAGTAACAACTGTTTTAATATCCTTGTCTACTAATTCTATTACCTGTGTTATTTCTTGGCCCATGTGGTTCATTTTATTTCTCTTCAGTATGGGTTACATTTTCCTGTTAGTTTCCTTGTCTAACAAACTTAATTGGATAGTAGACATGGTGAATTTTACCTTGCTGCATCTGGATGTTTGCTTATTGCTATTAATATTTCAAGTTTTCTTTTATGACCCAGTTGAGTTATTTGAACACATTTTTGAGGTCTTGTTTGAAGCTCTGTTAGGTGGGACCAGGGCAGCATTTAATCTAGGGCTAATTTTGCTTGACTACTAAGGCACCCATTTGTATGGGCTCTATTCCATATCCATGAAGAACGAGGTTTTCCTCTTTGTCTGGTGGGAAGAAGCACCACTCAAGCTCTCTGTGAGCTTCTAGTATTATTTTCTTTCCTCCTTCACAATTCTTTCTCCAACCTCAGGTAGCCTCCTCATACTTATGGCCCGAATCAGTGTCCAACTGAAGAAGATTCCAGAGGGATCCTGTTAAACATTCCACCGTTCCCTTTCTATGCGGTTTTCTCCCCTCCTACACTCTTCCCTGAGAACTCTTGCCATCTTGGCCTTCAAGACTTTCATCTCTATCCCCTCCATCCAAGGAAAGAACTGAGGTCCTCCTACACCCGCACTGCTGCCTGGAAATGCTCCACAGGCAGTGAGCTCCAGCAATGGCAGGTTTCCTCATTTGTTTCTAATTTCTCAAGGAGTGTGATATTTTATTGACTTTGGTGCAATGTCTTGAAAAATCACTTTCCCATATGTTTGCTCTGTTTTTGTGGTTCTTTAAGATGGAAGGTTAAATTTGGTCCCTGCAACTCCATCGTGGCCAAAGTAGAAGCTCTCCATGAACTGAGAATCCAGTTAGGGATGGGTCTGCAAAGATGAATTCAGGAAGAACTACAGAGTTGAATCTCCGTAAGTTAAACCTTGCGTATGACTTTTACTGCCTCTGGGAAGCTGAGCTCAAATGAAGAATTTAAGTTCAAGTAATAACTACAGGGAGGTTATTGAATTTCTGATAACAGAGCATGTTTTATACTTCCAATAAAGAACAAATAGGAAGACTAGACCAAAATTATAATGGAGTGCTTTTGGCAGAGATAGGTGGTGAATATTGTTAGCAAATGAATTCATTTGGTGTTAAAATCTATAGTGTCTCCTCTGAATATAATTTATTTTTCTATTCATTGTTTCTCTGATTCAATCTAATATTTATTGAGTATTTACCATACATGACCTAGACTACATACTAGGAAATTGTTAAGTGGGTAATAATGAATAAAGCATGCTTTTAAGCCCAACTAATGGAGGAGAAAATACATACACAAATATTCATAAAAAACAATTACTGTACTAGGATTTTATGCCAAGTGGCATGGGACCAAAAATATATGTATATAGAAAATAGCCACTTATTCCCTCTGCGTGTGGGGGTGGGGAATGAGGGAAATTTTCAGAAGCAAGGTAGTCTACTGTGAGGAATAAAAAGCTCATTTTAAACAGGAAAACAAGATTGGCTCACAATATGGGGGATCCAGTGCTATATAAAAATGCAGGCCTCCTGGTCAAAAGTTATTAAAAATTTCAAGATAGTGCCATAGCAAAGCATAAAACAAAGTGGCAGACACTTCTGAGTGCAGGGTTCTGTGTAAATGCACAGGTCACATGGCAGGAAGCTGGCCCTGTTGTTTATGTCTAGAGTGTGGGCTGCATGAAAACGTCAGAGATGAGCCTGAACAATACATACAGCCATTAAGGGGGAGTTTGATTGAGTCCATGCCAGAGAAAAGGGAAATTAACTGAAAATCTCTTTCACAAAGACTGTTCATAGTTTGTTGATCTTTTCTATTGTTTTTCTAGTCTCTATTTTTTTTTTTTTTTTCTACTCTCATCTCCATTATTTCTTTCCTTCTGCTAAACGTGTGCATAGGTTTTTCTTCTTTTTCTAGTCCTTTGAGATATAAAGTTAGGTTGTTTGTTTGATATCTGCCTTTTATAACATTATAATCATTTAGAAGTAAATTATTTTGCTACTAAAGTAACAATATCTCTAGCTACAAACTGTGAAATAAGCAATTCCACCCAGGAAGTCTACATGGCATGTTATTTCAAAAAATGGTCACAAGCAATATCTTTCATTCTACATACACTTTGCAATAAAATTTGATTGTTCCTCTTACCAAGAAGTAGGTTTTTTTCCCTCCTTTTCTTGAACTTAGGCTAGTTCTATGATTATTTTTGAGCAATAAAATGTGGCAGAATTGATATGTTGCTTCATTTAAGAGGGCTTGTGGCTCTGGCCCAATTGGTTCAATTGGTTCATCCCCGTGCACCAAAAGGTCACTAGTTCAATTCCAGGTCAGGGTACATGCTGAGGTTTAGGGCTTAATACCCAGTGGGAGGAGTGAGCCAATCAATGTTTCATTCTCATACTGATGTTTCTCTCCTTTTCCCTTCATGTCTCTCTAAAAATTAATAAAAATATTTAAATAAAAAAGAGAACTTTGGGATTCTACTTTTGAGAATTTTTTTTTTGGAAAACGACATTAAAGACCAAGCTAACCATTTGCAGAGGCCATGTGGAAAATAAATGAGGTCCCAGATACTAAATAAAGTCTTTTTGGACCTGCCACTCTAGCTACAGGCTGGATGCAGACAAATGAGTAAACTCATCCCACTCAAGGTGGAACAGAAATATCACCTGTCTTGATCCCTCACAGAATCCCAGAATCACAGACTTATGAGGAATAATAAATAATTGTTTTAAGATAGCTTTGAAGTGATTATATAGCAGTAGAACACTGGAAGAGAAATTAAATGTGTCCTGAGATAAAATCATAAGCTATCATTACATTTAAATTTCAAATGTATTTCTTTAAAATGCAATATATTTTAAACCATGTTATTTTTTTAAGATACCACTAATCACCAAAGAAATTATTGCTATGCTTTTGCTATTTTATATCAGCTTGAGTAACTTTTTAGAAAACACAAAACATTTTGAATGATACCATACTTACTACTGTGAACATAGAATGCATCCAGGAATAAGAGGAATCAAGTTAGAATTGGGTGCTATATACAGGATCATTGGCTATTAACTATAGCTAGGCACACTGCATGTCAATATTTCACAGAAGTCGGATATCACTGACAAATGCAATCTTTGTTCACCTAAATACAAGATGAACATGGCTCATAGCTGGCAGGGTATAGTAGTCTCTCAATCATCAGTAATTGTAATCTGTAATCTGAAATTTTTCATCAGTGTCATCTAAAGCCTCATCACTTTAAAAGGCACATTAGCCCTGGCCAGTGTGGCTCAATTGGTTGGACATCATCCTGTGTAATGAAAGGTTGCAGGTTCCATCCTCAATAGGATACATAGCTAGGCTGAAGGTTCAATCCCCAGTTGGAGCATGTAGGGAAACAACTGATGGATATTTCTCTCTCTCCATCTCCTTCCCCTGCCTCTCTTTGAAGTCAATAAAAAATAATAACTAAGTAAGCAAGTATCTTAAAAAAGAAAAGGCACACTACCCAATTTAATACTAGGGATGTTTGTGAAATGTATCTAAAGAATATGAAAATACTAATTTGAAAAGATAGATTACCATTACAATATCAATGGTAATGAAAATCATTAAGTATCCATCAATTAATGAATGGATAAAGAAAATGTGACAAATATTTAAATACACACACACATATATACCCATGCACTCATAATGAAATGCTACTCATCCATAGAAATGATAAAATATTGCCATTTGCAACAACATGTATGGATCTTGATGGTATTACACTAAGTGAAGTAAGTCAAATGGGAAAAGTAAAAAAAAAAAAATATGGCTTCATTCATACGTGAAATATAAAACCAAAAAAAGGAACAATGAAACAAAACAAAACTTAACTCATAAACACAGGCAACTGGAATGGAGGTTATAAAAGGAGAAGGGGTAAAGAGGACAAAATATATGGTAACAATTGTAAGCAATCGTTATGGTGTTAAGTACATGGTAGAGTATGCAGGTATCTAATTACAATGTACA
Source organism: Pipistrellus kuhlii (assembly GCF_014108245.1). Lineage (NCBI taxonomy): Eukaryota > Metazoa > Chordata > Mammalia > Chiroptera > Vespertilionidae > Pipistrellus > Pipistrellus kuhlii. The sequence continues at coordinate 23,505,177 of NW_023425405.1, read as the reverse complement.
CCAGAAGTTTATATCATGTTATTAATCAATGTTACCTAAATAAAAATAAATTTAAAAAAAATCTATTAATGGAGCTACCAACCTCTCAGTGTCCATAACCTGATACCCTGTACAGCACACATACCCATAGAATCAAAGAAGACATCTGTCTTTTTGTTGCAGACCAAGATGGAGTAAACACACATCTCACTCTTCCTGAAAAGCAAAGCCCAAACCCTGGATATTCTAAGGAAAGTAAATGTAAGAAGACTAAAATGGGAGAGAGGAGGTAGGCTGGCTAGGCTCGTTGAGATTCCATGAACAACATGGCCATAGATTCCCTGGGTTTTCTTTTTTGCTCACATATTCCAGACTTAGTGCTAGAGACTCCAACAACACAGAAACACCAATGAACAATGGCAAAAAAAACAAAACAAACAAACAAAAAAAAAACCCATGCCACAAAAGCCAGATGTTTCTAGCCAAAGGGCCAGGAAAGGGAAGCCTGGTAAGACAGAATACTTTTATATAATAAATATCTACTCTAGCAAAACACCAGGGAAAAGAATTCACTTCCATCACCATCAGCAAAGATCAAGTAGGAAACTGATTTCCCATCTTCACAGGTTTTTAGCAGCCATGTCTCCAGCCTCTCTCAGCAGAGTGTCGTCAAAGATTAAAAAAAGAAGAAAAATGGGAATCCTGGATTTCCACCCTCAACCAAAGGCAGTGAGGCAGCTCTCTCTCCCATGATGGTGTCAGCTGAGGCTCAGCTGGGAGCCTCACATCCCACTTCTGGGGAGCAATAACAGTGTTCTCACCACTGCATGGTGTCTGAGTGAGAAACCTGAACTTTCACTCCAACCTTCCAACCTGGCAGTCACAAGACAGTGCTATGTCACAGAAGAACTGTTAAAACAGCAAACTTAATGTTCAGAGTCTCAAAAACATAATACCTGGAATATCCAGGGTAATATCAAATCCAGTCATTATATTAAGAACAAGGGAAATCTCAACTTAAATGTAATTGACACAGGCCAATATGAGATGATACAGAAGTTGGAATTGTGTGGATTAAATTCAGGTGTATAAGGAGTATCTCGTCCAGAAAGTTATTTAGACTCTGAAAGACTCTATTTATCATTCAGTTTTGGAAGCTAATACCATTAAAAAAAAGAGGTCACACATCTCTAGCCCTGTTTTCCTAGACTGTGTGTATCATGTGTAAATACAACATTCTGAGTGAGAATAAGGGAAAGAAAAAAATACATGTGGGATTTGATAAGGCAGAATTGATTCTTTGATATGATTCCATTTAAATCCCCAGGATAAAAGCAAACAACATTGATATTCTTTTATCATAAAGAATCCATTTGGGGATGTTTATTAACTCTAACAGTTTTCTGCTTGGCATTTGAAACTATTAAAAAAAAAAACAAAAAAACACACACACACAAAGACACTCCTGCAATGATTGCGATTTGAAATACTACTTTGTCAAACTGTTAAACCTGAATTTATAGCACAGCTGTTAATGAGGCATGAAAACTTTTCCAATATGATTTCCAGTTGCAAGACTCTCATACTTATATAGAGCAGCACAACTTTTTTGTTTACATAACGTCAAAGGAAAGTAACGCCATCTTTGCCTGCATACACTGTGTTGGATCATGTAATCAATAACAATTCAGGTGAGAATGTGAAAACAGCAAGTTGGTTCTATTAAAATAAATAGAACATATGGGATAAATAATGATGGAACACATTAAATAAAACCTTAAAAATTAAAATGATAAAATAATAAATAAATAAATAAACAAACAAATAAAACACAATAGGAAAAATTAAAGTCTCATGATCTTTCATAGTCAGGCAAAAGAGAACACTGCTGCTGATTTTCAACCTCAGAGATGTGTATTTCTTCCTCTAATATAAAATAAGGATAGTTAGCCTTTGGGACAATAACATATCTTTTCTCCTTCACTGAAGCTATATTATTGGCATAATTGTGAGGTGGCATATAGTCTCAATTAAGCAGTAAAATTTGAGCTCACGGCAGCATTTAAAAGCAAGTTAATACATTAGTCTGCCAGATTTGAGATTCAGCATAGATCTAAGAGAAGCATACTGTTTATAATGTGACTTGAATAACATAGTAATATCTATTTTCTTAGGCATGTTGACAAGAATATTTATAAAATACTGTTTTTAATTTCTCTTTTTAAAATAGGTGACCTTTAAAGCTAAGTTTAAGATGAAATAAAAATGTGATCATTATATTACATTGAAACTATAGTTCATGCAAATTACTACTTTATGAAAACTTGAAAGTGAAAAAGTGAAGTGTCTAAAATTAACATACAGTATACAAATCTGGACTTAGGTAACATTTTATGAGCCATCTATTTCCATAGTCAGAATCATTGGGCTTTTATAATCTATAAAACAATAAAAGCTATGAGATATATTGTTGAGTTAGGGGAAAACTCGTAGGTGAGGGTACTGTGTATTTCAACTAGATTTCTCTGCAGGTATCTAAATAAGAACTTGCAACAGTTGCTCACGTGTTTGGTGTAATCATAAATATTCAGAATTTAAAATAAACCTGAACCTGCATGTGATAAACCCACCTCAAAACTGCCTTCACCAACTTCTCAATCGCTATTTCAATGCCTCACATTTAGCTTTATTTTCCCCCTAAAATCAATTGGTCTTTTTCTTGGTGAGACAAACACTAATACAGGTTTGTTTTTAAGAATAAATGTTTACTGATGTGATTTTGGCATTACTGTGGACTCAAGAAACCACCAGTGTGCTTGCAAATATAATTTCTTTTTAAATTTTTTCCTGTCATACCCTCAACCTTGTGGGTTGAAGGAAAATATTTCTAGATTGTAGTTTATATAGGTCATTATAGGTAATTTAGAACTGAATGAAATATTAAAATGTTCCCAGCCACCATATGAATGGGTTTCATCATTTATAATACCTTAGCAACCTCTACCAAGATAGCACTTCATGATTATTACTGAACAGCAATATTTTTATTTACATAGAGACATTTGACATCGATGTAACCTCATGATTTCAAGTTCAATTCTCTGGAACACTTGCCATTGGTCTAGTGTTCAATCTACACACTAGGTCAATTAATTAAGAAAGAACGATCTGTGATTCTTTTCTGCTCTGTAGTTAGAGTGGTTCTTATTTTTCACAATGTACCAAACCAGCAAGAAGCCATGGAGTCACTTTATCAAGATTGATCCCATTACCCGAACGGTGTTTTATAGAATATATCTTGTAAAGATTCCCTGCAATGTGATATTAGAATTCTATGTAAGAAGAAAAGCAACGACAGATATGTGTTACAACATCAAGCCAACCTAGAATTTAAAGAATTCCTACTATCATTCCTGCTAGAAAGCGGGCTTTTAGAAAATGCCATTTCCACTGTGAATTCATTCTTTCCTCTTCCCTCCCCTCCTCCACTTTCCACTACCACATGCTGCTATCTTTATTTCATACAGATTTCAGAAATGCTGACCGAATAAAAGTAGATTATTCAAAAATTGCCTAGATAATGTGAGCACACAAACAAGAAAAAACAAACAAACAAAAAACATGCTCGTACATGGCCACACACCTCTCTTCAATTGTTTTATTGCTTAATGGGAAATTACTTCTTGTCTCAAACCATTAAAAACATCTCTTCCTCCTGTACTTCAGCCTGCCAGTGGTCCAGGAAAGCTTTCTGGGAATTCTTTTGTGACCTCATGTGAAATTGATGACTCTGGGCTTATCTACTACATGAGGTTTTCTGTTTTGATAGTTAAAATGCTATCATGTGACAAAGAAAGCACACATTTCTACCTCATTTCTGTCTCAGTTACATTCCTCCTTGTCAAATTTACTGTTTGCAACAGGCATTCAATATATGATTTCTTGATTTGGTTTTGCCCTATTTACAGTAGGGGTGAGATTACAACATTCATTTCAGTATTTATAAGAATAATTGCAGTTACATTCTGCCACATGGAGAGGGATATACTAGTAGTGACCATAGTCTATCATCTATTTTCTTCCCAGAGGAAAACACACACACACACACACACACACACACACACACACACGTGCGCGTGCGCAAGCAACAACAACAATCCCAGTATAAAATCTGACCCTTTCTGGCAAATATACTAACATTTTCTAAAAGGAAACTCCTTACTTATGAAATTATTTTAGCAGAATGTCCTTGGTATAGGATTGCACATGGGAAACACATTATAGAATCTATAGACTTAAGAGATATGGGCCCTTGGAAAATGTCATATAATCCATGAAGGATCTGCATGTAGAATGGAGATGTTTGATAGCACTTCTCACTGTGTTCAGTGGCCAGCCTATTTCATTTAGATGGCTCATCTATTACTTTGGTTCACAAAATATGCCCAACCTGGGAAAGAAAGGCCAGGGATCCACAAGGCATGTAAATCACTTTGAGTTTCACCTGTGTTTCTGCATTATTTGTACTCTTTATATTATTAGTAAATTTTAATACTAAGATAAGTCTGGGATTCATGTAAATCAGGTTTAGGCTTGCTGTGTGAAAATAAAAATGTGACAAATGTCAACTAGATAGCACTGAGGATAGTGTTTTCTATTGAGAAAATGGGATATGGATTAATTTCCAACAAACTCAAATTCAGCAAACAATTATTGAACACCAACATAGTGGCTCAGATAAGGCAAGTTAATGCGATCTGTACCTGAGAATCAGTCAGGGTGGTGAACCTCTGAGAAGACACCTGATTACAGTGATGACTTGATAATAATATGAATATTTACTGTCTGGCACTCTCTAAGCCTTAGAACTTAATCATCACCCCAAGGGAAACATTTATTTTGACAACCCAAAATAGGGCTTGAGATAGTTCTTAAATTGACTTCTAGATAAAAAAAAAAATTATTACACAGCTATATTTTTGGACTGCAAGGCATACCCACTATATATGGTTATAGTTTTAATATGAAGTTTTCAAACTAATATGGTTTAAAGGTCTAAAATGATATTGAACATATTCAATGGTCACCTCTTTACTCTCTATAAATTCTTCACTATATGAATAAGTGAAATACACCTAAATGTCTGCTTTAATTTTAGAAGTCTAGGGCAGGTTGGTAATGTAACCTTTTGATTTATATCTAGGAGGAACTAGAACGAATTGTGTGACATTCCAGGTGTGCAATGACATTTGATAATGAAGATAATGACTCATGAACTGGCATCTCCCTGTCTCAAATTCCAATATACAGTTTTTTTCTGTTAATTGAATAAGCAATTGATATAAAATAATGATGATAACAGAATCATAAATATGAATCTACTTATGTTGCTATTAGTGAGGCATGGTTACATTGGGATTGTGAGTATTTTGAAAGCAAAATATTAAACAGTATTAAATAGCTTCAGTTCTTATATTATCAGTAAACTTTAAGTAATATGAAATTGTGGAATATCTACAAAGATGCTTAGTAGAGAGCTAAACAATGTTCCCCAGAGATTCTGATAAAAGATGAAGATAAACACAGATGGTAAAACCAGTGTGACTTTCATTCCTCACATCTCTTCAGGTAAGAGACATGCACGTCTAGTTCATTAAATGTCAGCTTATATTGCTATTTCACAGTCATTATCTTAAGGGCTTTCATTACATCCTTTGGATTTTAAATTGAATGTCAAATAGAATTTGGGTAAGGGAGAAATAAAAGATAAAGAGTTTCTTGTGAGGACAGTTAATGGGTAATTTTAGCAATTCTCATAAACTTTATTAAATGTTAGGTTTAAAAAGTTTTAACTGACCACACCTTAAAATGAAAACATACTCATCTTCATTCACACTTACATACAGTAGACAGTTACCCTTCAAAGTGCTAGATCCCATACAGTTAAGAAGATAAAAATATAGGTCAGGTGAAGAAGCATTTAAGATCAGTGTTTCACAAACTGTCTCTATATAATACCACATCAACAAACTAGGAATAGATTCTGGGCTTTATAATAGGGCTTCTAAGAACTTTTATTATATAAAAATTATATATATGCCCATCACAGGATAGCAATTTTTTTGCTTCAAAAAATCCCTTGGCTGAGGGAGGTACCAATGTCGAGTAGTTACAACATGAGGCTTCTATCACCACCCTGGTAAGGGAAGGGAAACAAAGAAACAAAATCCCCGGAATTAAAGAGTTGTTCTCGAGTTTACCAATGTCTCATCCTAAAATTCACTAACCTCTGCTCACATTTTATCTGTCATGACCGGGGACATATTCTAATGAGACTTAAAAATACAAAGACTAAAATTACATTTGGTGAGCATTAATACCTTTTTCCCAATATCCAAGGGGAATTTAAAATGTAGCATTTCCCAAAATATTTGAGTGTAGAATTGTTTTTCAGTGTGGCATTTTTAGAAATGAGCTTTGATGAAACACAATTTTGGAAATAACAATTTAAATAAGCTTTTGTTTGATAAGAAGGGATTTATAATGCATCCATAATATTTTGATATAAATAATTTAATAATGGTAAACTGATGCCAAAATTACATCTGGGACCTTAAAGATGAAATACTGGGCATCATGAAATAGTTTTGATTCAATCTTGTATTTTTTAAACATTTGTTTAGTTTTACTGATTTTAGAAAGAGAAGAATGGAGAAAGAGACAGAGATAGAAACATCAATGATAAGAGAGAATCATTGATAGGCTGCCTCCTGAGTGCCCCACATTGGGGATCAAGCCCACAATCCAGGCATGTGCCCTGACAGGGAACTGAACTGTGACCTCTGGTTCATAGGTTGACACTCAACCACTGAGCCATGCTGGCCAGTCTCCATATGACATTTCTTATTTTATTCATATTAGTATCTAATTCACTCATACACAGATGAGCTATTCCTACATCTTTGAAGGAGACTTTTATTGTTTGGAACTACACTTTAAAGAGATTCTTTTCCTTCCATTTTTTTTCTACAGTGTTAACATGTTAACAATATCAACCTTTCATATTACTTGTCAAACTGGAAGTCAACTTAACCTATCTGTATTATATTCTCCATATTTTAATATCATGGAATAACATTTATATATTTACTGTTTCATAGAGCTCATATACCAATCACTTCACATTACTCTGCTTAAGAAATCCCATAGACTATTTTATAGTTCATACTTCAAGGTCAAAGAAGGAATCTGAAAAAATATCTATTAAGTTTTTATCTTCAGTAGATACGTAATCTTCTCTGTGTTTTTTGTTTCTTCTAAAGTGATTATTCAATAGTTAGTGTCCCTGTAAATACTTAGCATTGTGCTTTTGTCACCTATTGGATTTTAATAAGTAGATTGACATTTCAATTGGAATAACCTTCTTTTAGTCTGCTTATCTTGATGAATTATGAGCTTATTTTTTAAAATGAAAGTTTTATGAATTATATTAAATATGGAATATATGTCAACACAAAAATTTTCATGTGTAGTTTTTCAAATATACCATATGAAGAACTACAAATACATGCATTTATCATAATCAATGCCACAAATCTAACCTCAATTTAACATTGTTACTAATAACTGAATGTATACTCTAACTCTTTGCACAGACATGCCAAATAATACCTACAGCATATCTACTTGGCAGGCACATTTTTATAATTAAACTAACTCAAGAACTATCAGACTGCTCTAAGGAAATAAAGAATTTTGTACACTTTCTTATTACAAACATAAAACCTCCAAAATATTATTCTGATTTAGACCTATGTTCATTCTGCTCAAGAGTCTATTTCTAACAGATATACTCAAAAGTAATTATCGTTACCAGTGTCTTTCCTACTATAAGTTTGGAATACTATAAATATTCCCTACACTCTCATAGTTTCTTTTTTTTAAATATATTTTATTGATTTTTACAGAGAGGAAGGGAGAAAGATAGAGAGCTAGAAACGTCGATGAGAGAGAAACATCGACCAGCTGCCTCTTGCACACCCCCTACCGGGGATGTGCCCGCAACCAATGTATATGCCCCTGACTGGAATCGAACCCAGGACCCTTCAGTCCGCAGACCAATGCTCTACCACTGAGCCAAACCGGTTTCGGCTCATAGTTTATTTAAATAACTCCTGTGCAATACAGGGAGTTTAAGAGACAATATACAGTAGTCAGTTTACAAGTTTGGGTTTGGGATTCAGCCAAATTTTGGTGTATCATTTATTAAATATATTACTTACTAACTCTTTACCTTGAGCTTGTCTTAACATCCTACAGATAGACTTCTATTGCTAAATCAACTCTTTTTAAGATCCCTATACCTTGCTGTATGGAGAGCAAGTGACTGGCCTGCAACACATCCCCAAATGAAATCACTGAATAAAGATACTTGAAGTACATACTTATTAATAAGTGATTGATGCATGACATACACAGTTATTTATTAGTCTTTCAGAAGCACTGAGTGCTTGTGTAATATCTGATCTGAAGTGTGGGTATTATCAGTCCCCCCTTTATGTACAAACCTGAGGTGAACATGTTCAACTAGATATTTCACAGCCAATGCATAAATAATGAAAATGGGATTCCATATCAAGTCTAACCATGCACTCTCACAAAGGCACACAATTATTTTAACTACAAACCACAAGAAGCACAACTAAAATTAAACCTAACAAAATGTCTAGCATAGTTTTGTGTGTTTTTAAAGTAGGAGCTAGAAACAGCTGGTACTAGCACATTTTTATATACTTCCTTGAAATGTGGAAGGGGGTGTTAAAATGGTAATTCATGAAACTTATTACCGAAACATGTTATGCTCTTCGTACAAAGCTTAGGGCTTAAACATAAGTGTAGCCAAAGCTGGTTTGGCTCAGTGGATACAGCATAGGTCTGCGGACTGAAAGGTCCCAGGTTCGATTCCGGTGAAGGGCATGTACCTTGGTTACAGGCACATTCAAGGTAGGGGAATGCGCAGGAGGCAGCTGGTCGATGTCTCTCTCATGGATGTTTCTAGCTCTCTATCCCTCTCCCTTCCTCTCTATGGAAAATCAATAAAATATATAAAAAAATAAAAGTAAGTGTAATGTGCTGCTAATAACACCAACTTTTGTTAGAACATCTAACTTCCAAATTTCATACATTCTTCTCATTAGCTATACTGACCGAAGGCTGGTTAATTAGCTTTCTGAATATGAGATTCTTCATCCTATAAAGTAATATCTACCCAACTTATTCTAGGAAGACCTCAAAAGCAGAAACTTCATCTTAGGCACTTTTTGATTTGCTGCTTCAAACATGGAGCCTGCAGGGCTCCTGAGTCACAGGACACCAGGAAGTCATTCATATCACAGTCTCTTTGAGTGGCACCCTTTGGACATGGGCAGAATGGAGCAGTGTACTGTGACCCTGAGCACATGGCACCTTCAGGGATTCAATAAGTACTACTGCAGTCCACTGTGAAGTGTCTCCACTTCCTCCCCCAAAATAACTGAGTAAAAAACAAATAGCCAATTGCTAACTTACTGCAAAATGACACGCTGATTATTCCTTCATGATTTCTATGGCTCCTCTCACTAAGGTTGTTTGAATTCATTGCTGAGATAGTTAAGCAGAGACCACATCAGTATGGCATCATTATCAACAATATAGTTTTCTATTATTTCTTTACTGAAATGGAATTTGCTTCAGGGTTTGTTATAAATGCTCTTGACCGCCTGCTCAGAAAATGGTGTGCTCACACTTTTCTGAAGTGTACCTTGTATCCAAACCATGTGGTCCACCATGTTTTATAAAGAAACTTAGACAACAGGCACACATTTTGTGAGTTATGGAATTAAAGTAAGTTAATAGTAAAATTAAATTTAATCCATTTCTGCAAGTATCAAATTTAATCCATTCCAGAGCATCTTCTGACATTATGCATTTGCAATAATGTGAAATTTATGAGCACCATAAAGCCTTAGTCACTTTAATGAATAAGAAAGCTAACACTATTGCCTCTTATAAATTCCAGGGAACACTTCTGCTCCTATTTTATGTCACTTTCTTGAGGAAAACTTATTCAAATGTAACCTTACAGGGTAATACCCTCATGAACAGCTCATGTAGATACAGATTAAAATGGTATTTGGCCATAAAAAATACAGTTTAATGCTACAGTGAATACTATTCACAGTGCTCATGTACTAATATTATTTGTGAAATACAGAGCTAGTCTGGAAAAAATAAGTGCTATTTGCCTTTAAATACTCTGTGAAGATGGAGGTTACACCAGATGCTGGATTTGGTTACTTCTGGGAGGGAGGGGGAGGGAGGAGAAACAACCAGAATGGTCAAGACCATTATGTTCATTCCAGCATACAAATGCACAATGAGCTTCTTCAAGAATAAAAGGAAGAGTTTTAAAAGGTGGGAGCTCTGGTTAAGTGTGCTGTTCATACCTGTACGCCTAGGCTACTTCTAAAAGAATCACATTTTGGGGTATACACTCAACATCACTGAATTCTCTTCTGCGCCGAGTGCTGCATGGAAAGAGATGTAGGACTTTGCCCTTCAGGTCCTCAGTTGTCCTCATCACACTCCACAGGTGGGCAGAGGGACCATCTGTGCAGAGAGCATTTCACAATCTTTTATTGAACTCATGCCTTCTTACTTGATTATTTTTTTTTTTACTCCATCTTCTGCATTCATCCACCAGGCAAAAGAAATACTTCTGAAGTTAAATTACAAAAGGAAGATGTACAGAGAGTTTCCCCAGATTTTATCCTGTTGAAGGAGATTTGTCTTCTCATACCTTCTCCATCTCTGTTCTCTGAGCATCCCAGCTCAAGGGGAACTGAAGTGGAGAGTTGAATTATAAAGTGTGAGCCTGACCCCAAACAAATTCAGTTAAAAATGACCACCAGGAACCTGTTGTGTTTTTTAATTATTAATTTGCCTTCTTTACATGTGTACAAAGACCCCAGGGATCACCTGCAGCAAATATGCTAAATTCAATTTGGCAGAGAACACATGGATATTGAGATCATTAATCACCCTATGCTCTGGACCCACAGAACACTTTGAAGTCAAAACAAAAGCAATGAAAATAGAGTGCTGATATTTCGATAATACAAGAGGCTTCTTAATGTGTGAGGAGGAAACTGTTTGGACGTAAGTTGGCTTTGTTTTCACAAACCCCTGTCTCTGTAGAGAGATGGCCTTAGCTGTGGAATGATTCTCTTCTTATAAGTCCATTTACCCCTCTTCAGTGCTCCAGTCAACTGGAGAATGTGGGCTTAGATTCTTAGGAATACAGTAAACTGTATTAGAGAGAATATGGCTAACTGAATGTTTTCAATCTGGGTTTTTCTCTTTATACTTTAAAAAATAAGGAATAAACAACACAATTTATGTAACAATGCAACTTAAGAATTAAATGGTACCTTTTTGGCCACTCAACCCTACTCCTCCATTTCCCCAAATAAGGAAAGAGGTGAATTAGTGTCAGAGTTTGTGCAGAACTCTTATTTGCTGACTATGTGACCATTTCTTCCAAAATTACTTAAAATTTATTTGTTTGTTTGTTTATTTATTTATTTATTTGATCACCTGCGAGAACCCTATATAGATTTGGGTTCCATACCTTCTACATTTACAGTGTTTTATGATGAAAATGTATATTTGAAAAAAAAAATTCTAAATGATCTAGACTAGGGGTGTCGAACTCAATCAGAGAAGGGGCCAAAATCTAAAATCCAGCCTAAATCGCGGGCCGAATGGTTTACTGAACAGTCATAAACTGTCATTGTGATGGAAACGCAGCAGAGTGCAGTGATGACAGCGCGGTGCGGGCCACATTGCAAGGCCTGGCGGGACGGATTTGGCCCGCAGGCCTTGTGTTTAACACATGTGATCTAGACATTAAAAATTCATTTTATTTATTCTACTGAACTCACTGAGGAAAGAAAGAAAAAATATGCCTTGAGCTTTTTCAGAATGTCAAAATAATGAACATGACTCAAGATGATAATTCTTAGCAAGATGTTCTCTTAAAAGCTCTAAAAGCTATTCTGTTTAATCATTATTTATGTTTCTCATCTGATATATATTTTATCTTTATCAATAAGTAAGTGAAATCATGTGACTATTGAGAAACAGCATCTTTTGTTCAGAATAACTTTTATATTTAATTACTTTTTAATAGGGTCACTGAACAAGATTTTCTGGGGGTTTTTAATGTGTTTTTTTGTTGTTGTTGTTTTGTTTTTTTTGTCAATCTTCACTGGAGGATATTTTTCCATTGATTTTTCTTTTAGGGAGAGGGATAGAGAGAGAGAGAGAGAGAATCTTTGATGTGAGAGAGATGCATCGATTGGGCCGGGGATTGAATCTGCAACCCAGATACATGCTCTTGACCAGGAATAAACCCTGGGACCCTTCAGTCCACGGAGTTACTCCACAGAACAGAGCTATAGCCAAAAAATGGAGATTTTAGGACTGCAGGCTTAAGTGAGATAAAAGGAAATGCTCCTTAATAACCCAAACTGTCAAAACACAGACCCCTATTCACTGACAATGCTTAGGAATAGGCTGGATGGCTTTCAGAGATACCAACGCTCTATCTACGGAATCAAACTGGCTAGGGCCTTAGTGGTGCTTCAATATGACCACATGACAAACTAAGGCTATGTTAGCCACCTTTAATGATTGAGCATTTATATATTTTTTGCTGTGCATGAGTTACCAAAGAATGAGGAAAAGAAATGTTCGACCTATTAAGTATATTTCTCAAATCCTAGGAAAGCTATGTTGTTAAGAATTTATAATCAGAGGAAAATTATCTAACGACCAAGGATTTAATAGGCATAAAAAGAAATGGGCTTATCTAGAGGTAAAAACCTTAGGATTTAGAGCTACTAGTTGAATCCTGCCTCCCCACTAACTAGCTACGTGACTTTGTTCCAGCTGCTAAACCTTTCTATAACTCATTCACTACTTATGTAACTTTGATATAGCTATTAAGTCTTATGACAATTAGTATCCTCATTATGAAAATAATAGCAATAGAACCTAACTCATAGACTCGTTACAAAAATTTTATTTTATTTTTTCCATCACCATTTATCCCTCTAAGCCTTCTTTCACCTTCACTCATCCCCTCCAAAAATTAAATTATGAATAAACATGAAACAAAGCATTTTGCCTAGCAAATATTATGCATTTAATAAATGTTAGCTATAATTATTATAGTAAAAACATGCAAATCATGTCTTGTGAAGAATAATTTAAACAACTTTTACATACAGGAGAAGGTAGATCTGAGCAGAGTTACTCCACAGAATAGAATGATAGCCAACAAATGGAGATTTCAGGACCATAGGCTTAAATGAGATACATAAAGATGCTTCATAAGAACCCAAAATGTCAAAACACAGGCTCCCTATTCACTGGCAATGCTTACGAATGACTGGCTGGATGACTTTCAGAGATACCAAAAGGTATTTCCATGCAAACTGCTGCTAGATGAGCAAAACAGATGTTTTTCCCATTCTGTGGGTCCCCAAGGATATATGAGCAAATGAAATAAATCTGATCTGAACATATATATTGCCTGACTTGGCCTTTCTCTGGCCACAGACACTGTCAGAATTTCTGCTTAAGGCAATCCACTACCTCCTCCCAGGTGAAAATGCTTTTCCTAAAAGGTTTTTATCCAGAACTGAGCATAACCTTATTATTCTGTTAATATAGAAAAATGAAATAATTATAGATTTTCTGAATCTGTAGTCTATAAAACACTGATATTTAATATTTCAAAGAGCCTAACAGAACACTTACTATTTCCCGTAATGAGAATAAATGGATTAACTAAACTTTTCAGTTCCTTTATTTGTAGAGAACTTTTGACTTAGTTATATTATTGCAGGTTCTTGATCATATGAAGCTCTAAATGTTTTCATTATGAAAAATGAGGAATATTAATATTGGTTTACACAACTACTTTGATGGTTAAAAAATACACTAGCAAGTTCAAAGTGGTTAGTAACTATAACACCTATTAAAATAGTCAATTGAATGCTTGCTCTTTTATGAGACAAGATATCTGGACATCAGAAGAACTATTGAATCATTTCCACTGAAGACTATCTTACTGCTTATTTCCAAGTCATAAAATAAATGACTTTAGAAGTGAAAATGTACAAATGTATATTGATAATACATACACATGTACTCTTTTTAATCATAGAGAGAGAGTTTAACTTCTTTCTGAAAATATTAGCTTCTTAGATATTTAATGTGTGGAAACACTTAACTAGAATGTTAGTTTTTGTTTTGTTTCCGTTTTAGGAATGAAATGAGAAACTTTTAGACAAACAGTATAAAACAATTAAGGCATTATGAAAATAAATTCCTGCAATCCATTTTTGATATAAAATGGATTTAACTGACTGATTTTATTTTTATATGTATTATTATTATTATTATTATTATTTTAGAGAGAAAGAAAAGGAGAGACAGAAACATCAATGTGAGAGTGTCTCACTGGGAATTGAGCCTGCAACCCACATGTGCCCTGACCTGAAATCCTACCAGCAACCTTTCGGTGTACAGGACAGTGCTCAACTGAGCCACACCATCCAGTGCTTAACTGACTAGTTTATTTATTTATTTTTTTAAATTTATTTTATTCATTTTTTACAGAGAGGAAGGGAGAGAGATAGAGAGCCAGAAATGTCGATGAGAGAGAAACATCAACCAGCTGCCTCTTGGACACCCCCTACCAGAGATGTGCCCGCAACCAATGTACATGTCCTTGACCGGAATCGAACCTGGGACCTTTCAGTCCGCAGACCGATGCTCTACCACTGAGCCAAACCAGCTTCGGCTTAACTGACTAATTTAAAGAATCCTATATAACAAAAGCCTAATATGCTAAGTGTCCAGTTGTCCAGTAGTCAGTCCAACTAATCAAAGTGTAATATGCTAAGGCTGCTCAACCTCTCACTATATGTGCACTGACCACCAGGGGGAAGACACTTCAATCAGTAGGTGAAATTACTGCTGGAGTCTAGATTATATGGACTCAGCAAAACAGGCATGACATGACCTGGAGCACTCCTATGGCCTCTCCCCAGCTGGCCAACCTCTCATGTCCCTCCCAGACTTGATCTTGCACCAGTGGAGTCCCTCAGCCTGGCATGCACCTTCTCACAATCTGGAACCCCTCAGGGGATGTAACAGCCAGTTTCAGTCTGATAATGCAGGCCAGGCCAAGGGAACCCACTAGTGCATAAATTCATGCACCGGGCCTATAATTGTTAAATAATGTGTTTAATGTTTTAAGGATGTATTTCTGTATGAGTAGATGTATATACATTAACACGTTTTATCCCCATGCCTAGATACAGAAACGCACACACATAAGAACTCTTGGGGGGGGGGGGGGATCAAGGTAAAATGGTTAACACTGAGACTCCGATATCACAATGCAAGTGTCTGAATGCATGCTCTGCTCCTCCCGTGGGAGCTTGGGGAATTACACTGCCCTTGCCTCAGTTTCTTCATCCTTGAAAAGTGGAAGTTAATAATTATGATAATAAAAACCCACCTTAGATATCTAATTTATAGAATTAAATGAGATCCAGATGTAAAGCTCTGAGAGCACATATTAAACCCTCAACGATGTTAGTCAACAATTAATCTCTGGTTATTGCCACAGTTGCATTTTCTTTTCTCCTCCATTTGGAAGATATATGGAAGCATCTTCAGGGATATAGCATCTTTCTTGTCAGCCTAGGGAAGAATGGCACCTATTAACCTGAATGTCTTACTCTGTAAAAATAATCATTTCTGTCATAAAAGGTATGGATGGGGAGGAAGAGATCACAGCGGCAAAGACTTCCTCCTTTCCATCATGGTTAGCAATGCTGATCCCACTGATAGTGCCTGCTAGTTAATTATTTGTCTTTAGTGGAAGGGAGCTTTTGTAAAAGGAAGGGGAAAAGAATATTTCGGTATTTTCCATAGTCTTTTAGGTATTATGGCTGTAGGTAAGGAAGGCTTCTCTTTTGTTAAAGCAAGACTTATCATCATCGAAAATGCAAATACCGTAATAAGAGATATAAAAAATAGTATCAGGAAAGGTTTAAAAAGTATCAAAACATTCTAATGCCCTCAATATAAGACAAAAATAACCTCAAAAGACATACATTTGCCTCTAAAATTTTAAGAAGAAAAAACGTATTTTGGGAGAAAGATCTTTTGTTTATTTCATTTGTTTTGTTTAATCTTTCTTCTAGTGCTTGCGTACATGCATATAATGTTGGCTCTATCACATTCCCCTGCTGGATTAGATTTTTTTTTTTTGCAAGGATGAATAATAATATGTGAGCAAGTATAAATGTGTTAGGCAGTGAACCACTAATAATTAGAAAGCTTGACCTGTAAACATTGTCTTCAATAGACGTCTGCAATGTTTGCAACAATTATTTATAGACAATATTGTAATGACTGGTGTTGGAGAAGGACATCAGGAAGATGTGACTGCTAGCCAGCTGGAGTGGCTCAGTTGATTGGTCATTGTCCCAAAACTGAAATGTCATCTGTTTTATTCCTGGTAGGATACATGTGTGAGTTGCAGGACTTGATCCCCAGTAGAGAGCATGCAGGAGGCAGCCCATCCATCTATATCTGTCTGTCACACTCTCTAAAATAAATAAAAATACATTTTAAAAAAGATGTAGTCCCTTTGTCTCAGGTGCTGGACCCCAACACTGGAGGTTCACCACACCATCCCCTGTGTGCAATGTGCATTGCACGATCCTTCCCCATGCTACACGCAGCCTGAGGACACAGGCTTGAGATACCAATATGGTGATAAAGACATCTGGGCTGGATATGTGACTGAACACTATTAAGGCCACAATATAAACAAGATTTGGTGGGTGGGTTCAGAAATCTACTCATCTTGTAGCTGTCCAAGACAAGCCTTGTCAGTAAATGCTCTTGCTCATTAAACTTACCACCTACCAATCTGAAGTGGTCTGCCTTTTCCTTCGGTTTCTCCATGGGGTCTCATTTCAGATTACCCCTGGGAGCTCTCCAAGCGGTTGTGACCCAACAACTCAGCAAGACAGAATTATTCATTAAGGAGGAGGAATATACTGTTCAGGTGGATGCTACACTACTTGAATCTTTTCCCAAAATGCTTTGCTGCTGCTCTACAGATACAACCTACACAGAAAAATCATGATAACACATGGGATTGAGACTGCGATTCTTGCAAAGGGCTGCTTCAAAGGTCAATGCTTGGCAGGTGTCTGGGAACTTGAATGGCAAACAGTTCCAAGCACTAATGTGCAACTTTTCCTAAGTGATAAGACTAGTCCACTGAACTTCCATTGTGTGTGCAAACTCTATGGTTTGTTTCCACTGAATACATGTTGTCCTTCTGGGAGACTGAAATTTCATAAGTGTTAGATAGAAGGTACCATAAAAACCCTGGAGTCTAGTCTCAGAAGGGCTTCCTTGGTAGATAATATTTCTCGTGTGTTGTCACAACTCAATGCTGTATGAGTTAAGAGCCTTTCATGTGACTCCAGGGGAAGACTTTGGAAGGTGACATCTGGTGTCTTATGGTTTTGACCCCACCTATCTCTTCTCCCTGTGTATTTTGCTGTGTAGGGAAATAAATCATAGCCACAGGCATGACCATATCCTGAGTCCCTTGAGTCCCAGTAAACCATCAAGACCAGGGAATGGGAAAGAGGAAGGCAGAGAGAGCCTTGGAGATTCCGAACACACTACCAACTTGACATTGGTGAGGATCCGACACAGAGGAATTTCAAGGAGTAATTATTCTGTCATTTTAGATTAACGATGAAATTGAATTTCTCAAATCTATCTCCACAGATTGAGAGTCCATTATGAAATTTTCCCCACGTTCTCCTCAAGGGAAGCATGAAAGGTATTGACCTTCACTGAATATTTTGAGTGATTCAGACATATTATGGTGATTATCTAATAACTATTTTATCAAACTTTAATCCAAAGTGTGTCTAACTTTCCGTAGGACAAATTATCCTGAAGATACAGAGAAAAGAGCTGCCTTCTGTTTTATTCTGAAGTTGTTTGTTATAGCAGCTTATGGATTTAAGTGCTCCTGAGCATAATGAATACTTGATGTGCAACCCAGAAGAATTGTGCAAAGACAGAAGGAGGCCAATTCAATCAGCATGACCAACAGCATTTGGATAACAACAGTTCTCGTCATTCTTCAGCTATGTCACTATCACTCACATACTCCTTTGAAGGGTTGTACCTTGGGTGGCTACAGAGAGACTAGAACATGAATCTCCTGGATATGTAAGTGACATGCCTGAGGAAGGAAGCATGAAGGTGACTAGTTTAACTCTTCAACCCTCCTTCCTTCACCTGGTCACTTCTGGTATTTTCCTCCATGATTTTTTACCCCACTACGTTTCCTCATGGAATTAACTCATGATAAAGATATAGCAATTAATCATAAAATGCTGGTGGACAAGGACTGTTTTTATGCATTTGTAAGAAAAAAAAATATGAGCAATACAGCTAAAGAAACACAAAAAGGATCCATTTGCAGAGTTCCAGCTCAACTATAATTAGAATATACACTAAATATTTAAAGAATGCATGGATCAAAAATATTATCTCAGATATGGCCATTTTCTTTCCCAAGAGAGAATAAAGAAAGAAAGAAGCCCTAGCATGTTTGGCTCAGTGGATAGAGCATAGGCCTGTGGATTAAAGGGCCCTAAATTCAAATCAGGCCAAGGGCACAAGCCTGGGTTGTAGGCTCAATCTCCAGTGTGGGGTGTGCAGGAGGCAGCCAATCAATGATTTTCTCTCATCATTGATGTTTCTATCTCTCTCTCCCTTTCCCTTCCTCTCTGAAATATAAACAAAATTAATTTTAAAAATAAAAGAAAATGTGAACTGTAATAAGAAAACTTGCCCTAAAGATGAGAGATTCAAAAGGAAAGGATATAAAATAATATGAGAAAGAATAGTACATATTCAAAGTCTTAACTATGAGCCTTAAATAACTAACATTAGATGTAGCTTGAAGGAAGCTAAAAAAAATGTCTGGAAATGTTGTAATAGCATTTTCTTCATAGAACATACAGAGGCCTAAAGACAGAAAATTTCTTAAGTTACTTTGATTTATGTTTCATCCCTTTTATCTTATGATGAACTACATATAATTCATATACAATATACCTAAGAAATTGTTAAGCTATGAATAAATCAATCTCTTTTTTAAGTGAGCATAGTATGGGTAGGTTGAAAAATAATATAATAATACTAATGGATGTTTTGTGTTTTATGCTACAAGGCAATTTACTCTTACCAATTGTCTTGCATAAAGCACTTGGTAGAGAACTTCTCAGAGAGAGAGATAAATGTCAAATGGAAAAGATTAAGTATTGTCGTTCAGGTAACATAGGGAAGAACTTTTAGGTAGAGAAAAGCTAAAATAGAATAACAAACTCCTCTATAAAGGTAGAGAATAAAGCCCGGGTTCCGTGTCTCACTTTTTCACATATTTTTTAATTCAAGAATGAAACAATACAAATGTAAGAATGTTCATTACTCTCCAGGTCCATCCATGCTGTCATAAAAGGCAATATTTTATTTTTTTTTTTCTTCTGCTGAGCAGTATTCCATTATATAAATGTACTACCTTGGTTATTGTAAATAACACTGCTCTGAAGATGGAAGTGCATATATTCTTTAGAATTAGTGGAGTATTATGCTAACTTAAATAATCCAGTAGGAGAAAGGCAAATACCATATGAACTCACTTATATGTGGAATCTAATGAACAAAATAATTTAACAAACAAAGTGGAAACAGAAGCATAGATACGTAGAACAGACTGACAGCTGTCAGAGGGGGCTTAATGAAAAAAGGAGTAGGGACATATAGACACAGATAACAATATAGTGATAGAGGGAAAGAGTGGGGGAGATAGAAGAGAGCATAGGGTGTAAATATGGGAATGGTGGGAGTCTTTATACTGGGTGATAGGCACACGATGCAATGTGCACATGATGTTTTCTTGAGTTGTACACTTGAGACCTGCAAGGTTTTGTTAATAAATGTCACCCCAATAAAAAATATAAAAGAATGTTCATTGCAATATTGTTAGTAACAACAAAAATAATAATTTCCTTCTTAGGGAAATGATAGATTGATACCACTTGTTTGAAAGAATTAAGTAAATCTCTGTGTGCTGGTATGAACAGACTTTAAAGTTACATCATTCTTTGAAAAACACATCTGTATGCAAAGGTCCATTTGTGCAAAGAAATCGATTATCTATTTATCTATCTATCATCTATACGTCTATATTCCTCTATATAAATGTTTATGTATTTGAGTGTATAATTGGAAAGTTACAGAAAAGTTAAAAAGAAATTGATACATAGAATTGATGATTCTACGGAGGGAGACTGGGGGTATGGAGTAGGAAGCCTCCTTGTACTTTGTTTGAAGCCTATAGTTTTACCTATACTTTCTAGATATATTTGAATAAGTGGTGGTTTGACTTTTAACACATTTAGGAGATTTTTACAATATTTTGCAGAATTCTGAAAATTGTATATTATTTAATAACTACAAATATTCAGAACATTGCCTATTTAAATGACAAATATATTTAGATAACTAATATTTAAATGAATATTTAAAATAAGATGATTATTTTATTAATACTAGACCTCACCTATATTTCAACCTGTTGTAAAATTCAATTTTAATTTGAAATTAATTTTGTTTGCCATGAAATCTTTTGTATCTAAATACAGGCATATTATTCTAATTGACCCTTATATATAGCAGGACATTGGATTAGAAACTAGGTGAGCAAGAGCCATGGGAATTTTGTTTAAATTGTTCACGTCTAGAAAAATGGTTGATTGTTTCTCTATACTTATTTAATAATATAATTAATAGCCCGCTTTTGCTATTGGGATAGCTCATTCAAATTCTATGTCAATAACATTCTGTATGTACTTGGAGGAGGAGAAATGTAGTCAATATCAAGACAGATTCCATTATAAGCTTTCATCATTTTGGAGTAGACATAACAAATGGCCAACTTCATAGTATTTCTATAAAATCAAACTTCCTTTTCTCATTTTTACTCCTCTTGACATGATGCCTTTTACTACTCTCTGCCTGTAATTGCCCTTTCATTCTAGAAGTCCATTTTGCCCCAATAAATCCTTCACATAAATGCAAAAAATCTTTGCATAACAAAACATGATATGTGTGCTGTCACAAGCAGTTAAAAAATGACAATCAGAGCATTCTAAATATATAAGTGCACAGACTTGCATAACTTTTCTTCATTCATTAATATCTAAGATATCTAAGAGCCAACAAAGTACTGGAATGTCATTTGACCAACAATAAAATAAAACCCAGTGACAGTTATTCCATTAATCCTGCATCTTATATAAATCAATTCAAATATTTTAATATTATGGATATATTTTATAGTTTTTGAACTACTGTAAAATGAACCACGCAGTTTTATGAGCTCCTTTTCAATAGGAGCATTCAATGGGGAACTGGATAACTACCCATAGGACTGTTGTAAAGGAGACTTTTGTTTCAGGGGTGGGAAGGGGGGCAACTTTGACCACATCCAACTGTGATAGCTTTCCGTTTGCAGGTATACTGTCATTTTTTTTCCATTTCTACTAGAAAACGTATTAAAAACTCTTTGAGACAGGGGAAAAATGATCTCATATTTTACAAATCTGAATTCATTATTGTGTCTTCCTCTAGTGATCTAGTGAAGATGGAGGAGATAGTGAGGACAAAGACATTTTAGAGTAGAAAGGGAGAAATTGAGAAGTGGACTTTGTTCATTAAAAGAGACACTTGCAAAAGCAAATGAAGCCTTTGACATTATTTCTTTCTGAAGTTGGACAATATGTTAATTCAGGAACCTCAAGCTTGAAGGTGAGGTTCCTAGAACTGGGCTATAGGCAAGTTGCCTGGGATTTTTCAAAAAGTTAAAGTTACTTTTGAAATTGGAAAAGAGAAGTATGTTAATTTTCTGCAGCCCTTTAAAGTCACAAAAATCATAAACTATCAAGGGAACCTTCAAGTTCACATGACTTAATATTCTCATACTCTAGTAAATGAAACTCAGGAAAGTTAAGTACTTCCATGATACTATTATTTTATTTTTTAGTGGCTTCTTGCCTTAAAACATTTCCATTGGTGCTATTTATCTCCAAATAATAATGTATCATATTATCTGACTCTTCATTTAAAAAATTGGCCTTGTCTAAAGAGAGGTTTGGGCTTGGCCCTTGGGGGAAAGTCTATGCCACTCTGACAGCATTATCTTTGTTTCAAGTAAGGATTGGCCACAGCCAACAGTTTTATGGTGCCTGAGTTAGAATGACCAACCATGCTGTTCAGGTTGAGGACTTCGGGTCATGAGGTATCAGTTGACCTGGAGACTAGATTCAACTATGTGGGCAATTGTTCACTCAATCTTGCCTATGTAAGAAGCCCTGGTAAACCCTCTGAACACAACACTCCGGTGAGCATCCAAGTTGGCACTATATATCGTAGCCAGGAGAAGGTATGGCTCAATGGGGAGAGAATGACCAGCATCTCTGTTTGAACCCCTATTATATTCCCCCTTATTTGTCTGTTTCCTTGGATTATTTTAATCTGCACTGCTTTTCTTGCAATATGTTATAATCACGAGTATTACTTCCTTGTGATCTTCTGGTGAATTATCAAAAGTGATGATGGTTTCTGCACTACCCTTCCCCCAACACTTGCAGTTGATGTCACAAGTCAGGGCAGTTTTGAAGGGATTGCTCCCTCAGATTTTACAGTTTGGTTAATTTTGTATATTAACTTAAACAGTCACATATAATTTTCTTTAAATTTACATTGCCTCATTTTTGGAAGGGATAAAATGATGTTAAAAGAATATTCCCCAGGGCAGCCAATGTGGCTAAGTGGGTTGCATGTCAACCCATGCACCAAGAGGTCACTGGTTGAATTCCCCGTAATTACATGAATCTCCAGTAGGGGGCATACAGGAGGCAGCCGATGGATTTTTCTTTGTCATAGATGTTTCTCTTTCTTCTTCTTCCTTCCTCTCTCTCTAAAATCAATTTTAAAAAAACACATAATAAATAAAATTATACTCCCTAGAGAAAGGGGCTATGATCAGTTATTTTATGTGTCAACTTAATTAGGCCATGGTACCCAGTCATTTGGTCAAATATTATTCTACATTTTTCTGTGAAAATATTTTTAAATGACATTAATATTTAAAGCAGTAATGTGGTGGGTCTCATTCAATCAGTTGAAGATGTATTATCGATAGAACAAAGACTGACTTCTCTCAAGGAACTGTAACATCGACTAACACTCTCTCCTTCTCTCTCTCCCTATACACACCTCCTATTGGTTCTGTTTCTCTAGGGAACCCTGACTAAGACAAGGGCAGTGCCTTTTTATGTACAGGTATCTCCAGTGGGCATTCTAAAGCTTGTAAATCTGAAAACTAGAAAATCCCAAAGGATAACATGAAATTTATTGTGATTTATATCTTAAGTGGTTTTTGACACTGTTACACCATCAATTTTCAGAGTTCATAAAATACTTAAGTAGTAATATATAATAGAATGGAATACATACAATTTGTTTAAAGTCTTTTCATGTTGAACATCATTTACTCAGTTTGGCACTATTCTTCTTGTTGAAGATAAATACAATCAAGAAGAAATAAGAAGAAAGTTTAAATCAGCACAAGGGAAAAGTGCTGACAACTGTCTCATTGTCCTCTTCCTTATTGCTACTAATATTTGTTAAAATGCTTCTATGCTATAAAAAGCTGTGAAAAAGTTATTTAACAGAATTCTACTTCCTCTTCTCCTGCAATCATTCCCACAGATGGCCCAGAGCAAAACAGTTCTGTCAAATAAATAAATATATATACATATGAATATAATTCAAACAACAACACTATCTTAATAATAACACCAATTCAAGCCATACCAATTATCTTATAAAACATACTTTTATATTATTTTATATAACATTGGTTTTTCTGGGATTTTCAAATGAGGGAAAAAAAGGTAGTGAAAGAGGATTTTTTTCCTGCATGTTTCAGAATATTTGCATACCTTACAATGAATATATATTGTATATGTTATAAATATTTTATCTATGTATTATATACGTATAAATTATTTACTTAAGAAAATCAATAAGCAAAACAAAAAAGTTGCAGATTACTATATTTTCTAATTTTATTTTAGATTCTTAATATAAAAAGGAAATTGTGTATAGAATTATTTAGAGAATATATAAAACAATGCAAAACCAATAGTTGGTAGTAATTACCTCTCAGGAAGAAAACTTGGGTTTTGAAGGATGTATACTGAGAGTAAAATAGAGTTATTCAAATCAGATCTCCTGAGAACTCCTGAGACCAACCACTGTGCACACAGAGCTCCAGGCTCTGGGTCCTAGCTGAAAGTCCTTTAAAAAAGGCAGGCCACCTGTTCTAATTCCTTCTCACAAATGAGCAAGAATGTCTGAGAGGTTAAAGGGCCATGAAAAGTGGCACTAAACTCTACCAATCCAAGTGTTCCCACTATCTGTTCTCTAGCTCATTTTCTTGTTTGTGTCTTTTCTTTCTCTCTCTCTCTCTCTCTCTCTCTCTCTCTCTCTCTCTCTCTCTCTCTCTCTCTCTCTCTCTCTCTCTCTTCACCAGAAGAAAGGCACTTCCAGAACAGTGCCCTGCACTGAAACCGGTTTGGCTCAGTGGATAGAGCATCAGCCTGCGGACTGAAGGGTCCAGGGTTAGATTCCAGTCAAGGGCATGTACCTTGGTTACGGCACATCCCTAGTAGGAGGTGTGCAGGAGGTGCTGATCAATGTTCTCTCTCATTGATGTTTCTAGCTCTCTATCTTTCTCCCTTTCTCTTTGTAAAAAGTCAATAAAATAAAATAAAAAATAAAGAACAGTACCCTGAGCATGCTTAGAACAGGCTGGCTTGCTGCCTGGGACACACTCCACCTACTGGTATTGAATGAGTGAATAGGAAATTGTAGCCAAGATACTCATGATTTATCTAACCATGACCTTGTATCTAATAAATAAGCACATGGCATATTATTTAAGTATATATAAGTCTATAATTTTATATACTAAATTATCTCGGGAGGCTCCTTTTAAACTCCAGATCTTATTTCAACTAATCAAAAATTTTAAAAAAAAATGTATTTTCATAAAAATGCCAAAAAAATCCCTAATTTCTAACTAGTTAAACAAAAGAGGGATGATTAAAAATGATTACAGATTATGTTGCTGATAGTTGCAAAAAAAAAAGGGGGGGGAGAGAAAAAAACAGAGAAAAATAACTTCAATGGTAAGTAAACAATCCATATTTGACTTCAGAAAAATATCTAAAGTTGTCTTCATGTTTAACTTGGGTCTGCTTTAGAATTCCAATTTAAACACAAATGGCAACATAAACATGCTCTCTTTGAGAGCTGCTCTTACCAGAGAGGCACTTAGAATGCAAATCTCTGCCATAAATTTAGTGTACAAATGGCACTGCAGAAAGATTACTGCTACATCTCATTCTCTAGTCCCAATAGACGTGAAAAAGATAACTAGTTAGTAAAATAACTATAATTCAAAGAGAAAACTGACATAAAGTCCCATAAGCTTCTCCAAGTAGTGTTACTTTTTGACAGTACAGAGTTTCTTGCCCAGACAGATCCTTTGGTTCAGTGGCAATTCTACTAAACTAAAGGATGGACAAGAATGAAAGTGCCTTAGGATAAATAGGAGCAGGCATTGTTAAAATTCTTTCTCTTCTGCTCTCCCCTAATTCTCACCAAATGTAAACCTGCTGTACTCATACGAGGTGAGTTCATTGCATAATATTCTAGGATAGAATCCAAATTATCCTCACTTAGCTTTTCTAAAATCAGGGGACAGAATGCCACAAAACATTTTAAAAAAAGAATCCATCTTCTCATGTGGGGGATTCTGTTGGTTATGCCTTGTTGTATAATATTTTTAATGCACAGATTCTATGTATTTTAAAGAGATAAATAAGTTGGGCAATTGAGTCACCCTTGACTATAGTTCAGGACTTGCAGCTAGTAAATAAAGCAATGATTCCCCTTTACTCCATTCGTCATCTATGGAGAAATAGCATTTCCTCTTTACTAGCTAATCAAGGAGGCCCAGCAAGAATAACCTCTCTGTTTTAGTCTGGGAAACTGAGATCAAGAAAGTCTTTAAACAACTAAAGAAGGCCCTTTAGATACCCTAGTCTTAAACCTCCCAACAGGTCAGCTTCATTGACTCCTGGATTCATTTGTCTCAGGAGAAGCCTTGGACACCTGCCCAAGAGGAGGACAGAACAACACTGACACCAGATGCACAGCACTCCTACTCCTGCAAGACTCTGAACTATCTGAAACTTCTCCTCAAGAAGGGTTCTTGGGAAGCCACTGATGTCAGCTAAATTATACTCTCATATCTCTGGATTATATTATTCTCTCCATCTTTACAGTGGTTCTTATATTATCCTTTTTAAAAATATTTTTTATTGATTTTGGAGAGAAAGGGAGAAGAAGAAAGAGACAGAAACATCAATGATGAAAGAGAATCATTAATCAGCTGCCTCCTGTCAGTTTGGCTCAATGGATAGGGGTGTCGAACTCAATCAGAGAAGGGGCCAAAATCTAAAATCCAGCCTAAATCGCGGGCCGAATGGTTTACTGAACAGTCATAAAATGTCATTGTGATGGAAACGCAGCGGAGTGCAGTGATGACAGCGCGGTGCGGGCCACATTGCAAGGCCTGGCGGGACGGATTTGGCCCACGGGCTTTGTGTTTGACACATGTGGGATAGAGTGTCTGTCTGAGGACTAAGGGCCCCAGGTTCAATTTCCATTAAGGGCACATGCCCGGATTGTAGGCTTGATTCCCAGTAAGGGACGTGAAGGAAGCAGCCAATCAATGATTCACTCTCATCATTGATGTTTCTATCTCTCTCTGTCCCTTCCTCTCTGAAATCAAAATCAGTCAATCAATCTAATCAATCAATAAATAAAAAAGCCTCACAATCTCTCTCCCCAGAGGTCTGGGTACAAATTAAGGATATAATGCCTTCCCTGAGAAGTTGGCTAGCTCCCCTTCTTGGACCTTTGTTTATACTGTTTTTATTACTAATCTTTGGTCCTTGTTTATTTAATCTCCTGGTGTAATTTGTGTCTTCTCATCTGGAAAACCTAAAACTACAAATGGTTCTCCAGATGGAACTGCAAATGGCAGCTGCATCCTTCTTTCTTGGACCCTTAGATCAGTGTTTTTCAACCTTTTTTGGGCAAAGGCACACTTGTTTCATGAAAAAAATCACGAGGCACACCACCATTAGAAAATGTTAAAAAATTTAACTCTGTGCCTATATTGACTATATATAAAGTAATTCTCTTGAATAGGAATCAAATAAACACAAAGAAAGTATTTTATAATTACTTTATTATGAAATATTAAGTAAACAAAATAGTGAAAAATTATAAAATTCTTGTCTTGTCTGCACCTACGGCACACCAGGCAACATCTCACGGCACATTGTGCCGCGGAACAGCGGTTGAAAAACGCTGCCTTAGATCACCTACCTCCAATGGACCCTGACAACTGCCCCAACCAATGTCCCTGTCCAGCAGTAAGTAGTCTGAATGATCAACAACCCTTGTCCCCAACAGCAGTTAGGGTTTCCTAATCAGAGGGGATACTGGAAGGAATTTTAGGAATAAAATAGGCATGGTTAGGGAGTCTTAGAAAAAATAGGATCCATGAGGGAGGAATGCATAGGTGAGGGCTTGGAGCTAACAGAAGGGATTCACTCACAGGGAACAGAAAGGTGCCACACGATAAGGGGAGAGGAAGATATACATTCACAGAGAATAAGGAAAAATCACAGAGTATGGGGGGAAAGCAAACATACTTTTAGAGGACAGAGAAATGTTGACAGATGTTGGAAGGAGGCAAACATATGTTCACAAGAGACAGAGAAATGTTACAAGATAAGGGGAGAGAAAGAGGAGGCACCACGTGCGTTTCAGACTGTGAAGCTGATATTCTGCAAAAGACTGACCAATTAGAAAAGCACAGGATCATAAAATGGGGAAGAAGTCCAATTAGAAGTAAGCATGAAGAGACAAAGAACTACAGCCTTTATAAACCTTAGAATAAAGGGGCTTAGTGCGTTACCGCCTTGGGAACACTCTCTATGTGGGAGTCTGTATTTGCTTCCAATAAATTTCCATCCTTTTACTAACAAGTCATTTTATTCTCAAGTTTCATTCTTCAAACTTCGTGAGACAAGAACCCACAAGGGGGGGATCTGCTCCTCATATTTCAATAGAAATTTGAACTCAGTCAATGCTGTGAAATCAAATTATCTAAATTCTCATTTTACATGCAATGAAACAAATCCTGGTTGAAATCTTGTATTTGAGCAGAAATGAAATTATCAATTTGTCCAACAAGTAATAATTATAAATATAAATAATATAATGGACAGTCTTTCAAGGCTACTTTGTAACAAACTCAAATATATTTTATGTGATTTTGAATAAAAGTCTTCATTTTGTAGACTAACACAAAATTTTTATTCTCTAAAGTAGAATTTGATTTAAAAGCTTTGAAATTTTAAAATTATTCATTGAGGTGAATGGATAGGCATTATTGTCAATCAAAAGACTACGAACTTCTTTACAATGTAGAACAATTTAATTTGGTAGTTTTAGAGTTTTCCAACATTCCAGGTATGCAAATATCACTTGTAGGTTTTCCTTTTATTGGAAATACACCCACCTAAAAGATTAGTAAAATGAAAACTAACAAAAGTCTTTGGTGGTAAAAATATTTTAATATGGTTTTCTAAACTTGTAAGGGAAGATGCAGAGATTTTCCTGTGATTGTAAAGGGAACGTCTTAATTACAAAGACTTTGTATGTGAGTAAACTACAACAGGGATATTTAATGAAAATCAGAATTTGTTTCATTAAGGAATATTTATTATTTTCAACATTGCATTTAATTTTTATTTTGGCAATTAAATTCATTAGAGTTTCATTCCATTCAGTAGAAATACAATGTCCCTGTAATGGGCTCCTATTATTTTAAGAAAACAGTAAATGGAACCCAAAGAATTTGAAAATCCCCCTTTCTTCCTTAAGTGAAGCACTGATTTTTCAGCAGTTGGGTGCTCATCAGGGCACTTCATTTCCCCATGGATTCTGGGGTTTCCTTCAGTATGAAGTGAGGCTGCCAATCGTGATTTTTCCACATGAAGCCCTATTGCAAACTCATATGCTTCATAGGCACACCCAACTTGCAACATAAACCAGATGGCACATCACCATCTCCACAGAATGCTCCCTTTTTTCTCCCCTAAGCCCTCTGAAGGTATTTTATTTACGTTTTTCTTTTATTGCAAATTGTTTTTATGCTAAAAAGTCAGGTAGACAGACTACATGAATCTGTTCCAGAAAAGCAGAGAAGAATACCTTCTTTGGCATATCGCTAATATTCAGCACAATAAAGGTTCTAAAAAAAAAAAAAACAGCTCACAGAT
Source organism: Pipistrellus kuhlii (assembly GCF_014108245.1). NCBI lineage: Eukaryota > Metazoa > Chordata > Mammalia > Chiroptera > Vespertilionidae > Pipistrellus > Pipistrellus kuhlii. Next base: position 23,475,475 of record NW_023425405.1, on the reverse strand, counting down.
AAAGACAGCAGTATGGTGATTACCAGAGGGAAAAGAGTAGAAAAGGGTAAATGGTGATGGAAGGAGACTTGACTTGGGGTGGTGTGTACACAGTACAATATACAGATGATGTTTTATAGAATTGTACACCTAAAGCCTACTTAATTAATCAATGTCACCCAAATAAAAATAAAGGCTTTTAAAAGTGCCCCTCGCTTCAGGCAGATCCTCCCCTCTAAGTCATCCAACCCTCCCCCCGCTCCCCCCCACAAAAGCTGGGAAGTGCTATCCCATTCTTCAGTGGCTGGGCCCCCAGCACTGACCTTCTGTCATATCCAACCCTTTTGTCTCATTCCATGAAAACCTCCCCCCCCCCCATCTCACTCTTTCTGAACCCCTGTCATCAGCCCTTATTGACCCTGAAGGGTGGCGATTCTAATGAAAATGGCAAGACCAAGAGACAAGGGAGGCTGGGCTAAGACAGTAGGTAGCTGCCAGGTGGTGGAGAGATGGACACACCACCTGATGCAAGTGGGGGACAGCCACTCCCTTCCAGCTGGTCACCTATGGGGGAAGGCAGGTCCAGTCTCTCCAGAGCTTACATTTCTCCAGAGGAGCCACAGTCTGTGACACTCGGAAGATTCTCAGCTTCCACAGGCAGACACACAGCTAACTCTAAGACAATGCGGTAAGTTCTACAAAACATACCTGTGATCTAGGTTCCAGCTGCAGGACAGCCAGTGGAAGTGGACACCACCTTCTTCTTCAGATCCTTTAAGCACTGAGAACACTGCTCAGTACATAGTTCATAATCCCTCTGGATTTATATCACTGTAAATATGTATGCTGATAAAGTTAACTGGTATGTCAGCAGAACCTGAGGTTGCCCCAGGGGCCTGGCCCACATCACAAATAAGTCAAACTGCACTTAAGGGAAACACCTGTTGGGAAAACCTAACCAATCACAGTCCTCCAACTTATCTGACCCTAGAAAACAGGAGCTGCTGGCCTCATAAGGAAACCCCTGACCATACTAGCCAACCTGTCCTGTTTCCACATTGCCTCTTCTAACACTCCATAAAGCTCACTCCTACTCTAACACTCCATAAAGCTCACTCCTAGTTATTACAGAATTACCAACTATATTCCCTGCGCTGTACTTTATATCCCCATGATTATTGTTTTGTTTGTTTGTTTTGTTATTGTTATAACTGGCAATTTGTACTTTTTTATCCTTTCATTGGATGGTCACTTTGAGTTATGTAAATGTCTAATCACTCTGGAGTACACCTGAAACTAATAATAGTATTGCATGTCAACAGTAATTGAACAATTAAAACAAACAGGGGAAAAAAAACAAAAAAAAACTCATTCTCCCCCATATCCCTCTGCAAGAGTGTTCTACTGCCTGGGAGGTACTGTACTGTCCCAATTAATGGATAATTTCCTCTTTAATGCAAGACATCAAAATTGGTACTAAACTGTGTTGTCATTTAACAGCGTACAGCTAGATGCATACACTATGCATCTTGTTCTGCAAACGTTACATTTGCAGAGACAAAGGCAGGCAGATTAGGCCGCTGAGATAGGTAATATGCCTGACTTTTGTAGAAATAAACAACTAAGCTTTGTGTATCATCTTAAAAAAAAAAACTTGATGAACTCAAGAAGCTACAAACAGAATACCTGGTCTTTGAGGTCACCGGTACTTCACTGATGTTGACAGCAGTGAGCACAGCCTCACCAGGAATGATCTTATAAACTCCGAAAAAAAGAAAACATCAGTAAACCTGGCTTTTTTTTTTTTTTTTTTTTTTTTTTTTTTTTTACAAGGTTTATGCTGTAAGTCCCTCATACCCTCCACCGGAAACAGGTGACTACAATTGATGTGAGTAGTTGAAATCTCTCATGCAGCGGATATATAGAAAGGAAAACAGAGAACAACCCAAAACTTTCAAGTGTGACAAGAGGAGGTCACTCCAAGGAGCTGCTGTGAAATTCTTACAAGACTGGAGATGTTTTCAACCAGCAAACAACTGACCTAGAGCCCTGCTTATGCCTTGTTTTCCCATAAACAGGAAAGAATCTGCTTCCAACAATGTGTAATGTGTCTTTCCTCAGCTCCTTATGTTATTTTGCTCAGAAATACTGCAACCTCTTTCTTCATTTCCCTTTTGGGGTTTTGAGACATGTACTCTTGTATTTGAAACATGTACCTCCACACCAAGTTCCAAGCAGAAAATACAACCTGGAGAAGGTAGAATATGATGATTACAAAGAGCCCTAAGCAATCATCCCTCACTGAGCTTGGGCCTCCCTTATTTTAATGCCACATGGTGACTTGGACCATTTTCTTTCCTACATCTGCATTAGGTGCAGACAATAACCAGTCTGAGGCCCTTTATTATCCCATATACTAAAAAAGTCTCATTCCTTTGCCATTCTATGGCTATATTTTTTTTCATTACTTACAATGAAAATTGGTTTTATCGTTTGTCTTATTTTATTTTTAATTTAAAACCCAGTCTGTGTGACTGCAATAGTCTGATTGGTCAGCATCCAGGCTGTGTTTTGTGATCTATCCAAACAGAGAGGTCTCTCTTCTATGCTAGGGATCTCAGAGCTAGTCTTGGGGGTGGGGAGATTTGGGTGAGGAGGGCCACAATGCATCCATTTCCACGAGGCACAGATAAGGCAATCATCCCAGAATTTTAGGTTTACTCTATGAGGACAATAAAGTCTTTCACTTGCAGCTTTAAGAGTTCACAGTAATATTTGAGGAGCTACACAAAATTCACCAGCTCCATAAACTGGCAAACTCTTCTGTCTCTGTCACTTGGCTATCACTAGGGAATTCTAAGCCAGACATCACAGAGACTCACAGCCCCACCTCCCAGATAAGGCATTACAGCTTTAATATGCAACTAAAAGAAATTGCTGCAGTAACTTTAAACTTCTCCGCCACGCGTCTTCGGCACTTTGGAGGGAAGAAGGCGACATAAATCTCACAAATGGTGGAATGAACACATGGCCCGAGCAGGCATCATTCACAGCCGGAAGGCAGTTGCATATGTGCCCCGAAGAAATCTAATCTAAGTCCTGCCTGGATTCTCTGTCCCGATTTGACTGAATTAAATCTAACGGAGAATTTCTCTTCCTGACACTCCTTCCCAATCTTTAGCCCCAAATTGATAGAAGGGTAACAAAGGACTCTTGCACGCCTAATCTCTATTTCATGGGGACATATTTCCTGGCATGCACTGCACAGGTGCTTCCTCAGCCTGGCAGATAGGAACCCTACAGCTGTGATGTGTGCAGCGACATTCGGATTCCAGGTTGGCGGGTCCCTGGCTGCTGGTCCCTGTGAAGCAACCTGCAGGGCCCCAGGCAGAAGGCGGCTGCTTTGTGCTCTTCTCACCTAAGTAACACTTTAAGACACCACTGTTTGGGGATGTTCAAAATACTTTATGAATTGACAGGTCAATCTTCTTAAAGCTGATTTTACAGCACATGCCCCTTCGTATATAATATACAAGTGGTCTATAATTTTTATTAATGTGAAAAGTTGTGAACCTGGGCACAACATGATTGGAACTACTGTAACTATTTTTACAAAAACTAGTGTTATGGGCGACCCGCGAATGAAGACCACCAATCAGCCAAATTGGAATTTAGGAAGCCTTTATTATGAACTCGAGTCCGGGCTCCCATCTCAACTGACACAGCAGCGAGCAACGAGAGCCCCGACCCACTCTAAGCATGCTACTCTTATCCCCGTCTTAGGGATGCCTGGCAGATTATGATTGGCTAAAAGTTTTAACAAAGAAACATCAGTTATAAGTTATAGAAAAATACCATTAGTACAGTAACATTTAAAGTTTATACAACACCTGGGGTGGGGGTTTATTTTCAGCTTAGGTTTGGTCTGTTTGTCCTGCCTTGTGGCTACTAGAAACAGGGCATGCCTGCCTGGGGGTTGAGCTTTGCAATAGAACGAACTATTTTATGACTAAAAGTTATGCTACATTCTTTGTTGTGGGTCTGGTTGCTCGTACCTTCCCTGGCCTGGAGCCCTGCCTCGACCGGGCCTTGCCGGCCACAACTCTAGTATCTTACAGATTATTTTTAAAACTTTTTAAAACATGTTTTTTGTGTGTGTGTGTGTGTGAGAGAGAGAGAGAGAGAGAGAGAGAGAGAGAGAGAGAGAGAGAGAGAGAGAGAGAGAGAGAGAGAGAAGAAGAAGAAGAAGAAGAAGAAGAAGAAGAAGGAGGAGGAGGAGGAGGAGGAGGAGGAGGAGGAGGAGGAGGAGGAGGAGGAGGAGGAGGAGGAGGAGGAGGAGAACAAGAACAAAAACAAGAACAAGAACAAGAACAAGAACAAGAAAGAGGAGGAGGAGGAGGAGGGGGGGGAGGGAGAAGGAGGGGGGAGAGGGAGAGGGAGAGAGAGAGGGAGAGGGAGAGGGAGAGGAAGAGATCCCTCTCTCTTCCTCTCTGATTGAATTGGGTTCAAGGAAACATAACAATGATGAGCAGCTGGTGGCAAGCAGGCTGACCCAAGTGAGGAGGGGAGAGGCGAGATCCCTCTTTCTTCCTCTCTTCCTCTAAGGATTAAGACATTTTCTTAATCCTTAACATATCTAATGACAAAATATGGCATCCTGCAAGGCTCAATGAGAGTTGTCTGAGAAGATCCTGAACCCATCAGGGGCCACAGGAGGGAACTGGGTTGCAGGATGAGATATAGAGGAGTAAAAGATAGCTAGGCAGAGAGGATTGAGGGCCTTCAAAACACAGGCAAATTCCAGATAAAGGCCAGGTTACTTAGGGACCTAGCATGTTCCAGGATCTGAAAGAAGTCACACTGGAGAGATGGGGATGAGAAGTGAAGGACTGACAAAGACTGTCAGAGCAGGAAAAGAGGCTGGAAAGATGGACAAAGGCAGATCCTCTAGGATTGTTCCTCCAGGGATTTTGACCTTTATGCTAAGAGCTCTGCATAAGAACTGAGGGGAAAATTCAGCGAGCTGATTTACATTGCAAAAAATATCACTCTGGCTGAAGGAGGAGATTGGATTAGAAGATTAAATGTGATCCCTACAGTCTTCTGGGCAAGTGGCAGAGCTTGAACCTGGGAGATAACACTGCTTACATGGCTGGGAACACTCCACCTGCTCAAAGGGAGAGGCCAACAGGATGTGTGCCAGATTTATCCTTCCATCCCAGGCCACCGTTCAAAGTCACCTGGGTCAGCCTGCCTGCCACCAGCTGCTCATCATTGTTATGTTTCCTTGAACCCAATTCAATCCCAAATGCTTGTGAAGTACTGATTCTGTAAGCAGTAAGAACCTGCAGGAGTAAGATCTTTTCAAAGAGTATTCATTTTTTGAAAAGAATCAGAAATGTATTATCTCATAGTTCTGGAGGCTAAAGGTTCAAAATCAAGGTGTCAGCAGGGCCATGTTCCCTCAGGAGCCTCTAGGGGAGAATCCTTGCCTTTTCTAGTTCCTTGTGCTTTGCTGGCAATCCTGGGCTTCATGCTGTGGAACTTCCATTTCTGCCTCTGTCATCACAATGAACTTGCCCCTTCTGTGTCTGTGTCTTTACAGGGGATATTCTCCTGAAGATTATTTATTCTTTTATTATTATTTATATTTATTGTTCAAAGTATTATAGATGCCCCCCCTCTTTTGACCCCTCCATCCTGCGCCTGCCCCTCCCAGGCCTTCACCACACTCTTGTTTGTGTCCACTGGCTATGCATATATGCATATAAGTTCCTGGGTTAATCACTCCCCACCTACCACCCACCCCAAGTATTCATTCTAAATTGCCTTAACTTCAAGTCACAAGAAACTGGAGGAAATGTTCTTTGCTGTCCTTGATTAAAGCTCAAAGTCAGAACTGAAGTCTCAGCACAGCAGGAACTCTGGACATTTAAGACTGTCTCAGTGGATAGAATGGTAGACCAGGTTCTATTTCTGTTTGGGAATAATTTTTAAAGGTTTTTCTCTTGTCCAATGGTGTTATTCAATATTGTAGAATATTAAATAGAGCTTCGGTTGCATACTATTCTTGTGTGGGTTCTTATTTTGTGAAGGTTTTTGTAGTAGGTATTTTTGTTATTTTAAGGTAATATCTATTTTCAAAAAATATATTTAATTAGGGGTAAACATATCATTTCAGTTCATCAATGATAAATGACCCCAAAGTAAACATATTGACTAGAAAGTGATCAAAATTTAAAATAGTGCTTTACATGATCCAAAATAATGTGTTTTGAAGTTTTATTGCAAAGTAGCAAGAGAGTCATAGGCATAAAACTTTAAAATAATGTTATGTAAGCTTTTTAAATTGTTAATAGAAAGTAAAATTATACAAATGAAACTTATAATCTAAAATCTAGAGCAACATTTTGGTTAAGTTATATATATTCCAGGATTTGAATCCATGAGGTATTGAAATATTTATATTTAAAAACCAAAACAAAATTTAAAAACCAAAAAAATTTATTTGAATTCATTGCTAAAATTCTGTAAGTTTCAAGCTGTTCTCATCAAGTCCTAAATGGCTTACTCCCATTTTAATGTTTCTATATATTAATACATAGAAACCCACTTGTATCTAAGAAGGTTTTTAACATCTGCAAAAACAAATCTTAAATCTTACACTACATTGCATAAAACAATATTAAAGATATGTACTTGGTAGTGATATAATGAACTTACGTTGTCCAAATTTTTAAGAAAAGATAGCTAATAAAACATACTGTTTTCCCCAAATAGCTTTTTGCTGAGTAGAAATTTAAATAAATTTAAAGAAGAGAACGTGTCTCACTAAATGTAATGGAATGGAAATGAAGTCAAAAGAAAACACAAAAGGCCTGGCTGTATGTCTCAGAGGTTGAGCATCACCTTTTGGAACTGGGAGGTGAGGGTTCCAGTCCGGAGTCAGAGCACATACCCAGGTTTCCGGCTAGATCTCCAGTGGGGGGCCTCATCATTGATGTTTCTATTTTTCTCCCCCTCTCCCTTATTCTCCCTTCCTCTCTGAAATTAATTAAAATATATTTTACAAAAAGAAAATACAAAGGATTTATAACATAGATGTAGAGCATTAATCAATGTAATCAGAATCTATCATAATGGAAAGCATAAAGATGTTATTAGAATACACAATGCGTATGTGTGAGAAATAGCATCTGTTTTTCTGCAAAATCAACCACACCACATGTGTGCCGAAGAAGAAATTTATGGAATACCAAATAAATGTCTAATCACAAAATACTGTGCCAAAGAGAGAGAAAGAGAGAGAGAGAAAGAGAGAGAGAGAGACAGAGAGAGAGACAGAGAGAGAGAAAACATCTGATCCTCTTGCCTGTCAAGTTCATTGCCCTATTCTAGCTTCTCATATTTTTATTTATGTCTTCATAGTTCATGTATTTTTATTTTCTTTGCTACCAGCTTTGTGAGTTGCCTAATTTGTGTTTATATCTACTGAAATGAGTTGTACCATTTTACAAACCTCTTCCAATTTCTACCCAACCACCTATCCAGTCAACCACTTTTGTTATACTGTTTCTATTAGTCAACCCCTCTCCTTTTATTTTACAAAGTGAGTTCTAGCTGCTATCCTAATGGATAGGAAACAATAAAATAGTTTAATACAGACTCCAAAAACTACAAAATGATATCATCCAAAGTCATTCTTGGTATACAATAAAATTTGCATGGTGCTGTTTGTTCCTTAACTATACCTCTTTTCCAGATGTATTCTCTTAAATGTTTGTTTAGAAGACTTATATGGTATATTTGTTACTAAATACCCTCAAATAAAACCAAGACACTGAAACTATTACACAGATCTGCATTAGTGTTTGTTGCTGTTCAAATAGGGGTCTCAATTTTTCAGAATCTGCTTGTCATCCTTTGTGAAGAGAGATTTGCTTTATCAATCAGGAGTTTTCCTAACATTCCTGGAAAGTTACCCAGAATTCTGTGCCTAAAAATTCCTAAATCTTCCACCCTTGGAACTCCTTGTATATACTAACCCCATTTTTCTATGCCCTATTCAGGATTCTGAGGGTGCAATCAACACTTACTGTTAAAGCCAGTTCTACCCACATATGATGTTCACATCAGTTTCTTATTATTTAAAGCTTATTATGCCATTGGTCTTGAAAGACCTTATCCAAAGCTCCCTCTGCACATTTTCACTTGGAACTTTACTGACAGTAAACAGTTCTCAGCAGTTTTGCTAAACTAAACATTTATTTTCCAAAATTATATGCCAGTTAGATTTCACACTAAATTTCACTTTATAGTTATGTGACATCCTCAGTTCTCAACTCATTGAGGCGAGTAATAATGAAAACAACTTAAATATGATCAAAAGCCAAGCTTTCTTTTGCATCAGGTTGTCATGTGTGTTTACTTATGACAGCTGAATAGACTTTACCACTGAGGGAACAAGGGGCGTGGGGGGGAATGCCTATTAATGAAGAAAGATGTAATTCAGAAAGACATCTTAATAGTTTACCTAATGTTTCTAAAGAGCAGTTCCATTCATATTTTTTATTATAATAATATTTCTCTAATTAGCTTATTAAAGAAATGCAGGAAACTCTGCTTCCATCTCTTGTCTAGAGTTTTCTGTGGATAGTTGATAGTTTAGGATAACTGGATAGGGGTAGTACAGATTGAGGATCTTATTGACTCACTGTGGCAGTAGGAGGGCAATTTCACCTGGGAACCACCCAGGCTGATAGAGAAGATAAGGCAGAGAGAATTCTCATACTAGAACTAAAAGGTTTTGTTTGTTGTTGTTGATCTGTCTTTTTCTCTCCTGGAACTGCAGTTGACCACCTACTTCAGTTTTCTCAGAGAGCCTGCATGAGTGCTACAAGCCATGCTAATTAATCAGTGACAGTATAAAAAAGAGATGCTGTATTTCTCTTCTTAACAAAGTGAAACTAAAATAAAAATCATAAAATTGGGATGAAAATGGGCTCACAAAAATAACTACCAGTGAATAAGTGATTAGAAACATATATACTTACTAGAGGAAAAAAAAAAAAAACTTTAAAGTATTCTATCTACCTATGGACTTGTGACACTAAAAAAAGAGAAATCCCACATATTTCAAATTAAATAATAATTAAAATATTTTAAGAGGAAATTGTGTTCTCAAATTTAAAGTTCATAAGGAAAATATTTATTTTTGGCATCTGTCTGCTTTGACTGATCTCAAGGTTTAAAAAGCCAAATAAATTATTTTTCAAAGTACCCAGGATTGACTATTTTATACAGTCCCAATGAACTTATTCTCTGAGGGACAAACCTCAATGTTCAGAAAATAAAATACCCCAAGGTCAGAGATACTTCTCACTTTCAAACTCTTTATCAAAGCACATTTAGCTTCAGATTTTTAGATTCAAAGATAAGTGTAATATAAGATTCCAGTGTGTAAAAATAGGAAGCAAAATTCTGGTAAAGTATGTAAACTTATTCTTGGCACTCTGCTAAATGAAATGTCTAAGTTATCCCAATATGCCCTCAAATGCTATCTCTTTTACCTTTTGTAATTCTTTTTCATATCAGTGAATTATTTCTGCTCCCACACTGGCATGCTTTATGTACTGCTTCCTTATTCTGATATTGAATGTTAACAAGGGAGGGGAGTGTATGTCCAGACATTTTGAAAATAGCAATTTTACAATTACTCAGAAATTGAAAACGTGGGGAGTGTGGATATTCAGAACAGCAAATAATTCTAATTGCACAGTTCCATCATTAGTACTAAGTTCTTCATCATTTTTAATGGCAGTTATCACCCGTAGCACCCGAAACTTTCATTTGAGCTTGACTCACACTGTGGCCCTGTTGGGTTAATTGCCTTTAATGTTTCATATCCTAATGTATTAAAATAACAAATAACCCTCTGAATGGCATCCATGCAGTAGGCATGACAGGCAATCAACAATATCCTCTCCAGAATGACATGTAACTACTGTATGTGAAGTTCCCAAGGACCATTGCTGTCATGAGTAAATGTTGTAAATGTTGCCTCCAGGAAATGTATTTATATGTAAATCTGGGGAAAGAATCTACTGACAAGGAGCAGAGAAGTCAAGGCCTCCAGCTTGACTTGTGGAACTGTGTCTACCCATCAAGAGAAAATGGATCCAAAATGACTATAAACTATTATTAAAGCCATCAGGTTTGAAGTTTTCAAAGGGAATGAAGCCAATGCACAATGTACTTAAGTAGTATTCCATCTCCTCTTGTACTAGGAAATTGAAATAGAGGTCAAATAAAGGTTCAAAGGTGAGTATTATTTGAAAGTCCATTACAAATTGTGAGAAATAATGGACTGCATTAACCAAGAGGCTATAATAAATTTATAAATGTCTAAAATGTAGATTGTTATGTTTCTGAGATAGGAATTAGAAAACTTGGGAGTTTTGAGATGGCTGCGGAGCACTTTGAAGCTACGATCACCTCCTCCCAAAGCCAAACTGAATTTATAGCTAAATTATAGAGCAATCAACCTGCATAATTAACTGAAGGACAACTGAACAGAAGTATTATATTCAAGGATTTATAGAAGAAGCTACATAGAAACTGGTAAGAAGTGTGGAGATAAAGAGAGGGCTGGCCCCTGCACCCATGTGTGGTGGTGAGAAGCCAGAGGGATATCTCTGCTGTAAAAGTCCCCATCCCCTCCTGAGCAGTGTCCTCAGCCCTAAGTGAGGATCCCCCATCCAGAGCACCAGAGCCAGAAGAGGAGCCTGCATCGCATCTGACAGTGAAAATCAGTGAGACAAAAGAGGGAGTCTGCTAGAATCCAAGGTGTCCTTCTAAACGGCCAAGGCACATGAGCTTGCTCTCAGGCACTCACCCAGGACACCAGTGAAGGGAAGGTGAATCAGGGCATACTAAATCATAAAGAAAAGACCTGGGTGGCATGGCCCTGAAGACCTGAAGAATCAGCTACAGAGATCTCAGTCCTGAGTTAATATTCCCCACTGCCCTCGGGTGCCATCTTCCCAGGCTGGGCACTCCTATTCTCACATCATCAGCTGGGAGAATGCACTAACCAGGTCCTCTAAATTCTGGTGATACCACCTTGCCCAGCTTCAGCACAACAGACAGGACTCTTGTCTGCACCCAACAGGGACCTTTGGTTTGCTGTTTCTCTGGAAAAACTATAGGTAGACACACAGACCAACCCTCAACTGTGAGGAGTTGACACAGGAGCCAGTCTTTTCCCGAAACTGCATGCTAGACCAGCACCGTTCACAACAGAAGACTGTTTGTTCCATCTGTTGTGGTGGCCCCACCCTGCTGAGTTCAGATCAGTGGGGGAAAGGAAACACTGCTCAGAGCTAGGACCTCCCCAGTGGGTCTCCCTCAGGGGCTCAGATCCAGGGCTCCAGCAGGCACAGCTACACAGATAAGAGGAGGCATAGAACTCACTCCCCCTTCATGGGCTTGGCCAATGCCACCCCTAAGGGAAGACCTTGTTCTGTTTTCCCAAGTCCACCCTGCTGAGTTTGCCCCTGCACTCAACCTGAATGAGTGGTGCGCCCCCTCTGGAGGATATGGAGTTGGAGACTCTAGAAGAGACTGACTGGTAGTGAAGTAGGTTCCACATTCTCCCCATTGAGTGCCTGACAACACTATCCCCAAGTAGAGACCCCTCTAGCCCTGCCCTACCATGAAAGAGACAGTGGGACACAGGTAGCTTGGGCCCACTCTACAGTCTTCAAAAGGCTCTAAAAGAAGTCAAGGAAGTTGTCAGAGTAGCCAACAGATTGATGCCGCCCTCAGAAAGCCTTGGGCATTTTATTTCTCTGTCCCCAGCTCAAAACTGCAAGGAGCTGACCCTTGTACACCGCTTGGTATCTCCCTTGGTTTCTAACCAGGCTCAGTAGACACAGCCACAGTCAGGGAATAGCATGGTAGCTCCAGACAGGTAGCCCAAGGTTGGTTATACAAAATGTCTGACACTGATCTGCACCAGAACCCCAACCAAGTGGGCCCAGAACCAACACAACCACAGGCGAGCTTCAAACCATGTCAGAGATCAACCCAACTAGCCATTCGAATGGACAGCCAAAAGGGACTTAAGGAGGCACCAGAACCTGCTGGGAACAACTCCACTTTGGGGGCAGCCCCTGAATGACCATTCTTTGCAGGGAAAGAGGTCTGTCTCTACAGTTAGCCAGACTGAGGATTAACTCCACAAACAACTGGACAAACTGCATTCAAGACTCAACTACAGTAGGAGGGGGAACACGACCCACACAAGAAATATTCATGAAACACCTGCTCATGTGATCTAGAAGATTGTGCAACTAGCCCCCACAAGGCACTAATATCAGAAAGCCTTGATAACAAGCTTGCAAGTCATAGCAGATTTACCTAATATACAGTCAAACACAAAAAGGCAGACAAAATGGGGAGACAAAAAAATATGCCCCAAATGAAAGAACTTATACAACCCAAAACCAAGAAAACATCAATCCAATTTAAAAGTGAACAAAAGATCTGAATAGACATTTCTCCAACAAAAATGAGGACTTACAGATGTAAATAGACATATGAAAAGGTGTTCAATGTTGCTAATTATCAGAGAGATACAATTTAAAACCACAATCCGATAACACCTCAGGCATATCAGGATAATACCTCAGGCCTGTCAGAATGGCTACCATCAATAAATCAACAAACAAGTGCTAGTGAGGATGCGGAGAAAAAAGGACCCCTCCTGCACTGCTGGTGTGAATGCAGACTGGTGCGGCCACTGTGGAAAGCAGTATGGAGTTTCCTAAAAGAAATTAAAAAGGGGGCTGCTGTTTGACCCAGCCACCCCACTTCTGGAAATATATCCAAAGAAACCTGAAACACTAATTTCAAAGAATACATATGCACACCTAGGTTCCTTGCAGCTCTATTTACAATAGCCAAGATCTGGAAACAGCCCAAGTGCCCCGTGTAACAAATGGACACAGACAATAGTGTGGTAATAGCCAGAGGGAGATGGGGGTGTGGTGATTTGGAAGAGGACAAAGGGGGAATAAATAGGAATGGAAAGAGACTTTACTTTAGGCAATGATCACACAATACAATAGGCAAAGATGTTTTAGAATTATACACTTGAAACCTGTGTGGTTTTATTAACCAATGTCACACCAATAAACTCAATATAAATCAATCTATAAAAATAGTTAAGACACAAAAAAGTAGAAAATTCATTTTATGCTTATTAATGGATCAAAGGAATAATAAGCATCATAAAGTATCATTGTCACTCTCAATTAATCAAATAAATACCTTTATTTTCTGTTTAAAATTCATAGATTCCAGTTGTCCAACATGTCTAAAAATTAAGATATGAATTTTTCTTCCAGTATTGTCCTGAAATAAAATGCATGTTTTCCAGAATATACAATTTAAAATTCTCTAAAACAAAGAGCCCCAATAAAGAAATGAATTATCTCTAAAGCTTAAGATGAAATGTGTTTGCAATAATAATGCCATCTATATTTCTACAGCATCGCTATTATCGCTTTAGTTCCATTATTCACACAGAAACAAAAAAAAATGTTCATTTTCTTATAATTACCTAATCAAGTAAATCCTAACTGCTGTGAATACCTTAACAATGCTTTATAATGCTAACCTAGAATTAATTATTTTGTAGTACTAATTAAACTTATCAAATATAGACCAAATTCATTGAAATAAAAACAAATGCAACAGTAATTTGTAGTACTAATTAAACTTATCAAATATAGACCAAATTCATTGAAATAGAAACAAATTCATTGAAATAAAAACAAGAAATAATTCTTGTTTAATGGCTTATGTTAAAATATTTAATCTAATTAAAAAATTTGACTTGTATAAAACACTAGGAAAAATTAGATATGTAACTAAATCTTTGCTGAAATACTGCAATTAAAATATTAAATGAAATATATAATGATATAATGTATAAAATGTAATAGGTAAATATAAAATATACAAAATATACAAATGTATATAAAATGAAATGTATATATTATTGCAGCAAAAGAACATTTATTTCATAAAATATATTTTCTAAATTCTTAACAATACATGGAAATTGACTAGACAGGTGTTATTATATTCTTAGAACCTAAAGAGTAGAAATAGCAGCTAAAACATGAGATAGTCTATACCGTCTTTGAAGAAATGATCTACTAGGTGTTAGGACAAGTATGCAAGGAAGAAAGTATATTAATTTAAAATATTAAGCATTTACCCTGTGCCAAGAATATACAGGAATTCTAATTTACCTAGATTTGCAACAATACTGCAAATTACAATATTCTCCAATTTCAGACTAATAACTTAAAAATCTTCCAGGACAATTTCTCTGAATGATGCTCTCTAAATATTCTTTTTTTTTAATATATGTTTTTATTGATTTCAGAGAGAAGGAAAAGGTAGAGAGAGTTAGAAACATTGATGATAAACATCGGTTGGCTGCCTTATGCACGCCCCCTACCGGGAATCAAGCCTGCAACCCTGGCATGAGCCCTAACCTGGAATCAAACCACGACTTTCTAATTCATGAGGTGATACTCAACCAATCAAGACATATTAGGCTATGTTTTCTTTTTGATATATTACTTTTGCCCTTTGCTTACATTAAATCTCTCTATCTGTCTATCATCTTTTCACTCTGTTTTATATTCTGCTCTGCTACATTAAATATTTATGGTTGTGATGCTTATAAACTTATCAATGTTACCATTTATACCCAATGCAACTTGTAGTTGTATTAATATGTATTTGCATAAAACTAATTGGATTTAGAATATTAGCACTGAAAGTAAGAACACTGATTCATTTTCTAAAGCAAGACTTTCAAATTGTGATCTGTCAAATATTTAGGCAGAGGATATGAGGGGGAAATTTGGAGGCCCACCTGCAACGTACCCTCCAAGGGGAAGTTACATGCAGAAACTAAGTAGCATTATCATGTGTTAAGCAGATACTGTGTACAAAGTAATGAATGCAAACTAAGGTGCACATGAAATAAAGAATAACAAAACACCTCCTTTTCCTAGGTAAGTGATAAGGTAGTTAAGACTATGATGTCTACTTCCCTGGGTTTGACTGTCACCTCCCCCACTTATAATACTAGCTCTGTATTTGATTTCTTAACTGTAGAATAGAGCTGATGAAAGTACCTACCTCATGAGGTCACTGTGTGGAAAAACCACACTCCCTTTTTGGTGTGTAAAACACTTAGCTCCTGATACATACAATGGATAAAAAAATCCCTACAAGTCCAATAACCTTAGAACATAAATACTCTCAATTTACCGTCTTCAGCCATTCATGCACTTAACCTTTTTTTATGGATGAAAAAGGGTAAATTGAGAGTGATCTGATCATAAATTCCTAACTGGTGGGCAGTCATACCAGAGCATATAACTTTCTTAGTAAAAGGTTTATTGTTGCCATAGTCAAGCCCTGGCCACTATTTTTATCATCTAAATTAACACAACTTAGAGATAAGCACATTCATCCACAAGAGAGCAGGGAATCTTAACTATCCTCTAGTCCAATCCCCACCTTGCTTTCTCCCACCTTCATGTAATCTTCCTTAATATCAAATGCATAAAAGACACTGCAAAAATGTCACTCTCCAGAGCATTTGAGATCTTGCTTCCTGACAATTGTCATCAGTCTGGCTCAAATAAAGTTCTTATAGAAATGTTTTACAAGTTTGGACGTTTCTTACATGGACACATGAAAGCATACATTAAGTACCAAAGTCATGCATTAGACTTGCCCAAAGTCATGCATTAGACTTAAAAATAGTAATAAGAAATGAAGCTTTCTATTGCAGGCTTTGCAGTCCCCAGAAAAGATGCTATAACTATTTATAAAATGTGGATATTATTCTTGTGCTCTAGATTGAATAATAAAAGGTAGATTGAGATTCTTCTCTATAATCCAATCCAACTGCCATTCCTGCTTTGAAACTCTGCAGTCTGTCTTATCCTCTATGTAGCCTTTAAGTCAGGTATAACATTTCTGTAAAATTAGTGTGTAGTTACCTGCTTTATTCCATGACTATGTATTTCCATAGCAGATCTCTGCTTTTCTTTATTCTAGTCCGGTAATCCAGATGCAATTTCAGATGAGCTTATCTGAGCCTCAGGAGTCTAAGACACGCCATCCAAATGCCCATGGCAGTCCACATGCAATGCTAACCCTGGTAATAAATCTCATTCCTCCCATCACAAATTGCCATGAATCAGCCAGATTGACTCAGACACAACTATCAACACCTTTGAATAAAGCAACAATAACCAGGCTTTGAAATATCTGGAGGGAAAAAAAAAAGTCACTTAATGATAACTGTCTCATAGAGTACCTGTTAAAAATAAATTTTGCTCCTCTGTAAACAAATGAGACATCAAAATTAGACTGCCACTTGACAATGCAGATATACTGAGGTTTGTGGCTCTTTTTAATTTGTCCATCTTAAATGTTTATATCTTTTGGTGAATTTTCATGTATTAGTTATCCAAAAACTTTTCCCCCCCTTCACTATAAGGCTAACCAGGAATAAAAACAACATTAAAAAAGTAACAGCTGAAAGCAGTTTGGCTCAGTGGATAGAGCGTCAGCCTGTGGACTGAAGGGTCCCAGGTTCCATTCCGGTCAAGGGCATATACCTTGGTTGCGGGCATATCCCTATTAGAGGGTGTACAGGAGGCAGTTGATCGATGTTTCTCTCTCATCGATGTTTCTAACTATCTATCCCTCTCTCTTCCTCTCTGTAAAAAATCAATAAAATATATTTTTAAAAATAAAAAATAAATAAAAATTAAAAAGCAACAGCATTGCCTATCAGTCACATTTAAACAGAAACAATCCAGAGACATAGGTAAGCATCAAAAGGTAACAAACTAAACTAATGTGGCCTTTGCATGGACCTTTCATCTCCAAGGAGAGAGAGAAGACTATGGTGGGAGGCTCCATAGGAAATTCTCAGTGTAGATGGATGCACCCTTCCATGTAGCAAATTAGCCATACCGTGGTGTAAAAGACAGCCATGACTCCTCCCCATAAATATATAGAGTTTATTTCAAAAAACTTACAAAGTAAGACATCTCCATGGCTACACGTGGTCTCTAACACCAAAGAATAATTTCCCAAGTTGGTATAAATGTCTCCTCTAGGTGGAATGATCTTTTCATGCTTTTAAGTAATTCATGGGTTAACCAGAACACCTCAGCCCAATCACCTTGCTTAACTGAAAAATTCATATATGTGCAATTTTTATCACTCAGCTTGGCGGCTGTCTGTTGTCAGCAGCATTTTGCTTAATAAACAACAAACTGAAAGGAAGCTACTTTCTCTTCCTAAGATTGTACAATGATAGCTGATGCTAAAGAAAGAAAACAAGACCTCTTTGTGTGCTAGTTTCTTCTTTTTTATTGAACTTACTGGAATGACATCCTCTATAATAAAAGGGTAATATGCAAAATGACTTAACAGTGGAATGACTGATCACTATGACATGCGTTGGCCATCAGGGGGCATAATGCAGGAGCTTCCCCATGGTGGTCAGTGTGCTCCCATAGGGGAAGCTCCACTCAGCCACAAGCCCAGCTGATGGCTGCGAATGCAGCTGCAGTGGTGGGAGCCTCTCCTGCCTCCTTTTGGCAGTGCTAAGGGCATCTGACTGAGGTTTATGTTTGCTCCCTGTGGAGAGGGGGCCTAAACCGTGAGTGAGACATCCCCTGAAGATCCAGGGGGATCGGGCCTAAGCCGGAAGGTGGACATCCCCTGAGGGGTCCTAGATCGTGAGAGGCTGGGCTAAGCCCCCACCCCCGAGTGCATGAATTTTCATGCACCGGGCCTCTAGTTGGTTAATAGTTTTATAGGTTTCAGGTGTACAATTCTATAATACAGCATCTGTATATTGTATTGTGTGCTCACCATCCCAAGTCAAGTCTCCCTCCATCACCATTTACCCTCACTTTTTACTCTCTTCTACCTCTCATCATCCTTCCCCCTCTAGCTATGACAATATTGTTTGTGACTATCAGTTTTTGCGTGTTTTTTCTTAATTCCTGCTCATTTTCAGAGTACATTTAAGACTACAGTAGCTCACATGAAATTCAAAGATATTATATAATTCCATGAATAAGTATTTATTGTCTCTGATGACTCAAAAAGGGCAAAAGCACCGAATCCCTTCAGCTTGATTAATGCTTTTCATTTCATGGAAGGCGGGATATGTCTTCACTGTCTGATTAAATGTTTCAAGCAGGAGTCTTGTGCTCCATTGAGCTTTATATTTTAATATGCAGAAATAATTTCTGTACAGTGGTAATTCTAACAATAAGAATGGACATAGAATGGTGTTTACTTTGCTAATTAGTCTGAATAGAAGAGCACACAATTAACTTTATGTAATTAACACATTGCATTGTTTCCTTTTTCTTCTTCCTCATCTACCTATTACCTTAGTGGGGGTTTTTTGTTTTGTTTTTGTTTTTTTAATTTCAGAGATTTCTGTTGGTTTCTTCCTCAGCAGAGTACTTTGGAGCTCAGAGCCTTGCTTTTGCCCATCTGGGTAAGCGATCTGAGAATGAGTCAATGCTTTCTTTAAAATCAGTATAATCCTTTCCATTAAAACTAATGGAGATGGGGTGTGTCCACTTTTAAGAAATAAGAAAACTATGTAATTGATACATTTTTGCTGACAAAAAACTTGCTGAGGATAACAGATAATAAAAGCCATAGATAATGGTTCTAGATATAGCTCTTCCAAAAATATATATTTTTGGCTCATAAAATATGAAATTTCACATAAAAATAAAAACAAACTAAATATTAAATGGTATACTGTGCTTTAATCTAGACAGAGTGTCTATGGTCAGAATTCGACAAAGGCAATCAAAATGGTAAACATTAAAAAAATCAGTAAGAAGCATGCCAATTTCATTTCACACCAATAAGCAATGGGAAACATACAATAACTGTAGTTTTAGTAATTTGATAGATCAGGCCCATTTATGTCATACTCAAAAATAAATCTGCATTTAAAAATATCCTGGAACTTAGGAAGTATGGTGTATTTTGGAGATCATGTAATTCCAATATTTTGACAGCTTTATTCAGGTATAAAAGATATAAATAGAAATTGCCCCTTTTTATTTATGCAATTTGATAAGACTGACATATACATATACCTACCATACCATCACCACAATCAAGGCAATAAACATATCCATTGCCTCCAAAAGTTCCCGTGTGTGTGTGTGTGTGTGTGTGTGTGTGTGTGTTTAAGAAGAACCCTTACATGAAATTGACCATCTTTTTTATTTATTTATTTATTTGTTTGTTTGTTTGTTTGTTTGATTTTTTTTTTTGCCCCCATTCCTCCCTCCCATCCATACCCTCCCTCCCCAGAGTTTTATGTCCATTGGTTGTACTTATATGCATTTATACAAGTCCTTCAGTTGATCTATTATCTCCCCCAGATCTCCCTCCCCTCCCCACTGTAATTTGACAGTCTGCTTGTTGCTTTACTGCCTCTATATCTATTTTTTGGTTCATCAGTTTATAATGTTATTATCCATAAATGAATGAGGTCATGTGGTGTTTCTCTTTCGTTGATTGGCTTATTTCACTCAGCATGATGCTCTCCAACTCCATCCAGGTTGCTGCAAATGATGAGAATTCCTTCTTTTTTATGGCAGCATAGTATTCCATTGTATAAATGTACCATAGTTTTTGGATCCAATCATCTGATGATGGGCACTTAGGCTGTTTCCAAATTCTGGCTATTACAGATTGTGCTGCTATGAACATAGGGGTGCATATATCCTTTCTGATTGGTGTTTCTAGTTTCTTGGGGTATATTCCTAGGAGTGGGATTACTGGGTCAAATGGGAGTTCCATTTTCAGTTTTTTGAGGAAACTCCACACTGTTCTCCACAGTGGTTGCACCAGTCTGCATTCCCATCAGCAGTGCATGAGGGTTCCTTTTTCTCCACAACCTCGCCAATACTTGTCGTTTGTTGATTTGTTGATGTTGGCCATTCTGACAGGTGTGAGATGGTACCGCATTGTTGTTTTGATTTGCATCTCTCGGATAATTAGTGACTTTGAGCATGTTTTCATGTGCCTTTTGGCCTTCCTTCTGTCTTCTTTTGAAAATATTCTATTTAGGTCCATTGCCCATTTCTTAATTGACCCTCTTAACAAAAAACGCCACCCCACATACTTCTCAGGAATCCCACTTAAATGATTTTTTGATATTCCAGATGTTAAATAATGTACTTACTGTATATAAAATTACAAAGAAGAGCTAATGTTAAATAGCTATTCAAGTCTAGTTTATAATGCTTGATTAAATGGATTATAACTGATTAGATTAATACATCTTAGCAATCCAAAGCTAAACAAAACTAATCACTTGGTGTCACCCTTGGGTGTCTTCCTTAAAACTGAAATGTTTATATGATATATGATTTTTTAAATTCCAGAAAAAAGGTGCATCAACTTCTACAACATGAACTATTTTACACCCATTGTCATTGTTTTCATGACACTAAATTATCAAAGAATTCAGTGAAAGCACCAGCTAAACAGATGCTCTTTCAGCTACAGTGGGATTTGAAGAAGAAGAAGAAGAAGAAGAAGAAGAAGAAGAAGAAGAAGAAGAAGAAGAAGAAGGAGGAGGAGGAGGAGGAGGAGGAGGAGGAGGAGGAGGAGGAGGAGGAGGAGGAGGAGGAGGAGGAGGAGGAGGAAAGGAAGGAAGGAAGGAAGGAAGGAAGGAAGGAAGGAAGGAAGGAAGGAAGGAAGGAAGGAAAGAAAAGAAAAGAAAATAGAGTTTGGGGAAATGTATCAGTGAAGGAGAAAAATCATATTTTTAAAACCAAAAAGAAAAGCCTACTTTATTTTTGGAGTTAAATTTCAAAGATTTAATATATTTGTTTCAAATTCTTCATTGATGCCTTGCCACAAATACTTTAAAACTATTATTTCTTGCAGAAACCAGTTTGGTTCAGTGGATGGAGCATCAGTCTGCAGACCTAGGGGTCCCAGGATTCTATTCTGGTCAAGGGCATATGCATTGGTTGTGGACACATTCCTGGTAAGGGGTGTGTAGGAGACAGCTGGTTGAAGTTTCTCTTTCATCGATGTTTATAGCTCTCTATCCCTCTCCTTTCCTCTCTGTAAAAAAATCAATAATATATATATATACAATATATATCGATATATATATATTTTTAAACTATTATTTCTCTGACTCTGATGATAGGATACATATTTCCAGGTTCATCATTACTCATTAGCAGGATAGTTCTGAAAGTGTCTAAGTAGAGTTCACTGAACTATTGAGAAAGGCTAACTTAATTTATTTAAACACAGCTCCATATGAGGACTGGGATGCCAGCTCAAGTTTATTAGATACATTATCATGTTTGCAGAGCACTCCCCATTCCCACAGTCAAGTTGGTTTCAAAATCTTTAAATGTTATATATCTATTATATTTGTTAAATTACTAGATGGAGCTACCTGGGAAGTAATTATATTTACCATGAAGAGTAATTAGGCAATTTTATTGATAGTAGGATCTGTGTAGCCTAATGATCACTGATATAATTTTTCAGAAAACATCAGAAATGTGTACCTTGTTTTCAAGCAAACTTCCCTGTCAAAAGACAGACAAAATGCCAGATAAACAAAATGGCATAGGAAAGCATCCAGAAGGTGGATACTTTACCCACAAAATTACTTCCTGACCTTGCCCCTTCTCCAACAAATCATCTCATCCCTTTTATCTCTCCAAGTAATGCCACCACCTTCTTCTTTCTATGTGTCATTTTGCTCTTTTACTCATTTACTCATTGACTCTGCGATGTAAGGGCCACAGACACTTGCAAGTCAGTGACCTCCACCTGTTCACAAGTGCATCTTCTGGTTCCCTGTTCTGCATTCCCTCAGTCTACCCTTTAGTCTATATATATATATCAATTTGTCAATATTCTTCTGAGAGGAATCAGAGGCAGGAGAGGCAGTTAGGGGAAGGTCCATGGGAAGGAAATGCACATGTGAGGGACTGACAGAGCCAGGTCCAAACTGCCAGACTGCTTATCTTACAAGCACAGAGGAAAGGTGAACATTACAAGAAAGGAAGAAGAAGGAGAAAGTGCTGGGTGGGCTTTGAAACTCTGAAATGAATACTAGACAGGCAGAAAATGCCTGAGGAAGGGTCCACTTAGAACGTGGCATGTACAGACAAAGAAGCTGACAGCATATATAAACCTTTATACAAAAAGATTCACTGTTTTGGTTTTCTCCCCCTCCCACCCACCCCCACCCCCCACATTTTGAGGGCGTCTCCCCAGGCAGGAATTTGTACATACTTACAATAAATTTCCATGCTTTTGCTTAAAATATTTTTAGTCCTCAAATTTTTATTCTTTAAACTTCATAAGACAAGAGCCCAGGCATTAGGGCTATCACTTCAAAAGAGTGTACCCTGACAACACTTTGTTTCACTTGTCCAACCATGCAGTTCCCAAGTACAATAGTTATCATCCTAAGGTCAAGCCTTGAAAAACGAGGCATGGGAGCCAGTGGGTAAATGCTCCTCTCTCGTTTTCTTTTTCTCTTTCTTTCTTTCTTTCTTTCTTTCTTTCTTTCTTTCTTTCTTTCTTTCTTTCTTTCTTTCTTTCTTTCTTCTCCTCTCTCATTTCTTTTTCTCTTTCTTCCTTCCTTCCTTCCTTCCTTCCTTCCTTCCTTCCTTCCTTCCTTCCTTCCTTCCTTCCTTCCTTCCTTCCTTCCTTCCTTTCTTTCTTTTCTTTCTTTCTTTTATTTCTCTTCCTTCCTTCCTTCCTTCCTTCCTTTTTTTTTTTTTTTCACTTTGTAAGCATTCAACATTTATTTGTATTACTATGGGTGGTTTTTAAAGATGAAGTTTAGATATACATTATTTTTTAATTTAAATTTTTTATTGTTTAAAGTATTACATATGTCTCTCTTTTTCCCCCCATTGATGTCTCCCCGGCCACTCCCACGCCCAAGCACATGCCCTCACCCCTCTATGTCTGTGTCCATTGGTTATGCCTATATGCATGCATACAAGCCCTTTGGTTGATCTCTTAACCTCCCCCATTCCCTGCCTTCCTTCTGAGGTTGGACAGTCTGTTCCATGCTTCTATGTCTCTGGATGTCTTTTTGGTCATCAGTTTATGTTGTTCATTATATTCCACAAATGAGTGAGATCATGTGATATTCATCTCTCTCTGACTGGTCTATTTCACTTAGCATAAGTTTCTCCAGATCCATCCATGCTGTTGCAAATGGTAAGAGTTCCTTCTTTTTTATAGCAGCATAGTATTCCATTCTGTAGATGTACCAACTTTTTTAATCTACTCATCTACTGATGGGCACTTAAGCTGTTTCCAAATCTTAGCTATGGTGAATTGTGCTGCTATGAACATAGAGGTGCATATATCCTGTCTAATGAGTGTTTCTGGTTTCTTGGAATATATTCCTAGAAGTGAGATTACTGAGTCAAATGGCAGTTCCATTTTAAATTTTTTTAAAAATATGTTTTATTGACTTTTTACAGAGAGGAAGGGAGAGAGATAGAGAGCCAGAAACGTCGATGAGAGAGAAACATCGACCAGCCGCCTCCTGCACACCCCCCACCGGGGACATGCCTGCAACCAATGCACATGCCCTTGACCCGAATCGAACCCAGGACCCCCCAGTCTGCAGACCGACACTCTACTACTGAGCAAAACCGGCCTCGGCCCATTTTTAATTTTTTGAGAAAACTCCACACTGTCTTCCACAGTGGCTGCACCAGTCTGCATTACCAGCAGTGCACAAGGGTTCCTGTTTCTCCGCATCCTCACCAGCACTTGTCATTTATTGATTTCTTGATGATAGCCATTCTGACAGGTTTGAGATGGCACCACATTGTCATTTGGACTTGCATCTCTCTGATGGCTATGTCTCTTGGCCTTCTCTATGTCCTTTTCTGAAAAATGCCCATTTAGGTCCTTTCCCCATTTTTTGATTGGATTGTTTATCTTTGTTTTGTTAAATTGTATGGGTTCCCAATAAATTTTGGAGATTAAAACTTATTGGAGGTAACATTGGCAAATATGCTTTCCATGCAGTGAGCTTTCTTATTTTGTTGATGGTTTCTTTTGCTGTGCAGAAGCTCTTTATTATGATGTAATGCCATTTGTTTATTTTCTCCTTTGTTTCCATTGCCCTAGGAGCTGTATTGGTAAAAATATGCTACAATGTATATCTGATATTTTGCTGCTTATGGATTTTTCTAAGATTTTTAGTTTCCCATGTTTAAGTCCTTCATCCATTTTGAGTTTATTTTTGTGTATGGTGTAAGTTGGTGGTCTAATTTCATTTTTTGCATGTATCTGTCCAATTTGCCAACACTATTTATTGAAGAGACTGTCTTCACTCCATTGTATGCTCTTGCTTCCTTTGTCAAATATTAATTGAGCATAATGACTTGGGTCGATATCTTGGTTCTCTGTCTGTTTCATTAGTCTATATGTGTGTTCTTGTGCCAGTACCAGGCAGTTTTGAGAACAGTGGCTTTGTAATATAGCTTGATATCTAGTAGTGAGATCCCACCTACTTTGTTCTTCTTTCTCAGTATTGCTGCAGCTATTCAGAATCTTTTTTTAAATTATTATTCTATATGAATTTTTGGAGAGTTTGTTTTAGGTCTGTGAAATATGCTATTGGTATTTTAATGGGGATTGTATTGAACCTATAGATTTTTTTGAGTAGTATGGACATTTTAATGATGTTGATTCTACCAACTCATGAACACAGTATATTTTTCCACTTGTTTATATCTTCCTCTATCTCTTTCTCTCTTTTTTTTTTCCCAGTGTCCTGTAGCTTTCCAAATACAGGTCTTTTACCTCCTTAGTTAAGTTTATTCCTAGGCATCTTGATTTTTTTGTTGCAATGGTAAATTGGTTTGATTTTTTAGTTTCTCTTTCTAAGAGTTTATTATTGGTATATAAAAAAGCCATAGATTTTTGGGTGTTAATTTTGTAGCCTGCTACATTGCTAAATTCACTTGTTAATTCTAGTAGATTTTGTTTGTTTGTTTGTTTTGTTTTTGTTTTTGTTTTATGGAGTCCTTAGAGTTTGATGAACCTCTAGCTAGGTTCACCAAGAAATGAAAGATAGAGGACCCAAATAAACAAAATATAAAATTAAAGAGGTAACATAGCAATCAACTCCACAGACATGCAAAGGATTGTCAAAGACTACTATGAACAACTCTATTCCAACAAATTGGATGAAATGGACATATTCCTGGAAAAATACAATATTCCAAACCTCAATCAGGAAGAATCAAAGAGCCTGAATAGGCTATTAACTACTGATGAAGTTGAAGCAGTAATCAAAAATAAATAAATAAATAAATAAATAAATAAATAAATAACTTCCAGCAAACAAAAGCCCTGGTCCAGAAAGCTTCACAGGGGAGTTTTACCAAACATCCAAAGAACTAAAACTTATCCTCATCAGACTATTCAAAAAAGTTCAAGCGGAACGAACATTTCCAAGCTCTTTTAATTTGAAGCCAGCATTACCGTAATCCCAAAACCAGATAAAGACACAACAAAGAAAGAGAATTACAGGCCAGTATCCCTGATGAACATAGATGTTAAAATCCTCAACAAAATTCTAGCAAACTAGCATTACATTAGAAAGATCATACATCATGACCAAGTGAGATTTTTTCCAAGGATGCAAGGTTGGTACAATATCTGCAAATAAATAAATGTGATACATCACATAAACAAATTGAGAGATAAAAATAAAAAAATCATATCAATTGATTCAGAAAAAAGCATTTGACAAAACCCAACATGGAAAAAAAAATAGTTCTAAGGAATAGTCAGGATCAAGTCCAATGAGCCAGCAGGAAAAACCATTCTTGTATTTGGGTTCTCTTCTATCTTTGTTTCATTTCCCCCTGGTCCTCTACTTCTGACCTTGAGATTTCCCCCCCTAAAATAGAGGCAATTCCTGTAAGCCTTTATCTTTAGCTCTGTTTTCTAGAATCAGACTCCTTAGGTTACATATAATAGATCCTTGAACATTTGCAAGGAGCTTGTCCCCATAAATCCTTCATGTCTTATCCTACTCTATGTATTTGACAAATATTTATGTACCATTTACAGGCACCATTGTCATCTAATTTAATTCCTCGCAAACCCCATGAGGTAGCTACTATTATCATGACTATTGCAAATAAAGAAATGGGAGCAGAAAGTTTAAATGATTTATCCAAGATCACATATCCAATAGGTTCTAAGTTGAAGACAGGTTCTAAGTTGCAGTCTTTTTCTAGAAGACATGGTCTTCTCATGTTTAATAGCTAAGCTAATATATTATGATACTATAACTTTTATAATTTCTTATAGTGATACATCAATAAGGACCTTACTCAATCTCAAGTATTAGTTTGTTTGCAAACTTATGAACAAATCCTATTATATTTTATATTTCTGGCCTGGCAATCAAACATCAGTAATCAAAAGACTGTGTCCCATTGTGCAAATGCTTATCAAATGTCTGCTTGTGACAAGTTTGTTGGTGTCTCAATGGCCAAAGCATATCACATGGCCAAGTCCAGAGACGCTATGGAAGTAGGAGGGTTTTGTTTTTGTTTTTTTAATTTTGAAGTTAACATTATAAATTCTGCGTATAATTACAATAGGAAATGTTGCAAATGAAGACTAATGTTAGCATTGATGGCCACTATGGCAGAAATAGGTGAAATAATGGAAAATGTATAAAAACTAACAAACATTCTTTGGAAAATATTTTGGTCTGTTTAATTTAGCAGAAGTTTGTATAATGGTTAGAGACAAGAGCAGTTGTCATGAGGTCAAGTTTTTAAAATATTTTTAGTAATTGGGCCAAATATAACAGAGACAAAACAATGCTAATTTTGTTCATCTCCCCTTTTCTAGAGAAAATGACATAAATTACTTTTAGCAAAACAACTGCATTTGAAATTCTCATTTAACAAACCTGCATTTACTGCATTTTTATTTAAGTCCCTCATAGATATATGAGATATAATACTTTTACTAATACTTTGAAATGCTCAAATAAAAAGCACTATTAAATAGTGAGTAAACCCACTGCGCCATTACCTTTTACGGCAGCTCTAAGCAATTTCAGTGTATTTTTTGTAATATACAGGGATACACTCTATTAAAAAGCAAAATCATTATCAGACTGAATGGTCTGAACATCCGCTAAGCAGAAATTTAATATTTTTCATTCTCATTCAAGAAGTCAGCATTCTCAGAAAACACATTAAGTTCAACACATTCAGCTGTTTTTAAGTTACCTGAAAAGAGAAAATAATGTACTCTCTTGTCCTAGAGTAAAGAATTGCAGAAAGTCTGTACATAATTTAAAAACAGCTTACATTTATAACTTCAGACTCTCCAAATGTTGATTATCCAAGAGGAAACAAATGCTTAGCTAAATTTGAAAGCTACCAAAAAAATTATTTGATGGAAGTGGTTCCTTTTTCAAGGCTGATTCCTCTTTGTGTTTTTGAAACGTATGCAAAAATCTCAAGATGTGGCCCACACATTAGTCCCAAGCACCTGCTAAAAGATCCTGAAAGATGCTCAGAAGATGGTATTGTTTATCTGCAGGTCAGAGTTGAAGGAGACAGAGAAGGCCACTATGTGAAGATCCAATGACCGAGCAAAGGCCAGCTTCAGATTGGTCCTTCAAACACAGAAGTGAAAAAATAAGCCTCTTCTCCACGTTCTTATAATAACTCAAAATGAACAGTTTTACCTTTTTGCTGAAATTCATGGAGAAGACTGAGAATAGGAAAAGGAAGATGCTGCCATCAGCCAGATAACTCTAAAACCACAAAGAATCTTAAGGTCCTGTCTTGAATTCAAGATTAACTTTCCAACTTCTGGAAGTTAAACACTGAACCTTATCTCTGGAATTAGAATTTGACCTCAGGTACATCTTTAGGGCACCCTTTGGGCAAGAATAGAAATCAGATGCTCCAGGCCTATCCCCCACTGCCCTCACTGAGACCCTCCCTTCCACCCCTACACTAAATTGGCTTCTCTGGCACTCTCAGGACTTACCAGTTGATTGGGCCACATTAAAATTACATTGCTCTGAAAGACCAGCCTGCTTGTCATGACTGGGAGAAACGCCCCAGGGAAGAGCCCCAGGAGCTCTGAAAGTTAGATGGAGCTCATTAGGCAGCAAATTCCAAGGTCCTGGGTACCCAGGCATGGTTTAATAGAGGGGGATGAAGACACAACTCCAGGTTACAAATCTCCTAGGTCCCATGTATTCAGTGCCATGTGGGGGGTGGGGGGGGTGACTCTACAAAGAGTAGGGTGCATGTCAGTGGCTCTGATTACTCAATTTAAGTATTAAAATGCTTGATCTGTTACAAACTCATTCTCTTCCTTACATTACCATCTACTCCTCTCTCTGCTTTCTGGTTTTCCCTAAAAAGATTAGTTTTGGATTATTAATATGGTATTGGTTTCCTCTGAACAAAGTTTACTCCTTGGTGTGTCATATTTGAATCCTGTATTCCATATCATTTGGCTGAATGGGATTCTTAAAATAACATTTAAAGCAATTCTATGTTTACACAATTGCTTGTCATATGTATCTGTCATCATAAGTCAAGGTTATGAGCCTAGAGTCACATTGTCTTTGTTTAAATACTGGCTTTGGGATGCACAGGTTGGTTGATGTTAAGAAAGTTATATACCACATCAGTGTTTCAATATCCTCACTTGTAAAATAAGGATGGAAGTGTCTACTTCACAGGATTACTATAAAGATGAAATAGGTAAAAATGTGGAGCACATAGAATATTGTCTATAACACATTAGGTAAGCAGTAGAGGATGGCTATTGTTGATATCATCAGCAGCAGCAACAGCAGCAGCAGTGCTTCTTAACCTTGCTTGCAAATTAGAGTTAGCTTGGGACACTTTTAAAAAGGCAGCATCTTAAACCAAGTCAGAATTTTGGGAGTCAGACCCAAACAGCAATAATTTGTACTTGCACAACCAAGAGTACATTTTTTCTTTTCCTTCTTTAAATTTCATGACACACCCTATTCATCAGCTCTACATCCATTATGTATCGGTTATTGTTGCTCCAAATGAACTCCATACTACTGTCATAAATATTTACTAAGCATTTATTGTCTGTGCACAGAGATGGGTCCGGGATGTAGCAAAAGTTAACACAGGTAAGATACAGGCCTGTATAGTGGGAGAGGCAAACAATTCACAAGGAAAACGAATAAGCAAATTCAGATGAAGTCCTGTGAAATTCCTATTAAGAAGATAAATTGTATGATGACATGAAGGGAACATGGAATGTTGTAGGGGGTACTTAAAACTCAATGAGGAAACCCCTTATTCCTTTGGTTCTCATCACCTTGCAGCTTGTAGAGCTACAGAATCGTGGACCCGATCCTGGGCCTATCACAATCTGCATTGTATTTGTTACCCAGAACAATTATTAACTTTGGGCAAATGTTTCTTTTAGAGACCTTGCTACAACTATGTTGATGGAAATCCTTGACATCATATATCTATAAACATTTTAATATATATCATTAAAAATAAAGGCTCTGTTTTAGGGTTCTAATTTGATCAATGGAGTCAACAGAGATAATTTTTACTGAGATGTAAACAATAGAGAGGGAAGTTGATGGGGTAGGATGCGAAGTGGAGAGTGGCAGCAAGTGACTATGGGGAACAAGAGTTATCCTTTCCACAGAGTAAATTTCAGCCTTATTAGGCCATCCAATGGAACCATCCAGTATGCCATTGAACTTGAGACCCAGGAGATCAGGGATATACACTCAGGACTCATCAATTTATAGGGGGCATACAGGACAGAATAAATAGAAAATGCAAGAAACCTAGACCTAGGCACTTGGGCATGTAGATGACAAGAGGAAGATAAAAAAGGACACTGAGAAGACCAAGCTGATGAGACTGGAAAAACAAACAAGCAAAAGGACAAGAAGAATGTGAAGTTGTAGGGCCTCTGACAAGAGAATGATCCCAGTGGGGAATGCTTTGTGGAGCTGAATGATGCACAGTAAGATGAGGGCACATCACTGTCTGTTGGATTTGGCAACTAGTGACACTAACAAAAGAGGCCTGGGTGAAGGAGACATAAACCAAAAGGAAATGAATGTTGGAGCAAGTAGACAGCTGGCAGTTTCCCCTGAGAGTTTCATTACTCTATGGATGTGTCCAGATGAGTCATGCAGTGTAAAAAAAAAAAAAGTTAAGGCATTTCTGTGTGTGTGTGTGTGTGTGTGTGTGTGTGTATACTATATATATATATATATATATATATATATATATATATATATATATATATATATATATATTATTGATTTCAGAAAAGAAGGGAGAGGGAGAAAGAGATAGAAAAATTGATGAGAGCGAATCATTGATCATTGTTCAGCTGCCTCCTGCACGCCCCCTACTGGGGATTGAGCCTGCAACACAGTCATGTGCCCTTGACTGGAATCAAATCAGGGACCCTTCAATCCACAGGCCTAGGCTCTATCCATTGAGCCAAACCAGCTATGGCGGTATTTCAGTTTTTATTATTAAATCATAATCTAGACATAACAATAACAGTGAATGCAGATGAATTAGGAGAAAATGAAAACAGCCAATAACTTCTGTAAGAGCAAAAGAATGAAATGAGAGCTGAGAAAGTTTACAGTTTCAAATAAAGATTTGTATTTTGCTTCTTCTATGTGTGTTTGATTTCCTTTATTTTATGGATGAGACATAAGTATGTACCTTGAAGGGAATGACATGAGAGGAGATAAACAGAAGTAATGGATAGATTAGATCTTAAGACTACAAGATGGCAAAGGATTCAAGTATAGAACTGGGTTTAAAAAGAGAAGTAGCAGCTTCCCCCCTCATCCCCATTGTATCCAAAGGAGAAAAACAAAGGAGCGAGCAGGCCTGAAAATTTCACCTGACACACAGACACAGGAGGAGATAGAGAGATGGGGGAGGAGGGAGATTATGGGTATGTGTACTGGCAAATTTGTATATTAGGTTGTGGGAAGGTGAGGGTGGTTGTCTCTTACAGTTTTGTTTTCACTGAAATATCAGAAAATCTGTACATTATCAGTCTACGGCCATACCACCCTGAACGCGCCCGATCTCGTCTGACCTCGGAAGCTAAGCAGGGTCGGGCCTGGTTAGTACTTGGATGGGAGAAAATCTGTACATTATCAAATAAGATTAAATGAACTGACTTGAGAGAAAAATAAAATTCACTGTTTGATTTTCTTTATAAAAACAGAGTTCTCCATGAAGATATGTCAAATAACTGACAAAACTTGTTAGAAGAAAATATAAATTATAATATTGATTAAGCCCAGCCGGTGTGGCTCAGTGGTTGAATGTTGACCTATGAACCAGGGAGTCATAGTTCAGTTCCCAGGCAGGACACATGCCTGGGTTGCAGGCTCAATTCCCAGTGGGGTGTGTGCGGGAGGAAGCTGATCAATGACTTTTTCATCATTGATTTTTCTACCTTCATTGATTTTTCTATCTCCTCCCTCTTCCTTTCCCTTACTCTCTTAAATCAACAAAAATATATTTATTTTACAAAAGTTGGGCTTTGAAACTGTTAAATTCTTTATGCCTACAACTCTTATTTGCCCTCTCCTCTGAAGATTATAGGGCTGATATTCAACACAGACTCCCATTACAAGACCGTGGATCACATCACATACAGCAAAACACAGGCTAATCTCTGCTCTGCCCTTTGAGGCCAGACCCTGTGTGTGGCTTGGAAGAGGATTACTCGTGATTGTATGGGCAAGACTTCTCTGGTCTCCACTGTTTTCTGCAGATGTCACAGGGTTTACTCTGGCTGGAGCCACACTTCTACATGCCTGGTGAGAGCTGCAGAGAAAAAGCTAAAGGGTTTCCTTTGAACAGGGGAAGTAAAATCAATGGCTGAAATCATTCTCTAGAGACATCTGGTAACAGAGAAACAATGAATTAATAAATCTATCATTTAACAAAAATGAAACTATGGAAATAAAATTGCTTTTTTGTTAACAACTAGATAAAGCTTCAAAACTAAAAATGTTACTGCGTTTTTAAAAGGCATTATGCACAGATAAAGTGTATATCTCCTTATGGTTCTATCAGTAGCTAACATAATATCTGAAAATGTCCTTTGATATATTTTCTCTAGGACCAGGCACTCTTTAGCTGGCATATCAGTGTAAATATCTGATAATATAATAAGACTTTATACGATTTAAAATAAATTTTGCAGCTGAACATTCACACTCAGTTGAATATTCCATTTACAGCATTTTGTTGAAAATATCTTTAAAATAAACCAAATGCACAAACACTGAAGTGTTAGCTACTTTAATATACATAAATGGCCTGACTCACAAATAGATTTGAAAATATGCCTCCATTTGATCATTCTTCTGTGCTTTGGGATAAACTAAAACACATTATTTAATTTCCTACATCCCCTTTGTCCATAATGAGGGATCCAGCATATTTGCTTTTGTTGAAAGAACCAATTTAAAAGGTGCTGGTCACACCAGCTACTCATTTATGCAGCTACATCAAAGCGCTCATACTAAGGACATTCTCCCCTTAATCCTCCCTTGCAGCTAAATTAAATTTTTAATGATAATATAGCTTCATGTGAATATATTTCTCATCATCTTCTCTCTTAACTATGTCAGTGTATTTGTGTGTGTATAAGGATAATGTGATCTTTCAGCAGACTTAATAAAGGGACATAAAATACTTCTCTGGCTCTTGAAATGGCTAATGATTGTGAATTAGGTTCTGATAAAATCCACGCAGTCCATAAATATTTAAAACTGGAGGCTATATACCATTGATGTTTTTAGACATATCTAATTAACTCCCATTTTTAAATTTAAGCTTTTAAAGTCAATTTTATATTTTTCATAGTCGTGCACAAAAGTTTAAAAGTTTGATTAAATAACAAACAATAAGCGAACTCTAGTTTTCTCTGCTCCTTCCCCCTTTTCCATGTTGCTTCCCAGGTGCAACAACTGCAACTCTTCCCTCTTCCTCTTTCTTGGTTTACATCCCCTTTTAAAAACAAGCAAGCAAACACAGGAACATATTTTTATTGACTTTAGATAGAGAGGAAGGGAGAGGGAGAGAGAGAGAGAAACATTGATGAGAGAAACATGGATTGATAATACTCTGATTCCTGCACACCTCCTACTGGGGATTGGGCCCGAAAACCTGGCATGTGCACAGGACTAAGCTCAATCAACTGAGCCACACCTGCCAGGCCACATCCCTTTGTTATCAAATTTAATTTGTTAAAATTATATAATTTTAACAAATTAAAAATGTACAGATAAATTGTGTACATTTTTTTTTAAAAATTGTGCACGATTAAAATGTTTGTAATCTATTCTCTCACTTATTTGACAAAGTGACTGAAAACCATTCTTCTGCAAAATTTTAAAAGCTTTGTTCAACTTGTTTCCAGTTGTTAGGATGGTGATTCTGATGAAATCCCATATAATTCATATGGAACTCTAAAAATTTTCACTTTTAAGAGCTCTTTTGGATTTTTTTTTTAATCCCCACTAGTATAAGATTTCTCAGCAATGTTTTAAATCTGGAAACTTATGTGCTTCAATTCTAGAATATTTTCATGATACATATTTTCTAAAAATATTTTTTATTAATGTCAGAGAGGAAGGGAGATGGACAGAGATATAGAAACATCAATAACGAGAAAGAATCATTGATTGGATGCCTCCTGCATGCCCCACACTGGGGATCGAGCCTTCAACCTGGGCATGTGCCAAGATTCAAACCTTGACCTCCTGGTTCATAGGTTGATACTCAACCCATGAGCCATGCTGTCCAGACCATGAGACATATTTTTTTAATCATTTCTCACCACCATTTACTCCCTTTTTCTAAGATCATAACTTAAATTTTGAACCTTTTAGGATAATACTCCTAATTTCTTAACTTTTCTGCATATAGTTCATCACTATCTTTTGTATTTACTTTATGGAAAAATGACTCAACTTTTCCTTCCATGCTTATGTTCATAAATTTTATCAAATTCATACATCATCATAGCACAACATCATATTATTTCTTAGAATATAAATTTGTTAGCTTTTTTAATACTTTATCATCCTACCTAAATTGTGTGTGTGTGTGTGTGTGTGTGTGTGTGTGTGTGTGTGTGTGTGTGTGAGAACACTTTGGTTTTGTGTTTATAGTCTTACCTCTCCTTCTATGGCTAAAGGTTTTAAAAATGCCTAGGATATTTGGGGACCTGTTTCTGGTTTAGAATAAGGCACTCAATAGCTAAACAGAAATGCCATGATACACAAGAGGGTCCTGCTCACTTCCTGGTTTCACTGCTATGCAGTCAGTTAGCTATATACATTTTTGTGGAAATTTTCCGAATATCTGTAGTTAAATGTTTTTTCTCTTGCATGAATCTAATTACCTTGATGGTAAAGATATGGTCAGTGCAAAAATGGGTATTAAGAACATTAGCAATAAATCATCAGTGGTGTTTCTTTTAAGAAAGGTTTTAACATTTGTTCTTTGCATTCATTCTGTTCTCAATCAGAATATTCTCCATTGATCCTATATAATAGATCTTCTTTCCAATTACTTGTATTTCTCTGTGTCTTCCCTAACTAGGGCAATAGCCTACTTAAGATTTCTTATGTATGCAAAATTTTAATTTAAAATGTTTTAAAATTAATAATTCTATATACAGTATTGCAACATCGCTAACATAATACAGATACACACACACACACACACACACACACACACACACACATGTTATCATTATATTTGGGCAAGTAGCAAAAGCATTCCTATAAAAAGTCCACTCTCCCTCCTATTATTCAACATTTTGCTATAGGTAGTAAGTGGTATATATGGGCAAAGTGATAAAATAGCAGATGCTCACAAAAAATGATTGGTGCAGCATTATATAATTAAAACCACAATTGTAGAATGATTACCTACTCAGAAAACTCAAGAGATGTAGAGAGATAATTATTGCATCTTGTAAGAGAATTCAGTATAGTGTTGAA
The DNA here is from genome assembly GCF_014108245.1 of Pipistrellus kuhlii. Lineage (NCBI taxonomy): Eukaryota > Metazoa > Chordata > Mammalia > Chiroptera > Vespertilionidae > Pipistrellus > Pipistrellus kuhlii. Next base: position 23,440,242 of record NW_023425405.1, on the reverse strand, counting down.
TATAAAATTAAAATTTTAGAAATTGTCAGTACTGCAACATAATTAAGGAAAAATACTGTTTACAAGATAACTCTACTATAAAGTTTTTACATTTATAAGAAATGTACAATATCTACGTAAAATACTTTAAAAACTTTACTGAGGTACATATTAAAATTCTTAAAAAATAGAATTTTGCCCATTTTGCAAAAGATTCAAAATTATAAACTAGCAATCATCACCAAATTATACTATATAATAAATTAACCCAATTCCTATACCAATATTGGAAGATTCTTTTGTTTGTCTATTTTTGCTTCAATTTTTGTTCTGAAACAAGGCAAACCAACACTAAAATTCACATGGAATAAAAAACACATAAGGAAAAAGGGAAATAGATTAAGAAGTGTTGACTAGCTCTACTTAATATCTAAGCGTGGCCCTGGCCAGTGTGGTTCAATTGGTTGAGCATCATCTGGTGCATTTAAATGTCACCAGTAAGATTCCTGGTCAGAGCACATGTCCAGTTTGCAGGCTTGATCCCAGTAGGGTTGTGTGTGGAAGGCAACTGATCAATGTCTCTCTCTCAAATTAATGTTTCTTCCCCCCCCCCTTCCTTCTTCTCTCTCTACAAATCAATAAAAATATATTAAAACATTTAAGCATATTTTAAGATTAATTCAGTTTGTTCTTGGTGTCTTAATAGACAAACACATCCAAAGTACAATGTTCCAAATACAGTGAAATGCACAGATTTTTATATAAAAAATAGTGGTGAAACAAAATCATTAAGAGAAAATTGGTTTTTCAATAAGTGGTCTTTACACAACTGTTAATATCTATTGAAAACCAACGAAACGAAATAAAATCAAAGTTAGAGCTCTATATATTTTCTTACTCCAGAATACTAAATCCCAGAGTTTGCAAAGAATTAGACATAACACTAAATGAAAATACACCAAAATCTTCATTTAGGAAAATCTTTTCTAAGCATCACCCCAAATCTCAAGGCTAAAAAAAACCCAGCATTGATAAAAAGAAGGAATATCAGCAATCTGTGGATGTGAAAACATTATGAACAAAGTCCAATAAAAACAGCAACTCATGATAAATGGGATGTTACACAAACCTGATTTTCTTAACAAGCAAAGAACTTCAAAATCAGTAAAATAAGAATAAAGAAAAACAGAAAACAAGGTCTACAGATAAATTAAAATGGCTTTTAAACCTATGTCTTATGCTCCATTATACACATCTGAAGAAAAATATTAATTTAAAATATAAATTATAGTTTTTGAGCATTCAGAAGGGTAAAAATAAATAAAGTACCATTTGGTAAAAATGTGGAAAAATAGGAACTGTTAACACATTTTGGGTGAAATATTCTACAGCATGTATTTATGAGACCAATGCTCATATCATTGACCTTTAATTTATTAAAACATATCTAAGTATTGACTATTACAAAATATTAGCAATAGTTCATAAAAAAAAGTGATTTATAACTCTGAAGGAAAGAGATTTTGGATTCCAGAATCAGGGGTGGGGAAGAGACTCATCAAAAGTCATTGTATTCCTCTTCAGTTTTTTGATATTTTACTAAGAGTGCACATGCGCAAGCGCACACACACACACATACACACACACACACACACACACACACACACACACAATTACAATAACACTGGTAAAGAAAAATGATCCAAAAGGAAAGTGAAGAGTGAAAAATATAATGAAATTAAGAGTGAAATGGACTCAGATAATGTATGAAAAGTTATTCTTTGAAGTCTGTCTATTTGCAAGCCTTGTGACACAAATAAGCCTTTAATGTGATGATGAGTGCATGGCCATTTATACAAATTGGTGGTGACAAGATTACGAACAAAAATCAATTTCTATTTAAAAGAAATACCATTTATGCTCCTGAGACCTTTCAGTTGGAGTAGATGTTATGTAATGCACTTAACTAGACCTTTACAGTAGAAAGTGACACAATTTACAGAAAGCCCTCTTCTTATATAATGTTATTATGCTAAAGTTTTCTCAGAAATTTTTAAAAATATTTTTTCTACAGGAATGCTATAGTGGATTTCAGGCTTCCTGACTGTAGGGCTTATTCCAGCAATACAATTTAGAATAATTGTCCATGGGTATTATTTTTCTCCACTGAAGAATTGAGCAGCAGTAAATTCGATACTAGAGTCCCTGACAATTACTTGGAATATAGCAATTCTGTTTTTTTAGGTAAACGCAGAGCTGCACAAATCAGCAAAACTGGGGCTAGGAGAGTGATTTGTTTATGAAAACTAAAGAGCCACTAGGACATATATCTCAATGAGAGGCAATGAAAATGCCATTCTACATTTGTATCATGGATGGGCTGTGCAGTTTATAAAGCTCTCTAACATAAATTGACACTTTATTTTTGACTGGAGCAACAACTCTGAGTAGCAAGGGAAGCTATTATGGATGAAGAAACTGACTTTGTGTGATTTGGTCAATATTACAGGGACAGGTAAATGGCACAGCCAGCTGTAAATACTAGGCTTTTGGTATTATATCTGGGCTCTTTGCCTCATATCTAGTTTATAGCCCATCAGAATGAGTGATTTTATAATTCAATCCATATGTAATTGCTTGTGGGAAAGAGATTTCAGATTTAGGATTTTGTATGTGAATATGAATATCTGTATTCATATTCAGATACAAAATAATATAGTATAATAGTATAGCAAAAATAATATATTTTATTATAAAATAATATAAATATAAAATACATATATTTTCATATCCTAGGATATTCTTTTTTTGCAGTTTAATTTTTTCCAACTCTAAATTTGATTAATTCTCTTATGCTTTCCAATAATCTTTTCTTTTTTTTTTACTTGGCTGGTATTTTGAATACAAAAAGAGCTATAACTGGGAAAGAATATGGGGTCAAGAGATAATACCCACAACCACCCACCCCCATCCCTCACATGAACACATGTACAAACATATGTAAGGATAGAGCATATATGACTGCTGATGAAGACAAAGGGAGCCACTGGGGATTGAGAAGAGAAATGATGCATAATACAAAGCTAGAGAGAGTTCAGAGAAGAAATGGGAGGTTAAGCTAATGAGTGAGGAGAGATATTATTTTTATATTTTTTTATTGATTTCAGAGAGGAAGGGAGAGGAAGAGAGAAATAGAAACATCAATGATGAGAGAGATTCATTGATCAGCTGCCTCCTACATGCCCCACACAGGGGAATCAAACCAGAAACCCACGCATGTGTCCTGACCAGGAATTTAACCATGACCTCCTGGTTCAGAGGTCGATGCTCAACCACTGAGCCATGCCAGGCAGCGAGGAGAGATTTTTTTTTAACTATCCTGTGAGAGAAAAGAAGAGGGGCAGGAGTGGCAGTAGAGAGCTTTGGCCAGTAGGTCCTTACTCTGCTTTTTCAAAGGCCTGCACCAAGGCAACGTTTGGATGATAACGAATCACAAGATTATGACAATACATTGTATTTCATGCTATAAGATACTGAAATAATTATTAATATACCTTTGTATGTTATAAACTTACATATAAACTTTTATTAGTAAAAAGGAAGATGTAATCAAAATTTTGCTTTGGTTTTTAAGTTTTAATAATTTTTTTCCTAGAGATAAGAAGGCAATCACTGAGCCCATGGATTCCTTAGTGATAAAAACATCTGATAGAGAAAAAGAAAATTAAATCTCTGGAAGCATGGGGTCAATTGTTCAGCCCATACATTATAGGCTGAGTTTTACTGTGAACATGTGTGTGCTTGCTTTATCTTCACAACTAGATGGCAAACTTTTTAAGAGTGAAAACCTTCTTTTCCATTTCTTTCTCTTCTATGGTATATTGCTTTAGCTGTTATCAGTGTCAAGTACAGCTTTTTAAATTCTTACTTTAAAGAATTTTTCATATGTAAGTATACAAAAAGCTTATAGTTATTTATTTTTAATCATATAGGTATAGAGTAAAATGCCAAATTATATTGGCTCTGCCTCTTACAAATTAAGTGAGAAGGTTACTGAACCTAAAATAGTTTTAATAATAATTATCCCATGACATTTTCATGAAGGTTAAATTAAATAATTCATATAAAGCATTTGTACAATGAAGGCACATGGCCAACTTGCCATAAATGTGAGCAAACATCATTAGTGTCATCATTAATTGATTTCCTTGACTAAAGGAAGAAATCATGCATTGTCTTTAAAAACGTTGGAGAGGGAATATTATGGTCTCAAAATATTGGATCTCATCCAAAAAATGCTGTAGTTTAACTGATAGTTTTCAAAGCAGCTTCTTTGATATACTTCCTAGCTTTGAAATTAACTACACTCTTTCAAAGAAAAATACAATTTGAGAAGGCATATGTCAGGTTTAATTTCATGATTTGACCCAACAAAAGGTCCTCATCTGTCTAAAAATGGACTAGAGTTTCCTGTGAATGTCATAACTTTCTCCAAATGTAGATATATCTTAGCTCAAAATTTCTTTTCACAATTCTAATATTCAGGACTTGACTGAAATAAGGATCAATTCAGACGCTAATCTCTCTGCAGATAAATAAATGAGGGCACTACTTTCAAGACAGGTGGCACTGTTGATGGATGGACAAGCTGAATACATAAACATACATGAAAGACCAATTATCAGCACACATCCAAAATCTCTTTGTCACATCATCTGATGCCAGAAATTCCTTTTGTGTAGCAATTTTCTTTGAAGTTTTAATGGCATTTGTAGGTTTGTTTCCTCTTGTTATTGTTTAAAGAGTAATGTGATACAAATTCCTGTCCTGTAGATTCAAAGCAACTGACTGACCTTGTGCAGATATGTGTTTTTCATGTTATTAATAACTTATTATCAGAAGAAATATTATCAGAAGCACATCACAAAACTCCAAATAAGTTCATTATTCTGGCATATAGAAAATTCTTGCTTGATGTAATGGACAGAAATTATTTTAGGAAAAATTCTCAGCTCTAAATTTTTACTATTCTATAGATGTAGGAGATAATGATTAGATCTAGCAGAATAGACATGGGTCACTTTTTATATAAAAATGACCATCAGTATGCAAATAAATATCTATCTACCATATATCCATATCTATATTTACAACTATGTATCTCTAGCTCTGTATCCATCCATTCAACCATACATTAATCATTTGGGTAAAATTCAGTCTATTTCTTTTAAAAATATATATATTTTATTGATTTTTTTACAGGGAGGAAAGGAGAAAGATAGAGAATTAGAAACATCGCTGAGAGAGAAACATCCATCAGCTGCCTCCTGCACATTCCCTACTGAGTATGTGCCCACAACCAAGGTACACACCCTTGACCAGAATCAAACCTGGGACCCTTGAGGCTACAGGCCAATGCTCTATCCACTGAGCAAAACCAGTTAGGGCAAAATTCAGTCAATTTCAAAATGAGAAGGAAATTGAAGTTAATATAATCACACCCCCATTATTATAGACTTGAGGTCCAGTGCACAAAATTCATGCACAAGTAGGGTCCCTAATGGCTGCTAGCTGCTGGCTTGGGCCTCCCTTTTCACCCACCTTAGCCTGGAAAAACTCTCTCACCTGCTACATCATCCTGCCAAGGTCCAGCTCTTGATGGGGACCTGCTGCTAGTGCAGCATTGCCAAAGCCTGCCATGTTCTGCACTGGTCCCTGGTGGTCAGCACATGTCTAACTCCCAGTGGGTTGAACTCCTGCCCATAGGGCCAATTTGTATATTAGCCTTTTATTATATAGGATACTTCAGTGTTATCTCCTGAGTACCCCATACAGGAAGAGGCACAGGTACATGTTTAACAGGTAGATAGGATAATGACTAATTTATTCTCAACCCAACTTCAAACAATCCTTTTGCAAGCTTTTTCTCATTTGTTTCCAATGAGAGCAGCCCCTTTGATGTAATGTTAGGTTATTAGATTAATAGACATTACTTCTCATCTAATGCTAGGAATCACAGAGGAATTGGCTCTGAAAAAAAGAACATTCAGTTGATCCTGGGAGTTATTTAAACAACAAAACACAACTGACTCACATAACCATTTTATTATATAATCATTAATCACTTCATAATTTTCCTCATTTTTGCAGAATGAAGTAAATTCTAAGATTTTCAACAACCTAAAACAGTTATTTGATAAAAGCACAAACCTAAACAAATAGTTGAAAAATACTGAAATAAAAGTGTGTGTGTTCTTACCAGTTTGGCTCAGTGGATAAAGGCTTGGCCTGCAGACTGAAGGATCCCAGGTTTGATTCTGGTCAAGGGCATGTATGTACCTTGTTTGTGGGTACATACATCCCCAGTAGGAAGTGTGCAGGAGACAGCTGATCGATGTTTCTCCCTCATCAATGTTTTTAACTCTCTATCCCTCTCCCTTCCTCTCTGTAAAAAAATCAATTATATATGTGAGTATTTTTTTTAATAAAGTAAGATCCATTCTGGCACTTGGATATGAAAGGTAAAGAAATATGTGCCTTCCCTTTATGCTTAGGCAGATAGCAAAGGAATTATTGCCAGTGTCTTAGCCTGAACCATGCAATTAGTATATTTGCAAATGCTACCTTGGGGAGCATGTATGAAGAAAGAGGGAATAAGAGGAAAGAAGGGAAACCAATCCAAGTTGTGTTATCACCATAGACACCATTTTGAGGAATAGATGTGTGATCTTATGGGACTTAGGAAGACCCTTAGAGAGGAATACAGCCTGTAGGATATGAACTGGCATGCTGTTACATTGCACCTCTGATAAGCTGTTTGATGTCCACATGGAACTGGCCACCACAATACATAGTGGTTGGTGTAAAAGATGTACATATTAAATGGTCCATAAAAGTGAGTTAGAAAAAACTTTAAACAAAGAAGAATTTGTTCAGGATGCTAGACTGAAACTGTGGTCTAAATAATAAGCCTGGATGACAAAAATATAGTCTCCTTATACTATGAAAAATAAAATTTCTTTGGCATTTTATAATAACAGCTTGAAAATTTGACTATTCTTCTATTAGAAACATTTTTAAGATATATATATTTTATTAATTTCAAAGACGAAGAAAGAGGGAGAGAGAGAGATAAAAACATCAATGGTGAGAGACAAAGCAAGAGAAGGCTGCCTCCTCTCACCTCCTACAGGGTATCCAGTCCCAAATGTGGATACGGAGTTGAACTGTGACCTCCTGGTTCACAGGTCAATGCTCAACCACTGAGCCACACACTGGGGAACCACTAAAAACATGTTAAAAAGAAAATCCCTCTCCTCTATATAGGAAAGACATACTAACAAACACAAACCTAATCTTTGAAAAATTGCCATCACTATTTTAAATCAGATTTAAGTAAATAATTGTTGAGCTTCCTCTAAATTGCTTCTGTAGTGTATATGTGTTCAAAAAAGAATAGATAGAACACTGCCTTCAATTGCATTTTTCCTTCCATAATCAGGCTGTGTCTAATCACCTTAGCGTCCTGATTAAAAGTTAATCAGGCACTTAAAAATTCTCTTTAAAAAACTAATTGTATGCACACAAAGTCCTCATTAGGAAATTCTACACCAGTCAAACAAAGAATCCTTTACCTTATTTTTTGTCTTGAAAAACAATTATCTGATTTTCATGATTTTTAATTGTTGCAAATTCCACTAAATTTTCAGTGAACAAATTCATAGTTAATGTCATGTATTTCACTTTAAACTGTCTGCTTCCTAAAGCACCTGAGACTGGGGTACATGGAAAGAACACTGGCCTGGGTGGCAACAGACTTGCAAGTTCTAAACCGAGCCCTGCCAGCAACCAAGTGCCTACAAGTGGGAAGGCTGGCTAAGCCCTCTCAGCCTTGCCACCTCCTTACAAGCCAATAACGAAGTAAACTGTTGGCTCTAGAAGCCAACTCTGGAGCCAGGCTGATTGCCTTCTGATTTTAGCTCTAGCAATGAATGGCTCTGAGGTGTGGGGAAGTCATTTAACTCCTCTGAAACTCAGTCCCATAATTAAAAGGTAAAAATACTGATTCATAGTTTTCTGAGAATTAACCGAAATAACGTATGTAAAGCATTTAGCATAGAGGATGGTCCATTATAAATACTATTACATGTTTCTCATTTCCCCTTTTGCACAATGCAGCGCAAGAACCCACTGGCCAAAGTCTTCTGCATGTGCTAAGTACTGGATATCCCTCCTCCATCAAAGGCTGGCCTTGAACTTCCCTGTCTTGTTTGAATCTTCTCTTGCTTTGTCTCTCCAAAGAGGTTTACACATTGATACACAAAGCTCACTTTTCTCTCAAAGCACAGCATAAGCTCCATTGCTCTAGCCTTACATGTGTGTGAGTGTATATGTGAACGTGTATACCTGTGTGTGTGTATGCTCCTCGACTTTATCTCTCATTCACTCCTCATCTCATATGTCTTTTATACTACTTTATGAAAATTTCTCTTTTCAGAGTCATGAACAATTCCCATGTTGTAGTCCAGCACAGACCTGTAGGTCATCTTACTCACCTCTCAGCATCATGCAGCAGAACTGATTCCTCACTTTGCCGTAGGACACTCCTATTTTAGTTCCCTCTCACTTCTACATCCTGAGTTTCCTCCTATTACTGGTTGACTGATTACCAGTCTCTTTGCTGGTTTCAACTTTCTACCTACTTTGCACTGGTGGAGTCAGCGAGGGCTCAGCCCTGATTCATCTTTCCTCAAAAAATATATCAGATGTCCTCATAGATTTATTTATTTGTTTATCTCTCTATCTGTGTGTGTGTGTGTGTGTGTGTGTGTGTGTGTGTTAATCCTCACCCAAGGATAGAGTACATGCCCTTGACAGGAATCGAACGCAGGACCTTTCAGTCCACAGGCTGACGCTCTATCCAGAGCCAAACTGGTTCCAGCTCCATATAATTTTTTAAGAAAGAGTGGAAGGAAGGCGGGGAGACAGAGAGTGAAACAGATGTGAGAGAGATACATTGATTAGTTGCCTCCTGAATGTGTCCAACCAAGGATGGGGATATAGGGATTGAGCCTGCAGCAGAGGCACATGCCCTTGACCAGAATCAAACTCAGGACCCTTCAGTCTATGGGCAGATGCTCTACTCACCAAGCCAAACCAGCAAGGGCTATCCTGACGGATTTAAGCATCACTTAATGCTATTTATGCACAACTTTTAAAATACAGGCGATAGATGCTGGCTAGATAAATATAGATTGTTACTTTGGCATATGACTGTTCAGGTGTAAATCCTGGTTCTACAACTTAAAGCTGCACAGCTTTGGACAAATCCTGAAACCTCTCTGTTGTTACTTTGTTTCAAAGGTTTATTGGAAGTATTAATCAATGTTGAGTCCTTTAAAAAGTATTCAGCACATAGTAATACTATATAACTATTTAATACCATGCTATTTTTACAGTACTAGATTGTCACTCCCTTACTTAAAACCCTCCTTAGAATAAAATCCAGCAGCTTTAGGTTTGCTTAGAAGTCCCTGCATCATCTGACACCTTCAATGTTAATTCATATTCCTCTATGCCCTCTTTTTCATAATCTTCCATCTAGTCTCAGGGATTTCACATTTATGCACCCACCCTGCATTTAATAGGCAGTTCCTTCACACCTTTAGGATTAAGTGTAAGCATGTCTTCTTTTTCTTACACAATATCAATAGTTATATATCTGGGGCTGCTCCCCACTTTTCCTACCTCTGTTTTCTAACTTGACCCTTCTTTGTTTTCAAAGTGATTATCATAATATCATAGTTAATGTTTATGGTTTTGTGTTTCTCTGCTAGAATGTGAGATCTGAATCTTGCTCATATTTATGTCCTCTGTGGCATTTTTACACATGCATAACAGATACTCAATAAATATGACTGATTTAATTGAAGTCTTAGGCTCTTTCCCTGTTGTCAGATGCAGACCTGATATTATGATAGGGTTATAATCTCTGTCACTGAAAGTCAAATTTACCCAGCTGAACCCTGAAGGAAGAGAAGTAGTTTGCTGGTGAGATGAAGGGGGATGGTATCTCTCTAGGGAGACAGGGACTGTGAAGGCTGAACACTGGAAAGAAAGTAGAGAACTGGGGCATATGCAAATCGGTCAGGATGGCCGGGACTTAGATTGCGTCAGGGAGAGAAGTGGTGGGTATGTAGCCTGTAGAAGTTAACAGGACTCTGCTACTGAAGTGCCTTTTAGTTCATGTTAAGATTTTGCATTTTATCCTAAGATAATTTGGAACCCTTTAGCTAGGAGAGCTCTTTTCAGATTTGTAAATCAAAGAGAACAGGAAGACTTTGAACTTTCCTCTGGAGTAGAAGGCAAGAATATAGACATCACTGAATTTGTTTTGGATACCACTACAATTTTATGATGGCAGCATAACCTCAAATCCTCACGTGTGCATGTGTGCACTCCCATGTTCGCACACGCGCACACACACACACAAACATTCCTATAGAATTCCTCTTACAAACTCACTTGGGACACTTATGTGCTATTAGCTTATTAAAAATCATGTTTACATGTGAGTTATCCAACCTGATAATAATTTCAGAATATTTTAGCAAAAGAAATATTGAACTGTTCCTAGAGACATTATGCTTTGCTACAATTCTACAAAAAAAGGACATAAAGTTCTACAGCTGTGTTAACATTCAATGCTGTGACACCTGTGATTAGTCATGGCAATCTGCCAAAGAATAAGAGTTTACTCTAAGGTAATAAAAAAATATTTTGTTTGCTCATTAGAATGCTCCATTGTTAAAAAAAAAAATCAAGAGTTAGTGTTACAGCATGAAGGAATTAGACAGACCTTAGAGATCATGGGACCCAATCTCATTTCATACAACAGCCCTGAGCACTTCTGCACATACCCATCCTTTCTAAATCATGGAGCCATTCCCCTGATCTTAGAATCCCTTCCTATTATAATCAAAATAAATGAAACTCCAGCTTCCTTCAATCATAAAATACTCTTTTCAATTGAAATGAATCCACAACAAAAGCAAATTAGCAGTTGCTTCCCAGGCAAGATTCAGGACACACAACCTCTGCTGCCCTCATTTTAGTGAGGTGTTAGACACACAAAGCTCCTGCATTTTCTCACCTGTGGACACATCACCTCCACAGCCCCAGGAGACAGGAGATAACCATCAACTTCCTTTGACTCATGTGTAGAGTGTTTCTTAAGGTGAAATCACTTCAAACTCAGTTGAAGTTTAGTGATTAACTGAAGCATCATTATTGTAGACTGCCTATTTTAAAAGTATATAAATAAAAAAAGACCACTCTTTTAAAAAAAACTGGTAACACTCTTTAGAATAATGAATTCTGTTCAACAGTCTCTAGCCTGCTGTTATTGAAATGCTTACACATTAATACCATCTTTTTTCAATGTTCATAAAGCATCTGTAAGGATTTTGTTTGATCTTTCTTTCATTAGGCTCCACAGATCAGCAACCATTTAATATTATTCTTTTTCTCAAACTGAGCCTGAGTGTCTGATCATTAGTTGACAGCGTTCTGAAGAACTCAGTTTTGCTTACCTTGAATGAGATGTTATTAACGCCCTCCAACACTACTGTTGGCTGTTGTTTTTGCAAACAAGGAAGCTTTTCAGGATGAGAGGAGGGAAAACATGGCAGAACTATGTTCTGTGTGGAGGTTGCAACCATATGCAGCAACCTGGAGAAATGTCACTTACAGAGGGCTCCTAACATGTCATGCTTAGGAGCTTAGGGACATTGAAAATAAAATATTTGAAGAATATGTGTGTGTGTGTGTGTGTGTGTGTGTAGAGGTGTGCAAAGATCTAGTAAAGTTAAACAACCATATAAATCAATTCCATATGAAACAGTGACTCCACTTCCAGATACAAACTCTATATAGAACCTATAACTGTGTAGTTTGGATGAAATGAATGAAACAAGAAAAATAAATCCACATACTTATCCATTTCCTATTTTAATAATAATTTAATCTTTTTCACGTTTAAATTAGAAATCAAAAAATCTCCTTTGTATTGACTTCCATCAACTTATTACTTTAAAAGCAGATCCTACTGATGTTTCCCAAACACCGAAAGACAATAATAAGTCCTTCAAATCCTTAATTCATAGTTTCATGGTTATAACCATGTTTGGCGGTCATAAACATATTAAATGTTTCTATCACCTTGCTGAGGCATTCTCCCTCACCTCTACTTCCTTTTCCACCATGAGCATTTCTGAAACAGAATGAAACAACCTACTTACCACCTCCTGGTGTTTTGTGCCTTTCGATGAATTATATACAACAGCCCTGAGAACTTCACTCATTCCCATTCTTTCTTAATGATGGAGCCCATTCCTCTGATCTTAAAATCCCTTCTGTAGTAAAATCATAATACATGAGACTACAGCAACCCATTGTCAGAGCTGATATGAGGAGGTAAACACCTCTCCATCCCCCCAAATAAAAAGGGAGGTACTTAGAGGCTATTTAGGCCTGGTGACAACTTGAGGCTATTGATTAGAAAACAATAGGGTCCTGAGCTAGGAAAACCTGCAGGGCTTTGTCAACAGGAGGCTAAAGGTTGGAAATCTATCAGTTATACCTGAGGAACCTGCATTTATATGTTAAAAATTTAAACTCAATTAGTTTACAATGCCAGAATCTCCTGTGGAAGGTTTTTAAGCAACAGTGTATACTTTGAAGCAACCCACCTGATGACAATGGATAGAGCCACCCAGAAAATAAAATATAATTTAATTTTGCAAAACTGTGTAATTTGTGTATTTATGTGCATACTATTTCTATGTCTCCTTGATTGAGACTTTTAGCTAAAGAGGATTTACATATGCAATTTAGTCTAAGAGCCTATTACTAACTCTGCTGTAAGAGTGAGGATATTCATATAACCCTTGCCACTGCATTGTGCAAAGATGAAAGCCATGCTCATAAAAAATAGAGAACACTAGAAACTCACTGGGAGACTGAAAAAAAAAAAAAAAGGGGAAAGTACCAGTTTGATGGTCACATATTTCTGTTTCTTAGTCACCCCTCCACCAGCTAACACACCCAACAGGGAATACCTGTTAGAATATGACAACCTCAATAAAATATATTGTAAAATAAGAGGAAGTTGTTGTACAAAGGCTTTGTGGATTATACAAATTAATGCAATTATAAAATATAATTTTATTTAGATAGGGATTAAATAGGATTTAATTTTTATTAAATTAAATAAAAAACTCCTTGGCATTTTTTCTGATGGAATCTCTAACCATCATCTGCATGGTTTTACAGATTATGGGAGAGATGTATTATCAGGATCCAGGGTCAAATGGCTCATGACCACAGACAGTTTTGAAAAAAGAACATACCCTCAGGAATGTGAATAACTGATGTTAAATAATGCAGGCTGCCATTATCAGGGGCTTCCTGGCTTGGATGAAACAAGGCCTAGAAGGTTGCTCCTGTATTATTGGAACCCCATGCTACTGAATGACATTTACTTTAGTTATCTAGCATGATTAGCATGACCCACCCATTGGTCAGCTAATTAGACATAAATTTATTAAACAAAAAATAAATTTTATGTACTCTGGATTGCTTAAATCAAGCTTTTGCATACTTAGATGACCATCCTATCTAATAAAAGAGTAACATGAAAATTGACCATCACTCTAATACACAAGATGGCTGCCCCCATGTGGTCAAAGATGGCTGCCCTCATGTAGACACAAGATGGCCACGATAAGATGGTCAGCAGGGGAGGGCAGTTGGGTGGGACCAGGCCTGCAAGGGAGGGCAGTTGGGGGCATACAAGCCTGCAGAGGAGGGTAGTTGGGGGTGGGGGCCAGGACTGCAGGAGAGGGCAGTTAGGGGTGACCAGGGCAGAAGAGGAGAGGAGTTGGGGGAACCACACCTGCAGGGAGGGCAGTTGGGGCAAACAGGCTGGCAGGAGAGCAGTTAGGCATCAATTATGCTGGCAGGGGAGTGGTTAGGGAGTAATCAGGCTTGCATACAGAAATGGCTATAGGCAATCAGGAAGGCAGGCAGATGAGCAGTTGGCAGCCAGCAGTCCTGGATTGTGAGAGGAATATCCGACTGACCGTTTGGGGGCCTAAATGACCAGTTGGTCATCCCTCAAAGGGTCCCAAATTGGAGAGGGTTCAGGTGTGTTGAGGGACACAACCCCCTGTGCCCAAATTTTGTGTACCAGGCTGCTAGTCTTATTTATAATGTAAATTACAGTCTCATTTGTTCTTTATGGATAAAGAAGAATTGCAGATGGATAAAGAAAATAGTTGACAAGGCTTGTTTTGATGTGTATAGAATTAGAACAATGCAAGAAAAAATTAAAATCTACAAGCACTTTCTTACTGTACTTAGTTTTAGAAATTGCACATGGCCTCTGAGGCCCAGTTCGTAGTGTGCATTTGAGTATTCCACAAAACTGTCATATGTAGTCAGCTGTACAGTCTTGTACCTGTTGCTGGTTATACCATTCCCTTGACCCTGTCTCCAAATAAAAATTTATGCCAATGATGCACCTCATGTTTTTCTCCTTAACCCATGCAAACCTTGCCACTTTTTACTTTACCAGAGTAAGCTCAAAGGCACTGCTCACTTTCTTTCTCCTCCCTCATGAACTGAAATTGAATCTGTGGAGAAAGAGACCAGGTTGCCCATTCAAGATAAAGAGCATCACAGGAAGTCTTCAAACACTAATAAAATAGGAACTGAAGAGTGAAATATACCTATAGCTACAATGATATTAACAATTATATAGATATTTAGATATTATCCAAGTATAACTTCATTTAAATCTTATAAAGCTATGAGAAGTAGACCAAGCTATCAATAGTATACTTATGTCTACATAGAGAATCTAAAGCTCACAAGACAATAAGTGTCTTGTCCAAGGTCACATAACTAGTTAATAGGAGAAACTAGACAAGTACATTTCTTTCTGATTCCTAACAGTGGACTTTTCCTCTAGTTACCTAAATAGGGAGCACAAGTGATGAAGGGATGCAGGATTATTTCACCCAGTGTAAATATGTCTCAACCAGCAGTAGGACTTAACAGAAAAATTAGTATTCTCCACAAATATTCCCACCTGGTTTGGGTCATAGCACTGGGGGTACAGAGGTGCCAGGTGGTAGCCACTCAGCCCCCTCCCTCTCCTGTTCCAGTGGATATTTAGAATCCTAGTTGGGTTTTAATTTTGACTAAAATGACGTTGAAAATTCTGCTCTAATCAACGTGTCTATTGTTTTTGCATCTACTAAGAGCCAGTGGAGAAAAAGAATACTACTACTATATTCTGCTTATAAGTTTGTGTTTTCAATAACCAGAGCTCATCTCAGTCCCAGTTCACTGAAGGGTCACAAAGTTTTGTTTATATTTCCCAACTCATAAATAAATGATTGAACATAAGTGCTTCAGGTCTGCTATGAAGCAAAGAAGGAATGCTGATGCTGACTGGGAATTTTAACAGAGGATGGTACCTTGCAGCAAGCATTCTGAAAACCCTGAATTGCCGATCTAGGAAAACATTCCCGAGTATGACCAGTTAATGGGATCTGGATTAATGACAGATTAAAGATTCAGAAGGTTGACAGACTGACCTGTACCAGCCTGTCCAGTTTCAACAACCTTTGATCCCAATATCTGGTTCGAGCCCTTTCTCTGCCAGCTTGGAGTGTAGGACCAGTGGCAGGTCTGATTTATGTGGGCAATATCAGCTCCGATGCTTTCCGAGCTCTCTTTGCCTCAGGTCTCTGTTTGGACATTTTCCCATTTCATTTCTAGCTCTGAAGTCTTTCCTCCCCGCCCATCCTTTAGCGCTATAGCATTCGAAGGGATTGAAATAAGCACATCAGGCGACAATGGCAGGCTTTATCCCCAGTGCCTGGATTCCTAACCACATTGTCCTGGCTATCCACTGTGACCTGCCAAAGTGCCCCAAACCCGGCCTGTGCCCTCAGGAGGAACATTACGCTCCACCCCTGCCCCATGCACTACTGCAGCGTTCCAGCATTGTCCAGTCACCCTCCACCTTACCTAGAAGGGGCTTTACAAAAATACACACACAGCCCTCAAGGCACAAATTAGTGGTCACGGCCTCTCAGGCCTCTGGATGAACCCCACTGTCTTTTTGTCTTGTCCATGTCTTTTCCTCTGCACCTTGGGTTAATATCCCCCTCCCACCAGCTCCCTGTAACACTCTTGTGAGGACAGTGTCTTTCTAACTCATTTTTTAGAGGCAAAGCATTGCAGAGTTCTTAGTGGGCACCTGATAACTATGCTTTCGTTTTATTTTCCACAATGCTGCATCATAGCATTACCTATATAAGGCTTATATTTTTTTTAAAAATGACTTGAGAAAGAGAGAGAGAGAGAGAGAGAGAGAGAGAGAGAGAGAGAGAGATCTATTTGTTGTTCCACATATGTATATATTCGTAGATTCCCTGCTTGGTTCTTGTATGTGCTCTGACTGGGGGATGGTACCCTCAACCTTGGCAAATTGAGATGACGCTCTAACCAACTGAGCTACCTGACCAGGACTAAGGCTTGCTGTTTAGGCAAGTCCAGGGACTAGTGAGAGTCTGTACTTACATATTGTTTATTTCTCACCCTCCTCTTTCTAAGCTATACTACCAGGAAAGAGTTTCACTTCAGCTTTCATTTTATTCAGTATCTAAAGCAAAAGGTTGTTTTCTTTTAATTTTCCTTTGTTCATACAGCAATTAGAGGACATTCTGTGGAACTCTGGTGATAAAACTGTGATGTTAGGAATTGCTTATTGAAAATGTAGTGTAGAGGGAGGAACAAATAACTGGTTCTGAGTCATCATGCTGGCTGTATCAATACCAAACGATGTGACTTTTGCCATTTTGAACTTCTCAGGTTGTGTGTGGGTGTGTGAGTGAGTGTGTGTGTGTGTGTGTGTGTGTGTTCTCTTTAGCATAGTAACTATGCTATAAAGGTAGTGGGAAAGCTCTATCTATCTTTGCCCATGCTCCCTGGACTATTGAAATTAGGGAGAAATGTCAACATGACAGAGAACTCCAACAGTCTTATTAGGAGCTTTCAGTCAACCTCCTATAATTAATCCAAAAGGACCCTAACTTACCTTAAGAAAAACCCTTTTCTTCCAGATTATTTCTGCATCTAAGAATCTTACAGTAGGAGGAAAATGCAAAAGAATTAGACCATGTAAAATGGAAAAAAAAATCCTTAATAATGTATTGCCATCCAAAAAATAAAATAAAATGAGAGTACCATAATTGGAGCATGGTACATCTTGATGGAGCATTCGTCAATTCCATAATTTACTAACTAGTTCATATATCAACTCGGTAATAGTCAGGCACAATCCCCCAAGCTACTTAGAATATTTGTCTTTCTTCCTGAGCAATCTAAACTTAAAGAGCTCGGAGTGTCTGCTAAATAAATTTTAAATCCATTCTAATTAGTAGTGTTCACCATAAAAATGGAGAACCAGCTGTTCACTGACCTTGCATGGCACTGTTCATGCATATTATTCTCCAGACTATTCTAGCATTGCTTTTCCACGTTAATTAATGCCAGACTTTCACAATTCTAATACGGGTATTAATTTTGCTCACATTTTTAGTAATGTTACTGTGTTTTCTCTAAATGCTTTTACTGTATGTAACTAGTGAATTGTTTAATTGCCAAAATGAAGGTAATATTCTAGTCAGTGCTAGTCCACTGAAGAATGCATAGAATTGACAGACACCAGCTCATAGAAGCAGGTTTGACTGAAATATCAGTTTAAAGCCCTAACTGGTGTGGCTCAGTTGGTTGGGTGTTGTCCAGTGCACCAAAACACTGCCAGTTCAATTCCCAGTCAAGGGGACATGCCTGTGTTGCTGGCTCCATCCCCAGTAGGGGTCTCACGGGAGTATTTCACTCTTACTTTGATGTTTTTCTCTCTTTCTCTCCCCTCCTTTCTCTCTAAAAATCAATAAAAAATGTTTTGAAAAAGAATTATAAATTTAAGATACATATGAGGAACTCATTTTATTTCAATTATTTTTCTTAAATAAATGACTCCTACTCTTCTGTAAGATCAGTTGGGATGTCAAATATTTGCCATAGTAGGGACAGATAACTTCAATAATATAATATAATAGTAATTTGCATTCCAAAAAAGACAATTTACAGCCCAATGTTTGACTGATTTTTGGCTATGCTAATTGAATTACTGTAGCCTGAAAACAGTCTCTTCAAACCTTGAGTAATAGAGTGAAAAATTATTGCAAAAAATAGTTTTTAGGGTTTAAAAATCAAATTGCAGAAAAACACTGCTCTTCATATTTTGTACAATAGATTCTTATCCATCTCCCTTCTTCTTATAATTTTAGTCATTCATATTTTGTGTGACAAAACATCCACAAAAATATTTTGAAAACTAAAAATAAATATCTGTATTGCCATGATTTCATTAGAATTATGTGCAAAATTTATAAAACTTAGTAAGTTATCTTTTAATTTTTGTATTGACTTCAGAGAGGAAGGGAAACGGAGAGAGACAGAAACATCAGTGATGAAGGAGAATCATTGATTAACTGCCTCCTGCACACCCCACACTGAGGATCAGGCCTGTGACCTGGGCATGAGCCCTTAAGGGGAATAGAACCTAGGACACTTCAGTCCACAGGCGGACGCTCTACCCACTGAGCCAAACCAAACCAGCTAAGGCAGAACTTTCTTTTTTTTTAATTCTATATTTTTCACTCTTTAAAAGTAGACAGAATCTCAATGATTGTTCTAAGGCAATTATTCCCATTTACCAATCATACATTGATGTGAGCAGGAAATATCATTGTTCTGAAATAGCCTTTACTGTCTCCTAAACTTTTAATAAGCAATAGTTCCAGGGTAAAAAAATACATGAAATATACAGTTTCTTATATGAACTGTTCACTTAAAAATTTAAATTGTCTTTTTGACCATTTCTGATAATTAGATACGTGTGTGTGTGTTTTTTTTAATCTTTTTACGTTTTAAGAAATGTTAAAATGTTTGCATGTGTTGTATGCATAAATAATTGAAATGTTGTGGTACCAACACAAGAATCATTAGACAGATAAATGGAACAAAATACTCCAAGCCAGAACTTAATATATTAAGTATTTATACACTTAAACATAAGAGGTCAACTTCTGGTGGATTCACGTTATTTTATATAACATTAAGAAGGAAAACACTGAATCAATTAAATTATGTGTTTTCTAATATCTAGAAATTTTATTTTGTATGTATTGAAAGAGCTTATTTATTCTTAGAGACATATTTTATCATGCATATATATATATAAAATATATAAACAAAATAAAGTAGCATTATATAATTTTTTCACACTGAACTCTTCTAAATCACATTTCGATTTAGAGTTGAATGATTTTGCTTTTCCAAACAATGACGTTCCCTATTAAGAGCATAGGTTACATGGCTTTTCAGGTGAAAAGCCATTGATATTAGCATTTGAACTCTGATTTTGCAATTATATATGAATAGTCATCTTTCAATTTTATCTTGTGGCTTATTGGTAAACATATTTGACTCACCACCTCTATCAAATAATACTCCAACTATTTGGTTCCTAGAATTTAGAAGCATTTTCCACTATTATCTCTAGAGAATGACCTTCCACAGGGACACCCATTCTGCAAATATAATGCTGGGGCCTTTGAGGTTTGTTCATGTACAGGGAATAACTTTACTCCACCTGAGTGACCATGATTTATAGGTTTCATTACCTGTTAATGTTCCAATAAGAATATATCTTATGATCAATAAAATTCTGTGTCTTACAGACATCAAGAATTATTACTAAAAATACAGGGTCATTCAAGAAAGTACAGAAACAATAAACATTCAATCCCTTATATAAAGTAAGGATTAATGCCTGCCAGACCTACCCCAAAAGATGCTTTGAGGTTCATAATGCTCATAGACATTATGACATGCCTATAAAACTTTTAAATTTTGAAGCATTAATCAGTCTATAGTTCCCTAAAACGTAAATACCTCTTATACAGTTTAGCAAGTCTATTTCTTTGCTTTCGTTTTTTTGTTTATGTTTTTCAAAAATTAACCCAAGAAATAAATATTGAAACTACTTTTCGACAAATAGTTTTTTAACATTTTAAATTCATGGTCATGTTCTTTCTAGTAACATGTGAGCATCATTGTATTTTTATGATAAAATTGTTAAATCCATATGCCAAAAATTAGTGTTAATCTACAAAATTGTTTCAACTCTTTTTATGTCTTTCTTACACTTGACCCATTGATATATTGCATGCAACACCATTTTGTTTGTGCTGACATATTTATCAATACTAATCAAAACTTGTTCCAAGTTTTTAATATCATCACAGGTACTTACAATCATTATCTTTTAACTACAATGAAAATAAATATTAAAATAATTTCATTAGAGATGCATTGGAAATTAACACATAGATTCTGCCTGATATATCAGCTTTCTCATAAAATTTGTCAAAACTATTTTACATTCTGAAAATTAAACAAATTAGTGGTATATCATTTATAACATAACCTGATTATTTTGTAAAAATTGATCAGATTCATGTCAATACTCTAGGACAATTAATAACCATAAGACAAGGAAATGTCTGAAAAATTTTAAACAGAGAATGGATGAGTTTATTTCAATCATTACTGAGCATTACAAACAGAGCTCTACGCCCTCTGCAAAAAAAGCAAAAGAAATGTAGTGAGCCGAAACCGGTTTGGCTCAATGGATAGAGCGTCGGCTTGGGGACTGAAAGGTCCCGGGTTCGATTCCGGTCAAGGGCATGTACCTTGGTTGCGGGCATATCCCCAGTAGGGGGTGTGCAAGAGGCAGCTGATCGATGACTCTCTCTCATTGATGTTTCTAACTCTCTATCTCTCTCCCTTCCTCTCTGTACAAAATCAATAAAATATATTTTAAAAAAAAAAGAAATGTAGTGAATTAGTTTTTATGCTGATAAAAGTAAGTTTAACAAATAATCTTAAATATTATTTTTGGCACTAAAGATTATTCTCTTGACCCTAAAATCTAGGCAGACTTTTTCAGAAAATACTAGGCAGTATCTTCAACTGCTTTTTATAAAAATGAAGAAATATCCTTTTATGACCACTTTTATATTATCATCAATAAAATATTAAAGCATAGAATTAAATCCTATTTTAGCAAAGATTTGCCTACCCAGAATCCATAAAATAAAAAGGGAGCTCTGAGACCAATCCACAAAGTTAGTATTTGTCAGGTAGAAATAAGAATGTTGGTTTCCTGGCTCTATTCACCTCTACTTTGATTTGTCATAATTTTCATATAGTCCTAAGATATCTGCCAATAGCTCTACTTGCATACCCTCCTGATGGTAAGGATAGGAAGATTAAAAAGGGGTGCTTTCTTTATATAGTTTCAAACAAAACCAGGTGTTACTTTTGACTGGTTTACACCGGGTCATTGCCTGTCCCTTAAATAATCACTGGAGCCAGGGCCACGTGTGCACCCTGGGCCAAAATACACTCCTATCCCATGAGCTGCAGTGCACTCAACCTCATTAAATTGTGCTACAAATTAGTGAAGATTTTCCCCTAATGCACCCTCTAGGGGATTTTGCCACAAGGAATGGTAATATTTCCCATTTCTATTTCACCGACCAATTATATGACTTCATTTAAAATTAGATCATCTAGCCTAAACCCGTTAGGCTCACTACCTGCGGACTGTAAGGTCCCAGGTTTGATTCCAGTCAAGGTCATGTACCTTGGTTGCAGGCACATCCCCAGTGCTGGGGGGTGGGGTGCAGGAGGCAGCTGATCGATGATTTTCTCTCATCAATGTTTCTAACTCTCTATCTTTCTCTCTTCCTCTCTGTAAAAAAAATCAATAAAATATATTTTAAAATTTTAGATCCTCTGGGATTCATTTCATCCTGCATAATAACTACACTTTGAGGATTTTTCTGTTTTATTATATTTAAGCCATTTGTAAGGATTCTTACAAATTTTAGCAATATATTTTATATTGTTATTTGTAGGTGTACTCATGCATGTTATTGGAATTATGCATAAAATATTATTGCATATAAAATAAATGCATACCAAGTAAAACTTCCAAATAATTTGAATAAATAACTTAGTATGAAATTCCTTTTTTCTTTATTAAAGTATAGTTGAGCCCTAGCTGGTTTGGCTCAGTAGATAAGAGCTTTGGCCTGCAGACTAAAGGGTTCCTTGTTTGATTACAGTCAAGGGCACATGCGTGGGTTGTGGGCTCAATCCCCAGTGGGAGGTGTGCAGGAGGAAGCTAATAAATGATTCTCTCTAATCACTGATGTTTTTATCTCTCTCTCTCTCCCTCTCACTTCCTCTCTGAAATCAATAAAAATATATATTTTTAAAAAGGAAAAGTATAATTGACATGTAGTATTATATAAGTTTCATGTGTACAACATAGTTATTTGACATTTATATACATTATGAAGTGATGTACCCATCTCTCATGTACAGAGTTATAATACTATTGTGATATTCCCTATGTCATACACTAAAAAGTTCTCATCACAAGAAAAAAAAATATGTGAGGTCATAGATGTGAACTACACTCATGGTTGTAATCATTTCATAATTTAAACATATATCAAATCATTACATTGTACACCTTAATGTTATATGACAAATATATCTTAATGAAACTAAAACAAAAATATAATCAACAAATTATGTTTATTGAGATATAATTTGCATACTATAATGTATACATTCTGAACGTACAGATGGATGAGTTTTGTAAATGGTATATATGCTCACAAGCGACACTACACTCAAAAGTAGAACCTAGTGCGTTTATGTCATAATTGGAACTCTCAAAATAGGAGTTTTGGTATAAATTTTAGAGTAGGATAGGTCAGAGTAGTCAGTAAAAGGCTTCAAATTATACATCAATGCTTTTGCAAGGAGCTCAGGATGCAAAGATGACAAAGAAATAACCCCTGACAGTGATTACCATTGAATGAGAACTCACAACCAAGGATGGAACAGGCAGACATTGACTCTACTATAAGTGGTCGAAGAGGGGAGCTTGGGATATAAGCAATGTAAATAACGTCTTGTCTGAATGGAAGGGATGCAGCCTGCATGTGCAGGGAAGTAATGAGAAATAATAAAGATAATCAGGGTATGGGCAGGTCCACACCCAGTTTCAATGAGGATGCTGCTCCCATTGAAACACTGCTCCTATTGAAAGCCACTCTTCACTGCCCTTGTGGAGGGGGAGAGGAAGTAGAGACATTGTCAAATACTGGAGGATCTCCTAGATAAGGCATTGATGTTTACTGTGGAAATAAAACTTTTTTTGATGATCTCATATACATAATATAGAAATCACACACACAATTCATGCTCTGTTTCAAACTGTAAATTGTTACTTATGTCGAGAGAGAGAGGGTGGAAGAACTAGCTATTGGTACATTTTAGTTTAAATATAATTTATAAGATTCTTTAAAAAATATTTTTATTATTGATTCAAAAGAAGGGTGGTGGAGAAAATATATCAATTTGTTGTTTCACTTATTTATGCATTCATTGCTTGATTCTTCTAAGTGTCTTAACCTGGATTGGACCCAAACTTTAGCTTATCAATACAATGCTCTAACCAATTGAACTACCCACCCAGGCTTCAAAAACAAATTATTGATTATTGGTGTCTGAGCAGAGTCTTCAATGAGCCTATTGCTGGACCTCCGATCTTCTCTATGCCTCCTGTTATCTACTTCCAAAATCAGATACTTAGTACTTAGTCCAAAATCAGGTAGGTATGTGCCCTGACTGGGAATCCAACTGGTAACCTTTTCGTGCATAGGATAACACTCAACCAATGGAGCCATACCAGCATATGATTTGATCTTTAAAATATATTTTTCAATCACCTTATATAGGAAAATGTATGGTGGGCAATTACACCAATAAGAAATAGGATGTATATTATATTCTAAAATAGTTAATCCACACATTTTTCCCCATTAGGGCCCAAAATATGAGACATATGCTTCTACTTTGATATCTGACAAGCTGTCACAGAAATGGATTTCTCCGGGCACTGCATCTTTACTTTTGGTTATGGTCAGTTACAATCATTTGAAAATGCAAAATTAAGTCACTATCATCACCCCAATCATCATACTATTATACATTAGGGGAAAGCCATGTCCCCTTTGACTTTAAAGAAGTTTCAGGATGACATATAACCAGTCTTTTAAAGGAAGGGATTGACCTTCATTCCTAGTCAAATCATTCTAGGAGCCCTCCAGCACATTCTTCATCTATCCCTCCCTGTATGTTTGGGTATTGCTACAAATGATACAACCTAGGTTATGGTATGTTTTATAGTAAAAAAAAAAAAAAAAAAAAAAGGGTAGCCTAAATAATTATTTTCATGTTTAGTGATACTTGCTGTGTACTTCACAAATGAAACATGTCAGTGAATAATTCTCAAGTGGCGATTATTAATAAAGGAGAAAAGCTATGTTCCCAGTTCCCTTTGACTGTTTCATAACTGCAGCTTTACCTTTGGAAATGTGTTTGAGATCTCTCGATAACACACACTTGGAGATAATGGAATATGTGACATATTTTGAAGGGTAACTGCTGATTTCTGATTGAGTAGATAAATAAATAAAAAATATAAAATAGTTGGCTCAAAGTCGTGACAATAAAGGGCACACATTTTCAGCTTCATTACTCCTCACAAAATATTTAAGACATTATAATTAATTTAAACGTTCCTTTAGGCACTGGATTTCCTGATGTTTCTAATTTGATTTTTAACAGATACCAGCAGTGTGAATACATAAGAGTTTTATGAGTGTTTTCCTTCTCTACTTTTTGAATAAATAATTCTAAAATAAGTAATCCCGAGATAGAAATATGCTCCTGATGTTAAGATTTAATCATTTGAATCACTTTACGTTTACAAAAACATTTTTAGAAATTTAAATATTATAACACTTCATCAGTGGGACATTTATATGTCTACATACCTATGTATGTACAAATATATGTAAATATATAGCAAGCAATAACTGAGAATTATAAAAAATAATTTTAATTTTGTCCATAAAAATGTTAAATATGCAATAACCTGCTTCCTGATTTGGTAAATAACATTTTTTGAACATAATTTAATTTTTAATAGAGATTAAATTATGAGGATGATATGCACTCCTCATGCATATCATCCTTATAATTTTCAATATCGTCACGATTAAAGTCTGCATTATCTGTATGACAGATGAAAAGTGACTGCAAATTCTTGGTTACTCCTTCTACGGGCAGAATCTAATTCCTATTCCTCAACATTCGGTCCCCAACAGAAAGCCGCAGAAGTGACCTGGAACATCCGAGACTCTGCTTCCTGGAGAGCTCTTGGAACACTGGCTCTGAGGCAAGATAGGTGCGATGGAGGAAGTCTGACTACACAGACATCACCGTCCCACAAGAAACCCAAACCACGTGGAGGGGTGGGCGCCTGAAGGCCGAGATGCCACATGGAAAGGCAAGGAAGCCACAGAGCAGGGAGACCCCACATCTGTGAGTGATTAACCCCTCATCAAGGGAGTGGATCTTCCAGCCCTGGCCACTCCAGCAGATGCCACAGGAATCTGGTGACTAGCTCATCGGAGCTCTTCCTGCATTTTTGACCCACACAATCATGAGCAAATTAATTTTTTAAGACATGAAGTTGGCAGGACTTTGGTATACCACACAAGATAACTAGAACTCCATCAATAAATTCAAATTTATTAAATAAAATGAGTTTAATAAACCTAGTGATCAATATATCCATATCTGTGAGCTATAATGCTTCCTTTTCTCTCCCAAGAAGGGAAGAATTGAGTTTGGACTTACAAATTACTTTTTTTTGAGGGTGTCTTTTTAAATTTTCCTTTTTCCTCTAGTGTTCCTTTCTACTTATGAAAAGGGATAACTAGCTAGCTTAAGATAGGAATAAGGAATCCAGGCAGGTGGAAACATTTCTGGCCTGAACAATTAAAACAGCATAAATTAGATCTAAAGCAGCCCTGACCTAAAAGGTAATAAATCATCTCTGACAAGGACAACTGAGAGAGGGTCCATAGGAGAGGAATGCATAGATGGGGGCTTGGACATGCCAAAATGCTTTTTCCACTTGTACAGAGGATAAAGGAATGTTTCAAGATAAGGTTGGAGAGAAAGGGAGCACCATGTAGGCTTTGAGCTTTGAAACTGATATCATGTAGCAAAATAACCAATAAGGAAAGCACGGGGGTCCTAAAACAAGTAAGAGTCCAATTAGAAAGGGTCAAGTTCAGACAAAGAACTGCAGCATATATAAACTGGAGACAAAGGAACATGAGACACATTTTCTTTTTTCAAAGATTAATTTTACCATTACAGAGAGAGAGAGAGCAGGCTTTTTCCATTTGGGGCATTCCCTTTGTGGACTCCCCTGCCTTGATGGAGTTTGTATCTGTTTCCAATAAACTTCCAATAAACTTTTTTTTATTATTAAAGAAGCTTCAAACTTCATGAGGACAAGGACCCACAGGAAAAATCTGCACCAGAACCCCATGCTTTTCTTACCCTGGGCTTCAGGCTATGTTCTGAATGACTGAGACATATAGAAATCACACCATTGGATAAGTGGAAAAAACTTAATAACAGCAGAAATGATTCATTAGCCATTTGGTTATTGAGTAGCACCTTCTGATAACTGATCATATCTTCTAAACAGTTTGGTCATATATCAGATCTTAGAATTACTAAATCATGATATAACTTTTCCCCAAAAACCACACCACAATTACAATTGGGCTAATTGAAAAGAAAGGATGAGAATCTAGTACTGGCCCTAACATTTAGTATACCATTCAGTACACATTTGCTAGTTGGTGAATTAAAAAGTTGGAGCTATATGCACTATTTGTCCTTGCTCTTGCAATTATCACTACCATCCAAACCACCATGTTATCTTTACTTGATTTTCTTCCAACAGCCAAGAATATTTACAGTCTTAATGTTCTCTTAAAATGGAAAGTTCAGTGATCAGAAACACTTATGGCTTGTTCCTCACTTTTCTGAGGATCTTTGATTTTTTTTTTTTAAATCAGAGAGGCTTTCCTTGAGCAATCCATTACTGCCTGTCTTCATATCATGCTTTATTTTCCTTCATGCCACTTATCCTCATATAACATATCCTCCCACTCTCATTTGATTATCATCTCTATGAGTTTGTTTTACAGCCACCCATTCCACTATCCCTCCAAAAAAGATGATAGGAACTTGGCAATATTTCCAGACCCTCAAACAGTGCTTGGCATAATATTGTTGAATAGAGATTTTTTTGACTGATACATATTACTGACATGTGATGAAAAATAAAGTTGGAGAAAAAAGCAGACAATTATAGAGGATGTAAAAATATAGAAAAAATTACACTTTGACATAATAGGAAATGCAGAATTACTGTCTATTCTTGAGCAGGGACTAATTGGGGCTACTCAGTACAATAGTTGTATGTAAACTGGATTCAAGGTAGAAGAACTCCAGACCAGGGAGGCAAATAAGCTCAAAAGTTTTGTAATAGTGTGTTAAAATGAGCATATGCTTGATGAGAACAGAACTGCCAGAATTAGGTATAACAAAAGAGTAGAATGGGAATAGTTTGAAATCAAGATTCTTTAGTGAAAGAAACAAGCATTATCATTGACAAAGATTCTCTGGAAGATTAGACATAGCAAGTGTTTATTTAACACATACTATAGGCAAGACATGCCGGGTACTCAAAATACAGATATGGGTAAGATTCATCCTCACACTTAAACAGATAATGGCCAAGATTCACATGTGCAGCTAGTCTTGTTATGTTAGCATAAATCAAAGAATATGACAAAAAAGAAAGAAGAAATAAGGAGTCACCATGGCCACTTATGGATAAGATACTGTCTTTCTTTTTGGAACATGATGTGTTATAATGTGGGTGTTGTTGTTGTTTTTAATTGTTTGATTCTAACTCTATCCAGGAGAAAACATCTTGATAGTTTAGAAGGCATAGATGAGAGAGAGAAGATTGCTTTAGCATTTATGCTTACTACGTGGTTACCACAGGTTAGAAGGAAATTCTTGTCTTTAACAGATACCACATCATCTGTGTCTCTGCAGCAATAGTCAACTCTCCAGTCAGCCATACATCACCCTTTCAATGGCCTGGATATCAGAGCCAAAATTCCTAGATCCTAGGTCCTCGCAATGTATTCCACAGAATAAAGCTCTTAATATGTTCACATAAAGCAGGGCACACTTAATATTCTTTTTGTTTCTGTATAAAATGTTCACTTTAGTTAAGAGGACATTAATTCATTCCTGTTTATTTTAATAGCCACTGAGGATTAAGCTGGTTTAAAATCATGCAATCATAAAAACTGACCTTCAGAGTGCATTGAGCATTAACAGGATTGTCACTTATTGATAACCATTGGAAATATGCATAGACTAATTGCCAGATGAACTATTAGTCATGAATGTGTTTTTCTTAAAATTTAATTGTACTTGAAGTATCTCAGGTAGTACATTGTGCCAACTTTTGCAGGATGAATAGGATAGCATTTTAAGGTATTTATCAAAGTTTCATTATTTTAGTGTAACCAAATACACAGTTATTTTTATCATTTAAGAGATACCCTCTGTAATCTACCTGGTGCAGATGTTTCAAAAGTTAGTGTTTAACCAACACAGAATATCCACTGTGTTTAAAAGGTGTGTTGTGCACTGTTTACAATTTTCCTACTATTTGGTGAGCTCAGATTGCCCTTAAGTCAAGAACTTGTGTAGACTCCACTCAAAGGAATAGAACCAAGACCTCTAAATATGTAATGTCTTCTTTCTTTTTATCCAAATGCCCTTGAAGAAATAAGTTTAGGGAATTATTAAAATTTCTCCCTTGCTCATTCTATAATCAAAATGAGATTTTTCTCTCTACCTTAGCATGATGCCACAGTTCCATTCTTGCAACATAAAGCAAGCGGCATCATATTCCTGAATTTTGTACAAGGTAGTGGTTATTTTTTACTTTCCTCCTAGAGGAAAAAACGACTAAACTACTTTTATGCATAGGATGGAAAATATTTCATTCTCTGTATTCGACACCTACACATGAACAAAGCCAATGAACTGTGACCCTCCTTCCCTAGAAAACTGGACATCCCATAGGCAGCATGTTCCCCAGCGGGCGAAGGCTTATTTCTCACATTTGGTTAGCACATCTTGTTTCTTGCTTGTTCGATTATAAAATGGATGGTAAAGTAGTTCTGTCCACAGCTGCAATAAGTTAAATATAAAAGCAGTCACTCTTCTGGTCTGCAGCTCTTCTGTGCATGTTCCTGTCCTGTGCACTGTAAGCATTCCTTGTGGCTATGATGTGTCATCAACAAACACAAAATTGTAAACGGGATGATAAACACTGAAGTTCCTCCTTTATAACACAATGAATAATACCAAGGGACACATAACAGTGCCATCCGCCATGGAGTCAGGGCTGTTTGAATTAATTTGCTATCAGTTAATGACACCCACTGTCAAGTACTTGATTCATAGAATCTCTGACAAGTAGTGGACTGCAGAGTTCTGAGAGGAGATATGTGAGGCAGGCTTAGGGGCTTTGAAAGGGACTGTGTTCTCTTTGAGGACTTCGAGCAAGCAAACAGAAATCATAGTTTGTAGATTTTCTGAGTCATGTATGTGAATGTGCATGAATAGGTAATGCCTGTGTCCCTCACTGGCCTCAATACAAAAAGCTGTTTTCTGTCTTTATTAGCAGGTGTGTGTGTGTGTGTGTGTGTGTGTGTGTGTGTGTGTGTGTGGTCTTCAGCAAAATTATGATTTGAAGAAAGAGATCAGTGAGCATATTTGGGCATTAGGTCATGTCTAAGTATTGAGTCGAGCACTTTTTCTGCCTCTCTTTGTTCAGCATGATACTCTGATCTTTTGATCTCAATGCTAAAGATATTGTGTAAGACCAAGAGCCAGAGAGCAAATCATTTTACTCTTTTATACTGTATTAATTTTAAATACTAGACAAACATTTAGAAAAAAAATAAAAATAAAAACATTAGACCTTTAGAGCTGATTCCCTAAAATAAGCAAGTTGCCACAGTACTTTCCTTAAACTGATTATTTTTACCCCCATAGCCTATACAATAAAAGCATAATATGCTAAATGTCCAGTCGGCCTGTTGCCATTTAACCAATCAAAGCATAATATGCTAATGATATGCTAAGGCCACTCAACCACTCACTATTACATGCACTGATGACCAGGGGGCAGACACTCCTACTGATAGGCTAGCTTGCTGCTAGGGTTCAGCTGATTGGGACTGAATGAGACAGGCCAGACATGCCCTGGAGCCCTCCCTTAGCCCTTCCCTAGCAGATCAACCTCATGCATCCCTCCCTGGCCCAGATTGTGCACTGGTGGGATCCCTGGGCCTGGCCTGTGCCATCTCACAATCTTGGCTGAAGCCCACCCCCTCCCCCAAAAGCATGAATTTTGTGCACCGGGCCTCTAGTATTTCCCATAAAAAGAAAAACTTTTTACAGGGTGTTTCTCAGAGACTTTAGGTCACACGTAGGGGTTTTTCCTGAAAGTCTCCCCAAATGTATGTGAAAAAATAAGTTAAATTTTACATCATGTAAGACTCCCTTAGCTCTAAATATCCAAATACTCTGACAATATCTTGTAATCTGGAACAACAAAAAGACCAGATAAATATTTTGCAAGAAAACACAGAAAGGAATAATTTTTATTTTTGCTTTCCAATGCTAATCAACTCCACTCTCTCCTTCAGTAGAATAAAGTAAATTCACATTCTATGGTTTCCAGTTTTACTCTACATTGTGTATTGTATGGCAATCCAACCACTAAAATCATATATTCTCTTCTGTAATTCTACAATGTGTAGCCAATATCTTTAGCACTACCAATCTCTGCCTTTGCGTTCATGCCCAGTTTTTTCTTCCCATTGTATTTTCATCTATTATACTATCTATTTATCAAACACTGAGTGAAGCCCTGCTGAGTGGGGCTGTGAGAGTCACTAGCAGTATTAAGGAGAAATGCAACAGAATCTCATCTTACAGAAAAAAAAAATGTCTTGAAAATGAATGAACAGATGACCCCCATTCAATTCTATGTACTTTATCCTGAGACAGCACCCTTGAATGATATAATTCCAGATTACAAACAGCAATGCCCTAGATTGGGAGAAAACCATCCCTGAGCTCTTGAATAACTGCTAAGTTTCCCATTGGAACATTATGTTTCTGAAAATCATAAAATACCCCTAAAACATCATGCGCACATTTTACAGACCAGCTGAGGTCCTACCAAAACTCATTCATCAGACTGAGATCTTTGATGGCTAAGATTTGGAAAGGAAACTCTTTGCTGTGAAGCAGATAATGCTATTTATATGACAGTGCAAATACTTTACTATATTTACTGCATGTATTTTACTGTATCTGATCTTCTGTATTTGTACTGCCCCAGCTGTGGAGTTTACTCAAGTCAAAAGCTGTGTTCTGGCCCAGAGAAAATAAATAAAATCCAGTGATCAAAACACATGAATATTTTTTAGGTCACTATCACTGACAAACTCAACAATGTGCTTAACTTGGATGTTACTTGGTTTGAAACCAGCAGTACTGGCTCTGGACAAAAAAAAAGAAGCAAAGGTTATCTAATGTTTTCCTTTTTTTCTCCGAATCCTTTTCTCATTATAGCCCCTCCCTCCAGAAGAGCTTATTTTCATGTGGCCTCACCTTCAAGTCACACTTGAAGGCTTAGCACTAACCCAATGGAGTTATTGTTTCTAGGTGTGTTTACAAACTATATAATAAAAACATAATATGCAAATAGACCGAATGGCAGAAAGACCAGTTGGCAGGGGTGGGGCCAGTGAGCAGGTGGTGCCAAGCCAGCCAAGGCAGTTGCCAGTGGACAGAAAAAGGGGATGGTGATGGGGGAGTGGGAGAAGCAGCAGTCAACAGCGGCAGTGGAGGGGAGATGGGAGGATGGGGCGGAGGGGAGATGGGAGGATGGGGCCATGCCTGCTGGTGCTGTCCCCTGATCTGCTGTCCAGTCGCCTGCCACGGAGGGGTGCCACCAGCAGCAGCAGGGTGATGGGGGCAGTGCTGTCCCGATAGCCCTCCAGGTGGCCTCTGGTGGCCTCCCACAGAGGAAGGCCAGACTGCAGTTTAGTACATCCCCTGAGGGTCCCCGGTCTGTGAGAGGGTGCAGGCCAGGCTGAGGGACCAACCTCCCCGCCACCCCCCTCGAAGGGATCCCCCCACCCCACCAAGTACACAAATGTTTGTGCACTGAGCCTCTAGTATTTAGCTAATAAATTGGAAGTGTTTATGTTACAAAGGGAAGAATCTCTAATATAAGAGAACTTCAGGTGATGTGTAAAATTGGTGGGGATAAAACAAACTCTCTAATCCCACATGGATGCTACTTATAACTGTACCTATTTTTAAGCCTTGTTTTTTGCTTTTTTGACCATGGATGGACAATATTTTCCGTCTTAATGTTTTAAACATCCAAGATTGGAATGTACCGTTGTATGTTAGCCATGCATAGAAGGGCCTCTCTCTTCTTGGTTTTGTCCATCACTCCTAGGTACTATGGTTAGGCCCTTGCTTGCAGCCACACAACTTTATTCCCTGACAAGACCATGATGAGGTTCAGCCTGCATTCCACATTTCATCTTCTCTGTTTTGAAGGCTGCTGCAGCCACTGTTATTGCCTCATTCCTCCTCCCAGGAGTCCCTTAGATAGTACTTACAAAGGCAATTTAACAGCCTGTGTTTGCTCTCAGCATGGATGAAGACTCAAGGTCTGCAAAGCACAGTTAGGCAAACTGACAATGTCTGCGCAGTGACTTATCTCCTCGTCAAAGGTGCAGACAGAAATCCTGCTTTCCTGGCCTGAGAACCAAGCAGAATTCACATAGGTATAGGTCACTGAAAAAGTGAAACAGTTTCCTGTGATTTCCTGTTTCAATGATGTCAAAATTCAGACCTGATTCCATAATCAAATTACTTAAATGGAAATAATGTTCCAAGAGTACTTGATAACATTTGCCTTCGCCTATGTCTTATTTCAATCCATCCTATTTTTCTTATTTTCTTAAAGAGCATGTCATCATCCTTAAGGCAAAATAGTATCAGCTAAAACCTCAGTGGAGCCATACCTTATATTTCTGAAAATTATTTTTAAATTGGCCTGTTAGTCAATTTGTAAATACTTCTTCATTGTTACTTGGTCTTCTGAAGACCAGAAAATGTTTCAACATAATTATATTTTTCCTGTTTCCTGGTAATCAAGTTATTTAGAAAATAACTTTTATTTTCCTTACTTATTGGTAATGTTTCAAAAATGCTTGATGTTTGAACTCAGTATGTGAAAGAAACTTGAATGACTTCTATGAGTGAAAATAGAAAATTCTTTTCTATCTAATTTCATACTTGTGTAGTCAGATGACTACTCCCTGCTAAATTTGGGTCAATTAAATCAATTTGCCACTTTGAAAGCCATATGCACTAGTTTCCAAACCTTCAGTATGCCTAAGAAGAGAAAAGAGAATATTTGTGATCAAAGTCAAATCCCAGAGGGGGGAAGCAGAGAAGATCAATTTACATCACAATCTTCACATGAAAAAACAAAAACATTGCAGAGGGCTCTGCCTAATCTGGTGCCTCTCTGTGACTGTTATTGTGTATAAAGTCCTCCCTGAATGTAACACTGAGTTTATATAACATGATAACATGTTCCTCGCAGTGTTTCCCAAAGTGTGGTACGCATAACCCCAGGGGTACAGGAAGAGTTTGGTGGGGGTACGCGTTGCACCAGAGTTTTGTGGGGTATGCACTGCACCATGCTTAGCTGAGCCTAATTCTATGTTCTCATGAGTACGAGGGGTACTCAGCATTACGAAAATTATAGAAGGGGTACACATACGTCAAAAGTTTGGGAAACACTGATCTATGGGAAGGAATGAACCATTGATATCTGCTCAACTCTAGGCATTATCTCTTTACATTAACATCTTTATTGGAAAAGTCACAGCCACAAAAAAAAAAAAAAAAAAACAACAAACAAACAAACAAAAAACAACAACTAAAACCACCAAAACCCTATAACTGCAAAGGTACAACATCTAAAAAGTGCAGGCTATAACCAGA
Source organism: Pipistrellus kuhlii (assembly GCF_014108245.1). Lineage (NCBI taxonomy): Eukaryota > Metazoa > Chordata > Mammalia > Chiroptera > Vespertilionidae > Pipistrellus > Pipistrellus kuhlii. The sequence continues at coordinate 23,405,898 of NW_023425405.1, read as the reverse complement.
AACACTTAAAAACTGAATATATGGTGATTTATTATTGTAACAAATAGCCATTTAGAACTATTATAAAAACTTTCTATATTATATAATTGCCATTACTATTTTAAACATCTATACAAAAACTTTCTTTCTGTAGTCATTAAATTATAATTATTTATGTTCTAAAATTATGGAGAACAAATTATATTATTTTGTTTCTCTATGAAGTACATTTAGAGGAAATGAAAACTCTTCCTGAGTAAAATCAGAGGAATGCATTTGCCTCTTCTGTTCAGGGGATAGGAAGTGTGATGCCACTCACTGGAGATGTTAAAATCAGAGGCTTGCAACACAGCTGTGGCCAAATGATGGAGACCTCTGGACACTAGCTATTCTGTTGTGCAGCTCAATTAAATGAGCTACACAGAAAACTCTTCTTGTTAACACATGCTAAAATAAATCAAACCAGACTCAGTGCCCACTCAAGTTATGTAATGTGAAAGGACAGCACACAGAATAATCAATTCATGTTAGAAGGAAATTGAATCCTAAGTATACACATAGGTCATGTCTGACTTCAGAAACTGAAGAAAGTAAAATGATGTCAGTCTAAATTCATGAGCTGTATACTTTAACAAGCATTACTGAAGCTTGAGATATTGAGTGTTATTTCTTAGCATACTTTGTCTGATCCACATCCAAACCTCTGAAAATCTATTTGGCTTTATGGGAAGTCTTGTCTGGACACATAGATGAAGGTGTTTACTACTATACTTTAGCTTTTATCCTACATAATAAAAGGTTAATATGCAAATAGACTAAACTGCCAACCAACCAATCGGTCGCTATGACGTGCACTGACCACCAGGGGGCGAGTGTGGAACATGGTGGGCATTGGCTGCAGCGAGATAGTAATGCAGGTGAGCGGGGTCACCAGACCAAGGTAGGGTGCTAGCCACTGTCATTAAGGTGAACCTCTGGTGGTTACTGAAAATTCATTGCTCCCACATGCCTTGGTCCCACCTGGCACCTGCACCTGCTGCCAGTGCCAGAGCTGCCACTCACACCTGTTGCCAGCGCCCAGCACCTGCCTGATCACTCAGCGCTGGCAACAGGTACGAGAAGCAGCTGATGACCCTGATTGCCCCTTAGGAACAGGGGGAGGTAGAGAAACCCTGAGAGGCAATTACACTCACTGACAGCACTGGCCCCAATTGCTCTGAACCATCTGCATGTGAGAATGGTGTCGGCAGGAGTGGGGTTGCCAGCAGACAGGGCACCGGGGGCCACAGCGGGAGGGGCTGGATGAGGGTGTGGAGGATGGGCTGAGACCCGCCAATCTGTTCAATGCAGCCTTGCAGCCCACAGTTTCTTTCAAGGTGCACAAATTCATGTACTGGGCCCCTAGTACTAACATAATAGTCTACATAATTCAATAACATGACTACTGTCATTCTGTAATTGTGAGAAATCTTTTTTAAAAAGCATTTCTATTGCTGTAAAAGAATAGAATGGATGTGATATATTTAAAATGGCATACATGCTAAGCAAAAGAATCATCAATTAAGTCTCAGGAAGACATTAAAAGCTTCAAAACAGTAAACATTATCTGATAAAAGGGAAAGACGATTCAGAGATACCACACTTGATTGCTGGGGAGCAACAGAGCCAGGCTTTCAAGGGCAACTCTTCTAGAACCAGACTGCCTGGGTTCAAATCCCAGCTCTACCACAAGCTAGATCTAAGATTTGGATAAGTCACTTTAGCATTTGTGCCTCAGTTTTGTCACTTGTAAAGTGGGATAACAGCAATATCTGTCTCTTGAGACTGCTCTCAGGTTCAAATCAATTGTGTTTGCGAACAATAGTACCTGTTCCACAGACTGTGGAATCTTAGAGGGAAGGTAGGGGTTGGGTGGATGAGTGGGAAGAAATTAAACAAAGAACTTATGTGCATATATGTATAAGCCATGACATAGACAATAGTGAGGTGAAGGCCTGGGGCAGGGGCAAAGGGTGGGGGGTGAATGGTGGGGGGAGCTGGCTAGAAAGGTCAAGGGGGAAAAAGGGGGACATCTGTAATACTTTCAACAATAAATATTTTACAATATATAGGGGGTGGGGGGAAGTTAAAAAAAAAAAAAAAAGGGTATCTGCTCCAAAGGTGTTTTTAACAAATTGATAAGTTAATGAACTAAAAAAGAACTATTGCAATTATATTTTTCTATAACTCACATTATTAAATAGGGGCTAAATAACAATAATCCTATCTAATAAAGGGGTAATATGCAAATTAACCATCACTCTGTCACAAAGACAGCAACACCCATAGCCACAAGATGGCAGCGCACAGTTCTCTCAGCCCCTCCAGAGTTCCCCGGTCCTGGGGGCAGTGACAGCTGAGAGCTGGCAGCATGAGCAGCCTGGCAGAATGCTTGTTTCATTGTCTCTCTTGAAATGAGACAAGTTTATTTTTTTCTGAATACCTGCAGCTTGCATACATGTGTGTATTCCAAGCGTAGAACATTTATCATTTAGGGGAGCAGGTATTAAACTTAGTTTTAAGATTATTCTGTGTGGTTTTTTTTAATTAACTTTATTGGGGTGAGATTGGTTAATTAGATTATACAGGTTCCAAGTGTGCATTTCTATGATATATCATCTGTATATAGCATTGTGTGCCCACTATATATTTGGAAGATTGTTCTGAATATTGAGACATTTCTGTTCCAGGTCATAGAAAAACTTATAACACATGAATAGTGATTTTCAAAAGCCTACATTGTAATTTTAAAAAATATTTACTTCATATATTTCATGTTATTTTACCTGCATAACATTTTGACAGCGAACTAACATGACATTATCAGTATGGACATAAGTTCATTTATAATGACAAAATCTGCTTTGAGATGAGAGCTAGTGTTTTTGACATTTCAGGCTTCTGAACACTTTAATATCCTCTTTGTAATATAAAAAATATGATTAATATAACAATGTAAAACCAGGATTCATCTTGCTACACATTTCATAACCATGATCACCATTTTGTAACCAGTACTGCAATGAAAAATGTTAAATTTGTCTTTCTCACATGCAAAGTACCTTGAGAGGGCAGCATCACCTTGTTTTAAGTAAGCTTAGCGGAAACTTCTTCAACTGAACTGGATATGTGCAACATGAGCTTGAGCTCTTGGAAATTCTGTCTACAAGTATGACAGCATCAGCAAGCCACAGGGCTTGCTGGGTTGGACACAAAGGAATCATTTAGAAAAGGACAGCACAGTTTCAAACCTGTTGTGGAAAATGGAGAAAATTAGAAACCTCCTATTTTAGAAAAAGGCGATGAACGGGGAAACAGAACAGCACTTTCCAGATCATGTGATGGGTGCATGTTTACAAGAATAAATTGCTCCAGCTGAAAGAACTCTTCAAAGGGAGGGCCAGAAAATTTAGAAAAGAGGGAAAACACGCACAACAACACTCCCAGGTAAAATATGCTAGAAAAGAAATACAGGGCTTTTTTTTTTCCATTAGAATTGACAATATTGGTAAATTTTAAAAGGATTTTCATTAAGACTGGATGAAGAGGCAGGGAAGTATATTGAATTGATTCTTATTTGGATCTTAGTGCTTAGTATATATGATTGTCTTTTTGTTTGTGCCATCTGAATAACTATATATTTTATTAATTATTCGTAGAAAGTCAACTGCTAATTGTGTGTGTACACAATGAGAATTTTTAATATTTACACTTTTAGCTACTTTCAAATGTGCACTACAGTGTTATTAATTACTGTCACTGTGCTGTACAGAAGATCCCCCTGAGTTACTTATTTTATAACTGGAAATTTGTGCATTTTGACACTTCTCCCCCATTTTGCCCACCCTCTACTGGACCCTGTCTATAGTAACCACCAATCAGAAACCTATTCTAGGTCCCTATGGGCTTGTGCTTTATTTGGGGAAGGGGTAGCATTTGTTAGATTCCACATTAAGTGAGATCATCCAATATTTGTCTTTTTCTGTCTGACTTATTTCACTTAGCATAATGTCTTCAAGGTTCAGTCATGTTGCTGCAAATGGTAGGATTTCCTTTCCCCCCCCCCTCATAGTTGAATAATAGTCTATTGTGTATTTATACCACATTTTCTTTACCCATCCATCCACTGATGGACATTTAGGTTGTTGCTATTGTAAACTGGCTATTGTAAACAATGCTGTGATGAACTTTTAGGTGCATATATCTTTCCTGAGTTAGTGTTTTTGTTTTCTTTGAATAAATACACAGAAGTGAAATTGTTCGATCATATGGTAGTCCTATTTATAATTTTTTTAGAAACCTCTCATTGAATTTCTAATTTCAATGTATTACATCTATAAAAAATTTTATAATGAAAGGAAATTCAAGCAAAATGACATACAAATATTAAAATGTATATGACTACATAAAAAGGATTAAGAAAATAAAAATGTTTATCAATCTTCAGCACTCTATGAGATAGGAAGGTGGGCATTATCCACGTGCAAAACAGTAAACAATAAAATTTCCCATATGATTAAGAGATCACAATTTGACTGTTTTATAAATATTATATGTGTTGAAAGAGAGAGACAGAAAGAAAGAGAAGGAGATGGGAGGGAAAGGGAGGGGAGGGGAGGGGAGAGAAGAGTCCCCATTTGAACAAGACACACATGCCATGAATTCCTGCCCTTCCTCTGATGGCCTCTCTGTTGGGTAACTAGGGTACCAGGACAACAGGAGAGGTACAGACTTGATGAAATAGAGCACAAGCTCTCAGGGAGAACAGAGGAGCTTGGGGGAGCCATGTGGTGGTTGGGGGAGTGTTTCTGAAGAACATTTCCCTAAACACATAATTTCTGTGATATATGAAACTGTTACAAATATATAACAGCCCGTTTATCTCTTTACACATTTCACTGAGATTATTCAGTGTGTCTCACAGTGAAGTCTATCAACTTCTCATAGTCAAGCAAAGCCATGCAATTGTTATCTCCCACAATGGGTGGGCTTATAATAGGATTTTTTTCTTTTTTTGTACTCCACTTTTTCCCACTCTTTGATGTTCCTAATTTTCAGTACTACATTTTGCTTTCAGTTTCTTATCTAAATAACTAAGATCACTCTTGTTTCCTCTTTTCTGGGCTCATCAGCATCTCCTAAATGAAATGTCAATGGAAGAGCATAGAGCTCAGTATTTGTATACAAAGGTCTAATGAGACCCATAATCTGACCTTGGGTCATAAATTCAACCTCTTTTTTTTTTTCAACTTTAATTTCTATGACTGACAAGAAAGGAAAGCACCAGGCTTTATCTCTTTATCTTGAAGGTAAAAAAAAAAAAAAAGGTAATAAAGATGTTATGGCTGAAACCGGTTTGGCTCAGTGGCAAACAGCCAGCAGGCGGGTGGTAAGGAGCAAGGGGTCCTGGACTGTGAGAAGGATTTCCAACTGTTGCTTTAGGCCCGATTCCATAAGGAACAGTCCTAAGCCTGCAGGTGGACATCTTCTGAGGGGTCTTGGATTGCGAGAGGGTGTAGGCCGGGCTGAGGAACCTCCCCCCACCTCAGAGCAAGAATTTCTTGCACCAGGCCTCTAGCTGTAAATAATGCTGCAATATGCATAGGGGTGCAGATAGCATTTCAAATTAGTGTTTTATTTGTTCTTTAAAAAAAAAAAAAAGAACAGAAAAATTTCTGTCTGCTAGTCAATCTATTTTCTTTTGTTACTAAAATTATTGCGTTCTTAAGCAGTTATAAGTCACAAGAAGCTGTAGCTGTAATAGGAAATTAAATACAGCAATTAACCTAAGGCTACTCATAATTGACAGCATAAAGCCACATTCTTGTACTGTAGCATAATAATTAAAACACAAATGCATAAACCAAGTGTAAATAAACACAAGTCAAAAATGCAAACACATTAGACCTCAACAGTAAAATGATGCTATGCTGCCAAAACGTATTACTGTTTTTTTCTGGGATACTAAAAATCCAAGTCTACTCATCAACTAACCCTCACTACCAGCGCAAGTTTCTAACATTTAAAGTTATCTTATCACACATGTCCTTTGTAGTAACTTAAAGTAAAAAAATTTAGGAAATTACTCAAGGTCATGGAAGCCAGAAGAATTCTTTGGGTCTCTTTGATTTATTTCAAATTTTAAGATGGCAGACAAGGAGGTTGTAATGTGCTGGCAGTTTATTTGATGCAGATATACTCATGGTAGGATGAGTGGGGGATGATACCCTCTCCTCTCATTAAAAATCCTTACAAGGACATAAAACTGATGATATCATCCAGTTTTTAATCAACTGGGGTAGCCGTTTATATAATACTAGAGGTCCGGTGCATGAATTCGTGCACGGGTATGGTCCCTAGGCCTGGCTGATGATCAAAGCATGAGCATCAGGCATGGAAGGGCAGGTCCCAGATGACCTCTGAGCCCTGAGCAGTACCTGGGTCCCTGGGCCCTCATGCATTCCCCTCCACCTTAGTCAAGGTGTCCAAGTCCCCACAGGGAGATGTGGTGAGTGTGGTCAAACATTGTAGACTGGGGCACAGTTTGGACCTCTGGGCCACCCAGCAGCACTGCACAGAAGCTGGGTGGGCAGGTCGCTCTCTCACAGCGAGCCTTGTAGACCAGCTTCTGTGAGAACCCACAGGGAGCCCAACTGGCCCCTTAGGGAGCCCAGCTCACCTGGAAGAGGCTGCATGGATGTGGGGTGGGCTCCTTTGGGTGCCTGGCACCTGAACACTAGAGCTTTGCTGCTGCATGGGCCCTGGTGTCCCAGGGGAGGGTGGCAGGGGGAGTAAGCCATGGAAATTTGGTCACCACCATCCACCCTCAGTTCCACGTCCCAGCCTGGAGTCCAGCCCTGAATCAGGGCTTGCTGGCTGCTGGTCACAGTCTTCTGGGGAGCCCCCACCAGGCTCCTTTAGTGCCTGGGAGCTGGGTGATGGCTCTGCCCCCTGCCTCCACTGCTGTTCACTGTCTGAGGGGCACTCTGAGGGGCAATTGGGCCCCTACTCACACCCACGTTGGCCTGGCACTGCCCACTCACCTGCTTTAACATCCCACCACAGTCCCACTTTTGTCGGGGCCCATTGGGGCTGGCAGCACCATGTTGCCAATGCCCACCATGTTCCACGCTGCCACCTGGTGGTCAGTGCACATTATAGTGAGCGGTCGAACTCCCGGTCTCCCAGTCAAACAACCACCTGAGGGGACAATTTGTACATTAGGCTTTTAATATATATGATGTTTTGACTGTTTTTCCTCTATGCTCTCTACTTGGTCTATGCCATCTAATGAATGAATGCTTAATATTATTTGCATGCCCTCTTTGGAATCAGTGGATTGCCTCTCAACTAAAAATTAAGCATAATGTTTGCTATTTTGGTTATTTGCTGTGTAGAAAGGATCTGGTCACTTGTTTTTAAGGTAAACTACACTGTGCATAAATTCAAACTTGAGTATGGGTTTGAATCAGAGAAATTTGTTTTGCCTCTATTTGTCCAATTAAAAAAGATATACATGGTTTTTAAGCAGGGAAAATGTCTATTCTTAAAATTCATAATCACATTAGTGGAGTTCAAACCTTGTGCCAAACCTTTGTTATAAATATTGTACTATCTATTCCAAAGGGGAAGAAAAACAACAAGCTTCAGAATCACAGGGAACTGATTTGCTTAACTTAGAAAGTCAAGGACAGTGCAAAGCACAGACATTTCCTCCTGTTGGTATTGAGTGCTGTTGCCTTAAAATAAAAACATAGGTAATATGCTGTGTTTGTAATAGTTAAAAGCAACAACTGTTAAAATACCAAGAATCTGGATGTTCAGAAGTGCATACTAAGGGTTTTTGTACTGCCATTGTTTTAAAAAATTACAATAGAAAATTCCAATTAGTTAGTATAAGTTATCCCTGGAAATCCTTGGTGCATACTATATGGAGGAACGGATGGAGGATGGGTGGATGGATAGATAGGTAGAAAACCATGAATATCACTGTTCTATTGATAACAAAATGCTATCTTGATTGTAGCAAGTTAAAGTAATCACAACAGTAGTGAAAAAAAGAGACAGACTTAACAGAAGGCTAGTCATTAAAAGAAATTATCTCGAGTAGGAAGAGATCAACCACATAACTTACCATATGCATATATGCATGCCTCATAGACACAGACACAGACAACAGGGTAGTGAAGGCCTGGGTTAGGAGGTAGGGTTGGCTAGAGGAGGTCAATGGGGGGAGGGGAGAGGACTTACATAAACCTTTCAACAATAAAGGTTTTTAAAAAAATATCAATGTTAGCTCAGATGCTAAAATCTAAGTCAATACAGGACACATTTAAAAACCAAAGTATCTAATGATGCCCGAAAGGCAAACCAGGAAAATCGTATCCCATTACAGTTACACAGAACCACTCAATATCTACGTCTAACTCTTCAAAAAACCATGCACAATGCAATGTCATCTACTCCTTTGCTTAAAAAAAAGAACACCCTGAGGAATCAGAAATAATTCAATTCATAAAATCCAGTGATACAAATTCAATCTCAGTCTAATATGGTATTAGAATAATATCAACATAAATAATGGCTTCTGTGTAGTGGTAACAATGATAGGTAATTTCATTTTAATTAAATGTCAGTATGAACATTCCATTTGTATTTATCATACAAACTACACAGACCATGTACAAAGAATCCAAATAGCTGTTTGAATAGGGTGCTTTCAATCAGAGATGTTGTACCTGTTGGCATTCTGATTAGTTTTTACTCATTTTAGCACTAAAAATACCAAGTTTAATTCTGGACAGTGTGCAATATTACCAAATACGCTATGAGATAATCACCTCGAACACCACTTTGCACAGTCGTTACCCAATGACACGTTTGTGCTAGTGCCATGTTCACAATTACATGCCAAATGGCAGCTGAGATATTTCTTTGAATTTGGTTCAGATTGTCAAATTATAGTTCCTCTTTATGACTAGACCTTGAATCCGTGTGAGGATCAGACACCCCCAGGAATACTTTGAGTATTGGTTGCTGCAGGGGTAAGGTAAGATACTTCATTGCAGATCAGACATGCACCTCCTGTGCTCTTGGGGAGCAAGCTTCTGCTCCCTTTCAGCTCACACGGACTTCATCCTCAGCCAGGAGACCTCCCCAGAGCACAGTCTACAAACACCCGTGGTAGCCCCGAGAGTACTCGAGACAAATCCACACTCTGGAGACAGAGCAAAATCCCCTCTAATGGCTAGCTCCAATGCCAAAATAGAAAATGTTTCTAGAATTTCAATGATTAACGGAAACATATCTTAAAATCTCCTCAAGCAAAACACTGCTCCCAGTTATTTCCAATGGTATCAAAGGTGTTTTTCTCACTGTCTAGTTATCTAACATGTATTCAGGATTTAAAATTAAATCCAATGTTAATACTGGGTGTGAAAGACAGTCTGGTGTTTTGTATTTACCTTAAAATATGCTTTTTATTTATATTTATTGTTGAGAGTATTACAAATGTCTCCCATTTTCCCTCATTACCCCCCTGTACCCAGCTCTTGCCTCAACCCAAGCCTTCACCACACTATTGTCAGCATGTCCATGAGCTTGCATATATACATATGGGTTTTTTGGTTAATTCCTCCTCCCCGCAGCCTTCCTGGTTCTCTCTGAGATTCGTCAATCTGTTCCATGCTTCCATGGAAGATACAATGGTGAACATAGCTGCTCCCACCTCTGAATCCTGAATAACATTATTTTAAATTATAATTGTGCACTTACCTGTTTTAACCCTTAGAAGCCAAAACTTTTGATTACAAACCAGACCATGATAACAACAGTGTCTGCTATACTATGGAAAATTGATAACTACTGTTGAATTATATATTTATCATAATGGTCATATATATATTGGGTAGGGGAAATTTTTTCACCTGTTTGAACATGAAGTAGTCTCTAGAGATGAATTCCTAGTAACAAAAATAGAGTACCAGTCTATCACAACCAGAAATAATCATGAATAATAATGAGATAGTGGTGATGATAAAGAGCTATGAAGCCAGGAACTCTATTTGTGGGAACTATATGGTTTGACCCTCATTTTATCCTTAGCCCATCACTTAGACCTCAGGAGGCAGTATACCATATTTTTGATTATTCTGAGTCCAATCCCATTAAGTCCCAACTCCAACTTAGCTATGCAACAGTGAGCAAATTACTTAGCTTCTTTGTGCCTCATTTTCCCCTTCTATAAATTTTGGAGAATAGTCTACCACAAAGGTTCTTTATGAGGATGAACTGAGTTAATATTTATAAGGCACTTAATAATATGCCTGGAATATAATAGATACTATATGCATTAGCTATTAATATTTATTTTAAAATATATTTTTATTGATTTCAGAGAGGAAGGGAGAGGAAGAAAGAGAAACAACAATAATGAGAGAGAATCATTGATCAGTTGCTTTTTGTAAGTTTTTAAACTCTGGAGATCGAGCTGGGTCCCCAGGCATGTGCCCTGACCAGGAGTCAAACCTAAACCCTCTGGTTTATAGAGTGATGCTCAACCAGTGAGCCACACCAACCTGTCAGCTATTAATATTTTTTCATGTTGTAGGCACCTAAGACTTTTTGGAGTAAGTGAATGAATGAACTTAAACCTTTTTCACTAACTTAGTTGAAAAGTTATGTTGTTAAGTACTGCCTTCCCAACCTGATGGGTACAGAAGTTGACATGTTATAATGCTTTAAATTAATCTATAGGTGACAACAAGATAAATACCATATGTGAGATTGAAAATGAATTGGGCTTTAAATTTTTTTTAAATCCTTTTCTTTTGTCATGTAGCAAAAACTCCTTATTGCCCTAAAATTTTTGCTTTGCAGAATACATCCGTCCAGCCAATTCATGATTAATTGTATCTTTTTTGCTGTCCTCCAGAAATTATCCAATTACCACCACAGCCACTTCAATATTCCCAGGACAGTGTCCTTCCATCCCAGTGAAAAATAGGTTTCCATTAGTTCATCAGAGAGAAGGAAGATCTGTCCCTCTGCTAAGCCTGGAGCGCTTGCTTGCCCAGAAAGGAAAGCGCTGGGAATGAGACTGGGGACAAGACTAACAACTCAGCCATAATCATCCTCTCTCTTCAGCTGAGGAGAGGCTTACCATCAGCCTCCATCGCAACACCACACCAGTTTTCTTGGTTGAGTGCAACCCAACACACAGGCTGCTCTTTCTATGTCCATGTTTGTTCCTTCCAGAAAGTTCCTAGCACTTTTGTGAACACACTCAGGTATTTATTTTCAGATTACCCACAGATATTGGATATTTGTAGGCATTCAGTCAGTACTAAAATGACACCAGGTATATCTTCTAAATGGAAAAGAAATAAATACAATTCTATTTTTAAAAAAAAGGGGGGGGGAATATAAGAGATTATATTTTTTCTTCCATTCCCAAGTTAATTCTGAGTCAGTTTCACTGTATCTCAAATTAAAATTAATAGAATATAATAGATTTCAGAAATATCATTAAAATGTACTGTTTCTACCTCTAAATTACACTAATTACATGCAGTATTAAATTTGATTTTGTTGACCTGGGATATTGGGCTCTTCTATTATCTAAAGGAAATGTTACCACTGAAATGTAGCTTTTTAATTTTTATAAGGAATGAATGTAATTATTTTCTTAAATAGAATGTCTGTAAAATTCAGGTTAAAGATATCCATCTGTATAGGGAGCAATATGAATTTGGATATTAGCACAAACATCTGTAGATCAAGTTTCATATTATTATTATAAACATTATAAAACCCATAATACAATATATTTCCTTTTTTTTTAACTTAGCTTGCCAAGAAACTCAGAACTAACATGAGTGTATAATAATAACCGATTCCTTGTAGAGTCCTAATTCCTTGCAGAGTTCTTCTGTTGTCCTTTATTACTGTCTATTTTGATTTATTTCTTAATATCTCATCATGCTGTATATACAACTTGTAAGTTTCTAAACTCTGTCTTAAAGAAGATGAGCAAAACTTTTAAATAAGTAAATTCATTGTTGCTATTTTTTGACATCTCGATATCGTGAAACTATATGACCAAACTAAAGACTCTAATTATTTTTCTCCATAAAAATCCACCAACCATACAATCATACTATTCCTAATATTAAAAAGATGGCAGTTTTTACAATATGGGGCCCTCAAGAGAGGCTGTTTTTAGTAACATTTGGTTTAATACTCTCTGTCTAATCCTTCAAGAATAGGTAATATTATTTATCTAGGGTACCAATATTGCATTAGTTATTAAGCTCACAAAAATTGTTTTCATTTTGCTAAATATGATGTATGCAATATTTATTCATTAATCCTTAAATTCTTCAGTAATAAATTAAGGACACTTGGCTTAAGTTCATGGCTAAACCATAATGCCTTTCTTTCATTACTGGTTTACCCATTGCATTTTATTTTTTATTTTGGGTTTCTTATAGTTTTTTCTATACATACAGACTTACAGCTTTATATAAAACTTATTTTTTCAGCCAAAATCATTCCAAGTTCTCCTCACCTCATTCCTTGATAAAAAGCCTTCTAGTCCTCTTTATTAAAAGAATTTCTGTGAACTTCAGTAACACAATTGGTTAAACTCCATACAATCAGCTTCTGGCCTGTCATACTGGGCTAAAATTCACCTGAAGTTCTAGGTCTGCCATATCTTAGACCCATTCTTCATACCAGACCTTAGTGCAAACCATCACGCACTTTTGCCTTGAATTCTCATTGGATAGCAACCCCTGCCCCAATCTGTGCCATGCTAATTTCTACATTTGTACATACTCTTACTCGTATCTGAAGTAGTATTCTTATTTCAATATTTATTTTAAAAAATCTACTCATCTTTAAGACTTAAATTTTACTTCCTCTGTATTTGATTATACTAGACTCCAAATTCCATTAATTTTGAGATTTTTTTAAAATTATTATGTTGACAATAATAACTACCATGTACCTGTGCACCAAAGAGTGTCTTTAAAATATGATACACACTATTTCTTTTACTATTCACACTAAAATCTTGAAGTAGAAGATATTATCATCCACATTGCACAAGAACTACAAGTTAAAGAAACCTGCAAGAGCTCAAATGAAGAGCTGAGATGAAAACCCATGTTTTACCTGCCTTCAAAGTAATCGACACACCATTCTTCTGTAAGTGGTCAAATCACTATCACGCTCATCTCCTCCACCTTTACTGTTTGAACATAACTGCCTAAGAGCAGAAATGTCCATCCTACTGCCTTTAGTGTTGAATACGAATATAAAAACATCATAGTGACACATCTACTGTAGGTCAAACATTCAGGCAGATTCTCTGAGAAATAAATAGATGAGACATGGGGAAAACAAAGCAAAACTAAACTCCAAATAACTTTATCTTTCTAGTTTTGGAGAGGAAATTGTGTAATATTGTAGCATCAAACCCCCCAGAAATGTAAATACAAGTGATTAGAGACCTCACAATCACCCCTAGTTCTACAGGTAATATATATCAAGTCCTTCTTGAATTTTTCCTAAATTTTTGCATTTCTGTTTCTTATTTCTATGCTTGAGTGTCTAACCATCTGTAAATAAATAAATACAAGGATGAATGGATAAATTAATTAATTAGTTAATTAATTCACTACTGAAAGCTCTTGTTAGCAGCACAGACTTGACATCACCTTCTCTTGCTGAAAGATTCTGGAACACCTATGGGGATGTTGCCTGTTCTTTTGTTGTTATTGTTTGTCTTTTTGTCCTCATCTGAGGATATATTTTATTGATTTTTAGAGAGGAAGAGTGAGAGAAAGAAACCTTGATGTGAGAATGAAACATCAATCAGTTGCCTTCCATAAATGCCCCAACCTGGGATGAAATCTGCAATCCAAATATGAGCCCTGACCAGGATTCAAACCGACAACCTTTCAGTGCACAGGAAGATGCTCAACTAACTGAGCCACTCTGGCCACGCACAGAAGAAAAAAACTTAATGGATAAATGGGGGCATGATATCTACTTAGCTTATTCCATTTTTTAGGTGATTATATCTATAAAATTGAATACTCTGTGAGAACCAGTCAAACCCTGAATTTGAGACTTGGTCCTTATTTATAAAAACATGTCTTTATAAACAAACACTGTCACAAAGATTAACCAGCCTAGAAAACCAGGAGGGTAAAATCCCACACACTTCTATGGAAGAACTAGTTTTGTTTTTATGACCTCTGACCCATAGGTTCCCTTTCCTCTCCTTTCCCTAAGGCTGGCAGTACAACTAATAGTACTGGTTTTTATAGCACTTGGTCAAGATCATCTTGACATTGTCAGCCCAGTTACTGACCATTCACAGAGACTCTGTAAGTATTTGTGGGCTAAAGTTGAGAGCCTGTGAGCATTTTGTTAATCTCCCCCTCTTTTTATTTTTATTGTTGACACTATTACAGATGTCCCCATCCCCCCCCACCATTTATGACATTGTGTCTGTTACTTAAATTCTAAATTACTTCACAAAAATTATAAATAAATCATTTATTTTAATCTTGATGATAATTTAGGATATGTGGGTAAAACAATGAAGAGAAAGTTATAATCTCCACAAATTCATAATTTGATTGATTACTACCCGTGTTTCCCTGAAAATAAGACATCCTCTGAAAATAAGACCTAGTGCATGGAAAGATAAGACATCCCCTGAAAATAAGACCTAGCGCAACTTTGGGAGAAAAAATTAATATAAGACACTGTCTTATTTTCAGGGAAACAGGGTAAAGGCAGCAAATAGTCCCTCAATAAAAGTTCCTTTCAGTTAGGAAAGTTTTCTTTTAGCAAACGAAAATGCAGCTACTATTTTAAGAACTGAGTGTTTCAAAACTGTATCTAAAAACTAAATGAATGTATCACATCTCAATATGATTGATAACATTCTGGAATGAACTGAAAACATGCTGGAATATGGAAACTATGAAATGATGATTATTTCAACCTTATGTGAGTTTAAATCTCTGAAATTTCAGGCTTTGTCCCTGGATGCTTGTCAAAGATAAAAGTAAAGATAACTTTTGTGTCACAACTAAAATCAAGGACATGAGAGTGAAAGTAATTCCCTCTATTATACAAGGAACACACTGTGAGGAGATTTTGTTTACAGCATGCTGACAAGTATGTCAGACACACATCTTTGCAGTAGTTTCCATAACACAGGACTTGGGAAATAGACCAGTGGGCACTGGCCTATTGGGTGATCTATCCTTGTCAAAGGCCTGTTAGTCTATTTTTAAAATATAAATATATACATATACTTTTATTGATTTCAGAAAATCAATAAAAGGGAAGGGAGAGGGGGAGAGAGAGAAAAAAAATCAATGATGAGAGAGAAGTCATTGATTGGCCCTGGACTGGAAATCAAACCATGACCTCCTGGTTCATAAGCTGATGTCAGGATGCTCGACCAATGAGCCTGCTGGCCGGGCTGGGCTGTGAGACTATTAGTGGCCTCCCTCTTCCCTGCCTGGCTTCCCAGAGGGCAGAGTCCAAATATCCTCTCAGGTCATTCATCTTAGCACAGTCTGGTCCAAGTGGGCTCTCAGTGAGAGTTATTTAAGTCCCTTGGTTCTGGGTATACTGTGAGTTGTTATGGATGCTGAAGATGAATGACTAAATGTTTAATTTAATTTTGCTGAAGGCACTAGATTCACAAAGCCATTAACCCATATTTAGAAAGTGCTTATCCACTTAGTGATTTTGTTGAATTGTCAGACAGCTCTAATCACTAGCCAGAAGGAAAGCCCCATCCAGAAAGAATGGGAGTGACAAGGACTTCTTTATGGGGCTGAATTCTCTCTCATCAAATGAGATGTGAAACTCTTTCCAGTAACTTAGCCAAGGACCTTTCCCTGCACAACTTTTTTAGTTGCTCTATGCAGAAATTCTGAAAGACCATATTTTTTTAAAAAATGAGAGGCAAAAGCCTCTAAAATGACCAAACATCTTTTACATTTTCCATTTTTAAAGCATATCATGCTGCCTTTTTTGGCCTTTTCAATTCTTTTGAAATGACTTCTTTTTTTTCTTCTTCATATTTGAGAGTATATTAGCAGTAATCTCTTTTTCAAATGAAAGAATTCAGAGGAATAACAAACCCACAAGCACCAAGCCATATCAAACATAAAAGAACAATAAAAAATAAAATGACAGCATCAAAATCTACATACTTCTATATTGGATACAATTCTAGAGAAGAAGGATGGGATGGATTCAAAGTTACTTTCTCCTAAGGGGAAAAATCAATGACCTGAAGTAAAATCACCTTGGTTACTAAATGTTGATAATTATAATACATTTTTTCCCCAGAAGTACACATGTGTTATCTATCTTCCATGAGATATTGGATATTACAGGTATTTTCATGGTATTAGCCAGCTCTGTACTTGAACTAATCAGTAAACAATCATGAATTCTTAGGTCAAATTATCAATTATGTAAAATAATTTTCTCTTCGATTGTCATTAAGATGGATGAAAGATAAGAGAATTCAGGTCTAAAACTGAACAATTTCGACAAAATGTAAGAAAATAACAAAAACAAAAACAAAACAAACAACTGATCAAGTTTTCATTGAGTATAGTCTCCTAAACCTGAAATTTACTCTTGTGAATTTCTTCCTTCATGGAATTATAAATTTTAAAGTGCAGTAACTATGCTGGTCATTTACATATTAATTTTGTCCCTTGGTTTAATCAAATGCAACTTTATTGACTTTTTAAAATTTATAGACATTTGTTTCTTTTTTATAATGAGAAAATGATCTCAATGTTTTTACAGTCTCTTCTTGTCTTAACATATGATGCACAGACCTATCTGCCAACATGTAGCTAGATGCCAGGGTCTGAATTCTATGTTCAACTCCGTATTGGCAGTGGAAAACTAAATTTTTCTATAAAGATCCACACAGCAAATACTTTAGGCTTTGGCTGTCTACATATGGTCTCTATGGAAGCCACTCAACTTTCTGAAAGCAATGTAGATAATATAAAACAAACAAGTATGGCTACATTTCAATAAAACTTCATGAACATTAAAACATAAATTTTGTCCTGCTGGTGTGGCTCAATGGTTGAGCATCAACCTATGAACCAAGAGGTCATGGTTGGATTCTAGTCAGGGCACATGCCCAGGTTGCCAGCTCATCCCCAGTCAGGGGCATGCAGGAGACAGCCGATCAATGATTCTCTCTCATCATTGATATTCTATCTCTCCTCTTCTCCCTTCCTCTCTGAAATCAATAAAAATATATTTAAAATAAGACAATATGAATTTTATATAGTTTCCATGTGACATAAATATTCTGTTCTCTTAACTTAAAAAAAAAAAAACAACAACAACAAAAAAACATTTTACATTCCCTGGCCTGTGTGACTCTCTGTTTATATAGCACTGGCCCTTGGGGTTTGGTTCCTGGTTAAGGGCTTGTATCTGGGCATGTACCAGATTCGATGCCCAGTCCCAATGGGGGCTCCTGCTGGAGGCAACCAATCCATGTATCTCTCTCACATTGATTGTTTCTTTCTCTTTTTCTCCCTCCTCCCTCCCTTCCACTCTCTCAAAAAAAGCAATGGAAAAAATATCCTGAGGTGAGGATTAAAAATAATCCTTTAAAAAAATGTTTTTAGCTAAGGCCTGTATCAAAACAGCATCTACTTGACTTTGGTCTTCTGCCTATGGTCTGCTGACACTTCTGTGCATTGCATTGAACAAGGAAAGCTTTTTTCTTGTATGATTTCTATTTGTACATAAGACTCCTAGCCTCTGAAGTCACATTTTTAAGTATTTACCATCAAGTTCTTATTTTGCAGAAAAATATTTATCATTAGCTATTATATCTTCATATGCTTGGCTCCAAATGAATGTAACTGATTCCAGGAAATGAAAGGAAAAAAAAAAAGGCAGAATAAAATGGAACATTTTGTCATTGGCAGGGGAGCTTTACTGTAATGGCTGCTGCCTCCATTGGAGAAAGAAGTATGGCAGGGTAAGAAAAACAGTTTTCAAAGCAACCGATATGTATCAATAAAAGCGATCCCAGCTGCTCTGTTACATGATGACAGCATTCTTGGCACTACCCTGACATGAAGTATTGGAGTACACAGTGGGTACATATGGATGGTATATGTTTTAATTTAAATGAGCCATTAAGCTCAGATCAGTAGTCTAAACTTCTTATATAATACATGACGAAATCTGAGGCTGAGTAAGTAGCCTGCCCAAAAGCAAAATAGGTGATTTCAAACTCAGTATGTTTGTGTGTGTTTTCTGATTCCAAAATAAATGCCCTTTCCCCTACAAATTGACTCCAAGGAGGGAGGTACATTTATATTTTCTCAGAAGGAAGTAAGAAACTAAGTGTCTTAGCCTCTAGTTCTCAAGTAATTAGTGACAATTTAATTGGAATGGAAAGTGTTTTCTCTGCAGTGATAAATAATTAACACGGATGGAGAAACAGCTCTGCTCTGCCTGAGAATACTGCCTTAGCAGACCTGCCTTCCAAGGAACCAGTTAAACAAGGGGGAGTGACCTGCATAAGCATCTCTTAGTTCTATGGGCATGGAAGTACTAGATTTGTCTGCTTTTCTGTGCTTGACATTGGGGAAGCATTTGTTGTACTTGGTTTAAAAGTGGTATTCATATTCAAGTGGGAGAACTGAAACAGATGATGTCTAAGATTCACTGAATGACACTACTTCCTAAAAGGAGCCATAGTCACTCCTACTCTCCCCTCCCTTTCTTTCTTCTCCTTAACATACACATTATTACATAAGTAACTACTAGTTATTATAGTGAAATCTTTTAATCTTTTCATTCAAAAAAAGTATGTCTTTTATTGACAGTAATCTCCCAAGTTTATAGTATAAAAGCTATTTGTTTATTTGTTAAAATTCTCAGAACAAATAAGCACAAAAGGAAAAAAAAAAACAGTAGCAGTTCTGTGTTCTGTTGCCAAATACAGAATAAATATTACAAATAATGAAAGTGGCACTCTTTGCTTAAAATATTTGACACAAAAAAATATTTTGTAGCCTAACCAGTTTGGCTTAGTGAAAGGTCCCAGGTTCAATTTTGGTCAAGGGCATGTACCTTGATTGCCAGCACATCCCTGGTGGGAGGTGTGCAAGAGGCAGCTGATCTATGTTGCTCTCTCACTGATGTTTCTAAGGCTCTATCCCTCTCCCTTCCTCTCTGTAAAATAAATAAACAAATAAATAAAATATTTTGTAATAAGGATTTATCCCTTCTTCATATGTTTTTGCTCTATAGTACAAAATGAGATCATTTCCTATAATGAAATTCATTTGGTAAAACATTGTGCATGTTAAATTAGCCTTGTCTTATAAAAGGAGTAAATAAAAACAAATACAGATTAAAAATAAGTCTTGGAATATAAGTGTCCCAAAGGCTCAGATCACTCTTATAAAATGTTGAACATCTGTGCAGGAGGCAGTGGAGTTAAATTGATTCGTACTTGTTGATTTTACACTACTATAGTGAATAATGAAAACTAGTCAGGACAGATTTATTTATATTCTTTTAAAATTTTCATCCAAGATTTTAAAAGAAAATAATGAATCAAGGCAGAAGAAAATGTATTAAAGATGAGGGAAAACTAAACACAGCCCATGTTTTTACTGTCCCTTTAATAGCCATGGATGCATAAGATAAATCACATGCCTGGCTGTAGCACTCTATGTCCTACCTTTTGAATATCTTCATGTTTTCAATCACATGAACAAGCTGTATCATGAATCAACTGCTAAGTACATGATAAACACTGAAATATGCCGGCCTTATTTGTTCCTTACATTTGCTCTTTCCACACGGAGAGGGGAGAAAACATGTACCAAGGTGAATGGAAACGACCAGCCTTTCCTTCTTATGTGACATCAGAATCCTATTTATGTAAGTGTGTGGTGAGGGCTAAGGTACAAAATGCATGAAGTTTACTATTTGCCTTTATACTATAGAGAAGACACAAAAATATCCACGGTTCTACAAAGTACAGTAGCACTTACAATTTCCTGACTTGATGAACATTCGGTATTTTTAAGGAGCATCATTCATTCAGTCTACAAATATGAATATCTATAACTTAATTTTTCAAATACATATTCTAGATTCAGTAAATATAAACTTATTTCTCTATATCTTCCAGACATCTGTGCACACTAGGGGTTGAACCAAGAAAACATAAATATTTTATTATCACATAATTAGGTATACTGGAATAGGTTTTCCAAATCTAATATTGAGGAGGATTTAATACACATTTAAATATCTGGACACACTATTTTTGTACTTCTCCTTAAGCAGATATAACATAAAAAATTATGGGTATCATTTTCCAGGAAGGATGACAGTAACTTTTGACACATATATATAATTTTAAATTTCAAACATGGAACTTTTTTCTCCTTTTTATATTAACAAAACCTTTTATCTGAGCAGCAAAATTCTGGAAAACTTCAAAATAGCTCAGTTGAGAATCTTGTCATATCACTCTATTTTTTTTTAATGCACATGAAATCTCCCTATCTAAAGCAGCACCAGTGCCATCAGATTTGTCTAGTTAGGAAGTCATAAACATTAGAAACCTTAGTTGATCCCTCTCCCCAGATCAACTCTGAGATAAGAATGAGTTGGAAAATAAGCCCATATCACCCTGGCCCATGTTTCTCAATGGTTAGAGTGTCAGCCAGTGCACAGAGGGTCTTGGGTTCAATTTCCAGTCAAGGGCATATACCTGGGTTGCACCTGTTAGGGTGCATTCTCCAGGCAACCAATCTATGTGTCTCTCACATGGATGTTTTTCTCTCTCTCTCCCCATCCCTCTTCTACTTTATTAAAAAAAAAAAAAAAATCAATAGAAAAAACATCCTCACTCCTCAGGTAAAGATAAAAAAGAAAAAGAAGGAGAAGGAGGAGGAGGAGGAGGAGGAAGAGGAAGAGGAGGAGGAGGAGGAGGAGGAAGAGGAGGAGGAGAAGGAGGAGGAGGAGGAGGAGGAGGAGGAGGAGGAGGAGGAGGGGAGGAAGAAAAAGAAGAGAAGCTCCAATCTTTGCAAATGAGATTTGTGAAGAAAAATCTCAGGGCCCTGAGGAGAAGTGTCTTGAAGAGCCGCCCTTCAGGGTCTGAAGGCTTATCTGCTTCTGGCCACCTGCTGAAAAGAGCTTACAAGTTTGCCAAGTGCACCTTCTGATGCTAATTCCATGTCCCAGTGGGACACCCACTTTTATTTCTCCATGTAAATGACTGAATTCATCTTCTGACCCACAAGTTGATTTCATGTGATTTTTAGCAGTATGAGTCAGCCCCCTCAGGGTGATTCCATTGATTTTGTTGTTTGAGGGAGGGGGTGGGAGTGGTGAAGGGAGGGTAAGGTAGGAGGAAAAGGGAACATCTGTAATACTTTGAAAAATAGATAAAAAAATTTTAAAAGAAGCTGCAAGAATAATTTCAAAGAAGTCCATTCTCTAGGAAAATCTGGCAATAGTTGAAATGATCCCTTCTGTCCCACCTGCTCTTTCTTTAAATTCACAGTAAGGTTGTGTTTGGCTTTATGTGACTCAGCAACAGTTATTCCTGCTGAGATTTCTATTTGCTTCAGACAGATATTCTAATCACCCCTGTATTTTTAATGGTGTCCTCTGTCCTAGTACCTGATGTCCTGATAATTACACACAGGCTATAGACGTGCGCTGAGTCAAGACTGAAAGACAGTCAGTAGCCACAGTGGGGAGGTGGACAGCAGCATATTCATGAATTATTTCTCTGTTCTGCAGAGGGAGACGGGTCAGACTACCCAGGCTTTTGAAGTTACATAAAGATTTGGGCTCTTGTCCCAGGAACAATAGGAAGTCATTCAAGGGTTTTTAGTGACACAATCAAATTTTTATTTGAAAAGATCATTCTGGCTGAGTATAAAGAATGGCTGAGTGTCCAGAAAAAGCAAAGTTCTTTTTTTTTTTTTTAATAAATCTTTATTGTTCAGATTTATACAGTTGTTCCTCTATTTTTCCACCCATAGCTCCCCTCCACCCGTTTCCCACCCTACCCTCTGCCCTTACCCTGCCCCCACTGTCCTCATCCATAGGTGTACTATTTTGTCCAGTCTCTTCCCGCACTCCCTACATCCCTTTCTCCCTGAGAATTGTCAGTCCATTCCTTTTCTATGTCCCTGATTCTATTATAGTCACCAGTTTATTCTATTCCTCAAGGTTTTTATTCACTTGATTTTTAGATTCCCTTGTTGATAGATATGTATTTGTTGTTCATAATTTTTATCTTTACCTTTTTCTTCTTCTTCCTATTCTTAAAAAATACCTTTCAGAATTTCATATAATACTGGTTTCGTGGTGATTAACTCCTTTAGCTTTTTTTTGTCTGTGAAGCTCTTTACCTGACCTTCAATTCTGAATGATAGCTGTGCTAGGTAGAATAATCTTGGTTGTAGG
Organism: Pipistrellus kuhlii; assembly: GCF_014108245.1. Lineage (NCBI taxonomy): Eukaryota > Metazoa > Chordata > Mammalia > Chiroptera > Vespertilionidae > Pipistrellus > Pipistrellus kuhlii. The sequence goes on along the minus strand of NW_023425405.1, from coordinate 23,383,341 downwards.
TTCTTGCTATTCATCACTTTGAATATTTCTTGCCACTCCCATCTGGCCTACATATTTTCTGTTGAGAAATCAGCTGACAAACGTATGGGTGCTCCCTTGTAGGTAATTAACTGTTTTTCTCTTGCTGCTTTTAATATTCTCTTTGTCTTTCACTCTTGGCATTTTAATTATGATGTGTCTTGGTGTGGTCCTCTTTGGATTCCTTTTGTTTGAGGTTCTCTGCATTTCCAGGACTTGTAAGTCTATTTCTTTCACCAGTTGGGGGAAGTTTTCTGTCATTATTTCTTCAAATAGGTTTTCAGTATCTTGCTCTCTCTCTTCTTCTGACACCCACATAATTCGGATGTTGGTACACTTGAGTTATCCCAGAGGCTCCTTACACTATCTTCATATTTTTGGATTCTGTTTGCTTTCCCGGTTGGGTGTTATTTGATTCTTTGTATTTCAAGTCTTTGGCTTGATTCTTGCAATCCTCTATTCTGCCATTGGATCTCTGTATATTATTTTTTATTTCAGTCAGTTTATGCATAATTTCTAGTTGGTCCTTTTTCATATACTTGAGGGTCTCACTAATTTATTGGCCTTTTCTAGAAAATTATTTTAAAAATATTATAACTATGGTTTTGAACTCTATATCCAGCCATTTGCTTTCCTCCATTTCTTTCATTTGATCTGTTTCTTTGTCTCTGCATTTTGGCTGCTTCTTTGAGTTGACAGAGTGACTTTGTGTGTTAGGTGTCCTATAAAGCCCAGTAGCACAGCCTCCCCAGTTATTTGATGTGGGCACTCTTGGTGCACCCCTTTGTAGGCTGTGTGTATAGTTTTGTTGTAGTTAAACTTTGATTGTTGTTGGTATCACTAGGGGGAACTGACCTCCAGGCCAATTTGCTGTGAGGATCAGCTATGTCTATGATAGGAGAACTCCTGTGCTGAAGACACCCTTATGAGACAATACTTGCTTCAGTGTGGCTTTGGTGCTCACAGAATCTGCCCCTGTGTGTGTCCCTTATGGATCTGAGGAGTTGTAATCTGAATGGTCCTACTCCTACCCCTGGATACACTGGCTCTTGAATCTCTAAGGAGGTGATAATTTAGCCTCTGCCTGAGGCCACCCAGCAGGAGCTATGGAGAGATCTGCAGATTCTTCTTCTTTGTTTGGATTTTGGAGGTGCCCAAATGAGGCCCCACTGTGAAGTAATGCAAACTGCTGAGGGGCCTTGGGCCTTCTTTTGAATTTTCTGGGTCTCATTGACTCAGCTATAGCTTGTTAGGTAAGTTTAGAATTCAAAGGACCAGGTCATTCATATGCAAATGCCTTTGGGCTCAGCTTGGATGGGCAGAGTCTCAGGGAGGAGCAAACAGCAATGGCTTCCCATCAGCCCTGCCCTAAGAGGCCCATGGGTCTCAATGTTCCATAGTAATTGCTGCAAGCACCTCTGAGAGAAAACTGCCCTTGAGTTTTGCCCACTGCCAGAGGGAAGGAGGGTAGGGAGGTGCAAGAGGGTAAAGGGGGTCAAATATATGGTGACAGAAGGAGACTAGACTTTGGGTAGTGAACTCAATGCAATATATAGCTGATGTATTATAGAATTACATAACTGAAACTTATATAATGACAGTAACCAACATTACCACAATAAATTTAAGTAAAAAGAACGACTTCTATTCAAAGATCTACAGATTATCATGTCAAAAAAATAGTCAATAAGATAAGCACTGATAATTGTGCCCACATCTTAGGAGACTTAAAAAGCAGTACTAAATTTAACAAAATCCTTATGGTTAGGTTCCAATATAGGTTTCTCCATAACTAAGAGAAACAAAGCAAATATTAATAATATAAAATGTATAATAATAATAATATAGAGTGGCCTGTTTTTATTAATGTGCCACCAATTGTGATAATAATTTTTGAATGCATTATTTCAATTTATCCTGACTATAATTGTGTGATATGTGTACCTTTTCACAGGTAAGGAAATCCAAGAAATTAGGTTATTTAAACAAAGTCATACTGGTAGAAAGTGAAAAGTTAGTATTGAAAGATATTGAATTTGAGTCTTATTTCAATTAGTTTTTGTTAAATGTTCAATTAGATAAAATTCCTTTCAGGAATGCCAAGAAACTGCCATCTCTGGTTCATCTGCTTACTGATGCCTGAAATTCTACCATAAAATATTTATTCTTTAGTAGGAAGCTACTCAACCTTTACTAAAATGAAAATACTGCTGGTTATAGAATCATTTTAAGCCATATCTGTGGAAAGCAGTTACAGCATTTGGACAGGTTCAAACCTTGGACTAATGAGAGGGCATGGTCCTCTCATGGCAAAGCCATGTGCAGGTCCCAGGTTGGAAGGCAAAGCCCTCCTAGCACAATTATAGACAAAGGCAATGGTTGTAAGCTTGACCTTATGGTACAAACCTGTGGTCCCAGGTGGCTAAGTGATGTGGTTGCAGGAGGTGCAGCAAGTGCTGCCAAAACAAAGTCTAAAAGAGTTCTCAGATGCATGTAATTAAGTAGATTTGAAACTGGTGAGAACATTGTAAACATCTTGTCCACACCCTTGTTTGCCTTGTGGAATCTGACTATAAAATACAGACTAGGCTTACAGGCTGTGGCACTGTCTCTCCATCCAAGAACAGTGTCCCACTGGCCCCATAAGTATTTTCTTGTTTGTCTTCTTTAAATCCTTCACCGCCCCTCCTCAGTTTCACCCCTGACAGTGCTGGATGCAGTTCACATATCAATGTCTTAGAGTAGACTGACTGTTTTGGCTGATCTCTGCAGGCCAGGCTGAGGGATCCCAGCGGTGCATGAATCTGTGTATCAGGCTTCTAGTCAATAAATAATTATAAATATATACACAGGACATTAGACAACTTCTAAAATGAATTCATGAAAAATATACAATATAAATGTGATATAGTTAATCAGTAAAATATAATATAAAATTAGTTATAAATATAAAATGTAAAAAATAGGTTGAAGTGATTATACCAGCATATTTGAGAGTTATCAATATGATTTTTTACTTATGTGTGTACTGTGTGTTCTTCCCCAAGTGTATTTGTTATGAAGAAACAAACATTTTTATGACAACGATGAATGATTTTCTCCTAATCAGCGTCTTTATATTTATATTATTACATATTGGCTTTCCAAAAACTAATATATAACTTTGTTGCAACAGGATGCAGTTTTTGCTTTAATGATATAATATTGTATTATAATTTACATGATACTAATCTTTATCATATATTTTAAGAACAAGGAAAAGAGCAGTTCTCATTATTTAGAGTAAGTGCAAACAGTGATTTACTACAGATTTCAAAATGCAACGACAACAGGATTTTCTCGAGAGGTTTCCATCTATTTCATAGTATTCTTTAGAAGGCTTAGAATATTATTGTTTATGAGATGTGAGAAGAAATCACACACTCTAACATTCTTTATTCCCTTCTTTTTGGGGCCAGTGAGAACCTTTGAGGATAAGAGTTTTAAAGTTATTTAAGACTTTCTACCTTTAACCATCACATATATTAAGGCTACAACTTTACGATGTTTCCATCCCGGACACAAAGGCCTAAAACTATATTAATGCTGGGCCAGCGCAAGATGGCATTCATCCATCCCTTCTTATTTCTATGATTATTTTTAGCACTGTAATGAAAGTCAGCACCAACCAGAAATATTGATTACTTCAATTTTCTTATCTTTATTTCACTCCACATTCTGAGCTTATTAGATTTCTGCATCACCACAAAATAAGGTTCATCAATCACTATTTTCTGCTTTGTGCTAATACCTTCAGGCAAAGTGATACCTTCATAACACACCAAATTATAATGTATGTAGGGTGATGTTGCTCTCATGGTCATCTCTTCTTACTAAGAGTCTAGCACAGTGATTGGCACATATTGGGAACATAATAAATTTATGGACAAAGGAGTTGAAAAGAAGCCACAATCTGCCTTTAATAGGTGGGATTAAAAATGAGGGTGTTTCAGTTTTGTTAGACTATTTTAAATATTTTTCTTTTCTTTTACTTTTTTTAAAATTTACATTGAGTCTAATGAGTGGTATTTACTCCAATGTCACAGAGAGACTATTAATTCAAATTCCAGAGAAAAATAGTAAAGGGCTTTGTCTCTCTATCTTTTAAGACATCCAGATTTTGGAAGGTATGATTCAAAAAAAAAAAAAAAAAAAAAAAAAAAAAAAAAAAAAAAAAAAGCAAAGAAATGCAGCAAATTATATCAGCCATCTAAGAAGGGGCAACTAATAAAGGAACTTCAAATATATCTTGAATTAGTAACTCTGAAATAATCTCATAGGAATAGAACTGCATGTACTCACCTAAAGCTACAGTCATAACACAGATACGAGTATTCTAAGCTGCTGACAATAACATCCCGTGTCCTTTGTTTCTCTTTCCCCCCAAGTGGTCATAGCCTGGTGCCCTTAGAATTTAAATGGTAAAATGATAAACCAAATGGCTGCAGCTATTTTTGTGTGTTTTTTTTTTCTTTTTTCTACCCCCCCCCCCTTTTTTTTTTCTTCTTTGGCTTGTCTTAACATCTCCTATTACTCAGCTAAAAACTACCTACCTAACTTTTAAAACACACAAGAAATAATTTAATAATTTAATCCAGGAAACTTTCCATGAATTTTCAAGCTGGACTAAGAGTCCTCTTAAATATTCCCTTAGCATCCTCCACTTGTTTTCTGTTAATATGCTCATAATTTTATATTGTGATTTTCTACTCATATTTCTTGGCAAAAAAAAGCAAAAACTTTAGGAAACAATAGGATGTTTTCTGTAAGAATAAGCAAATATAACCATGGAAAATGTTCTATGAGTATTATCTAACTATCTCCTTGATTATATATATATATATATATATATATATATATATATATATATATATTATTGATTTCAGAGAGGATGGGAGAGGGAGAGAGAGATAGAAATATCAATGATGAAAATCATCGATTGGCTGCCTCTTGCATGCCCCACACTGGGGATCAATCTCTAACCCAGGCATGTGCCCTGGCTGGGAATCCAACTGAGACCTCCTGGTTCATAGGATGATGCTCAACCACTGAACCACACCAGCTTGTCAACCGTCTCCTTTAGAACTAATGCTTTGCTTAGCAAATAGAATTTCTGATTCTAATTGGGTTTCCTATGTAGATTTTTAAGGCAGGAAATAATTTCATCGGTAGATATCATTATTACACAGACAAATGGCTTATGAAATGCCAAAGCCCGCATCATCACTGTTGCAGAAAACAGGTTTTCCAGGTGATAGTCCATGTTTTGAAAACACTACTCAAGGCTGCATGGGTGTCACTTCCCACTCATTTCAGTGGAAGAGACACCATTGAAAAGAAATTAATTTTAAAAAGAGAGAAAGAAAAAAAAAAAAAAAGCCCACATTCTGCTTAAAATGTAGGTTGACTCTTGTAGGAAGTTCTTTTCCTTGTGAGGAATCACACCTGACCAAAGAGGTTTCCCTACTAGTATACTTTCTGAAAAATGAGTCAAATTACACCTGCACTGCACATTTCCCCCTCATTAAACCCTTCCTCATCCGTGGAAAACTGCCGGGTGCTTACCCTGCCCTCCTGTGTGGCCTGAAGAACTTTAATGGGCTGGAATCACATTATGACCACACGTTCCCTGGTCTGGTGAACAAACTGCATATACTGATCAAATAAGGGCAAATGTCCCTCCAAAGGGCTGGTGAGAACATTTGCTGTGTAATTCAGAGCTGCCCCGGGGTAGCCAGGCCGTCCCATCTGGCCTCTTATGTTTGTGTTATCATAGAATCAGATTCCTTCCTTTTATTCTGGGGCCCTGGCTTCCAACTCACAGAAGAATGAAAAGTCTCCTGGTACTCATCTGAAAGCTCAGCTTTGGAGTCAGTGGCCTCCTTGGCAATTGTCAATGGCCATTTCTTACACCATTTGCAAAGCCTCCTTGGCAGGCTAAGAGGAAGCATTCCTCATTGTAATTCCCCTGCCTGGGGGTGACAACAGCAGCCTTGTCCTTGGAATAACTTGGCTGTGTCTTTCCAGGTGCCTTGTGTTAGAATCGGTTGACAATGTTAATGGATCTTTAAAAAGTTAGTATTAGTTGACATTTGCGGAGTGCATACTATACGTCAGGCACTATGGCTAACACGTCACATATATTAATATTTTATTTAATACCCACAACAATGATGTGGTAGGGACTATATAACATGCCAAGGTCTTGTATATAGGGATTGAAGCAATTTATATACATATATATATATATATATATATATATATATATATATATTTTTTTTTTTTTTGGCAAATGCCAGTGAGCTCCTTATGTTTGAATAATGCAGTTACTTTAGAATATTTACATATGTGTATTTTATTCTCTTTATAATCTAAGATTAAAGATGCAGCCATTGCCCCATTTCACAAAAGCTTAGAGTTTGAGTAACTGGCTTAGAGTAGTGCGAGAGCCTTACCTAAAGTCCGACTCATTAACCACACTGGACAGGCTCTTCCCCTTGTTCTATTGTAAATAGAAGACAACCTCCTCAACCCATAAAATATATAAGGACAATTCAAGCATGAGCTTAAGATATCCTGAGAGAGGGAAGGCTTGAGCTTATCACCATGAATTTCTTCACTGATTTCTGTTTTAGACAAGGAGTCAGCAAACTATGGGCCACTGGCTAAATTCAGCCCAACACCTGTTCTTTTAAATAAAGTTTTATTGCAACACAACCACCTGTATTTGTTTAGGTATTACCTATGACCGATACAATGTCAAAGTTAAGTGGTTGTGACACCAATTATATAACTTTATATCTGTCCCTTTGAAGAAAAAAAGATGACCAGTTCCTACTCTAGATTAGGGGTGTCGAACTCAATCAGAGCAGGGGCCAAAATCTAAAATCCAGCCTAAATCGCGGGCCAAATGGTTTACCAAACAGTCATAAACTGTCATTGTGATGGAAACGCAGCGGAGTGCAGTGATGACAGCGTGGTGCGGGCCACATTGCAAGGCCTGGCAGGACGGATTTGGCCCACGGGCCTTGTGTTTGACACATGTGCTCTAGATTATAGAGGAATTCTCCTCTAGTCTCATACTTGGCTTACATATGATTGAACAAAGTTTTTCTTTGTTGTTAGGTAATCTTAGGATAGTGTCAATCTCCATTAATACAAATGGAATGAGTTCTGAAATATTTTGTGTGTGAGGTACCTGTTATTATAAATTCATTCCCTGAAGAGTGTGTGTGGCTTTTGCCTGTGGTTCAACCCTGGGTCTCTCAGTGCTCCCCCTCTGCCTCTCAAGCTAATGCCCATCTGAGGCTCAGTGACTCCACCCACTGTCACAGGTGTGCCTCCCCCTGGAATGCAGATGCTTGGCCTCAGGTCTCTCAGGGACCTCCTCCATCACTTTCCACTCCCCTACTCTGCTTTCACCCTATGTGTTCTTTCTCATTAATGTTGAAACAGGATCAATTCTCCTCCAATATAAACAATATTCCTCAGGTGCTAGCTCCCCTTTTAGCTACTAATATCTCCTTTCTCCTATTTTTCACATTGAACTTCTTGGAAGACTTGTCTATGATCACCGTCTTTGTTCCTATGGACTCTCCAATTTATTGCCTTTGGCTGTTTGTCCACACCACAGCCTATGTGGGCATCTGTGTGAATGAGCATGTGTGTGCGTATGCACACACACAATCATACACATAAACATTTTTAAAAATGCCCATTACTTCTTCAGGATTAATTCATAATAGTGAAATCACTGGGTTCAAAGACGAGTGACATTTTAAACTATCATGAAAAGCTATGCTCATACTTCTAACTTGAAAGTTAAGTAGCAAGACTACTGACCTTCAGGTCGTTGCTAACAGTAAAATATTATTTTTAAACATTTATTTAGCCAGTTGGGTAAAAGAAAGTAATAGATTTATAATGTTATATTAACTTTGTTTTCTGTGATTCCTCATGTTTTATGTACTTCCATTTGTAGATATTAAGATCCAATTTGCAGTATAAATTTTATAGAGAATTTCTTATTTTTTGAATGCAAAACACTTTTAAAATAGACATAATTTTTTTTTAATTCTAAAAAAAAGCTTTTGTTTTTAACCCAATTGTAGCAATAATTTACCTAATAAAAAGATGGGCAAAGACTCTGAATAAATGTAATATACTGACTTGAGAAAATAACAAGAAATAACATCAAAATTTATATAAGATTTTACTCTAAAATATTAAAATAGAATAAAATTGAACAAATTATAAATACTAATGGGTATAACTTATTTAATATTTCTTCTTGAAGCAGATAAACAAAATATAGCACAAAAATAAAACCTAAAACAGAACAATTTTAACTTAACACTTATAAATTATGTTTCCTTCTTTGGTCCCATAAATTCTCCTTTAATATATGATTGAATAAAAACCACATATTCTATTAAAATTAAAAGCCTATTGAAATATGTTTCATTATGTCTCATTCTTTATCAGTCCTTTTGAAACTAATGGGTTAGTTGAATTTAGAAAAGAATTAAAATATGACAGAGAGTGGTAAGATTATTTTAATTATTTTGAATTATTTTTCCTGTGTTGCTAATATTAGATATCGCAAAATAACCTAAACACCATTAGGTGTTTCAACAAAATACTTGAAACCATATGAGGCCATTTGACACTTGAAATGGAAATAGAAACTAAAATGTAAATAAAACACAGAAATTTCTTGGTTTCAGGGCTAAAGTTTGATAATAAATTTAGTCGGGATGACTAAACATGGCTTAAAATATCTTGTAAGAAAAGGTGGTAAACTCTTTTTGTGAACCTGTGATGTCTACTAAATTAATTAAAAAGCAAACCACAAGATAACATACTTTGATAAAGAAATGTTCAGTAAGTCCTCCTAAAAAAGAATCCCACCCCCTGGCAATAGGCAAGAAGACATCTGATTGGTGGTGTTGCTCTTATATCAATTAGGGGCAAAGCAGATATACAGTCCTTTGTTCATCCTAGCTTGATGCTTGTATGGGTGGCCAGAGTTGTTTCATGCCCGAAGGACATTAAAAAATAAAATAAATAAATAATCCCACAGGTACCATAATACTTTTAAAGAACAAGCAGTTTTATTTGACTCAGAGTAATTTATGCATTTGATTATTTACATAATCACCTTCTCCATTCATCTGTAGTCCTTATATCTCTATTTATTTATTTGTCCAGAGGGTGTCTTATACATATTAGGTGTTCAAGTAATGTTTGTTGAATGAATGAATCTCTCTTTCTTGATACATAACTGAGCCTTCATACTTTTTCAGCTAATAAAGCTGTGTGAAACAATGTACTTTTCTTTATGATGGGTAAGTATAGTTTTGGTTGTAACATTAAAAACCTGATTCTGAACTGATGTTTGTTGTTTATTTGTTTTTTAATATTTTTATTGAGTTTTAGAGAGAGAGGAGAGAGAGAGAGAGAAACATAGATGTGAGAGTGCAATATCAACCCACCGCCTCTTGCCTGCCCCCTACTGGGGACCAAGCCTTAACTGGAAATAAACTGGTAACCTTTCTGTACATGGGATGATGCCCAACCAGCTGAGCCATACAAACCAGGGCTGAACTGATGAGTTATTACAGAATCACTTAACAAAATGCATCCTACAGCAATAAGAGTTATATAATCTTTGGCCCTGGAATTCTGCTGCAATGAATATGCTCTAAAGACAGAATGGTGGATTTAATGCAAAAATTGATTCTAAAAGAACAATATGAAGACTTGTTTAAAGTAATCCTCCTTATGTATTATATAGTCCAGTAATGTAACTATTATTGATGTTAATCAAAGAGACTCGTAAAATGAAATGAATTAATCAGGATAATTATGAAATTCTTCGTAATTAAGAAATTCTGATTCTCTAAGGAAGAGATTCTAAGTTAAACATTTTTAAGCAATTGCCAAAACCAAATAAAATTAATCTATTTTTTGGAGAACAGGTCATCATTTGGAGAAAGGGGGCACTCACTTACACCTTGATTGATTTTATTCCAAACACATTTATCTCCTGAGAGTCCACTATGTGCCAGGCACTGTGCTACAGGCTTAGAGATGAAAATCTCTGATGTATGAGTGTGGAGGGTCTTATCTTGCATGAAATACAAAAGACTGAGTCGTTTATGCTGAAGGCAACGGGGCAGAAGAATAGCAGGACTAGATTTATAATTTAAAGATGACCACGGAGTGACAATGTGCAGGATGGAGTGGGTGACAGGCAGACTAGAGTGGGAAAGGTCAGTCAGAAGACTGGAAATGGTCCAAGTGAGGGTGAAATGAGAGCCTGAAAGGAGACAGGAGCCATAAACACTGAAAGAGGAGACAGACATGAAGATTAGAAGAGGTGACATGTTTTGAGTCTCCTGCCTTTAAAAGGACGGCATATAAAAGCAGCATATAAAAGGCAGTGTGAACTCTCCTGAGGAAGGCATGCAGTGCTGTGGAGCTGTTGTTATGGTCGGCCAGCCAAGGTTGCCTCTGATCCTTTGGACATGCATACAAACAACACATGGTGACTATGAGCTCAAGCAACTGCAAACACTCAGAATTAGTCAATATAATGTTTCCGTTTGTTTAAATAGTTGATTAAATTTGTATACTCTTTCAGTTGTGACTTGCAGAGTAATTTTCTTCTCCCTAATATTTAATCCTCATATAAGACCTCAAGAGTAAAATGCAGTATTATTATACTATGTTGGTTTTTTGTTTTTTTGTTTTTATAAATTGAGCTATAATTGACATTCTGTTTTTCTTCAACTCTGAATTATACAATATAAATACCTTCCCCAAAACAAAATTTGCAATACTTTGGAATAAAATTTCAATTTTATAAGAGATCCATTTTGGTATCATCACTTCTTGGCATGCATTAGTTAGTATATCAATGCCCATAACGTAACATTTCCCTTACCTTTCTGTAGGAAAATGATCCCTTCCCACCCTCATTCTATTGTCCCCAGTATGACACTTTGCTGGCTGCTATGAAGAATTTCTATTACATGCTGAAGGCTTTGATCACCAGGTAAACACAATAGCTTTACATTATTCTATTCTCTCTCACTGCCTTATAGATTTCCACAACAACTCTTCCCAGTGGTACTTCAGCTGAGTTTTGCAACCCCACAAAAAGCACACAGTTGGTTGTTGAACTATTTTCTTCTCATGAATCTTTTGACTAATCAATAAAATAAGACTTATCCGTGTACATAATGCATGTGCTACTGGATGATATGGTGCAATATCAATTTGTCTTTTGTTCCATCTTGAAAGAATATGAAGTATTTTCCTCTTTCAATTCTTTACTGAGAAAAAAAACTAAGTGAATCATCTCTTCCCTGAGCTCTCTATCTGTGGCTGTCTCTTGGGGTTCAAACTTAAAAAAACAAACCATCTTTACCCAGGAGCTATTTTGTAGATGGATGTAGAGATATAGATCCAGAAAGTAGTAAGCAAGAAAACCTAGAGAGGAGCGAGATTATAAGAAGTGAGGATAACTAAAACCTGAGGGACAAAAGAGCCATGCCTACCCAAATCACAGAAGTTTTATTGTTGTTATTCTTTAAATCCTATTCATGGTAGAAAAAAAAATGGAAAAAACAAAAATTGTCAATAGCCAGAAATGTAAAGAGATCCTTGAGATATTATTAAGAGTCACATATTCCATAGATTTATGTTATTTCATGTTATTCACCTATATTTTTTCTACAAAATTTATAGGAATTCTTTATGTATCCTATACATCAGTACTTTGTGGTTTCTTCTTTCTCTCAAAGCTGCCTTAATAATAATTAAGAAATAAATTACTTAACCTTAAGCAAGTATAGTTCATCGAGTTTTAATATCATAGGTAGTACTCTTTGTATCTTATTAAATAAAAATTTGCATTCCAAAGTCATGAATCATTATCCCATGTTTTCTTCCATAAATGTTACTGACTTTGTTTTCACACTTAGTCTGTTCATACAAATTAATTTTTGTGTATTGTGAAATAGTGGTCAAGACTCTCTTTCCATAATGACAAGAAGAATCATTCCCACTGAATTACAGTGGAAAAAAATAGATGATAGATAGATGATTGATAGACAGATAAAGATAGATAGAAGATAGACTTGAAATAATGGACGTGTTTCTGGACTTTCTACTCTGTGATGCTATTCTATTTATCTAGTCTTATGCTGATACACAACTATCTTAATTACTACACACTTATAGTAATGCTTGCTAACTGAAAATGTAATAAAACAACTGTGCTTTTCAAAGAAAACATCAATCCTGTTCATGGTGAAGATCTTTTTGACCAACTGTGACACCTCCAGGTGGATAGTTAGCTGACTATGGGATGACATGAAAGATCACAGTGAGTCCTGTGGTCGTGACAAGTGCTGCAGGAAGATGGGGGCTGCCATATTTGGCAGAGAATGAGATGCAACACCACCGCCTTGTAGCAGGAAAAGCAAGGAAGCGGCACCAAAGTCTGTGAAAACCATAGATTAAGCGACAGATCTCTCCTATGTCCTGGGTACAATTTTTGTTTCCTGGTTATGTATTCAACACTAAACACAGTTAGAAGTTTCCCAAGACTTGATTCAGTTTGAATGCCTTATTACTGTGTTTAGCTGAGCTCTGAACAAGACAGCATAATCACGACGAAGAACAAAGAAACGATGTAGTACTTCTCACTGGAGGACTATGCGGGGCCTTTATGACCACCACACCTCTAGAAACTAACTCCTTTTGCTTCCACCACCGCCAGGAAGACAAGGATGGCAGCTTCCTCACCTTGCCATTCCTCGATCAGGACACATGAGTCCGTTAATCAAATGAATAAACCCCACTGCACGCAGCAGATGAGGACTCCTTGTATGACAGCTCTTTTATGGTGATATAATCTATGGAAGATCTGTTTTAAAAGGTTTATGCACCTATAGTGTTTAATATTTTTCCTATAGTATCTCGGATTTAAAGATCTAATTCATTTAGCACCTTTAGTCATTCCAATCCGCAAAGAGAAGACCGTGTAAATACGAAAATAATACATGGCCCAGATGTAACTGGCCTCTCACTGGTTACCTGTCTCTCCACCTTTTGGGCAACTTAGAGCAAGTTTCCTGGCTTTATATAGCATTCCTATTACATAAATGTGGCACACATCATGAGGAGTGGAATAAATTTTAATATCTATTTGACAAGAAAATGGATGGAGGATTTAATTAAACTGCTAAGCATTTCCCTCTGAGAACACCCTCACCTTCCTTGCTTTGCGGGTCATCCCTTCTCCCTGTGTCCATGCCCCAATCTCCTTTTTTTTTCCTGCAAGGTTATCTGCATCAGGTGAGATCTTCCAATTACGCCTTAAATATCCAAACAGCTAACATCTTACCCCTTATTCAAGCACATGAAAAGCTACTATATTGGAGATAACTTGGCACTCAACTAGGAAAACCGCCCCTGCCGTGCAGGGCCCTCCTTGGAAGAGTGTGTAAGCAGGTGTAATGAGTTAGAGTCTGGAGATGGTGGCTTGTGAGGAAACCTGCTTTTTGTTTCTGACACAATACATTTCTTGTCACATATGCAATTTAAATCTATATTACATCTTTTTTCATATCAGTCATGTCAGCTTCTTTTAGACCAATCTTTTCTTCCTATTGTCTTGTGTTCTCTGCATAGCAGTTGTATTTGTATATTTTTTACTGCCTCACATTCTGCTTCAGGAAGCAATTTAAAATCCCCCCCCCCCCCACTCTTTAACATTACAACTCACGTATGAATAGAATTATAATAAAAAGAATTTTTGAACATCAATTTCCCCACAAGTTCAATTTCATTCCAAAAATGAAACATCATGTTACAGTCCCATGCTAAGCCTCATCTACTACACTTGTCCAAAGTTTCAGATGAAAGCCACAGAAAGGAACTCGGGAGGATTGGAACAGAGAAGGAATTTCCTGAGACTAATTGTATTAGTTTACAGGACCTGCTGGGTGTTTTAAAATATAGCTCAGAGCCTGGCTGGTGTGGCTCAGTGGCTGAGTGTCGACCTATGAACTAGAGGTCACGGTTCCATTCCCAGTCAGGATACATGCCCAGGTTTATCCCTGACTCATTCCTGATCTGCTGTTCTCCATGTGAGAAATATAGAGCCATGTCCTGTTTTGTCTACATGCCCCAGGATGGTACAGGAAGTGAATTTTTATCTTAATAGTTAATCAGGCAGGCCTTTACAAATGATAATTTCAGTATTTTCTTGGAAAATATAAATCCTGATCTGCCTGTGAGGTTAGAAAAGCTGAACGGTTCTTTATATAAGAACCTGAGATTACATTTTACTCCTATTTTGTTTTTCTCCTGAGAGGTTAGGGTTAGAGAAGACATGAAATAAAAATGAGGATGTGAGTAAGGAGAGAAATGACAGCTTACTAGTCAGAAGAGACAATGATTATAAACATGAGCTTTAGAATTATTTTTATATTTTAAGCTGTTTACATAGTAGTATACATTTATTAATATCTTTCCCAAAACCTACTATTTTGTTTCAGGGAGTGGATTTTGTGAAAGTTTTTTTAAAAAGAATTGGTTTCTGCTTCCTGCTCAAAATACAAGGAAGCCTGTGGATGAAAGTATTGAGGCGCAACTGATTTACCCCAAATAAGTTAATGGCAGAGACGCATGTAAAAGTAAAAATCTACTGAAAAATAGCAAAAAATCTGGGCGATTTCAGTAACCTTTCAAAAAACAGTGGGAGTTTGAGCAATTAGAATAAAAGGCCTGAAAAACCTGAACAGGGTGTCGATAGGGTTTGTCCCCAACATATTTTATCCAAGTGTGAATTCTTTACTGTTTCAAAGCATCTCTGCTGCTAAATCATCTTCAATAAAATGAACTAGTTTTTCTTTTCAGCCGAGACTTATACTGTGAATGATGACCTTTTCTTTTGCAACAAGATGTATACATAGTCAACATTAGAGAAGAAACGAAGAGACAATATAAATTCCACTGGTGGGAACATCCCTTTTCTTTTTTTTCTTTTTTTTTTTTAAGAATGTTCATTCATTTATTGGGGTGTCTGCAATTCCATGATACATCGCCTGTACATCTTGTTTCCACTTAAATTCCTCTACACAAACTTTCCTCTTTGTCAAATCATTATAAAGAACTGCCCTGATGCAAACATCTGGAACCTTGCTCTTACACCTCCCAGCCCCAGATGCCCCACATGCCCAACATGCTTTGTTTCTTAACTCCTTGCATGTGCTATCTGCCTGTTGTTGCCTACATCTTCTTAGGCTAATTTGATTCTAGGTAACATATGTTACAGAGGACATACCTCTTGGCTGACAATTTTCATCATGTCAGATCATCCTCTCTACTGCTTATCATTATTGTTAATCCCTAGCATGGAATACTAATCTATTTTCCTAAACCACAGTATGAAAAGCTTACATTTGGACTACTCATTAGTTTCTTATATTTAGTGGCTATAGCCTAAATAGGCTATAAGCCAAGTCATTGAAACCTAACATTCTGATAACCTCTTTCTCTCATCATAAATATTTGCTGGATCTTTATTGTCAAGACCAAGTTTTTCTAATTATTTTTTAATTACTACTATATTAAATTAAACCCCAAGAGGTAAAATATATTGTTTCTCTAGATTCAGCATATATTTCACTGGTTCCACTCTTCCTAAAATCCCCTGCCCATAAATCTAGCCAATAAATATTACCCAATAAGGTTTTAGTTTTCTTAAGAGTTCTGATAAGGCTATTTCTTGATTTCTAATTTTATGAATATTCCAGTTAATATTAACTACTATATCTGATCAACTCAGATGGTTGTAATCCAATAGATTCAACTCTCTTTTAAAGGTAAATATACACAGTTAATAATTTAGTTTGGCTATTGGGATCTCCATTGAAACCTCTTAGCACAGTAATTCTTAGCACATGCACTTGCATGTAAAATAAAATATGAAGAAACAAGATCCCTAAGGTGCTCACACCTGGGGAGGGATGGAAGACCTGAGTGAGCCAAGGGAAAGGCTAACAAGCCATGACCCCACCAGCACCCTGTATAGATGATCATGGCAGTATGAATGCAAAAGAAGTCACCTGTGCCCGGTGAATGCCTTCCTGGAGCAGGAGGCCTAAGGCTGCCTCTGAAAGAGAACAGAATCCATCAGGCTGGGGATGGGACAGAGTGGCTAGAAAAGATCCCCCCAGCAGAGATGTCCATGTTCATAGAGTTACAAAGGTGTGAAATAGAACCAGAGAATCAGGTGATGGCGAGGACTTCTGTGTTTCCATGCCAGTGTATATACTATTATAGAGCAGAAGGCAAGCGATGATGGTTTGGGAAGGCCAGGGTGGCACAAAACCATGGAAGCAGAGTATTACACATTTTTATAGCATTGTGATGGTTGAAAGAAATGATAGTTATTCTGTGTGAAATTGGTAAAGTTCCTTTTCTCATATTTGCTGTGAGGAATAAGTAGTGCATTAAAGTTTCTAACTTAAAGTACAGCATTGAATAGGCAAACAATAAATGGTAGGAATAGTTGTTATTGTTGGTATTGTTGCTATCATTATCAGTAGCAAAAAGCAGGAACAAGATGGTATTTGTGGTTGGATGGGTATATTTTTGTACCATTGACTCTTTTATCAGCTATTAAGTGTTGTGTGTGTGTTTTATTTTTCTTTTAATAAAGATAGGGCCATGGAAAGCACAAACATAATCAGCCTGATTCTGCATGTGGAAAAGGTTGACTATTTTGGAGTAAACGTTCTCTGTTCTGGTGTCCAGCAGTGCCCCCTCCACAAACTTGTTTTCAGACTCACCTCTTCACCCCTGCCACTCACTAACATTTCATGTCCCCCATCTCTCTGTCTTCATTTCCTCTGCATATCTTTCTACCCCATCGGTGCTACTACAGTTATGTTTAGAGTTTGGGTAAAGAAGAGAGTCTAAAGTTGGGGGTTTAAAAAAAAATACATTTTATTCATTTTTTACAAAGAGGAAGGGAGAGAGATAGAGAGTTAGAAACATCAATGAGAGAGAGTCATCGATCAGCTGCCTCTTGCACGCCCCCTACTGGGGATGTGCCCGCAACCAAGGTACACGCCCTTGACCGGAATCGAACCTGGGACCCTCCAGTCTGCAGACTGATGCTCCATCCACTGAGCCAAACCAGCTTCGGCTATGCAGCTGTGTTCCTGACTAGAATATTTTATGTCTTCAAATAATAAATAAGATGACCTGGAGTTTGCAAAATGAAATATAAACCTTTTCAAATAACGAAGAGAAAGACTTTGAATGAAGAGTGCCTTCCTACTAAGATCTTTGACTCCAGGAGTTGGGAAAATTAAAATTTCCTATTTTTTCCTTTTGCCAAGAAAGACCCATCATTCCTTTTAATCAAAATAAGTACAATCTAAATCTTTCTTGACATTTCTAATCTAATGAAGGGGCAAGGAAATAAAATGCTGTGTTTCCTGTCATTTTCCCCCAAAGCCTTGAAAATAAACGTGTTCGGTGATGACAGCATAATAATGAAAAATGTACAATGAAAACAGCTACCTGACAGTTTTTCAAATACCTGTGTGGTTATGAGAAAAGCAACTCATTGTCTGGCAGGACCGAATGGACCCAGCCCAAAGTTAGACATAAAGAAAAGAACACTGAAGCAGCATTTGAGTAAGATTTTCACTAAAAGTGACAGGTGAGTAATTAATAGAGACTTGCAGCATGTACTCAGAGCCAAGGCACGTGCCACCAGGTGAGAGTGGTATGTGAGGTTACATATGCCATTTCCATACATTTTCTTGAACAGATATCTGATAAAAAAAAATACTAGCTATCTATTCTGATATTCATATCAAGAGAAGAAAAATGAAATTTCCTCATTTCAGTTAAGAGATATAGATATAAAGGGTTATTTGGAGATTTTTTTTAAAGCAGTGAATTTTGGTAAAATATTTTCTAGATTAGAATATATAAAGATCTTCATAATATTCTAAAGCAGTAATAATAACAATAATAAATATTACTGATAATTATACTAACTGAATTTACTGAGCACTTACTACCAAAAAGAAACTATGCTTTATTTGTTTATTTTATAAGAAATATTCTAAATTGACTAGATTTTTCATGAATAATCCCATTCATAGGAAAGCCTCAAAGAATTTAAGTGATTTTACTGAAAATAAATTAGCCATTGTTACATAGTTCAAATGTGAATCCACCACTACATTAATCCAAAATTCATGTGGTTGCGCCGCTGGTGTAGTGGTATCATGCAAGATTCCCAAAATTCATGTGGTCATTAAGTATATTTTCTTTGAATAATAATGTCTGGTATTTTAAACGAATAACAGCAGCAAAAACAATATTTTAATTTTAAATCATGCTATTGGTCAACTCATGAAACATGTGTCCCTTTCTCCCTTTAAAAATCTTTATCACAGGCCGGCTGGTATGGCTCTGATGGTTGAGCTTTGACATATGGATCAGAAGGTCACAATTTGATTTCTGCTCAGGCCATATGCAGGGGTTGCAGGCTCAGTCCCCAGTATAGAGTGTACAGGAAACAGCTGATCAATGGTTCTCTCTCATCATTGATGTTTCTAGCTCTCTATCCCTTGCCCTTACTCTCTGCAATAATTTTTTTTAATAAATAAAAAATAAAATAAAAATATTTATCGCTACTTTATTTCATCAGTAAGTATTGGGCAAGCAAGAAGAACTAGAAATACAATATGATAAATGACCTGGTCTGCTACTGTCCTAGAAATAGACATAGGTATCAATAAATCTAATGGGCATTTAAATAGTTAAACCAAAAGAAAATGAAACAAATATATATTTAAAATAAAAAATAAATAAAAGGTAGTCCAGAAATACATCCTATAACACATGAAAATTTAGCATAAATAGAGGAGAAGTTATAAATCAAGGAATAAACTTCAATATTAGACAATAATTGCAACTAGGATACTTGATCTTTAATCAATTGAAGAAAATAATTTTTTAAAAATATATTTTATTGATTTTTTACAGAGAGGAAAAGAGAGGGATAGAGAGTTAGAAACATCAATGAGAGAGAATCATGGATCAGCTGCCTCTTGCACACCCCCTACTGGGGATGTGCCCGCAACCAAGGTACATGTCCTTGACAGGAATTGAACCTGGGACCTTTCAGTCCACAGGCCAAGACTCTCTCCCCTGAGCCAAACTGCTTTTGGCTGAAGAAAGTAATTTTGATGGATTTAATAACTTAATATAACTAATCAACTATAAAACACAAAGGTAATAGAAGATTACTACCGTATTTTCTGGCATATAAGACGACCCCCTAATTTTGCAGTTAAAACATAGGTTTAGGCCTATATTCACTGTATAAGACTACCCCCCCCCCCCCACTTCCGAGGCAACACCAGTTCTTCTTTTAATAGACCGCCTCTCTGACTCAGCCAATCCAAGCAGGCTTTTTATGCAGGCAAATTATACATGTTCTGTACCCGAAGCTACACTGTGTTCTAGTAAAAAGCCTGCTCAGGTTGGCCAGAGTCAGAGAGGTGGTCTATTAAAAAAAGAACTGGTGTTGCCTCAGAAGTGGGGGGTAGCCTTATACAGTGAATATAGGCCTAAACCTATGTTTTAACTATAAAATTAGGGGGTGTCTTATATGCCAGAAAATACGGTAAATACTCTTGGTGGAAGAAAACTAAGCTTAAAAATTGAAGAAATCACAAATAAAATGAGGAAAAAAATAATCACATAAAATTGAAACATGTCTGATCAAAAATAGCAAAAAGAGGATCAACAATGACTATTAATATATTTGAATAAATATAAAATTATACCCTTAAAATGCTTTTAAATACCTCATGCCAATGTCACTTTGAAATCTCAGCAGTTAGCACACAATGAATATGAATATACAATTTACAAAAGATTAACAATCAAATTTGTCTTACTTCATATCTTAACACATCTGTCTCTCCTTAAAGTATCTAAAATTAATTAAGAGAAAATTAATTATCTTAATGTTCTTTATGATACATATACTTATGGTACATATGTGAGCACTTTATCAGCAACAAACATACAATAAAATTATTTTCCTTCTTAAAGAAAAACACAAAATAAGCCATCCATACTAAAAAACAACAGTTAAATTACCCAGAATGATTTTATGAATTGAGGAAAATGATGGCTTTTAAGGTTCTTAGTTCTTGATAGTAGTGATAGTTCTGAGTATATCATAGTAGATCTAATTGAAAATAAATATCACTTGCTTTGTTCTTTTATTTTTTAATTGAAAGTAAATGTCAGTATTTGGGAGGCACTTAAATTTAGTTCCGTAGTCTTAATAAGATAAAGGGACTTTTAATTCTAGGGTGCTTGTCAATTTTTACCATTTTTAAAAGATCAGTTTTGAGTGGTAGATTTTATATTACAATCTAAATAGGAGATCAAGGCCTTATTATAAATATTATCAGAAAATTTTCATTTTATATAATGGATGGAAATTCAACTCTACACAAGTACATTGATTTCATTTTTAGAATTTTCTGTTTTTTTGAATCATTTCCTTGAGACTTTCTTTACTTAGGTGGCCATAGTATAATGTAACAAATAATCCTCTATTGCTCTCACAGCATTGCATCTTAGTAAAACTGTCATTTGACCAAGTATTATCATCATATGCTTAAATCCCCATGGTAAAGCCAGGACTGTGCAGGGGAGAGGAAGTTAGGCAATTAAATGTCCATCTGCTCCAGCGTTCTTTAATACTTGTTCCTCAGATCATAATTCTCCTCTCATCCACCCACCCACACACATGCACACATAAACACACTCTCTTACAGAGCTAGTATATACCGTATTTTTCGGACCATAAGACGCACTTTTTTCCCCCCAGAAGTGGGGGGAAAAAGTCCCTGCGTCTTATGGTCCAAATATAGCCTACACATATACTTTTAAAAAAAAGTTTTTTTACTTGCCCGGCTCTGTGTGGTCTCTGTGTGCTTGCCTGGCTCTAAAATGGTTCTAAATGCTGCTGTTTACTTTACAGGGTTGATTACATGTGTTTATGACTGTGATGTTGGGTTTTAATGCACATAAAATATTTTAGGACACTATTTGTTTCAGAATCTTTTTTTCTTCATTTCCCTTCTCTAAAAACTGGTGCGTCTTATGGTCCAGAGCGTCTTATGGTCCGAAAAATACGGTACTCAATAACTTTTGAATAATACATGGATGAATGGAATTTCTCATTATATTTTACCCTTTTCTATTAATCAACTCAGGAATTATAGGCTTCTTCCCTAACCTTATAAGACATATATATATTAGGGGGAAATTTTTAAACAGAAAATCTGAAAAGCAAAGTAGTGGTTGGGTGGGGAGGGGTAATTTAATAACACATTAACATTGGAATATTACCTTTGAGGAAAGCCTTAGAGTTTTGTTTTTCTCTCTCAAATGTTAAATGATTATTTAAAACATTATGAGAAAAAGCATTATGAAATACTTAACATTTTTTTTTAGTCACACAGGAAGCTTTTTTGTTTTGTTTTCCATTTAAAAGGAATTGAAGAAAATTGCCTTAATCCCATAAGAGAAGCATGTTTTGAAATTAAATATAGAAAATGTATATTAAAAATGTGTAAACAATCATGTATTATTAAATGTGGAGTGCAAAAGATCAACAGATTACTCATTGACTGATAGTTATAAATACATGTTTAGCTACTAATGTGATAAATGTAATTATTTTATGAAAGCATGATTTCATGATAATATAGTGCAGCAAATATTGCTTCAACACAATTTTGGGAGGAGAGTAGGTAATTTTCCCTAACTCCTATAATGTTTAAATGATGTAGTCACATTTAATATCTATTTATTTTAATTTCAGCATACGCAATCTTAACCATGTTGTTTCCATTAGGCTTCTAGAAGAGATCGCCTGCAGGAGACCTTTCATTTATGTGTATATGGTTTCAAAATTAAGAGAGATTACAGAACGCTTAGAGTATGAATTGACTTTAGATTCTGATTGCTTGCAAACATGTTCCAACACTTACTACATCTGGGGAAAAATGGACTGTGATTACATAAAGTATATCAAAACTATCTCCCATTTTCTTCAAGATTTAGGAATAGATTTCTGGAAAGTTATGTTTCTAAAAATATGTCTCATTGACATATCAAATACGTTCATGATGTAAGTTAATATACCTTTAAAACGGTCTTTATTTATTTATTTATTTATTTAATATATTTTATTGATTTTTTGCAGAGAGGGAGAGGGATAGAGAGCTATAAACATCGATGAGAGAGAATCATCAATCAGCTGCCTCCTGCACACCCTACCCTGGGGATGTGCCCACAACCAAGGTACATGCCCTCGACCAGAATCGAACCTGGGACCTTTCAGTCCACAGGCCGATGCTCTATCCACTGAGTCAAACCGATTTCGGCTGTCTTTATTTTTAGATTACACTTTATTTTTATTGTTGACACCATTACAGATGTTTCCTAATTTCTCTCCTATGTCCCCCTCCACCTAGGCCCGGCCCTCCATTCCAGCTGACCCTCACCACATTGTTGTCTGTGTCCATGGACTATACATATGTGTTCTTTGGTTATTCTCTTCACCTTCTTTCATCTTGTCTATCCCACCCACCTCCCCTCTGACTTGTCAGTCTATACCATGTATTCTTGACTCTGATTCCATTTTGTCCATCAGTTTATTTTGTTCATTAGATTCCAATATATGATGGACATCAGGTGATAATTGTCTTTCTCTGACTGGCTTATTTTGCTTAGCATAATAAACTCTAGATCCATCTATGCTACAGCAAAAGGTAAGAGTTCCTACATTTTTACAGCTGCATAGTGTCCCATGGTGTAAATGCACCACAGGTTTTTGTTTGTTTGTTTGTTTGTTTTTGTTTGTTTGTTTTGTGTGTGTGTGTGTGTGTGTGTGTGTGTGTGTGTGTGTGTGTGTTTATCCACTTATCCACTTATCTACCTATGGACACTTGGGTTTTTCCAGATCTTGGTTATTACAAGCAACACTATTGTGACATACTGTACTTTAAGTTAGAGTAGTGAGGAGTACAGCTCAAGTTTTCAAGAAAATTTGGTGGCCGAAGGAAATAATATTTTGCTATTGAGCAAACAGTTATCTTGTGTGTATATTTCCCTAAAAACAATGATTACTGCTGTTTGGGTGAGAATTTATTTTTATGTGACAGTAGAATAATTACATCCTTATCAACATAAATTATTTTCACAGGAAACAGGTTTACATGAAACATTTGTGCCTTTAAACATCCACATTTTGAAGGATTGAAGAGGCAGAAGTAGGATTTTGAAGTCTATGTATGATATATACAGATTGGGGGGAAAGTTGGTTTATAGTTGTGAGAACAAGAAACATTGTTTGTTCTTGTATTACTATTCATTTAGTACTATGGGCCCGGTGCATGAATTTGTGCACCTTGAAAGGAACTGTGGGTCTCCAGGCTGCAGTGAGCAAAGTAGCGGTTCTTGGCCCATCCTCTGCAACCCTGCCTGGCTCCTCCCACTGCAGCCCCAAGTCCCCTCTCTGCCAGCAGCCTACTCTAGTCACTGCCACTCCCACACACTGACTGTGCTGGGCCCAATCACACCCACTGATGGTGTGGAGAAATTATGGCCGGTGCCAGCAGCTGGTGCGAGAGGCCGCTGCTGACCTGATTACCCCTCAGGAGCAGAGGGAGTTGGAGAAGCCCTTGGAGAGGCCCTGATGGGCGATCGGGGTGGGCAGTCACTGCTTGCAACCACTGATAGCACTGAGTGATCAGGGCCTGCACCGGGCGCTGGCAGGGGGTGTGAGCAGTGGTGAGACCAGGGTGAACAGGAGCAAAGACATTTCAGTAACCACCAGAGGCTCACCCCAATGACAGTGACCACTGCCCCACCTCGGTCTGGTGCCTCACTCACCTGCTCCACCATCCCAATGTCCTGCACTCTGCTGCCTGCTGCTAACACCCACCAAGATCCATGCACACCCCTGATGGTCAGCACACGTCATTGTTCAGTTGTTCTGCTGTTCAGTCTATTTGCATATTAGAGTTTTATATACACAGGTTGCATTATTTTTTATGCAACTATAAACCTTTGCCTCACTCTCTATTTAAATGCCTTTTTTCCCAACAGTTTTTTCATCCTCAAGCCATATGCAAATAGCAAACGTAAGTTTTATGGACAAACCACTTAATGTGGTGTTAAATGCCTTTTGTTCAAATTTCTCATCCTTAATTCAAGAAAGACTATTTGCTTTGTCTACACCCTAAAATTATTATGAGATAATGAGATAATATGCATATTTTAATGTAATAAATATAAGGCATTATTAATGAATTACTAATTGATGAATATGGCTATGAGTAGAATTTCTTATTAGAGAAAGAGTTTTTCCCTGAAAAAATTACTCATTAAGCCTTTATTTCAAGGTAATTGATTTTTCTGTATTATACACAGCTTTTATTTAGTCATTTATTACTTATAGTCCACTTTATTCCTTCAAAGGTTTAATGTAGCTTACACTGTTAAATGCATATAAAACAGAATGAGAAAATATAGATAAGATTCTGCTTTAAGTAATATAGAGATAGATGCACTCTCATCTAGATACAATAGATGAATACTTTTCTGTAACTAAGCATAAATTTAGGCTGGAGCTTCCTGGAAGCCAAGGGAAAATGTAGAGGCCAATATTTAACACTTTTCATGTGTTAAAGGACATATTAGTAGAAATACCAAGATATATACATAATAGATGCTCATTTATTAAAGTGGCAAGATGACTGAGTTAACCAGGAAATATATTCTACTCCATCTCAAGCCTATTGACACTAAAGTTTAGGTGTAACATGTCATATAGATCTTTATATAAAGGCCATTGGGTGACCTAATTGTTACTCTGTATATAAAATCTTTCTGGTGTATTTCTATAGTGCTCCTATATTAAACTAATTAAATTAATCAAATCATAACCCTATGAATGTTAGCTTTTAAAAAAAAATGGTTTCCACTAAGCCTGTTTTTTTGTCTTCTGCTTTGTGATATAATTTTAATATGAATGCAATCAAAGTTGTCAATTGTTTACTATAAAAATATTCTCTGTGTCTATAAAGAGAAACCCTCTCTGTCCTTTAAGGTCATAAATATATTTTCTGGTAAAAAAAATAGTAATTTAAAAAATAAAAATAAAAAATTGTTTTACATTAATCCAAATATATAATGTAAGTAACATTATATATTTGGATTAATGTGAATAACATAGAGGAAATATTAATTCATGTTTTTCTGAAACATACTGCATTCATTTTGGCAAATGTTTATAAATGTTCCGGTTCAGTTTATGAGTTGTTTTCAAGTGCTTGCTTGATGATAGTTGCAGGGTTCATTCATGAAGTGCCCATTGACACTGACAATGAGACACAGCTTGCCCTCACTGTGCTGATTTGAAAACTGGGAGTCAGACCTGAAATCTTGGTCATAACAAATAAGACTGCACAACACAGAGCAAGTCTGGAAGGAAGCTTGGTGACTGATTGCAAGCCCACTGCTTCAGCTGTCTACACACAATGTTTACACTTAAGGGGTGCTTCAGGTCATCCCACTGGCTACACCTCCATTTATTACTTGAAAAAATTATGCCTAAAGGTTGACTGTGACTCTTGCAAGGTCCTATGGTTGGTCATCCTTCTTGTGAGGCTACTGTCATTTTAATCATTAATTTTGTTGTGGAATGGGATTTGCTTTTTATTTAGACAGCAGCAGAAAACGAGACAGAATTTTTACTTGAAAATGGATCACTATGGAAAATATTATCCATTTATGGACAAACCTGGTGCTGCAGAAGAATACAACTGGAACCAAATAATAGAATACAGAATTAAAAAAAAACTGGATCCTTTTAAAATCTAATTTAAATCTCATCATTGTTGCTACTCTAAGAATTTTGTGATATTTACTCTCTAAATCATTCTAAGCACCTATCTATTATAAATCTAGAATATTTTCTTGCAGATACTATTGTCTACTTTATTTCATAATTTTTTTAGAGAATGATAAAGAGAGAGAGGGAAGATGAGAGGAAGAGAGGGAGAGAGAGAGAGAGAGAGAGAGAGAGAGAGAGAGAGAGAGAGAGAGAGAGAGAGAAACATCAGTGAGAAAGATACATTGATTGGTTGCCTCCTGTACATACCCTGGCTGCGGGTCAAATATAAAATTTATGTATGTGACCTGACCAGGAATCGAACCTGCTACCATCAAGTGCATGGAATTATGCTCCAAACCACTGAGCCACATTGGCCACTGCACTATTGCCTGCTCTAGCATCATACTCCAAAATTTCTTCCTAATGCTCAAATTGCATTTCTTTCTATATCAGCTTTCATCACACTGTCTTTTTTTTCTCATAATGAAAAATAATAATTGCTTAATGCTACTCAGCTAATATCATTTCTGTTATTGTAAAGTCATTTTGTGTGCCTTTTCATGGTTTTCTCTGCAGCCTTCTCATTTTTAATCTTTCCATTTGTTCCCTAATTTCCAACCTTCAGGCATATTTTATTTTTGTCAATTTATCATCAAACTTTTTGCATTGCACTTAATGTCTTGGTACTAAATTAGAACAGGTATTTAAATGACTATAAAACCACGTGTATTGACATCATTATCTCCTTATTCATGTAACTGTTCTGTTAATTTACTTAAATATTACACTTTTAAAAAACTGGCTTTCATTCTTCACTCCTGTTTTCTAAAGAGGATGAGCTACATTCTCAATCCTTAACAGAGAGAATAGATTTCTGAAAATACATATTGTAGAAAACAAACATTTACTATCTATATGCTAGAGGCCCAATGCATGGAATTTGTGCCAGAGTAGGCCTTCCTTCCCCCAGCTGCCTGCACAGGCTTCCCTCCAGCCCCGGCTTCAGCCGGAAGGATGTCCAGAATCAGGTCCAGAATGATGTCCAGTCTAATGAGCATAGTACCCTTTTATTATTATAGGTAAAAAAAGACAACCTTCCCCTTGCAATACCATCTAGAGTTTTATCACTCCAGAGTAGGGTCTGGGAGAATGTATGCAGAGAAGTACATTTTCTATTTATCTCCTTTTGAGTATCAACATAGGAAGGAAAGAACTCATAAACGTAATCTTGCTCTTCAGGCAAAGGCAAACATTTATATGTGAAACTGTGTATTACCAGGAACTCTTTTTCTCCTAAGAATCTAGCATCTCAAAGGATGTTTGTTCCTCAGAAATGTTAATACATTTTTATGATCAAATCAGTGTGAAAAATTCTGGGTTAGATATATGCTTGTAGTTATGGGTTATCTCAAAGCCTTTAATATGCTAATGTTTTGTGAATCACCAAAGAGTTTTAAGTTGCCCTGATATCGGTATTGCTTAATTATACTTCACCTCAGAACGCCACAGCCCTAATTCTCCCTGGTACTTGCTTCGGAAGATGTTATTCTAGACACTTGTTAAGACTAGAAGAGTAATTGCTCTTTGATCTCGCTTCTAAGTGATTGGCCTTAGTTCATAGATAAAGATCATGTAACTTATGAATTGCTCCAAAACACTCAAACATGTCAAATTTCATTAACTTTTACATCAAGTTAATTGGCTCAAACTATCCACTTGATGAAATTAGCAAGAACTGGAATATTTATTCTTTGCCATGGCTCTTGGCCTCCTTGAACGTGAACCTGGACATGGCACTGGTCAGTAGTTCTCTGTAGAAGTGCTCTCGGTTCAGTTTAGAAGTGCTCTCGGTTCAGTTAGAGTGATGACTTCTTTGACAACATCCCCTCACTCTGGATCAACCCTGACTATTAGATCACAGCTTCACCTCCTCCAAGGCCATGGCCCCTGCATAGCCATATGAATGGCTGCCATTTTGGAACCAGCTGGGTCTCATGACCAAGGGCATCATATCATTTTCCTCCTTCCTGTTTTAAGTCCCCACTCTCCTTTTCACAAAGCACCAGCTTTAACACTTCCCTTTCTATAACTTAGCTTAATTGTCTAGAATACAAACAATACTACTGAATGCTACCATGTGCTCTTGCCTACACCCAATTGTTCAACCCTGAAACATGAGAAATTGTCTAACTCCCTGCAGAAGCAAGGTAAGTCATAACTCTTTACTGAGAGGTGAAAAAAAATCATATAGTAAAATTAACAAGAGACCAACTAATTTATTAATAACACACAAGAATATTAATGAAACAATCTACCTTGGGGATAACTGATATAGAATTTGGTGCACATAGCCCAGATTCGTGATATTAAGTGCTCAGAAGATTCCCAGTTCCCTGGAGAAGGAAATGTGTGGCTTGTTTGACTAATTTGCTGCTCTCACTGGCTAAATGTACAATTGATATTAATCCTGCATTTTTGCTCCAATAAAAAGAATACCTGAACATCAGAAAAGTCAGAGATCTACTTCCCAGTTTTTGTTTTCTGTTTTGCTTACAGCATAACCTATCCCCCTTTAAAAATTGTTAAAGGCATTAAAATATGACTATATAGCATTCCTATAACAGTCTAGTAAAATAAAGAATTAAAAACAAATCAATTCTGATGAGTATTCTCCATAAAATAGAACTTATTTATTCATTAATTTAAAAATATAAGCAGAAACTTCCATATAAATGCTGTGTACTCAAAATTTCCACTGTTAACACAACACGAATAAATATGAACCAGTGTATCAATTTATAATGATTAAAATAAAGAAATACCATTTTTAAAACACTTCATTTCACCAAAGAAATTACCCTGGTCACTTTGACTCTTAATTCTAATTAGCTCTTACTGAATAAATTAGCAATTTTAATAACAACAAAATGAGACTATAACTAATTAAAAAGAAGTGCCATGTAGTTAGACTCACATCAGGTAGCAATAGTATTAAGTGAGAGCCATGCTAAAATGTGACATAGTATAGGGACCAATATTGAGGTTAGGTTAAAATACAGTACCAGGACTAGAGACATTTATAAAATATGCCAAATATTAAAGCAGGTGGTAGGACAAGTGACTCCTCCCAAATACACACACTCACACACACACACACACACACACACACACACACACATATATATTTTCATATGAACTATGGGTCAGAGAATAACTGATGGATGATAAATACAAGTCAATCATTGACTACACTAAAAACTAATACAGCAAAGCCTCTGTTGGTTTTGTTTTAATAAAAAGGTAAAAATGGCAGAAGGAGAATAACACTATTCAAATTACTCTACTTATAGCAGAGCTGGTAAGCGCTCTCTTTGCCTCCTAGGCTTTGAAGGGTTCCTACACTCTGCTGCTAACTGGCTGAGAGCTTTCCTATTTAGCTACTGTCTGTTTGCCTAAAACATCAGAACTGGCAGTTCAGGGAGATGATGACACCTGGAGCAGCAGTGACTAACCAGGGTTGGGTATAAGTACTGCCCATCAGTGGAGACATTCTTTGTGTTACAGCCAGGTTCTTAAGGCTGGGAGCAGAGAGTAATGATCATAGGGATAATGCCTAACCCCCACACTGACCAACACCTGAAATCCCGTTCTAAAAAAAGGAAAAAAGGGGAAGAATAAATGAAATGCTCTTAATTCTCACCTTTTTCTCTTGCCTCTTTTATATCTTTGATCTCTGACCTAAATCATTTAAGTTAACCTATTTTCCTATACACATTTTAAAATTTTTAACATCCTTCTCTATTAGTATTTACAACATCTTATTAAACTTATTTGATATAATTTTTAAAATATATTTTATATTGATTTCATAGAGGAAGTGAGAAGAAAAGAGAGATAGAAACATCAATGATGAGAATCACTGACCAGCTGTCTCCTGCATGGCCCCCACGAGGGATCAAGTCCACAACCCAGGCATGTGCCCTTGACCAGAACTGAACCCAAGACTCTTCAGTCCCACTGAGCAAAACTGGCTAGGGCTGGTGGAATTTTTAATGAAATTAAAAACTAAAAACTAATTAATCAGGCTTTTGTCTGTCTGTTTTCTGGATCCTAAGGACCAACCTGGCAAAAGCAATACATTTTGTATTCTCTGGTGTATCCCCAATATCTTCTATAGCACCAGTCCCATAACAGGTACAGAATAAGAAATTTTTGCTGGTGTGAATGAATAAATTCATAGAGTCATTAGGAAAATAGAATAATTGTCAAACAAGATTATGCCTTGATTTGCAATACAAAAATAAATAATGCAGAATGTGCTCAACAGGATGAGAGGTGATCTCCAACAGAAGCCTAGAAACAGCAAATTCTTACGGGAAAATATCACGGATATTTGGTCTCATTCCAAAAGAGTAGAAATTCTGGTCCAAAGACTCAGGGTCTTTAGTCAGTATAGTCCTATAGGTCAGCAATTTTCAATCTTTTTCATCTCATGAAACAAATAAACTAATTGCTAAAATTCTGTAGCACACCAAACAATATATTATATATTTTTGCCAATCTGACAACAACAAAAAAAGGTATAATTTTGATTCACCGGATGGCTATTGTTGTGTTGCTATTATTGTTTATTTATTTTTTTTTTTTTACAATCTAAGGGAAAAGGGGTCAGTGCTCCTGACTAAATGGTCAGATACTGTATGTTTTAAAAATTCTCACAGCATACAGATTGAAAATAGCTGCTCTAGGTAGATAAAAAAAATTGAAGTATACACATTTCTCAATTTCAAATTCATTGAGCAATCTAGAGGTTTATATTTGGTTTCTATTTATCTTTGACTGGGGAAAAATACGCAAGTCATGAAAAAATATAAAGTGGTTTTTTTTAATTACAAATTAATAATCTGTATTTTTAAAAATATGCCAACCCTCTTTTTAATTTGACCCTGTGAGGACTTTCATGAAGAGAATAATCATCTTAGTAAACCCTCACATTTAAATTCAGACCTGGGCTGTGGAAAATATCTCTTGGAAAGCCCCTGGAGAGACAGTCTATCTGCCTCTTTTATAGTAACTTGAACCTTAGCATGAGTATAAAAACCAAAACAAAAAAACAAGTATTTAACCTTAAAGATATTGGTAAAAGGAAGATGATATAGAAAATACATTTGTTGTAACATTAAACCAGTTTTTTTTTTTTTCTGAATCCCATTCAGCATGACTAGAAAAAAATGAAAATGCTAAGCCTAAACATGAATAATCCTTGTTTATCCCTTTCCCAGGAAGTCCCTCCAGAACAAATAGCCATGGTATGAAACTGTGGATCCCATCACTCACTACACCTCTGCTGCACTTCATCAGAGCAATTATAGACCTTGAAGTAGTCTAGCAAAACAGCTTTGCTCAAAAGGTTTCCTACTTACTAATTAAACCAATTAGATCTAGTCTTAGCAGGGTCCTCAAACTTTTTTAAAGTGGGGGCCAGATCACGGTCCCTCAGAAAGCTGGAGGGCCGGACTATATGAACTACTAATTCCTACTGTAACACCTCAGCTGCGCTCACTGCCCAAAAAACCTGGCGGGCCGGATCAGACTCCTCTGCGGGCCGCATGTGGCCCGCGGGCCGTAGTTTGAAGACACCTGTTGGGATTCAAATGGGATACAAAGTCAGTCAATTAGCTGGCAGTAGGTTCCATAGGCAAAGTGGCATAGTTTCTGCTGATTATACCATAATTTACTTACATTTTTGTACTCACTTTCAACATTTATGCATCTGTACCTTGTCTTTTAAGTCAGAAGCCATGTGAATAAGTAGATCCTATACATAAGCAGATATTCAAGGTTGAACGAGTGGTAAACAGAAGATAGATTGGTTGCTAGAAATAGAATTGGAAGATGTGGAGGATGAATAGAACTAGTCACAATAATAACAGAAAAAGGTTGACTCCTGTGGCTTATGACGAAGTTGGTGGATGTTAGTATTTAGCTTGATCTAGTTTTTGAACTGAGATTTAGATGTACTCAGTTTTAGTTGTTTCCATACAAATTTGATGCAGGATCAGAATACCTAGTCTCTTAATGAAAATAATTTCCCTATTTCTTTAGATAACCTCAATAGATCAATCTTTCCTGCAATCATAAGAGTTACAAGGAGCCCACTACTTGCCAATGATTGGAGGCTTATAATGTTCCAGGCATTCTTCAAGGAACTTTATATTAAATATGTTAAATATTAACAAATTTTTAATATTCACAACTGTACTGCTTCATGGTAATTACTTTTACATAATCTGCCCATCTTTATATAGCTAACAGATGGTGGAAGCAGGATTCAAGTCTATGTACAGCTCCAAGTACAGCTATGTTCACTCACCAGTTACAGCCAGTGACTATTCTAAAAGTTTCCATTTCCACTGATTTGCATTCCTCATTCTTTATTCATCCAAAGGAAGAACATAGTAAAGCATCTTTACCGTGTATAAAGTGCCACCTACCCTAAGGTGCTGATGAACATGGGAGATGACATGGGATGTGTCTCGTCATTTTGTAACATGGCAGGATGGAATTTCTAGACTGTTGCCAGCTTACTCTTCAATTAAGTGCTTGCCTCTGAGATTCAGTGACAATTACGCTCTTGCTCCTTCCAGACACTCAGCAGAATACTTGGAACACTTCCAAGGGTCACAGAACCTCTGATGCCAGGTGGTTCTCACCCCAGCAGTGTTAGGACCCATTGTGCCTGGGCTATAAGTTAGAGTATGCTTGGGTTTGAAATGTGTACCAGTTGTCAATAGCAAGTTTAATCTGAACTTTTATTAGATCAAAACAGACTCATTGATACAGAAAGCAGACGGTCAGCTATCAGTAGGGAAGGTGGTTGGTGTGGTGGATTGAGTGAAAAAGGTGAAGGAACTAAGCAAAAACAATCCAAAAAAACTCATAAATGCAGACCACAGTATGGCGATTACCAGAGGGAAAGGGTGGGGTGGGGTGAGGGGATGTGTCTAGAAGAGGGTAAAGCAGGGGAACATGGTGACAGAAGGAGATTTGACTTGGTGTTGTGAACACAATACAGTATACAAATGATGTATTATAGTATCGTGCACCTCAAACCTATATACTTTTATTAACCAATGTGACCCCAATACATTCAATAAGTAAAAAATAAAATCCAAAGAGGAAAAAATCTGGACAGGATATGTTATATGCTTTGAGGTGGTTCACTTAACATCTTGTATTTTCAGGAAAATCTTCACTTGGAAACATTCCTGGTCCTCTGTTGGCTGTTTACTAATATATTTATTTTATTTACTTTTGTTGAGTGCATGAGCTATGTCTTTTGCTGGATGGTTTAGTAAGCACATCCAAACTCTTTATACTTAACCTTTACTTAATTAATTATGTTGAATTTCATTTCTTTTGGGAAAGCAATGCACAGTGGTAAGTAATGGCTTTTTTAAAGGTTTGAAACTGCAACCAAGCAAATATAAATGTTGACTGTATTTTCCCATTGCTTAAGTTTTAAAAAATGAGAATTCTTCTAAACAAATCTTTAGAAGCTGAAAAATAATCTCTGGCACATAGAAGTTGGTTACCAAAAGATGAACACAGTATGTAGCAGTAGCAGTATTGAAAATCAGAAACCAGGAGCACTTTTAGATGTTTCCATATAGGCCATACAAAAATTATAAGGTAACAACATTATTCTTGCTCCACGCAAAAAAGGAAGCAATACACTTATACTGGGTAGTAGCATGTGCAACTGATGCCGTTGTAATGACCTGGTTACCATTTAACAGGAAAAAGAGAAAAGGGAAGACTAACTATAGACATGCCATTTATACAGCTTTGCAAAAACACTACATTTAACATTCTCCAAATCTGTTCCCCACTGAACAATGAAGGAAGGAACTAGACAGAAACAGCTTAGACACAGGCCCTGTAAAGGCCTGAGTGATGTGGGAAGATGCCTATCTGTCTACCATTTATATCTGGGAACAAATTAGTGGCCAGGATGGGGCACAGCCACTACAAGCACACAAAACCTATATATCTAAACTTCCAAACAACAGACGTTCACTTGTGCTCTCTGGACACTGGCCTTGTTTCTGGCAGTTCTGGAACCCCAGCTGTACCTTTTCCAGGGCTGGCTTAAGGGGCAGGAGACTTTGCAACCTGGGAAATGTAACTCCATGCCAATAAAACCTTCTTCCACACCTTATTCTCCCATATGGACTGTATGAATCTTAGAAAATTCACTTTCTGAAAGTATCACAAGAACCTCACTCCCACAAGCCACAACAGGGGTTTGTTGATTCTACGGTAACACAACCCTGTTTCACTGACTACACAGCTGTTTCTCAGGGTCTTAAAAGTCATGTCTGGATTAGGCAGATGTCATTCAAACCACATTGGAGTAGAGGAATCTTAGGGAATGGCTTCAGGAGCAACTTCACAGAGTCACCCCTCCCCACATCAGTTATGTATTAGGGGAATTAGACCTTTGAGGAATGAGTTGTTTAAAAGAAAAGTTTTCACCACTGCGATACAATATTTTGGGTCTTTTCTAATATTCCAGGTGTTTATACCCCATAGCAATTTTTATGCTTCCACACCATACTCTGTTTTTTTAATTAGAAGGGGAAAATTTTCACTATGGTTATATACTAAATATTTCTTATTTAGTACTTCCATTATCCAGCACTCCATTCTGCTAGTCTATATTGTTTTGCTTTAAGAAAGTCTACCATGGGGAGACAGGCTGAGAAATATATAAATTTTATATGAATACTAATCTTTTTTAAATTATGTGAAATGGTTCAGTGATCTAATAGAGAGCTTTATTGTGCTGATGCATGTGTGATTTGAAAGATAATTACATAAGATTAAATTCCTTTTCTCAGCCAATCAGAAATGAGATCCCATTTATTTTTATGGCCTATAATAAACTTTGTGGAGGAAAAATTGTGCTGTTAATCTCAAGCACAATGACAGAAATAAAATATTATGAATAAAAATTTTCCTCTTGCTTCATGGGCAAAAAAAAGAAAGGGATCTCTACTAGAATCATCAAAAGCCTGTATTCTTTATTTATAGAAGAGAGCAATAGAAAAAATGATAAAACAATAAGGAAGTTACATAAAGAAATGAAATGTGAATCACATTTATCTAAGAGAAAATTAATGTTGATAATATTTATACATAAGGAAATGAATGCTATAGTACACACACAAAATAGACTTGAATTTTTAGTAAGACTGGTGCTAACCTAATACATGAAGCGCCTAATTCATAGAAATAAAAGTACACTGAAAATGAAATATCAACCAGTATTTACATAGTATTTGCTATCTGCCAAGCTGGGGTCTACATCCTTGTCATATATCAATTCATTTAACCTTTATCATAACTCTACTCTGGAAAGGGGGGTCCCTCAGCCCAGCCTGCCCCCCTCTCACAGTCCAGGAGCCCTTAGGGGTGGGAGGTGACCCAAAATCAAAAGAAGGCAATGCCCCCATCACACCTCTGCTGCAGCCACTTGCCAGCAGCGCAAGCCTTGGCTGGCCCTGGTTACCTGAGCCTCAGGCGGCCCTGGGCAGTTGTGCAGATGCCATTGAGGCTTGCCTGTGTCTTGGGCAGACCCTGGGTGGCCAGGCAGCAGACATTTGAGGCTTGCCTACACCTGCTGCACTGGCAGAGCTATGGGGACTGAGCCCCACCATCTTGTCGCTGTGGGTGCCTCCATCTTTGAGGGCATGACAGTCAATTAGCATATTCTCTCCTTATTGGCTGTGGGCACCACCAGCTTTGTGAGGGTGTGATGGTCAATTAGCATATTCCCTCTTTATTAGATAGGATGGGATTTGTACTATTTCCATGTAACAGATAAGAAAACTGAGGCTCAATGAAGTTAAATAACTTGTTCAAGTTACACAGCTAAAGTTATGGTTCTGGAGTTTCATTTCAGCTATCCATACTATAAGCCACATGTGTCAAACACAAGGCCCGCGGGCCAAATCCGTCCCGCCAGGCCTTGCAATATGGCCCGCACCGCGCTGTCATCACTGCACTCCGCTGCGTTTCCATCACAATGACAGTTTATGACTGTTCAGTAAACCATTCGGCCCGCGATTTAGGCTGGATTTTAGATTTTGGCCCCTTCTCTGATTGAGTTCGACACCCCTACTATAAGCTGTTAACCCCAAACTCTGCCTATCCATCAGCATCTGACACATGTCTTCAATCACCTCCTGGATATCTCCAACTCAAACACTATAAGCACTTTGTGTGTTGTATTCTCAAAATGAGTCCCCTAGCAATCTTGCTCTTCTCACTTAATCATGCTCCAAGGGAGAGGAGGTGGTAGGAACAGGCCTCTTCTGGGGTAGGCAATGATAGAGCACACAGTTAGTTAAGAAATACAAAATCATAAATAAATAAACCAAATGAAGGTAATTTTCTTTTTTCCCCCCCACCATGGGCAAGCAATTTTAAACTATGGAATATTCCTATCTACTGACACCAACTGCTCCCCCACCTTCCTTTCACTTACACAAGGATTCTCACCTGTCCCTTATGCTGATCCTGCTCCCAAATTTCTGGTCTTATTAATAGCTGTATCAGCCATTTAGGGACCCCTTCCCAAATTTAAGAATTACAGCAGCCTCCTTCTTCTCTGTAAAATCTCTCTACGGAGTTTACATCCAACAATCAAAACAATGACTCTTTAGATATTTCTAGTATCTGGCATTTGCACTCTGCCCTCTCCAGGTTATTTTTACTGATAGGTACTCATCAACATGATCTTTATGTAAACTCCATGTTCTCACTCCTGTGGACTGAAGAGTCCTAGGTTTGATTCTAGTCAAGGGCACATACCTCCATTGCACACTCAATCCTCATTCTGGTTGGGGCACCAGATGCCATTGTTTCTCTCTCTAAAAATTCAATGGAAAAATATCCTTGGGTGAGGATTAATAACAAAAACATATAAAAATAAATTAAACATACACATTAACTGAATTTCCTAAATTATAAGAGTATAAGAAAGAAAATACAAATTACTTACGATGTCAATGACTACAGTAAACTAATGTAACATTAATGAATATCATCCTTCTGTTTGTTTCTCTCTTCTCTGCCTCCATCCCATCTGTCTCTCTGTCTATTAGCAATGTATAAGCATATTTTATAATATCAGGATTTATTCATAGTTTGATTAACTGCACTTTCAGCCTTTTAGTGGAAACAACTAGTAAGAATTTTATGGCCAAATGATATAACTGGGTTTTTTGTTTGTTTGTTTGTTTCAAAAGCTAAATTTATTA
Source organism: Pipistrellus kuhlii (assembly GCF_014108245.1). Classification (NCBI taxonomy): domain Eukaryota; kingdom Metazoa; phylum Chordata; class Mammalia; order Chiroptera; family Vespertilionidae; genus Pipistrellus; species Pipistrellus kuhlii. Next base: position 23,345,919 of record NW_023425405.1, on the reverse strand, counting down.
AAATAATAAAATAAATGTGTTCTTACTGCAGACAATTAAAACATGCAAAATAAAACAAATAAAAATAACTCACAATCTCCTGGCCATTTGGGGTAACTTAGGCAAAACTGCCCCTCACTTTTTCTCATCAAGATTACTGCCAACTAATTAAGTCCTAATTTGCATCCCTGTTTCAATCAAGTTTAGCCTTACCCATTAACTTGACTTACCATTAAGTTACCCATTAACTTACCACCCATTAACTTAGCTCACCTGTTAAGTTATCATCCACACTGCTTCCACGATGATTCTATTTTAAATTTCACAAATGTGAGGAAGTAACCCTCTGAAATTGCCATTCATTCCTCTACCCTCTGTCTTTTCCATATTACATGAATTACCTCAATACACCAAGCTTTTTTAAAGGTAGTTGCCCACTTCACTTAATTTGCTTCATTCCTCAGCCCAGTAAAAGTAGAAGAAAACTGTGTAGTTTGGAAGGTAAGTAACATCCATAGGACTGAGGTGGAATCAGGGTGCAGTGAGGGTGAGTCCTACAGCATGAGAGAGTGGAACCAGGTAGACATTTCCTGATTCAGGTTGGGGTTGATTTGGGAAATGAAATCACATCTAGACCCTTGGATAGTAGAATAGATCTGGGAACTAACAGAAATCAATATTGGCTAGATAGAATGGGACTAGATTATAAAGAGCTAAGGAGCCAAATGAAGAAGACTAAATTTATGTTAGCAATAAATACGGAAGCAGAATTTTGAAGGAAGGGATGATATAAATTTGTGCTCTAAAAATATACTAGCCTAACAATGATAGAGCAAATCAGATTAGAAGGGAAGTGGTGGATATTAGGCAGACAACCCAGTGAGCTGCTACCGTTCTCATACTGAGATGAGAACAGGGGACAGGCTGGCACAACATACATCCCACAGTCACTAGTATCAAAGCCCAAGCCATGCCTGTGTATTACCCATGCTCAGCATTGTTCTGGCACGTAGTAGGTATGCTGATTCTTTCATCTTGTGCTCTTGGATTCTCGCTGGAAACTTGGCCTTGGTAATTAGAACCCAGTTGACTATCTACTACACCCATATCCATGTGACAGGACATTTACTACGTTGAAGAATTACATACAGTAAAAATAATTTTAACAGTTTGTTTTTAACTCTCGCTGGACACTATGTGATTTTGAGTAGTATTTTCTACGTATCTCCTATGGAACCTTGATTATTTTTAAATGCCATTACTTGATGCAGTTTATTGGGTGAATTTGTTTTGAAAAACTATTACTCAAACTCGTGTTTTGAGTTGTATTTTTATCTGATTGTTGAGTTTGTTTCATTGTTGACTCTACTTAAAACATTCTGTATAGCTTAAATAGTGTTACTAGACATCTAAACTAATTTTAGCTTTAAAAGTAAGTTTTTTAAAGCTCTTCCCTCTTAATATTTCATGCACTCAATTTTCTGATATTTTTATCCTTCTATATTTGTAACAACCAAACAAAATATAATGAGATCCCTTATTTTTCCTTTCCATGGAGAATTTAATTGAGTGATCAATCACCAATACGAGTCCTCCCTGGAAGGTCACATTTATGCTATTTTACACAGGCCCAGCCAACCTGAAGCCAAACTTGTGTAATTATTTTACATCTATTGATGAGGAAATGCTAAGGAGATCAAAATAAAAGATGTATGAATTATCCAGTTCTTAAAGAGAAACAAACACACAGTCATGTTCTATTATACAAAGTTACTGGTTACAACACAACAAAATTAGGGCTTGAAATAATATGAGATATTTTTATTGTATTCAAAAAAGACTGTCCATTTTAACATCTTATAAGAATAATAAGCAACACTTTTCTGCTTCCACAAGACTGTTTCTTATCAGAACAAGGTCTGGCTTAATTTGATCTTGTGCATACAAACAGGGATGGATGAAATTGTCTGAAAGTCTGACCTTGCCATTATCAAAATAATGAGTCTACTTTATGGCATATCATTTCCAATGAGGTGAAAGCTTTCCTCTTATGTAAACATTTCGGGGGGGGGGGGGGGGGGAAGAAACAAGAACCCTCAATCAAACCTTGGATAAAATTCTACTGTCCCCAAACCAGATTTTTAAAAGGACAATTTGAGCCAAAGTATGTTCTTTTCCAGCTACTAGTGCTAATGGACAGAAAATGTTTTTTAAATCCTTAGCAGATGGTTAGTGGTTTTATCATCATCATTACCCACACGTTATGCTAAATTATGTAAATCTGTCATAGAATTTAAGGCTTATATGTACTTAATATACTTTGCAACTATTTCTCTCCATTTGGTAGCAAGCTCTTTAAGGATAAGAATTAGGTGTTTACTTTTTATTAATAAGAATATTTTACTGCAAAGGTGACTTTATTTTTCCTCTTTATATATCTTTTGTAGACACATTTTAATAACTGAAACAAAAGTAGAAAATGCAAATGCCTCATAATTTTATTTCCTCTATATTTCCACTTACACCTATGAAGATATTCTTAACTCCTATATTTGCCTCTAGTTAAAATCATTAAAGTTACCTCCTTATGTATCCCTATCCTGTTCTCTAAGAAAATAAAACAGCACACCCCAAGTAGCGCTTATTATCTTAGCATGAAAACCATCTCCTCACCCTTGCTCAAGCACCATGGAACACACATGTGAGCTGCTCACTTCCAATGAGGTTGGTGATCTGGTCCTGATGCTTCACCTCTTGAAATGTCTTTCCTTGACCATCTGGAGCTACTGCATCTAGTCTCAGGAAGTAGGCTGTTGCTTATCCTCCAACTTTCTTCCTTCTAATTAAACCTCCAAAAACTATGTCAGAATTGGGGATGTTAGTCTCCTGCTTAACCAGACACCATAGCATGAACATACTCTACAGATTGCTGGGTTCAAATCTCACCTCATATAGGTTACAGTCACAAAAGTTATTGGATTCTGTGAAGGGTTGTTTTGACAAAGCTGTCAGATCTTAAGAATCATAAAGTGTAAATGGCAGCTAAGATATCATTTGAAGAGGCAGAAGTCAGAATAGCAGCAAGAGGTATTGGTTTGGGCTCAGGACAGCGTACTGTGGGGCTGTGGGGGTTAGGAGGCCTGGAATCTAATCTCAGCTTGACTGATACTTAGGTTTTATGACCTTGAAACAATCAGTTTGTCTCTCTTGAGTTTTTGTTTCTTCATCTGTAAAATTAGGACGTTAGTCTAGACATTCTTTATGGTTCCTTCTATCTAAAATACTATGATCTAAGGTCTCTCTCTCTCTTTCTCTCTCTCTCTCTATCTCTATCTCTATCTCTATCTCTCTCCCCTCCCTTCCACTCTATCTAAAAGCAATGAGAAAATATCCTCATGTGAGGATTAAAACCAAAACAACTATGACCTATAAATCTTTGGAGAGTACTGGTTCCATCATTATAATTTCTTTTATAAAATGATAAATCTACAAGACTGACAATATCAGCCAGCCAGAATTAAAAGGTCCATTATTAGCAAATTCTAAGTCATTAACTGTGATATTTTTGGTCACAGAATGTGGAAACCATCTTTGGAATACTCCTTTAAGTAATGCAAGAGTGCAAAAAAAAATCACATAATTAATTATGCAAAGTTATGATTCCAGACACACTGCATTTGGCTGAGACTTTTGAAGGCTAAGAAGGCCAATCCTAGGAACAGTTGTGAAGCCTCCTCCTCACCTACAACCCTGTGGCTGTCTATTCCATCTTCCATTCTTATCAAATTGGAAAGGTCGGCAACAATCAGCAATTTGTACTCATTTAGAAATGATTTGTTTCTGAGAGGAATGGAAACTTAATTACAGTGTCATACTAACACACATGGGAATTGCATGCTTCTTTGCACAGAGAGTGGAATAAAGAGCGGTTTACTTTAGTTAAAGCCATGTAGAAGGGGCACATGCAGAGGAGAAGCAGAGGAATTCACTAATGTACTTCCACACACCACAGGGACAGGGTGCAGCCAGCCTTAAAGAGCCTTCCAGTTCCACCAGGGCTGACTTTTTTTCATTACTCATTTCTTTTCTTTTTTCTTTTTTTTAAATACATATATTTTATTGATTTTTTTACAGAGAGTAAGTGAGAAGAATAGAGAGTTAGAAACATCGATGAGAGGGAACCATCGACCAGCTGCCTCTTACACACCCCCTACTGGGGATGTGCCCGCAACCAAGGTACATGCCCTTGACCCAAATTGAACCTGGGACCTTTCAGTCTGCAAGCCGATGTTCTATCCACTGAGCCAAACTGGTTTCAGCTTGTTACTCATTTCTTATTCTCTCTGGATATGAGGCTCATTCTTTTTCACATGTGATGTCCAATGCCTTAGCCTCAGCCATATATAGCTATTTATATTTAAATAAACTAAAATGAAATAGAATCGAAGTAGTTCACCTTTTCAAAATGTTGTTTTAGTTTCATTTTAAGTGCTAAAACTACCCTCTCCACAAAGTAGGATTCAGGTCCTTACAAATTGTCACCTTAGAAAACAAAAGGAAGTTTTTACACCTCCTAGCCAAAGTTGTGCAAGTCCTTGGGAAGGATTCTGAAAGGCTGGACTGGATCTTGTGCACAACCCTTGACTTGTCATGTGGGCTGGGAGATAGGATGAGGGAACCAACTGGCCTTTCTATCCATGGCTAGAAAGGGAATTGAGGAGCAGTGCACCTGAAAGAAGTGTGCCTGTATAATTTGCCTTCAGCTCAATGCACTGATCATTGGATGCATTTTGCCAAATGCATATGCTCATATAATCTACATAAGCATGTGCCTTTGAAGATATAATATTTCGACCATCCCAGAAACTGCCCGCATACTTATATTTATAGGGACACATGTTATATCATGAAATGGTAGAATGGTAGAGTGGAATGCTTCAAAGCATAATTTCTTATAGAAAAACTTGGGTTTGATTCTTGACTCTTACCTTACAGATATTTTTAAGTTCATTAAGCCTCAGTTGCACTAAATAAATAAGGGTAATAAAAGTAGATATTTCATAAATGTCAGAAAGAGTAATAAAGCAATAAATATAAACAATGAAGCCGTAAGTCAATGTCACCCTGGAAATGGTATGTATATTCAGCAAATGTTAGCTTTTGCTTTGATGACATTTGAAATGCTTCGGGCTTCTTGTTCTATTCCTGACCTTTCAACTCCCTCCTATCTATAAATGCGGAAAATTGATCTGGATTCTTCCATGACTCATTGTAAGGAGGAACAATAGGTCAAGTGTTCTCACACTTTTAAATAAAACATCAAAGCAGAAAAGGAAAGTTCAAAATGAAAGTCCCTAAAAATTAAATCAAAATATGGCACGATGACTCAGGCTCTTTTGGTGAATTGTCTGAGCCATATCGAAGCTGTCAAGGCGCATAACCTGTTTTTATGAGCCTGAGAAAACCTCACAACAGCCTTCCCCACATTCTATTCTGCCAGTTTTATAGGTGACTCATCTCAGCTCAGATTTTCAATGAAACTGTGATATGAAGCAGCCTGCTATAAAACAACTCTAGTACAAACCCCATTTTTACATAATGCAGTGGAATAGAAGTGCTATTTTATGGAACGACAATCACTGGGTAGCATATGATTTCCTGTGCTTACCCCACAGTGGGAGGCAGTCCCTTGGCCTGTTCACTTTGGGCAAAAGAAAACCAATTTTCAGGGATTCGGTGCGAAGCATGGTATCTGTGCAGGGCGAGTCAAGGGGCTGGATCTCTTGGGTTGGAGCCTGCCTTGGCTTTGAGGTCAGCCTGGCACTGGCTGTGTGGGAGAAAGATGATTGACACTTGCCTCTGAAACACAGGCTTTTGGGTAGGTTGCAGGCTCTGAGGCAGATTTTTGATGTAACTATTCAGCCACAGTATAAAAAGGGGTTCTGCCATAATAGAACAGCACTAAGACAAACTCTTTCTAGTTATTACTCCAAAAAACTTCTTTCGTGTTCTGGAAGAATGGTCTGTAATAGACGCCATTGCAGCACGCCCCACACCTTTACCTCATGGACTACCACCTGATTCCTGAGAGCCAGCAGACCCCTGCACTTCTCTCCTAAGGGCTTTGTCTTGTCACTGAAGATCGCTGTGCTACCTGGCAGCTGGAAGAGCTAGGGAATTAGCCCTCCTGGGAGCAGCCAAGGACTAATGTGAGTTGACATATGGATGTCTGGGCAGTCTTGCCTTCCAGTTAGAAAAGCACCCAGGCAGCACTGCACACTAGTCCTCCATGCTCTCCTGTGCATTTAGTACGGCGGCCTTCCGTAGCTGCTGTTTTGATAAGGCAGCTCCATCGACAATCCTTCCTTCCTTCCTTGTCTCATCCCACATCATGCCAGTGTTTCCTTCAACTCCCAAATCAACTATTTGAATCCTCCTTAAGGGTCTACTCCTTGGGGGTCTCAGACTAAAATAGCCCTTATACCAAACTGGAAAAGGAAACATCCTTTATAAAAGCAACTTGCAGTGTTTCCCAAACTTTTGACATATGTGTACCTCTTCTATAATTTTCGTAACACTGAGTACCCCTCATACTCATGAGAACGTAGAATTAGGCACAGCTAAGCACAGTTCAGTGCATATCCCCACCAAACTCTGGTGCAACGTGCACTTCCATCGAACTCTTCCCGTACCCCTGAGGGTATGCACTTTAAACACTGAGGTAGAGAACAGGGTAAGTATTTGAGAACCACCCTCTTCCAGATGAGTCTGACTTTTGCCTGCATTCAATTCAGTTCAACAAATATGCATCAAGTACCTCCTACATAGAAAGCAATTTGCCTAGGTATTTAATAATGGTAGAAAAATATTAAGTAAGAAAATGCATCCCATTCTGAGACTTTAACACAATTTACAAAGTTTCTTTCGAGTGTAAATATTTTCCATTTTTACAAGGAGAATCTTTCTTGGGATGACATTTATCCTGATCAATCCCTTAAAGTGGCAATTTTGTCAGAATCACTTATCTAGTGATCAGGTTCAATTCTGTAACGATTTTCAGATTATGATGGTTTAGGACTACCTTGAACTAACCCTGAGGACAGGGATGGGTTAATTTTATTTTTTGTAGAAATCATAAGAGAGTAAGATGTTTATATAGCATCAATATGTCCTCACTGGCAATGTCTATGTTTAGTGGAATGACTTCTTTCCTTGTTGTTAAGATAACTGCAAGGAGAGGACATTTTTTAATGCAAAAATATTTTTGTAAAAAAAAAGTGTTTGCAAGTAAGTTGACAATTGGATAACTGGAAAACTATGCATTATTTTTTATATCAATTGCTTCTTTCAGGCAAAATTTGAGAACATAGTTCCAGTAAACAAATCAGAACATTCTATGCATTTGTGACTTGAAATTTGCTTTGCATGCACAGACTATTTATACATCTGTGACATGCATCATTTGATTTGATGTTTGCTTAACTGAAATGAAACATGATGGGCTGACATTATCAAAATGAGCAGATTTTCTGTGACCTTAAACTGAATGTTCCAGAGTATGTGCAGGAGTGGCAAATGGATTGAGCATAAAGGCAGCAAATGCTATCACCTAGGGTTAGTCCAATGTTATCATTAAAATGCATTTGACTGCAGCAGAGAAGTCAGTTGCATGAGAATGATCACTTATGTGGATATTATATTATTTATAATAATGTGATTTTTACTGGGGTTACTGAGACAATGCAGAAATAGCTCATTTTTTTGCAGGAATATTCATGAACTTTACAAAAATCCAAAGAAATTAACACCATTTTTGTTTAATGACAGACTGAAAAAAATATAAAATGTAGGCATGAAAATTTGATAATTAATTGGACAACTAAGAGACAAGAGCATTTTAAAAATATCAATGTTAATTCTTAACGCATTTTATTTTACAACATGAATATCATCCCATAGTGCTAAATTGTATTCAATATGCATGGATACAATACATACTTATTGTGTCTTAATGAGTCCTTCGCATGCAGGGCACCATGTTTGTGCCTAGGGTTGAGAAGCAAACAAGGAAAATACAAATTTTCTCCTCTGAAAATAACAAAGCTATTTTGTTATTTATAGGAATATGAACAAAGCTCAGTGTTAATCACACTGTCAGTCATCATTTCAAATGAGTATTTGCCTCATAAACTGCATTAGACTTCTTTTCTGAATAAAAGTTATAAATAATAATAGTTTCTCGCTAAGCACATATTGTAAACTGCACTGGTCAAAAAGATTATTTTATCTTATTTAATCCTCACAGCATCCTTACGAAGTAGCATGTACAGAACAGATCTGGGTTTTATGGGGACTCAATTTTACAGGTTGTAAGGATCACTATGCACATGCAGCCTTAAAGATTAAACTTTGTTGGTTTCATAATCCTATCCCACCATGATTATTATACCAATTTTTCATAGGAGGAAATCTAGACCTAAAAAGCCAATGTAAATTTTAAAAGTGGAATTAAATCTATATGAAAATTAAGATTGTAGACTAGTAGGTAGTATTTGTACTATGGCCTTCACTAATCCTATCCTCTAAATTTTGTGGGACATGAATGAATATATCACATTGGCTAATTTATTTTATTCCAACTTGGATGAAACTAGGATTTTTCTACAGATGAAGACATTATAAAGTGCTCACCTTTAGTGCTAGCACAGAACTGTGAAGTAGAGAACATGCCTTGGGAAGCAGGGTATTTGAGTCTAATTTTAATGGATTACTTAAAGTTGTTCAATTGATGAGGAAAAGTGTTCTACAAACATATGAGTTGTATGATTTAATTTGCACCATTAGTGTTTGGATAAACTAATTCGGTCATCGCTTCCCATGCAACAGAGTCACATATTCTGATAAAAGTAAACTTATAGTTGATTGATTATAAGTGTCATTATGTAGACAAAGGAAAATACTTGTGTCACTGGGAAAAGTAGAGAAGGTTTTATAACACTAACTAGAGGCCCAGTGCAGGAAATTCATGCACAGGGAGTGGGGGTGTGTCCCTCAGCCCAGCCTGCAACCTCTCCAATCTAGGACCCCTCAAGAGATGTCCCACTGCCCATTTAGGCCTGATCCCATCAGGCAGTCGGACATCCCTTTCACAGTCCAGGACTGCTGGCTCCCAACAGCTCGCCTGTCTGCCTGATTGACCCTCACCACTTCTGCCTGCCAGCCTGATCACCCCCTAACCATTCCCCTGACAGCCTGATTAATGACTAACTGCTTCCCTGCCAGCCTAATTGCCCCTAACTGCCCTCCCCTGCTGGCCCAGGTAACCCTTAATTGCCCTCCCTTGCCAGGCTAGTCACCCCTTACTGCCCTTTCTTGCAGGCCTGCTCCTTCCCAACTGCCCTCCCCTGCAGGCCTAGGTCCCCCCCCCCCCCCAACTGCCCTTCCCAAGCCTTCCCCCCCACTCTCCCACTCAGCTCTCCCATCAGACTTGGCATCCTGGATCTCTGGGGTGATCCAGGATGCCAAGCCTTCACTCCTCCCTGCCCCCCCTCCACAGGTTTCATGGTTCTGGCTGGCACCACCATTTTGGCCCATCAATTTGCATATTCCCTCCTTATTGTCTGTGAGTGCAGCCATCTTTATCATGAAGCGATGGTTAATTTGCATGTTACTCTTTTATTAGATAGGATAATTCTATTATATTTAATTCCACTGTAGAGAATAAAAATGTTGATCAATAGCCAAGGCTTATGCCCAGAAAAGAACACTGAGATTTGTGGCTATCATGAAAGCATAATTTAAAAATATAAAGAAAGTCTCTTTAACTTTGAGGTTTGCCAAGGAAGTTGCACATATATTGAAATTTCACTTTTTAAAAAAATGATACATTTATGTGCACATACACAACTCTGCTGAAGTGAAATTGGTCTGAGAATGGTAATTTAGATTTATAAAAGCAGGAATTTAAAAAGTAATCGCTCATTTCCCACTCCTTGATAAAATTCAGTGTTTTCCAAGGGTATTTCTATAGCTTTCCAGTGATGCAAAGGGTTCCATTGTAGAGAGCACTTTAGTTTTTCACATTGAGTCAATGAAGAGTACTGTTGAACACAAGACAACCCTTGCCATCATTGTTTTATCAGACCCACTACCCAATGTACTTGAGAGAAACAAACAATTCTTTGTGATGAGCATTTAGTTGGTATCTATAAGAGTCCCATACTCTAAACACGTTGGAATTGTCTGTATATCCTAATGATACTATGTTCTTACTCATTTTGTCTGCCTTTTCTTCACCTCTGTTGAAATCTTCTCATCAGTCATTGTTAAAATCGTACACAACTGTTTTATGCATGGGAAAACTAGATGTTTTCTTGTGTTGCTACTAGAAGAATTAATTTCTCCTCTCTCTCTCTCTTGCTCTCTCTCTCTCTCTCTCTCTCTCTCTCTCTCTCTCTCTCTCTCACACACACACACACACACACACACACACACACAGCTTTCTTGATAATATTAAGAAAAAATACTCTGGTGAGTTCTGAAATATTTTTGGTTATCTTTAAGTGAGGTTGATTACTCTGAACATTTAATGCTCACAATCAGAAAAGTACTAAAGTGTCAAGGCTGTGGTCTTGCCCAATTCTGTGATTTTAAGATTGCACACTTATAGATGGCACTGAAATATTATTTGGGTTTCACAAAACTTTGAGTTTACTAGACCATTATCTATACTCCAAAGAAGAATGTTTTGTTGTTTCAAGAGAATAAACTAGATTTTTTTTTTCAAAAGTCAAATGCAAAGGTATAGTCTCTAGAATTTTTGTGTCAATGCTTAAAAATAAAGAGAATCTTCTTAGTAAAGGAAATCTATCAAAATATATTTATAAAATCAATAAATATTTCAAACTATTTTAGTAAAGGAAACTTCTCTCTACAGTAATTTCCTGAAGCACTATTTCAAACATGAATATATGGACAGAAACAATCCAGTGGAAAGAAGGAATTTGAATGCAATTCCTGAACTGTAGGGGGAGGAATGCAGCATCTCAAACAACGGGCTGAGCATTGTAAGAAGAAGAAAACTTATTGCAGGTGGCCTGGCAGGTCTGTACTCCTCAAGATGCTGGAAGGTTCTGTTCTCAGATACACTCCTCCCACCTCCTCCTCCTCATCCCCTGATCAAATCTGTTAGTGCTTTGAAATGCCCACACTATTTCATTTTTCAATAGATAGTTGAAATGTCTTGTCAAAAAGGCACTGCAAGTTCAGTGAACATATGCACTCTGAAATGACAGTATCTGGTTTCTAAAGCTGTTCTTCAATCTACCAAGTGTGTGATCAAGGGAAGTTACTTAACTTCTTCAAATCTCAGTGTATCCCTGTACACAAGGACAGACCTTGTAAGACCCTGTGAGTCTTGAGTGTTATGTAACATGAAATAACTTGACACATAAGGATGATTTGTGGGGAGATAGTACAATGAGACATTTTTGGTTTTCCCAGAAATAGTTCCCCCGCAAGGCTTCCTCATTTGAGGGATGGTCAGGAAGCATATCATCCCATTGTTCTATTCTGTCTAGAACAGAGAGGGCACAACAAGGCTAAAGCCAGTGAAAAGTGAGGTAGGACCTTGTCTGTGGAAAGTGACTGTCTAAATTCCTTTAATTCAATGTAACATCCCAAACACTAAAATTGCCTAATCATATCATAGCCCAGGATAGAGAAGAAATGAAAAGTCCATCCCTTCTCACTGGTAGGTCTCAGGAGATGAGGAAACCTGGTGGTGAGACATCTATTTCCTAGTGTTTCTTCTCTGTTAGATAGAGAGAAAGTTGGGAAATTGGACAGAATAGAGAGAACTCTTACAGTAGAAGTTTTATTGCCTTATTTCCTACTTAGATTATCTTGTACAGAATAACCTCACAGGCTTTCCCCCGGCTGTAGCCTGCTGGCTAGAGTAGTTGCAAGACAGTAACTAAAAGTTAGTGTGGTTCGCAAGAGAGAATGCCTGAGCAGGTATCATTGAGCAGTCCTTGACATTTTTATAAAGGGAAGGTAGTGAGTGTCCCTCTACATCCTCAGGAATGCAGCAGGAGAGGGGGAGGGCATACTCAGAAGTCAGATTTGAGCCTGACTACAGAGCCTGAAGAAAGGATCGCCCAGGAAGTGGGAGACTGAGAGTAGCAGAAAGTCATTCAGTCCTGAAGCTGCATTGAAGCCATGGCAAGTTGTTAAGTGCACAAACTTTACTGTTAACTATAGGCATCATGCTGCACATCAGATCTCCAGAAACCTTTGGAGGTGACCGATATGTTTATCACCTTGACGTGGAGGTCATATCACTGGTGTATGCATGTGACCAAATTCATCAAATGGTATACATTAAATATGTACAGATTTTTTATATCCATCATACCTCCTTAAAGCTGTAAACAAAGATTCATCCACAATGCGACTTACTAAATAGATGGTGGAAGACTTAGTATTCACCAAAGGTCCCAAGGATGTTCAAAGCTACATTGGTCAAAATGGGCCATTGGTGAGTCTGGGGCTTCTCTATCTTAAAATGTGGAATTTTCAATGGGATTAGAATATCCGGCCCAGGTTTGTGCTCTACCTTTAGGTAATGGACTACCTCGGCTTGAAGTGGTAGTTGCTGTTGAATAAGTACAGATCATTCAGGAGGGCTGAAAACAAGGAGAGATCCAAGTGAGGGACATGTTTTCTGAGCCCCAATAAGAGACCAGGAGAGTCTCTTATTCCAGAGGCAGCACAAACGTAGAGCAGCAGGAGAGGCAGCTAGGTGTGTCTCCTAAACCACTCTGACCATCACTGGTCAAGGGAAGACTTTTCTGTTTCTACTCTAGGGCCAGCTCTGCCTTCTCCTCATATGGCTCATTTTTAGATATTAAAATAGTGATAACATCCCTGCAGGAAGAGGCGCTAAAAGGCTGAAGCTTTAGGTAGTCAATTACGAAGTCCTGAGTTCTTCACTTAGGAACTGTTTTCCAAACAGCATACAAGGCTCAAAGATGACTTCTTCTTGCCTACATTACACAGAACCTTTATCCTGACTGTGGTGTCATTAGAAACTCCTAGACTAGGTGACTCAAACCTCAATAGTATTTTATCTTAGACATGTCACAAGCATGTACACTAGACCAAGCATGACAAACTCGCAGCCCATGGGCCACATGCCTCATTTATTTGGCCCCTGTTAGCCTTTAAGTTTGACATGCTTGCACTAGACAGAGGCACACCCTAAAGAACCAACCTACACTAACACACCTGAAGTTTGAAATTCCTGTTTATGAAGCAATGAAACACAAGCATGGGACAAGATTCAATCACAATGACACTGTCCCAATCCTGTCCTGGAGCTTCTTGTTCCAGGGGTGAGGGAATAATTTAATCTTCAGGAGCCATTAATTCTATTTCTCACAGAAAACTGGTGTTGCTCAGTGGATAGAGCTTTGGCCTGCAGACTGAAAGGTCCCAGGTTTGATTCCGGTCAAGGGCATGTACCTTGGTTTCAGGCACATCCCCAGTGGTGGTGTGTAGGAGGCAGCTGATCAATGATCTCTCATCATTGATGTTTCTATCTCTCTCTTCCTTTACCTTACTCTCTGTAATCAATAAAAATATATTTAAAAATAATTCTATTTCTCCTTCAAAGAGGCAGCAATGGTCCCAGTTAATTTCATTTTTTATTTGAGACTGTGAATATTCAGAGAGTGAAAAAAGGGCAACCATCATCTTATTATATGAGGGTGTTCCTGTTCTTCTTTCCCCTACCAGTAATACTTTATTGATTTATTAATCAGCAATAAATCAAAGGATAAGGACATGCCTTTTCTTCATTAATTAGTCATAGGAACAGTCAACACTAACTAATCAGTCTTATTCAATTATAAATAGTCCTTTTATATCTCTTGAGAAAGGAGAAGGAAGTATAGAAATTTTATTATGCTTCAGAATATTTTCTCATTGAATGAAATATGTATATGTTGAGCATCAAGTGTAAGATTCAAATATCAAGGAACATATAATCAGGAAATAACTTTTAATTCAAATAGTTTTTATTAATAACCTGAATGAATTGCCTGTCATCAGCTAGCACAGTTTTCAATTTGGTTGTTTATTTTGTTTTAATACATCCAGGCTACAACACTACTTCCCTCTGCCCCCAAATTAGTCTGTTAAATTGAAAAAATAGTAATAGTAAGAACAGATTTTAGAAACTAAAATAGCATCCTACTTATCTGCTTCCTGAATTTTAGTAAATTTTCTTATATTAAAATAGATGTTTTTCTTTTATGACTCATACAGCCATTCATTTACACACTGGCCATTGATCACATTTCTATTTGGCAATCTCTAAGTGCCTAGCACTGTGCTAGTTGATGTATTTAGTATATAATGTTGTACAAAATTCATGAGGTTCTTATGATCATGCTCTTCCCTTCAATTGGGGATGTGAACATTAAAAAATATAAATGCATTGTTATAAATTGAGATAAATGAAAATAATTACTTCTATTTCTTGATTTTGAATAGTTTTGATGGTATAAATTCCCCATGCTTGAGATCTCTGATATGTTAGTTGACAATTAAACACATATTTCTACTCACAAAAATACATCTTTTCTTGTTTACATAATTCTTTTCTATCTTTTACCTGGAAGAACAAACCATTCTTCCAGTTGGTTTTTCCACAATTAAATTTTTTATTTATCTTTATACTTTTTATTGAATTCATTGGGGTGACACTGGTCACCAAAATTATACACCTTTGAAGTACACAATTCAACAACATATCATCCATACACTGTATTCTTTTGTTTTTCTAAAGTAACTATATTTTTCCTCAGTCTGCACCAGGATAATTGTATTATTGTGTTCTTTATCACCTACCTAATTTTAACTTTTATTAGATTCCATGTCTTCTCCAAGTTCACTAACATATGCATCTTTATGTCCATAGGAAATTACTGGAATCACCCCCCATTTCATGTGATACACATTTGACTCTGTCTTATCAATTAATCTCATTTCTTAATGATAAGGAAATAATTTGGAAGGGAATACATTGGCTTTATTTTTTACTAAAAAATATTTCCCATTTTCCAAATTATTTGTTTTTATGTTTTGAATTCTATGAGAGATTTCTAAAGTAATTTAACTATATAATCCATACCTTTGTTCTAATTACTATTCTCAAAATATTTTTATATGTATTATTCTGAACAAAGAAAAAAACCAAGAGCAGTTTCATGTATCCACTTCTCTCTCTTCCTCTCATGTTTTTGCTGATAATCACAAGAAAAAAATGCTTGTTACATGAATGAGTAACAAATATATTTTCTTGTTATGTATTTATTAAAAGCATTTTTGTCATCTAAAATTGTTTTACTATCTGGCATATTGGTGAGATTGGTAAATAAAAGGAATGAGACAGAAAAAAGAAAGTCACTGAAACTGATGGAAATCTATTATGAACTAATAATTATTTGTGTAGTGTTACCTTAAACTCAGGACATCTTCATTGGAAAGCATTTTACTAACCAATTAAATATAAGAAAATCAAGGCTCCTGGAGATTAAAAACAACTTTAAGGAGAAGGTAAATGAATGGTTTTCTTATTTTGAACATTTTCCCCCCTGCTAACCTACACAATAGATGCCACTATGCTGCTAGTTTTAGATTGTTCTAAAAGCTTTAAAAGCCCATTAAGGATACAGACCACAATAAAACAGAATATGATTTCCTTAATACCCTCCATTGAAAAGGGACAGGAAGTTCCTGATATTTTGAGACTGGCATTGCCAATGTTACTTGGCCAAGCAGATTTCACAGGGTCAAGTTTTATG
Source organism: Pipistrellus kuhlii (assembly GCF_014108245.1). Taxonomy (NCBI): domain Eukaryota; kingdom Metazoa; phylum Chordata; class Mammalia; order Chiroptera; family Vespertilionidae; genus Pipistrellus; species Pipistrellus kuhlii. The sequence goes on along the minus strand of NW_023425405.1, from coordinate 23,330,071 downwards.
TGAATACTAGTACTTGAAGCCAAAGTTGCTTGGGTGCCGTTTACCGTGAGATCATTACTAGTGAACACCTAGCTTCAAAAAACGAAGCTTAAATTATTAGATTCTTCTGTTAATGGATTTTGAATAGTATCCTGCATGTTCCAGATTTATCTAGCCATCTTGCTGGCTTCATGGAGAATCACTGATGTATCCTCTTGGACCATATATAGCATAAAACTGCTGTCTATGGCCCCTATATAAACCTTAATCTTAAAAAGCAGAAAAGTTACTCTTTAAATATATTTTCACTAGCCTTAAATATTAAGAAATAAAGTTTCTTAGAAGAAGCAAGTTGCAATGTTAAACATTTCATCATTATTTTATATATACTGCAGCTGCTATCCTCCAGTGTGAAATCTGAGATGTAACTTACTCTATGGGGAGAAAAGTACATGGTCTAATGTGTAGGAATTTAATTTTTCTCTAGAAACCAAATATGCTCTTCCTATCCTTGACTTTATTCTTAATATCTTAATTTCTCATATTATTTTTTCTAAGATATGTTAATTTCAAAATTGCTATAGTAACACATTAATGGATTGAGATGGGAAAAAAACAGTAATGAGGTTCTATTAATAGTTTCCACTCTCCTAAAACAATGTCATATTTGAACATTTTCGATTTATTGCAATTTCAAATATTCTAAAGTTAATAGAAGAATCTTTCAGCCGAGACACATAAATAAGTTTATCTGAAGTGGGTCTGCTCAGCAATTGAAGAAATTGCTCATCCACAGGGAATACCATTAATTGTGTAAGGACTGATGGGGATACGTCTAGTTGGTTTCTGTCTGAACCACTTGACTTGTCACTATTTAATTAAACAATAATAAATGTGATGGGAGGGAGCAATGTGTGCTGTCAGTGAACAATGCTAAATATGTCCCTAGAACAGAGAATGGGATTTTCGATGTCTTCATACTGAGAAAGAAAAACAGAGAAGAATTATAGACACTTGGCCACATGCCTACATCTTATTGATATATATCTCTAATCATATCCTTTAGGTAGTTTCCTGTTATGGAGAACACTGAGAAGATAGATGACAATCAGTACATCACTGCATTGCTTTAGTTCATCTCGGGGAGAGTCCATTTTCTCCTAGTGAAGTGCATTTTATGCCTTTTATATAACACATATCTTAGTTCAATTTGAAAATATGGTCTTGTGCACATTACCCATTTTATTGCATGGGGACAATTAGGGTTGTTTAACATCAAAATGTTAAAGACAGGCTGCTGAAAAGTGAGACTGAATTAGTTATCTACACTAATAAAAAAAAGATACAAATTGACCTTATCTTTGGAACGCCTACCAGCCAATCAGGAGTGAGTATGCAAATCAACCCAACAAAGATGGTGGGTTAATTTGCATCTGCAGGCACCAAGTAGCCAGGAGCATTATTACCATGGTGATGGTGCAGGCATTCTCTACTGCCCCAGCCACTCTGGGCCTCTAGGAAGAGTGGGAAGGCAAAAAGGCAGCCGGGCCCAAGTGAAGCTGGTGCCAGAGCCAGGGAAAGGAAGGCTCATTCTTGCACAGATCTTTGTGCATTGGGCCTCTACTATACAATAATCAGTTGTAAAAATTTTGAAAGCACACAATTCTGAGCTATTTTAATATAAAATATGATACAGTTAAAACATTTAGTATATTTTAACAATATAGTTGAAAATCTAATATATTTTAACTACATAGTTGAAATATCTAAAAGTTTTGATATTATATGATCCCTCACCATAGTAAGCTGCCAGTACCAAAGGAGAGCCCACATACAGAAGACAATCAATCAATTTCATGGCATGGGGAACATGAGCACATCACTTAAGCCTTTGATGCTTGTTTCTAAAATGGGCATTCAAATATTGACATTGGAAAATATATAATGTTATGTAGTCATAGACATAACAAATGCAAGCATTCACAGAAGTGCTTTTGCAAGGATAGCTATTATTCTAAGCCATTATAATCTTTTATCAGAAAATAGGCATTATAATATTTTTCTCTGCTTTTATGTTTAAGAACAATTTAAGTACTACAAGTCAGGAAAAGCAAAGAACATTTTGTCACACTGAGATAGCATTAATGTACCTACTACTAACTCACTAGCAGATTCATATTTAACTTTCTATATAGAGTTTATCATATTTTTTCCTTAAGGTATTATTGGACCTGTTAAGCTCAGAATAGACAATACAGTTCTCTCCTGGGATGTAAATGAACTACTGCTTAAAACAAAATTTTATAAGAATTTCCCTCAAAGCTATTCTTTATTTAGCTTGAAGAATGTCCATGAATTTATGGAAAGTCAAAAATATGTACTTGTTGATTGGGTGGATCTTAAGGAGAACTTACAGTTACAATAATGGTTTTTGGAGAATGAGCTCCTAAAAAATAAAGTGGCCTTTGGCAGAAATCAAGAAGCAGAGATGAGTTATTTTTTCTTAATCTCTTCACCTTCTTCACAAAGTTCCCCAACCTCTCTCCCCTCTGAAGCTGTCATTGTGTCCTTTTTATCTATGTGTCTGTTTCTGTTTTCTGTTTGTTTGTTTGTTCATTAGATTCCACATATAAGTGAAATCATATGGTATCTGTCTTTTCTCTAACTGGCTTATTTCACTTCGCATAAAACTCCTTTAAGCAAAACCAAACAAACAAAACCACAGTCTTCATATAATAGATAACCACAATAGTATGATGATGGGGGGTGGGGGGGGACAACGGGGACGATGAGTGGAAGAGGGTAAAGGGGATTTAAATGGTGTGGAAAAGAGACTTGACTTGGGGTGATGAACACAGACTACAATATGCAGATGATATATTATGGAATTTTATATCTGAAACCTATATAACTTTATTAACCATTCACCCAATAAATTCAATAAAAATTAAAAATTAATACAATTTAAAAAAAGCGAGGATGTACAAGAGATGATGTGTTTGATTGCACAAATAAATACAGGGTTGATATTGGAAAAAGATGGTATATTATGATGTAAGGTAATCTTTGAAGAGATAGAGATGACTCTGGTACTTAAGTAAGTACTATTGAAAAAAAAATGTGAAAAATCAAATGAAATGACTGTTACTAAACAAGTTCCGCACTGAAACACTACCTCTGGACTCACATACAGCACCAAAAAATGGTCCAAAATATTATGATAAGTGCAGAAGATAGCTTTGAAGACAAACAAAATGTGTTGTCTACCAGGCTCATTTTTCTGTTGTTAAAGCTAGTAAGATTGCTATTTCACCAACAACAACCAATGAAACAGGCAGCCCACATCCTGGGGGATATGCAGAGTTTAGAATAGGTCTCTTACTTTGGGGCTCAGGCTTTCCATTTTTAGATGTAACAATTACATCGTTTATATTAAATTGCTCAATTGTTCAAGTTATATACTATATATGTCAGAGGTTGTGTTTTCTGTGATTACAAACATAAGCTAATACATGAGTGGGAGTCTATAATCATTTCATTTTGCTCCATAAAAAAAAAGAGTAATGTAAGAAAATGTTATTTCTAAATATTCATTTTTACTGGACCACAAATATAGGCTTGCCATTTTTTTTTTTTGTCAAAAGACTTCAATGGTTAATCACCATGAAGCAATACACTGCATTACTCACTGTGCATTCAAATACAGTGATGTGTAATCTTTCTATAGTCAATGCAGACTTCTTATTCTACCAGAGTTCTAGAGACTGGGAAGGCAAGAGTCAATTTTCACAAAAACACAGACCGAGCGAGCTTCACGTGGTAAATTACCTCTGGTCTAGAGGAGCTAGCTGGCCATGAACAGACGGGTCTCTGTGGCCAGGGATTCACAGATCATTAAGGAAGTGGACATGAAGAGGCGTCCTCAGGCCACTCAAATCAGCTTTTTCTTTTTATGAGAAACATGCAATAGGTGTTTGAAAACTGGAAAATGAAATATTTTCCTTAATTAAAGAAACAAATCCCCATTTTGATTTCTGGGGTTGGGGGAAGGGGAGGGGCGATCTACATTTTTTTTCTAAAAATCTACATTTTTAAAAATGGAAAATTGAAGATGTTTCCATCTGAAGTATATGGGAGAAAGATCTTATGTAAAGAGAAGCAATGTTGTAAGTATAAACACTTTACAAAGGGGTAATTCTCTGGCCCAAATTAGAGGTCAAAAGTCAGGCTCCTGGGCCATGAGTCTAGATGGCACCCCACTGTCAGGACAGCACTCCCTGCCTCAGTGGTTAGCTGGCTGGCCCCTGCTGGCGAGGCCTGAATCCTGATGCCCTATTGCATTTAGTTTAGTGACTACCGCAACCGTAGACTTTACAAGTCAGAAGCATACTGAAAACAATAAAAACATACTTTCAAAACATGCCAGAATCTGTAATTTAGTCTCTCTTTTAGATATCACTGGCAATAAAAAATAAAAAAAGAGAGAGAAATGGCAACCAGAGGGAGAGGGTTAATTGAAAGCTCTAAAGAAGCCATTGAGAGAAAGTGTTAAGGAGGAATGAAAGCCATTTAAGAGACTGTGTCAGTCACCACATAGTTTATGTCCTTCAAGTTAGTTCAGTACTGTGCTGTTTCTCCTCTTCTCATTTTCTTTCTGAGTGTTTGAATGTGCAGAATTCTCTGCATGATTTATTTCCTGGTGTTCTTGGGCCATTGCCACATAAACTGTACCTGATTTAATGGTTGTTAGGGCTTATTATTTTTTTTTTTAATGAAAACCAGGCTATCCTTAAAAACATATCCATTGTTTGCTAGAACCAATTGCATACATAAACAAGTTAGTGAGCAAAGGAAGTATTATCTGCCAAAGATGGGTGATACTGGATGCTTGCAGCATCTGTTTTATGGAAGAAAGGATAAAATGAGAATCTTGGAGAGCTCCTTTAGTTACATTCTTCATCATAGAATGACCGTCCAGCTTGCTTCTTTAAACAACAAAGTGGGGCTGAGAAACAAACATCCGCACATCGGTATTCACATTTCCCCTTGTCTGTGGGGTATAACTTTCCAAATGGAAACCCCAGGTTGGGGAAGGGGCCAGCGGCAGAACTGGGTCTAGAACTTCAGTTTTCTGATTCTTGGTTTGGTTCTTTCCTGTGACCTGTTGCTGCCTCACAGTAACCACTGATGCAAAAGAGGCACTACTTCATGATATCTGCAAAAATATTTTTATCACTGTTAAAGGATTTTTAAAAAGTATCATGAAATTCAAATGAAAATATTTTAGTCGCATAAATTTAGTTGTTGTTATTATTTCCACATGAAGTACTGTGGATGAAAATCAAACAGGTCAAAATTTTAAAATTTTCTAGTTTAGAACAAGAACTGACCTAGATTTAGCAGAGTTTATGACTGAGCAAACTGTATTGTGAAAGAGGGCTTGATAAGTATTTTAGGGTAGGCTCAAAGCTTCAAGTTACAGGTATTTTATAGATCCTTTTGAATACCAGATTCAGGAGATAATTCTGTATTTACAATCTTCCAAATATTAGTAGCCTTGACTGGGTGACCCGGTTGTTTGGAGCATCATCCCATGCACCCAAAGACTGTGGTTTCAATTCCTAGTCAGAGCACATACCTAGGTACCTAGGTTGTAGGTTCAATCCTCTGTTTGGTGTATAAGTTTCTCACATCCATATCTCTCTCTCTCTCTCTCTCTCTCTCTCTCTCTCTCTCTCTCTCTCTCTCTCTCTCTCACACACACACACACACACACACACACACACACACTTTTTGTTGCATTGAACTTAATAATTTATTATATAGTTTTTCTACCTGGTACAATTTATTCTGGATGCTTACTTCTTGGACCACTAGATTTTAGAATATGCTATTTTTTAAAAATCACTGACATTTTCCATGTTTTAAACTAAATAACTTGTTAGAAAGGGGGAGAAGAGATCAGAGATCTTTTCTGCCACTAAAAAGAATAACAGTTTTGATCAGTATCATTTCCAATGGCTGCTAGCAGCAGGGTTTTTTTGCTGTGCGATTCATATATGATACATTTCTTGAACTTCAAGACTAGCTTTAACAATGCTGCTTTACTGTTTGTTGGGATTCATAAAAGGTTTTGGGTGGCTTTATATGGCGTTTCCTTATCAAATATGAATCAATAAGTCACATTTAGAAGGTAGGGCAGATGAAACCACTCAACTCTTATTTTGGAGCCATCACATAGCCTTCTCTTGTTGAAAGATCCTGGAATGCCCACGGGGATGTTGCCTGGTTTTTTGCTTTTTTTTTTTTTAATCCTCGCTCGAGGATATATTCTTATTGATTTTAGAGAGGAAGGGGGAGAGAGAGAGAAACATCAATCTGTTGCCTCCCCTATGCATCCCAACTGGGGATTGAACCTGCAAGCTAGCTATGTGCCCTGAATGGGAATCAAACCCACAACCTTTTGGTGTAAGGGACGATAGAGCCATCAACCAATAGAACTATCTAGCTAGGGCAGATGTTGCCTGTTTTAACAAAGAGCCATAGCAGTGGTAAAAAGTGCACACTGGATGGTTCCCTGATATGCCAGAGCCACACTGCCAGTCCAGTCAGCACAGACACTGATATAATACAGGCTCCACCAAAGCAGAAAGGTCTTCCTTTACCTCATCTCAGCATCCTTTGCAAGATGATCAAGTACAACCAGACCCCTGATATTCCCTCCTGCTTGGAGGAATAAAGCCCAGAATAAGGAAGGAGCACAGCTAAATGATGCTGCTTACTGCCTTGCCTTGCAGGATGGCCTGAGAGGCACCTTCCCTGCAGAGATGAATGACCAGCCTCCTAATTAACCAACTAATTCTTGGGGTGGGTATCATTTTCCCAAGGGGTCAAGCCGGTGAGGAAATCACTCCCTTGAAGGACATCCCTGTTATTATCCTGCGCTCTAAGTGAGAGTGCTGTCTTTAGTGTCTGCGAACATATGTCCTAGGAAGATTAGCCACAAAATTTCAAACATGTGAGAAAATTAGTGCTCCATTAAAGTAATTTATGGGATCCTGTGCAGAAGAGTTGTTAGATTTGGCTACCAAAGTGATTGGACAGTATTTCATAGTGTTAAAAGAGTGCTGTACATGATAAACTCTCAATAGAAACAGCTGTAAATTACTTTCAACTGAAGTATGATAAGCCTTCAGATGATTACATTATTTGATCACGTGCTCAAAAACTGCATCTGAATGTTGAAATTTAAATGATTTTCTCTGAATATCAATGATTCTCTCAGTCACACTTGTAAAATATCATATGCAAGGCCCTATTTCTTCTCTTTCTATGTACTTCCTAGCTGAAAGGTCAAAGTTGGCAATTTCCTCTAATTCTTTATTTGACAATGTTTAAATACATAAACCCATTTAAATTTAACCTGCTTTGTGCATAAGCACAGACTTTCTTTTATATTTTGCATGTCTCTGTGTCATTCCATTAACCTTAAGCTATCATTAAATTTTCACTAAATAAGCTGAGACTGGTGGTGATAATTTTAGACTAAGATGTAGATGTGGCAAATTGGAATCCTCATTCTAGCCTGAATTAGGTGTAAGACTATGAGAATACAATTAAACTTCTTTTTTTAAATGTGTGTTTTTTAATTGGTTTTAAAGAGAGAGAGAAGGAGAGAGAGAGAAACATTGATGAGAGAGAAACACCAATTGGCTGTCTCCTGCATGCCCCCTGACCTGGGATCAGCCGCCAACCCAAGCATATACCCTGACCAGGAATCGAACCAGCAACCTCTTGGTGCACAAGGGGATGCTCAACCACTGAGCCAACACTGGCTCGGTGCTGAAATGTTCTTACTAAGCATGATGACCCTCATGGACATCATTGTCATTATCTCCATTGAGTATTTGTTATGTGCACAATGTGTCATGTGGCTCATTTATTTCTCACGTTTATTTTATGAGATAAATGTTATTATTCTGGTTATATAAATTAAGTATGGGCCAGAAAAGGGAGTCCAATTCCACTGCAGGAGGGAATTGGGACATATCTGAAATTAATGCATTTTCGTTCTCTAATTTTTATTCTCTGATACTAAATTGACTTAGTATCAATCTATATTTCTAAGCATTGTAATGAGAAATAACTTCTGTGCTAAATAAATTCATAATTACTATGATACATAATTACTAGCAAAAAGTTTAATGAATTTTTTTGAAGTCAGAAGCCTTTAAATATCAATCAATATTCAGGGCCTCCATCCAGAGATTCTGATTTAACTTGTACTTAGATTGTTCTAAAGTGCAGCCATACTTGAAAACCACTGATGTAATACAGTTATAACATTACTCACATGGCTTAGAAATAGCCCAACTGAGAAGCCAAACTGGTATTTACCAATTGTAAGGTTAATGACTCAATGGTTTTTCAACCATTTTACCTTCCATGCTACAAATAATTTTATGTGACCTATATAAGAAAATCACCAGGAGCGCCATACCATTTTGACATAAATACTAGGATCAGACAAGTTCAGGTAGTATCAAAATCCCCTTAAGCACATAATACATATCTAAGCAATGGGTTGCAAGACATAGAAAGAGACTTGATAAAGTGGGGGGGACTTGCCATTTAGATTCCCTAAATATGGCTTTTAGGCTAGCTTTTGCCATTAACTAGCTCAGTATTTAGAGTAATGCAATTGTCTTCTCGGAGCCTCAGTTTCTCCACTTGAAAAGTAGTGGAGCCCAACTGATATGGCTCAGTGACTGAGTGGTGACCTCTGGACCAGGAGGCCACAGTTTGATTCTCAGTTGGGACACATGCCTGGGTTGCAGGTGTAGTCCCCAGTGGGTGTCATGCAGAAAGTAGCTGATTGTTAAGTCTCTCTCATCATTAATGTTTCTAATTCTCTCTCCATCTTCCTTCCTCTTTGAAATCAATACAAATATAATTTTAAAAAATAGTTGAGTTCAATTAAGTGACTACTATGTCTCTTGAAACCCTAAAGTGCTTTGAATTATGACTTAAATGCTATAGTATATAGTAATTAACATTCCAAACATTGCACTGAGACGGTTCACCACATAGTTTCACTTCTCACATCTCACTTATATCAATCATCAAATGTATTAATGGACTGAATTATATTTCAATCAGTACATGGACTTTCTCTTAGCTTTTTTTTTTTTTTTTTTTTTTGCTATGAGTCTGTTTCAATGTAGAAACTTTCCTTCAAAGATTATTTTTTTATTAGATGTGATCCTTTTTTTTTTTGTCGTGTGTGCTAGCTACATCAACTGATAAGTTTTTTTGTTTTTTTTTATATTTCATTATAACATGTTTAAATTATCCACACCATAAGAGGTACTCTTAAATATTAACACTGTGGAGACAGACAGAAAATTGTGAGTTCAAAAACTCAGCGCAATTCTTCTGCTGATTCCAATAATAATTTCTAAATGCAGAAGAGGATTGAAGCAGGCAAGTCAGCCATCGAGAACACATTAATGAGTTATGGAAAATCAACCTTGCCTTTACCATTACACTTTCAGACCAGCAGGTTTCGTGCTCCTCAATAATCCAAGTTTTGTCTTAGGGAGGCAGAGAATGTGTTCGTGGTAAGCTTGTGTGAGAGAGTTCTCGGCTCTGTGACAGAATTTCTCATCTCCAAGGATGGCCCTTGGGAAAGGAGCAAGAGAGGAAGAGGGAGGTGGAGAGAGGGAGGGAGACAGTCAGAGAGACAGAATGAATGAATATGAGAATGTATGAGAGAATATAAAAAAAGAGGGAGAGAAGACAAGAAAGAAAAGAGCATGTCCTGCATGAGTCAAGTCATACCCAACCGGGGGAGAGGGAGGCACAGGTCACAAACAGTTACACAACAGGCTCTAATTTTGTGATAATATGTGGTTTTATGAATTTCTCAAAACTCTGTGTGTCGCCCCCCCCTTCCCCGCTGTGCTGTGGAGCAGAATCCTCTTGGCTATTTTGTGACAGCTTCCTAGGTCCTCTTCGGCTCTTTGAAGCAAAAGCTGCTGGAATCAAGGGACTTTATGTTTATCCACACCAGCTAGAGTTGGTGGGATGATATTCTGAGAAACAATATGCTCTTTCAGAATTACTTTTCCCAGAAGGAAAGACCCTAACTGGGCTTCCTTCAACATGCCTAGAGTTTTTAAAAATCATTTCTAAGTTAAACACAATGGTTCCACTGCAGTAAGAGTTTTAAGATTAAAAACAAGTAGAGTACGTGCAGAAGGAGTATATAGAAACAGGATACAAGGGACTGATTCAAGTCCTTGCTTTGACATTTACTTGGTTTGTAAACTACAGCTAAGTTGTAGGAATGCAGTGTGTGTTCTTCAAAATTAGATGCTATAGAATTCATGAAAGGGAACGACATGGAAGCATTCTCTGGAAAGGTTACTGAATTTCAGAAATAAAAATTGGGATAGACTTCCAGGTGGAAGTAACATGCCATCCACAATACAGAAGAAATCAAGTTATCTCAGATTTGTCTTCTAGAATGTGAGAGGCCAGAAGATAGCCTCATTTGGGGAGAGGAGGGCATAACCAAGGATTCTTTACTCAAATTATCATTCATATATGAAAGGAAGAGAAAGTCAATTTTATTTTTTTAAATATATTTTTATTGATTTTTTACAGAGAGGAAGGGAGAGGGATAGAGAGTTAGAAACATCAATGAGAGAGAATCATCAATCAGCTGCCTCTTGCACACTCCCCACCAGAGATGTGCCCGCAACCAATGTACATGCCCTTGACCGGAATCGAACCCGGGACCTTTCAGTCCGCAGACCGACGCTCTATCCACTGAGCCAAACCGGTTTTGGCAGAGAAAGTCTATTTTAAATACATAATACATGAAAGAAAGAAAAAAAGCAACAAGACACTATAAGGGAGGTAAGGTTTTTCTTTTTAAGATATGAATAAATCATGATACATGATACAAAATTGGGAGAAAGCAGAATGAATTACACATACAATCTAGATTTCAATAACTATGACAAAAGTTATTTTAGCAAGTAACATGTATAATTTAATATACATAATTTAAATCTAATGGAAAACATAATTCTTGAGGGAGAATATACAGAGAAAAAGATACAACAGGTGAAAAGACAATAAATAGAGGAAAATATATTTTTCTTGTGTTTGTTTTGTTGCATTGGTGGTTGGAGAAAGGGAGAGGCAAGATAAAAGTAAGATGCAATCCCATTCTATCTTCTGGGTTAGCAACAGATAGTATTGAAAAAAAACTAGCAAAGGGAAATGGAATGCCATATCAATAATATTCAAATTAGTTTTTAGTATATATTTTATTATATAGTATTGAGAGGGAGTGTTTTACTGATAGATATTAAAACCTCAAAAAGTTGGCTGTATGCACTGACAATAAAAATCTGAGAGAAACAATTTTAACACATTCCTCTTGGTCTGATAAATTATGTAAATAAAAATATCTGAGGAAAAGAAAATTAAATTAAATAAGTCCAATGTTTTATCAGATAACATATTTAAGCACATACTCTGGAAACAAAATATTTTAAATATATTTTTATTTATTTCAGAGAGATGAAGGGAGAGGGAGAGAGAGATAGAAATATCAATGATGAGAGAGAATCATTGATTGGCTGCTTTTTGAAGGCCTCCTATTGGGGATGGAATTCACAATCTGAGCTTATGCCCTGGCCCAGAATTGAACCTTGACCACCTGGTTCATAGGTCAATGCTCAACCACTGAACCATATTGGCCTGTCCTGAGACAAAATGTTTTATTTTAATAATTGTATTTATTTTAATTTTAAGTGACTGCACAATAGTTACAAAAGTCAATCCTACACTAGATCACAGAGAGAAATACAGTGTATTCCAAATAGAGTATATAATGAAAACTACTGCCCTGAATGGGTGACTCAGTTGGTTGGAGAGTCATCCCAATATGCCAAGGCTGTGGTTTCTATCCTAAGTCATGGCACATCCAAGAATTAGCCAATGAATTCATGAATAAGTGGAACAACAAATTGATGTGTCTCTCCCTCCTTCTCTCTATCTCTCTCTCCCCGCCCCCCTTCTTCTCACTCTCAAGTCAATAACTAAAATTTTTAAATAAAAAATAAAAACTGCCCTCTCTGAAAATATTTAATTATATCTATAATGTCAAGTGAGAAAGAACTGGAGGCAGTGATCTGTCAAGCCCTTGAAGATCTACTAATGTTACATGGATGCATATTTATGAAGCACTTACTATGCGCAAGGCATGTTCCTTGTCTGGAGATAGAAAGCCAAATGTTACACAGCCACTGTCTCCTTGGAGCTCACAGTACAGAAATCACTGTCAGAATTTGCGAAGGAATCTCCCCCCTTGGCTCCTGATCCTCCTCTAATTCAGAGACAGCTATTTTTGTCTGAAAAGGGCAAAATAGTCAATAGGACCTAAGGGCCATATGGTCTGTGTCATCAGGGCTGACCTGTGCTGCCCTCGGGTGGAAGAGCCATGGATATGTAAACAGCACATGTGGAGGATTTCACCTGCAGCCAGGTCTGCTGACTTTGGTGCTAATGAAACCTTCTTTCCCTTGAAGCTAGAGCACTAAAAAAGCTCATTTTCAAATTTTGGGATCCTTCTCACAATCTCAACAGAATTGTTTACTTTATATATTTTAATAAAAATGTGTTGTATTCAAGCTATATTGGGGATTTATGTTTATGGACTGGTCTTGAAGACTGAACACCATAGATCTCATAATATTAATTTAATGAAAAAGTGAGTTCTGAATGAAAAAAAAAATCTTCCGGCAATGTTAAAATATGTACACAGATAATTTAATTTAATAAAAAGAAGAAGAAGAAGAAAAAAAATCTTCCATGTTCAAGCATGCTTTTTTGAATATGGTATGTTAGTGAAATGATTCTTATATTTTTCTTTAACTTTTAGCAAATCATTACTGAATATGCAAAAAAAGAAAAGAGACAGTGACACATTATTTGCAACATGAAAGATAATGTATTTCTATGCTTATCTCTCTCATATTAGGATATTTCTATGAATAAGTGAAACAACAAATTGATGGTTCTTGCAATTATGAGGCATTTACATACACGTCCCTCTCCTGTTTTTTCTTTGAAGTCTAATGGTTCAAACTTTGCTTCTTCAACTTACAAAGGAGGAATTCATCAAGAAAGCTAAATTATCACTCAAGCCATACACTTTCCTTTGTAAAATACTCAATAACTCTGATCATCCTTCATGAAGTACTAATATCTACCTGGGAAACTATAACCCCAGCTTTCAGAAAGAAGACAGTAATCCTCCTATGATATTTTAATGGAGCCAGAGATGTAGACTATAACACCAATAAAAGCAAATATAACAACATACGGTATTCCATGAAAACATTCACTAACCTTTCCTTTTTCTATTATAAATGGTGTTTAAAGCTATTATTTTAAAATGTTATTGAATATACTGCGGTGATAATGGTTAGGGAAATTCTATGGGTTTCAGGGATACAATTATATAATACATCATCTGTATATCATATTGTATGTTCATCACCCTAAGTTGTCTCCTTCCATCATCATTTTATTCCCCACCCCCTTACCCTCTTCTACCTCCCTTATCACCTTTCCCCTCTGGTAATCACCATACTGTTGTCTATGAGGATTTTTTTATTTTATTATTTATTTATTTTTGCTTAATCCCTTCACCTTTTTTACCCAGCCCTCTAACCCCCATGTTCTCTTAACTATCATCAATTAATTAATGCCTAAGTGATTTTCCCTATTAGTATGATACAGTCTTTTAATTCCTTAAATAGACATTTGAGTTTGGGATTACACAATTCTTGTTTTTTGCCTTCTATTTAGTTTCTACTATATCCCACACACTGCCTGCCATTTAAATCAGTTTAGAAACCATATGTTCCATTTATTTAGGCCTTATTTGAATTCTCAGACTACTGATTTATCCTCAAGACATTTCATCAATGGATCAATCAATTAAAAATGTTATATATCTTTATTACATTAGGTAATTTGAGAGTGGCACATAAGCACAGGCATAAATTCCTTAAATGGATAGGCCATAATTTTTGCTTCCAGGAATATTGAGAGGTTGGTTGGGAAGATGAAGCTTTTCTGTGGTCAGGAAATTGTAAATTGAGGTTGGGTGTATGGAGCAAAGGACAACAAAATGGGTGGTCTCTGAAAGGAAGACCTTGAGAAATCAGAAAAAGGCCAAAACTCAAGCCCATAGTTATTGGTAGAGATCATCTCCTAGATCCAAAGCAAGGAGTCAGCTACTGCAGATTACAAGTTGAAGTGAGAGATGTAGTGGGTCAACCTTGAGAGATTCCTCAAAGTAATGGCAAGGGAATGCATAAGGAGAGTATTTCATGGAGAGCCTCAAGCAGAGAGAATTGTAGGTAAGAATATTTTAAGGGGAGCTGAGCTTTTACACAAAATGTCATCACTAGAGCTCAGATTGTGATGGCATGGAGGGACCGCTGAGCCCCATACAAATTTGAGACTAATTGCATTCTGTGGAGCATGTGCACAGGTGACATGGCAGCGGGTTTCTTACTTAGGCTGGACAATGGTGAGAGCAGATCTGCAGAAATAAGGCCAGCCTCTTATTTCTGGGCATAGTTTCCTTCATACAGCTGACTGGCCTTTCACTCCAGGTGTATTTTTTAATATTTAAAAAAATACAATTTTTAATTGACTTCAGGATGGAAGGGAAAGGGAAAGAAAGAGAGAAACATCAATAATGAGACAGAATCATTGATTGGCTGATTCCTACATGTCCCAAACTGGGGGTAGATAGAGCCTGCAACCGCAACCTGGGCTTGTGCCATGACCAGAATTGAACAGTGACCTCCTGATTCATAGGTTGATGTTCAACCTCTGAGACACACTGGCCTGGCCATTGCAGGTGTATTTATATTAGGCCATAAAGTACTGGGATGGGGGACCGAGGTGGGGGGTAAGGGAGAGAGTAAGCCTCAAACCATCCCCAAAAGCTAATAAAACAGAAAATGAGATTTGGAGAGCAATTTATAGAAAGTTTCAGACATCTTCTCATCGGTACTTTGAGAGGAGGGTTTAGGGTCAAGGAAGGATAAACTGCAGCTCATGGATCCTATATCAGATTGGCCATATGTGAGATCTGTGGTGACAAAATTCCAAACACCAACTGTAATGCCAGGATTACGGCAGAAAGCGGTGGGAACACAAGCTCTGAAAGTCCTGGCACCACTTCAACGAGAGCTAGCCATGGAAGAATTGAGTGTGATACACATTTACCAAGTGAAGCAGAACCAAGAAACAGACTCGGAGGCAGAGGACAAACTAACAGCCATCAGAGGGGAGAGGTGTTAGGAGCAGGGTCAAAAGGGTGAAGGGATTAAGCAAAACAAAAACAAACAAAATACCTCATAGACAGAAAATAGTGTAGTGATTGCCAGAGGGAAGGGGGTGGGGAGAGGAAAAGGGGGGTAAGGGGAGAGATAAATGGTGATGGTAAGAGTTGCCTTGAAGTGGTGACAAAGTAGAAGTCTATACATGAAACTCACATAATTTTATTAGCCATTAAACAATAAAAATTAAAAACAGCAACAACACAGAAAGTAGTCTTTTGAAATCATGAAAAGTCTAAAAAACCATTTCTTGGAGGAGAGAAACTTTATGAAGTACCTGGGATTGTAGTTGTTGGCCAGAGGAATGTGTTATGCATGATATGCATGTTTCAACAACAACAACAACAACAAAAAGGATGTAGGAAAAAGTAGAAAAAAAGTAAATTCTTTTTTATTTTTAATCATTTTTTCCATTATAATTGACACACAATATTATATTAGTTTCAGGTGTGATCCCAATGTTTAGACATTATAGAACTTACTAAGTGATCATCCCATAAAACTCATACCCATCTGACACTACACAGTTATCAGAATATTGATTATATTTCCTATGCTATACTTTACATCCCCAAGACTATTCTATAACACAACCAATTTGTACTTTTTTAATCCCTACGTGATAACATTTAAAAGAAAGAAATAAGAACTTTTATGACAAGAGAATGTGTCATAAAAGTATATATCTAATAAGGCATTGAAAACTGGACAGGACTTGGATAAGAATTATAGTAAAGATACCACATCCAGGAGGAATTTAAATGTAGTAGCACAGAGAGGTACGTGAGTAAATAAGACATGAGTTAGGATTCTAGAGCAATGAGAGGACGAGTAAGATGTGTGAGGCTGGACATGAAGGCTTGTGAAATCAAATAGAATACTTACATTCGGGAAGGAAAAATCTGAGTCAATAATTTACAGGGTGAGAGCAGTATTTAAAATGGATTAATCAGCTGTGCCAGAAGGATCTATCGAAATACTGTGCGGAAAATTAACGTGTTGCAACAGAAATGCATGGGGAAATGTAACAAGTTGTGAAAAGTCAACTCAAGAGAATTCCTGGTGCTGTTTTAGAAGAAAACAGTGTGTGTATTCTTGGGGCCATGGAATGTGCCAGAGAAGAAGGATATATTTTTACTGCTTGCCAATAAAGTAGACTTATTTTCCAAAAAAGACAAACATGCACAAATCATATGTATGTATCTCCTAAATATTTTCCAAGCCTTGTGATTTGATATTCATCTGCAGGAGAGATTCCTGTGGGGGCGCTGGTAAACATCAGAGGAAAGATAATTAGGCCAGTGGAGCATCATCAAAAGGCAAATCAAACAAACAAACAAAACAACCCATAAAAGGTGGTAGAGAAAGACACTTGATTTTTAGAACCTTTACTATCACAGACACACAGTGGTCCTCATTAGTATTTTTTAACTTTCTTTTTATTGTGGACACTATTTAAGATGTCCCCGTTTCTGCCCCCCTTTGCCCACCTCCACCCCACTCCTGCCCCCACTTCCTGTTGGCCTTATTCTTTTTCTGTGTGTGCTTGAGCACTGGCCATTATATTTTGCAGCCATTCTGAGTGTTAGAATGACTTCCGACATAAACCCATTGTTTGTATCTATGTGTTACGCACATATGTTCTCTGGCTAATCCCTTCACCTTCTTTCATTCAGTCTCCCTTTCTCCCCGCACCTCTGACAGCTGTTAGACTCTTCTATGTATACAAGATTCTGTGGCTATTTTGTTTATTAGTTCATTTTATTCATTAGATTCCACATAGAAGTGTGATCTTACGGTATTTTTCTTTCTCCGAGTGGCTTATTTCACATAAACATAATGATCTTCATGTCTATCCATGCTGTTGTAAAAGGAAAGTTTTCCTTCTTTTTACAGCTGCATGGGACTAGTATTCCATGGTATAAGTGTACCACAGCTTTTTTATCCATTCGTCTACCGACAGGCACGTGGGATGCTTCCAGATCTTGGCTATGGTAAATAATGCTGCTATGAACATAGGGGTGCATATATCCTTTCTGATTGATGTTTCCAGTTTCTTAGGATATATTCCCAGAAGTGGGGTCACTGGGTCAAATGGCAATTACAGTATTAGTTTTTGGAGGTAACTCCATATTGATTTCCACAGTGGCTGCATCAGTCTACATTCACACCAACAGTGCACAAGGGTTCCTTTTTCTCCACATCCTCACCAACACTTGCTGTTTGTTGATTTACTGAAAATAGCCATAATGACATGTGTGAGGTGACACCTCACTGTTGTTTTAATTTGTATCTCTCTCATGATTAGTAATATTAAGCATCGTTTCATGTGTCTATATGCCATCTTTATGTCCTTTTTGGAGAAGTGTCTATTCAGGTCCTTTGCCCATTTTTTAGTTGTAATATTTGTCTTCCTGCCCATCAGTTTGCTCTCAAAGGAAAGGGAGCTAAATAATTTTAGACTTAAATTGTTCTTTGCTATTTCTAATTTTAAAATAAATTATTCTTTTTCTGTGTTTGAGCAGTGGCTATTACATTTTGCATTGATTCTGAGTGTTAGAATGACTTCCAACATAACAGGGTCATTAAAATCCAGAAATAATAATAAGGATGGGGTCACCTACAGAACAATTGAACCTGACTGTAACATATCAGCATATTACAGATTATCAAATCAGTTCTGGATAGAGAAACAAAATTGGGTGTGGCCTGAAGTTTACTTGTGGAAGAGACTGAATAGTCTCCCTTTTGAGCCTGAACAGTTTTGATTTTTTTCAGTTTTGCCTGTGGGAACAGAACTTATGACACTTTTTGATCACAAAATTTACCATTCATTCATGATCAAAGCTTTGTTTGAACACCTTCTGAAACAATGTCAGCTTTATTTCCATAAAACTACAACAAAAGTCACAATACCATACATTTTGAATATTCATCTGAGAAGAGGAAAAGCAAAGTCTTTAGTTATTCAACTCTTCCTATCCTGGTCTTTTCTTTAGGGTTAAAAGGTCTTATAAGACACAAGAAGAAATGTGTTCTCTTGTGGCAGGTGTGTGGGAAGAAATGTGAAATTTCATTAAGATCTGTAGATGTTACTATCTGTTAAAACTTTTTTGTTAT
Source organism: Pipistrellus kuhlii (assembly GCF_014108245.1). NCBI lineage: Eukaryota > Metazoa > Chordata > Mammalia > Chiroptera > Vespertilionidae > Pipistrellus > Pipistrellus kuhlii. Next base: position 23,311,532 of record NW_023425405.1, on the reverse strand, counting down.
TGTTATAAAAAAATGATAAAAATGTTGAATAGCATTTTATCTTAAATGTCCCCTTGGCAATTTTTAATGCCATTCTTAGGAAGTTGAAGCCAATAAATACAAAGATATGAGCCCCACATGTCAGAGATGTTTAGTGGCATCGCTGAAAAACCCAGGGTCCTAAATCCCAATTCCCTCATTCTATTTATTTTGGTGTCATCAACACTAAAATAAGGAAAATGAAATTGCAGGCATCATGGCTATATTGCAAAGTTTGCTACCTCCATCACATTGTTCCCAAAGGTGCTTAAAGTAAGTTATGGATGACTTTAAATTGTTTAGAAGCATATGTATTCACATTTAAGGATGAAGTCATGGCAGAGCTTCTATTCACTTTACGAGTGCGACGGGGATCTTAGAAAGTATAGACCAAGCCTTGGGGAAAGTGGAGCCAACCTGCAGTCAGAAAGCAGGCAGGGTGGAAGAAAGGCAATCAGGAACACACTTTATTCCTCTCCCTCTTCTTGGGTTCTATCACCTTCTAAAAGGCACAGGTCTCAGAAGAATTGGGTTTGAATCACAGCAATTCTATTTCCTGGTTTTTAGCCTTAGCCAAATCATTCACTTTCTTTGAACCTTACCAATATGTTTGTTTTTGCTTTAATAAGCTAGCTGAGGACAATGCTATTCACATCAAAGGACTGTAGTGAATATTATGGTATGGTAAGTCCAACATAAATAATTTAGTAGTGGACTTGATAGATAAATAGAAACTACGACTGTCACTAGTATAGTGTCCAGCACAGAGACGGCAGTTAATTCTTGGAGAAAGACAGTATGTAAAAGATAGAACCTCAACAACTGTATGTGAAGTACATACATTTTAATTTACTAGGGGGGAAAATCATACATTAATATTCAGAAAATATTTTTTAATATTTAGTCAGTTTTAAATAAAATATATCTATAAAGCAAATCTATTTTGGTAGAAATTAGGTATAAGCCTTCATGTATTTCACCTTAACATTTAATGACTAACTATAAGCAGAAAAGGAAAAAAAAAAAAAAAAGAAGGGAAGGAGGGAAGGAAGGGGAAAGCAGGAGAGGAGGAAGAAAAGAGGAAAAGAAAGGGAACATCTAATAAATATTCAGAGCTTACCTGTAAGCTGAAGGCAACATTTGTAATTGCAAGGCTACTTGAAACCTAAGTGTCTGGTGGAAGAGGCTGTGAATTAGCAGTTGTAATTATTAAACTGAAACAGCTACACAAAGTCTCTCAGCTTTCCTGGAGGGTGTTTTTCCTGTTAGTCTCTGTGCCAAGATATCCAACCACACGCATTTTAGCGCTTCGACAATCACTGTTACGTTTGAGTAAAAGCCTATTTAACTTTGACTGGTCTGGGAGTGGGAGAGATTGTGTATCACACACACACAGGCGCTGCTGCTTTCTTACTAAAAGTTTTTCAAGTCGTTTTCAAGAAAATGAGGCACCTTGTTCAATGTGCCGTTTTGGTATAAAAGCATGTTCTTTATCTTTTTGTTTTAAAGGACTAATCCAAATTAAGTGGTCTCCTTGATACATTTCCATCACCCTTAGCCACTCATTTATATTCTAGGATAATTAATTTTAAAAAGATTTGAAGCATTTCTTCCTCAATTTTGAAAATATCACTTTAGAGCAGTGATTTTCAACCCTTTTCATCTCATGGCACACATACACTAATTACTAAAATTCCGTGGCATACCAGAAGTATAATTTTTGCCAATCTGCCAAAAAAAAAAAACCAAAAAACCAAAAACCCATAAGTATAATTTTGATTCATTACACCAGAAGCTACTGTTGTGTTGGCTGCTGTCATTTTTTATTTGTCACTCTAAAGGAAAATAGGTCAGTGCCCCTGATAGTCAGGTATTGCATGTTTTAAACATTCTTGCTGCACAATGGTTGAACATTAGTGCGAGAAACTATTCAATTGTGCATGCGGACAGGCTCTTTGACTTGTCAAGTCACTCAGTGTCTGGGCTTCATTTACCTCTTTTCCTCATTTATCAGGTTCCTGATATTCAATGAGTGATTTGCTAAATCCATGCTATTTTGTGTGTTCCAGTTTTCCAGGAAGGGTGCACCAGTCTCACACTCACCAGAAACTGTGCTTAGGCAGGTGTGTCAGGTAGCTTCCATCATGCCTTCTTTGCGTGAACTAAATGCAGAGCATTTTTTCTGACTTTTTCAGGTCATATTTCTTTGATGCAAAAACATACAAATAGACTTAGTCAGATTGTCAGTTATGCCTATAGATTTTAAAGTATTAAGTGGCATACAGTTAAAGATATTACAAGATAAAAATATGTGTCTACCCTCGCTCAGATGGTTGGATATTATCCCATATAGCAAGGGGTTGCTGGTTCAATTCCTGGTCAGGGCACATGCCCGACTGCTGGCTCTTTTCCCTGGTAGGGAGTGTGCCTGAGGCAGCCAATAGAAGTTACACTCTCACATAGATGATACTCCCTCTCCCTCTCCATTCTTCTGTCTCTAAAAAAAAAACAAAAACAAACAAACAAAAAAAAAAACACCTTTTAAAATAATGTGTCTAGGAGACATTTGGGTTTTAAAAAATAAGAAGAAAAGAGAAGAGTAGGGTTGGAGGCAATAAAAATGATGATAGAAATATGGTCAATCTAACCCTTGAGTGAAACAAAAATAAATAAATTCATGTGTTTAGTACAAAGTATTTATATAGAACTTGAATGGCTCATCTCTAGGTATAACACAGAGAAACAAGCAAAATACATAAATATATTTAAAATGTGATAAAGTGACCAGTTACAAATGTGCTCTCTGCCATCTACCTAGATTTTACCGTGTTCTTTCTGTGAAGAGGTTGGACGAACCATTTTCACTGGCATGGCCCTTTGCAATTTAGATTTTAATCATTTGGTAACTGTGCAACACAATTGTAACAAGACTAACTCAGAGTACATGTAATACTGTGATAAACTTCTTTGGAGTCCACAAACTAGTTCTTCCCACTCTTTTTCTTACTTTGTTCACATGTGTGTGGGAGTGTATGTGGCTACAGTGTCCAAGAGATGTGCCTTCTGTACATTCTGAACCCATCATCATAAGAGCTGCCCTGACAAGGGCCCTGTTCTACGGCCCACTTGCTGTGAGGCCAGCCTCAGAGGGGAGGGGAAGCACACAGCCCAGAGAAAAGGAAGGTTTCACATAAGCAAGGAAGGAAGAAGGAAAAAGAATTGCTGTACTGGTCAATCCACCCTCCAATGCCCTGGGCACCGGAATCTGACACTGTCCTAGGATATGGAAGCCCATGAGGATGTCCTTTCTTCCCTTGAATGCTATCTAATAACACCCCCTTTGCAAGACGTATAGAACCTCCCAGAGTGTAGTGGCAGATATTGATGGCTGGAGTCATTTCTTTAGATCAGTTCTCTAAACTCCATGTTCAAATAGAGGGATTACTTCCCACTCAGTCATAGAGCTGAAGGAAAGTCAGTCCTGGGTCATGACACACACTCCCCTCATCATTCTTACACTTGCATGTTCAATTATTCTCCATGAACCAAATTACACACTGGTAATTCAAGGCCCTTCTCTCCAATATCCTAACCAGAAGAGCCTTGACCCCATATCTAATACTTTCTCCTAATAACCTCATTACTCATCCTACCCCAAAATCATCATCTCTCCTTACCTGCTTATCTCTATTTTTCTCAAAATTCCTATTTTGCCAATATAGTGTATTTTAGTTAGGTAATTAGAAAGGAACTGGTTAATTAAGTAAGTTTACTTTACATTAAGTTAAACATAGCACTGACTTTATCAGCCAGGAAGATGCATTATTTTACAAAATCCTAGGTTGTTGTTTTTTAATCTGTCGAATTCACTTGTCAATTTAGAGCCTGCATTTGGGGGCCAGCACACCCTCACAGCATACCATGTAACTGGACCAACATCTTGCTGTGTGGTTTTAATCTCAGATTTAGGTTTACCCAGGTTAACATCCTAACCAAGTCATCTCAAACATTTGTCCTAACCTTAGTTTTTAGGATTATAAACAACTGATGATAGAGCTACAGAAACTGAACTAAAAGAATAATTTTACTTGTTTGTTTCTCTACACTCCTACCTGTAGATAAACCACCTTATTTCTTACTATTTTGAGGAGTAACTTTCCTGGGATGAGTAAGTACACATGAAAATCTGATATATGGAGATTACAAGAATTAGTATTACCAAAGTAGAACACTTTTAACATGAAAAAAAAATTAATGGAAAAGTTTAAAATCAATCAGATAGAACTGCATACAAGAGGTCAAATGAAGGGTATGTAGGTCACCACTTGCATAGGTAGAAAGTAGTCTTTAATTTTTAATTAAATATGCCCAAAGTTAATATTTTGAATTACATGTAGTAAAACCTTATAAACATATAAAAATATAACATAGCTTATTTTGGGAGGCATGTTTCATAAATAGAATGCATCAACATTTATAGAATATATGAAAGAAATACAGGCAAATGAGGAATACGTTCCAAATACCTAATGAAATAAGACAAAATAGAGGCAACATAAAGGTCCTTAGTGCTGCCAGATTCAGTTCAATGGATGGAACACCAATCTATGAGAGGAAATGGAAGAACTAAACATAATGATCCCTGAATTTCTACACTATGAATCTGTAGTTCTAAAAATAGAGGCTTCTAAAATGGATGCAATGGTAGAAGTCCTCTGTGTATATAGGTAGAAATAGATAAAACAAATGTGAAAGAAATAGCACTGGAATGCACCCAATATTGTGAACAACGGAACAATGAAAGTCCAAATGATGTCTTATATATAAATACAAATTGTTCTATTACGGTTGGGATAGTTCAAGGATTATTTTCATTGGGAAATACTGAGAAGTCAACCTTCGATTTATCAGTTTGTTTTCCCGTCTTAGTATTGACATGTGAAGAAAAATTCAGCACCAAAGGAACCAGGAAGGAATACTAAAGGTATGTAGCTGTTTTGAGGGGAGTGTGGTGAAGGGGGAGTAATAGCATAACAGTTACTCTGATGCAGTTTGTGTTTGCAATATCATTTTCCGGTCATAAGAGCAAATAAGGTGAATACCCAAAGGAGGAGATTATACAGCATTGCTGAAGCCAATTCTGAGAAAACTTGAACCTGTAAAGATTTGTGTGTTTGAACAATTGACAATAGCTTTGTGGGTTTTTCTGTTTTGCTTTGTTTTGTTTTAATATTGTGTCTCTTGCCTAGAATATAAAGCCCTTGTTGATACCTCAGATTGTTAAGAACCATGGAGAAATTGAACAGATCAATACAGCAAAAGAAGTTTGTCAAGCAAAACAGGCTCTCTGGGAGGCCCTGCTGCCCTTCAACACTACCCAGATCTACGATTCAGGAAATGCTATTAACATTGGCGTCGCTCAAAATATACCACCACTGAATAAGCAGAGTCTAAATAAAGAGTGATGTATGCGGGCAGAACAGGCTAGAGCAGTGTTCGGCAAACTCATTAGTCAATAGAGCATAATATCTACGTACAATGATTGAAATTTCTTTTGAGAGTCAAATTTTTTAAACTTAAACTTTTTCTAATGACACTTCTTCAAAATACACTCACCCAGGTCATAGTATTTTGTGGAAGAGACACACTCAAGGGGCCAAAGAGACGCATGTAGCTCATGAGCCGCAGTTTGCCAACCACTGGGCTAGAGTACAGGACAGCTGCATTCACAGGAGGGACAGAGAGCAGAAGAGATGGTCACTGCTCTCTCTGCAGTGAACCCACTGCAGGTCCTGGTCTTCCCTGACCCCTTCTAAAGGCACAAGGCCATGTGTAGCTATAGCTCTAAGATAGGCACAGGACCTTCCCCTAATTGTTATCTCTTCTTATAGCAAGTTATCAGGATAACAAAGTATACTCTGTTCAGATTTTTAAAGTCCAACTAACTCAATTTAGGACAATGACAAATTTGCTTATAAATTATTTTATATCTAGAGGCCCAGTGCACAAAATTTGTGCACTGGTAGGGTTCCAAGAGGCTGCTGCCTGCTGGCCAGATACTCCCTTCCTTTCCCTGGCCCCCTGCCAGCACTGGGGCCTACCTCCCTTCCCCCTGCTGGCCTGCCCCCTGGCCAAACTCCATGAAGAACTTTGGTGGAGAGGACAATTTGCATACAATTTGCAAAGTTCCATACTATGCTTTTATTATATAGGATAAAGCAATCCCATCAGAATGTAGGGGTCATGGGGTCAGTGACATGTTAGTCCCATTCTATGGTGATGCATGCCTGAAAAGAAAACTAGGATAATTTACATATTTGTGATATGTAAACACTTGTTCATAGCTGTTGAGCACATTTTATATGAGTTAATGAAAACAAATATGGAACCTATAATAATCCATAATTAAAGTCAGATTTTTAAAGTGATATTTAGCTATTTAAAACACTTCACTGCTTTTTTCACATATTTGTATATATACTTGTTATATGTGATTCGTTTCCATTTTCTTCTTCTGACTATACTCTTCTATTTGGTACCTCCAAAAAACTAATACCAAAGAAATTAGGGGGGTAAAATGGGGACATCTGTAACAGTGTCAACAATAAATAATAAATAAAAGTATCCTGATTATTTACTATTTTAAAAAAGATAATTGAATTTACTGAAACTACCAAAGGCAATAATTACCCAGATATTTTGTCCCATTTTTCCCCCACTTCTTACTGTTTGCCTATAAGGGTTATTTGAAAATAAGATGAATATGAGCTTGTCTGCTGACAATCAATCAGGACACGTTGTAATGAAAAAGTACTCAATACAGCAGAATACAATAGAAAAAAAACAACTGCTCCCCTGTTATGAATACACCCATATGAACAACCTTTAATCTCTTCACAAATTGTGTTTCTTGTATGTTAGTGTTGTTTACAGAGCTCTGAAAATATTCAGCTCATGTTTTATCTAAACCCATCTATTCTTCCATGTTTGTAAAATGATTGTTTCTAAAGTTGTTGGTTATTTTCTTTTGTTTACCTTTAAATTGGACTCCACTAAAATAAAATTAAAGTCTCCTTTAAAATGCTGGTACCAATCTCTATTTTTAATGTAACAAATATTTATCAAGCACTTACTATGTGTCAGGTACTATTCTCAATGCTTGGCATATATTAAAAAAAAAAAAAAGTTAGGTATGCCTAACTCTATGTAGCTCACATTTTAATAGCAACGACAGTTAAAAATGAATGTTATCTATAAATAAATAAATAAATAAAGGGTATTAGATTGTGATAAGTTATATGGACTCTGTTTTCAAATAGTGCAGGTGTCCTTGAGAAGGAGACTTTCCAGCATAAAGTGGTGAAAATGCTCACACGTGGGTCTGAGTGAGAGGGCCTAGGTACCACCAGGGGGGCTGCAGTTGAGTGAGCAAAGGGGGGAAAGCAGGTGATGGGCAAGAAGCAAATGCAGAGGCTCATGGAAGTCACTTTCAACACTGCTCTTCATCCTGAGTGAAATAGACAACCATTTCAGGATTTTGAGCAGAAAAGTGATATTACTTAACTTTTCCTTAAAAAGGATAACTATGGCTGCTGTGATGCGATTAATTCCTACTAGGAAAAAAAACTAGAATCAGGTGAAGCAGAGACCTATGTAATAATCCAGGTGTGAAATAATGGCTCGGAGATGGGCGAGGCAGCCAGTGCAGTGAGAACTGTTTGCACTCTGGGTATATTTTTTTAAGGTCATTTCAACAACATTTCCTTAATTAAATGTGGGTATGAGATAAAGAATATAATCAAGAATGGATTTAAATTCTTGGATTGAACAATTGGAAAAATACAGAGCTGCCATAATCGGCGATAAAGAGAGTTAATGATGGATACCTATGGGGGGGGTGAGATCAACCACAACCATCTAAGAAAAGGAATGGGAAGGTTCATGATCAAGACCATGTTAATTTTTCTTTAATCCTTGCTTGAGGATAAATTTCTCAATTGATTTGGGGGTGGGGAGGGGAGTCCCTTAGCCTGGCCTGTGCCTCTCTCTCAAGCTGTCAGTTGGACATCCTTAACGCTGCTGCGGAGGTGGGAGAGGCTTTTCCCACCAACACTGTGCTCGCCAGTCATGAGCTCTGTTCAGGGCTTCTGGCTGAGCTGCGCTTCCTCTGTGGGAGCACATTGACCACCAGGGGGGGCAGCTCCTGCATTGAGCATCTGCCTGCTGGTGGTTAGTACACATCCTAGTGACCAGTCATCCCACCATTTGGTCGATTTGCATATTGGTCTTTTATTATATAGGATGTCTCTATTCCTTTGCCTGCTAAAGACTGTTTAGTACAAAATATATCTCATGATTCAAGCATGCCACCTTTGGGGAATTACTGATTCATAGTAAAATTATCGTAAGTAATTTGCATTAAGAAAATCTTCATTTTAGTTTGTATTTGTGATTAATTAGACACTAAGGATTTTATTTTTAAGGTGCATTTTCTGTGCTATGTTGAACACTACCAAGTTCTCTAAAAAATATCTTAGTAATCATATGTTATGCTTTTCCAAGATGCCAAAGAAAGGTGTTTTGTTTTTTTTTAAATGTTCACACAGAGAGGATCCAAGATGGCTGCTTGGGTAGACATCTAACCGCAGCAGCACACAACAATTTCAATGGAATACAACTAAAATGTAGAGTGGACATCGCCCAGAGCTACAGGTAGTCAACTGACTGAAAATTCTACAATAAGAAGGAAAGAGAAAACCAGAAGGAAAATCAGAGGAGCTGAAAAAAAGCCTAAGGTACAGAGACATGCTGCGCGCGCGCGCGCGCGCGGAGAGGTTGCAGCCGGAGAGGAGGACAGGGCTGGGTGCTGCCTGGCGTTCCCTAGCAGGAAGGAAATAAAACCCCCAGCCTGGGATAAACCCCCGAACCGGCAGCGCTGACCCCCAGTTATGAGCCAGACCCTGGGGACCCAGGCTCCGGCAGGGGGAGACGGGGCTGTGAGGCGGAATCCCAGGGGAGCAGCGAAAAGCAGGGCCCCGGGAGTCACGCGCACATTGTGCGCAGAGGACTGAATGTTGACTTTGATGCTGGATTACCCTAACGTGAAGAAACAAAGCCTCCAGCGGCGCTGTGCCTCAGTCCAGACTGCTCTAAACCCCAGTCCTGGACTGGACCCTGGGGACCCAGGCTCGGGCAGGGGGAGACGGGGCTGTGAGGCGGAATCCCAGGGGAGTGGCGAAAAGCGGAGCCCCCAGAGTCGCGCGCACTGCAAGCAGAGGACAGTCTGTTGACTCTGATCCTGGACTCCCCTAGCAGGAAGGAGAAAAAAAAAAGCTCCAGACTGGAGGAATGCGACAGGGAGCAGGAGCCCCTGCCGGACACCAGCCAGCCGGGCGCTGGCAGGGAGCTGGGCGACGGGGCCCCGGGGGGGGGGGGGGGGTGCCCCTGAGCCATGGACCTCTGAGCGCGGGCAACGGAGCCAAGGCTGGGGGGCTGCTTCCTGGGCAGTGCCAACCCCGGCAACAGGCTGGAGCAGCGCGGGAGCCCGAGGAGAACAAAGGGGTGCCACAGGCCAACCTGCTGAGCTCCCAAGACAGGAGGAAGAAACCAAAGTTCTCAATGTGAAGACATCAAGTGAGAGCAAAAGATAGTAAAATTACTTAAGAAAGAATACAAAGAAGATCTTGAAAATTCAAAGACTAAGTCAGAACTCAACTCACCAGCCAACATTGCAACATAAATGCGTTTAAAAAAAAAAAAAAAAGGACAGAATGTTGGAACAGCAGCGGCCAGGCCTAGAGTGCCCAGGCACAAAGCAATGGCAACCGGGCCTGGAGCAGCAACGGCCAGGCCCCAGAGCAGTAGCAGTCAGAACCAGAGCAACAACAGCCAGCACTGGAGCAGCCAGACCTGGGGCAGTGGCAGCCAGGCCTGAGGCGGAGGCAGCCAAGCCCAGGGAGGCCAGTCTAGGAACACCCAGACCCAGAGTGGCCAGGCCCGAAAAACCGGGCCCAGAGTAGCTGGGTTGGGAGCAGCCAGGTCCAGGACAGCAGTAGCCAAGCCCGGAGCATCCAGGCTGGGAGCGGCCAGACTCGGAGCGGCCGGGCCCGGGGCAGCCGGGCCCAGAGCAGCCGGGTCTGGTGCGGCCAGGCCTGGAGCAGCAGCTGCCAGGCTGGGAGCGGCCAGGCCCGGAGCAGCCGGGTCAGGTGCGGCCAGGCCCGAAGCAGCGGCTGCCAGGTCCAGAGCAACTAGGTCGGGAGCGGTGGTGACCAGACCCGGAGCAGCTGGCTGTGGAACAAACCAGAGTAACAGAGGCCAGGCCCGGAACAGCCAGGCCCGGAACAGCTCGCTCTTCGCCTGCCCCTGCCCCACGGCTGCCTCTCAGACATGGCTGGAAACTTTTGTGGGAACTTGAGGGTCTGCTGAATCAAGTGATGAAGGCTTAGATCTGGATGTGTTGAGTTAGTATAGGGCTGGGGTGTTGATCTGTGAGTGCCTTGGGTGGGGCCTGGATGAGGCTGGTTGACCTATTTGGAAATGTCTTTTGGCCCCGTGGTGTAATGGTTAGCACTCTGGACTCTGGAAATGTCTTTTGTGTGAAATGTATCATTGGGCATGTGGTGGTATTATTGAAATGAGAAAATGCTAAGTAACTGATTTACTATCTGAAAAGGGATTTACTATCGGGGAAAGGGAGGGAGGAAGAGACTGAACATAAACTGCACCTATGGATGAGGACAATGGGGGATGGGGAGGGGGCGGAGGGTGGGGTGGGAACCTGGTGGAGGGGGGAAGAAATGAGGAGCCTTTGTAACAATATGAACAATAAAGATTGATTTTTAAAAAAAATGTTCACACAAATCACAATAGATTTTCCCATTGCTTCACAGTTTAGAGCACATGTGTCAAACACAAGGCCCGCAGGCCAAATCCGTCCCGCCAGGCCTTGCAATGTGGCCCGCACCGCGCTGTCATCACTGCACTCTGCTGCGTTTCCATCACAATGACAGTTTATGACTGTTCAGTAAACCATTCGGCCCGCGATTTAGGCTGGATTTTAGATTTTGGCCCCTTCTCTGATTGAGTTCGACACCCCTAGTTTAGAAGTTTAGTGATAATTACCCTACTTGATGGTTTTGTTAGGGCACCATGTTTTAATTCCAAACTATAAATACACACACAAAACCTAAAACACTGTTTGTGTGGATTACTAAAAATATTTTTATGTGTGCATAGGGCTTTAATATATAGATCTTCCTCAGACACTGACACACACAATGCTTATCATTTAAAACTCCTAATGACTTCATGAAGAAGACTGTTCCCGTTAAAAGAGAATAGAAGTAAAATCCTCAGAAAACTCAAAGAAAGATGAGGTCTAAGCACAAATCACCTTTTTTCACACTGTATAGAAGTGTGAGATTTATTTTTAAGTTATGACACATTTATATTTAAGTTTTACATTCTGTAAAACTACAGAGAAGGAAGATAAAGATAACCATCTAGGAGTCATAAGAAACAATCAGCATCCACAGTCATAAAAAGTAACTGAATGTGCAAGTCAGTGCAATAAAGAAGGAAATAGACCTGCTTCTTTAGTCACATGTGAATGAAATTGAGAAGTGACCTATTGATAGCCTTGAGGTTCATCAAGATTTGCTATTTATGCAACAGACTGATGAATCTCAGAGAGAAGAAAGGGGGTGGGTGGGAGATTAACCAAAGAATTTATATGCATATATGGACACAGACAATAATGTCCTGAAGGCCTGGGGAGGAGGCAGGAGCAAGCTGGAAGGGGTCAATGGAGATCAAAAAGGGGACATCTGTAATCCATTCAACAATAAAGATAAATTTAAAAAAAGAATTGCTATTCAAGCAATGAATATTGCTCTTTTAATCATATCAAGGGGTTGCTGCAATATAACACTATGAAATCAGCTACAAAATAATTATATTAGTAGAGCATTACTACATAGCACAGTAACAACCAACCACTTAAATTCATACTTATGTACAGACATACCTATATACATCATGCAAACATACATACATGTGTACTATCCTTCATAAGTTCTTTTTAAAAATCTGGTAAGTCATGTGTTCAGATCCAACTTTTCTTTGAATGAGCAAATGGGTGAGGTATGACTAGAAAATGCCTATGAGTTAAGAGTCCATTTTCTAGTTTGTGGTTAATGAAGTCTTAGAACATATAGGACAAATATATTGAATTTATTTTATAGTTAGAGAAGGAAAAACTTAGAAAGAAGAAATTATTCAAGTTATATAGCTACATGATACTTGAAAAGTCCAATTGGAACTAAATATTAATTCATTCATTTTAAGGATAAATTTGATAAAACATGGATATTCAAACAAATCCTTCATGTTTAACACAATTCTTATTCCACTGTAAAGGAAGCTGAAACTCAGAGAATTTAATAATTGTTTAGTATTCTATATACAGGTGTTGAATAAACACATACACACTTTGAAAAATTGTTAATTCCAATGGGTTAAATCTGAAAAGAAAGAAATATCTGTTGAACTATCAAAAATTGTGTGTGTGTGTGTGTGTGTGTGTGTTGTGTGTATTAGAGGCCCCGTGCACAAAATTTGTGCACTTGGGTGGGGAGGCGATTTGTCCTCCATTCTGGGAGATCTTGGGGCAGTGCAACTACTGGCTTAGCTGGCAGTCGGACATCCTTAGTGCTGCTGCAGAGGCGGAAGAGTCTCCTGCCACCACCAGTGTTCACCAGCTGTTAGCCTAGCTTCTGGCCAAGTGATGCTCCCCTTGTGGGAGCACACTGACCATCAGGGGGCAGCTCCTGCATTGAGCGTCTTTCCCCTGGTGGTCAGTGTATGTATAGCAACCAGTGCTTCTGCCATTTAGTTGATTTGCATATTAGCCTTTTAACATATATATATATATATATATATATATTTTTTTTCCCCATAAACTTTTGGCTAGTTGTATTTCCAGTATACCATAATAACTCATCTCAAAGTATAGAATGCTACCTTTTTATCTAGTATAATAGAGGTGGGGTGAAAATATTTCCTTCCCCAAATTATATAAAAATATCTTGAAGTTTGAGATCATGAATTAATATAAGAATTAAAAAATAAGCACATAAAAAGTAAAAATGTACAAATAAGATATTTCACATATGCTCATGTTAGGGTGAACTTAAAACTATAACTTAAATAGTTTTTTTAATCTGTTCCTTTACTCATTATAGTAGATGGCTTATAGTTAAGCTGTTATGTTCTTTTTTCTCTGCCTCTCTCTGGACATAAGATAATACAGGAAATTGAATGAGAGGTTTTATCATCTAGGCAACTTTTCCTCACAACTACTTTTTCCACAATAAAAATCCCAGTGAGGCAACCGTTGTACCAATAGAAGTGTGTACAGACTTTTATTTTTAGAGAAGAGCACTACTTGTCACGGACAGGAGTGAAAGCGAGGTGGAGTGAGACATGCTCTCAACAATCATTCAGTGGAGAGCTGGGGTACAGCAGGTCTCGGCCTCCATCCGTTTTATGAGCACTAGCTAGTAGCCTTTAAAAGAAAGGAATCCCTAAGTGGAGATACTTTTTATGTAAATATGTGAAGGATCTCTTTAATCTGCTGCCTACTTTTGTACAAATACACTTAAGAAAGGCCTCTCATATTGAATGACATGATAACAATTGCTGAAGAATGCAAAAGAAATAACAGAAGTTATAATAAGCTCTTTGCCACTGATTATTGTGTATACTGTAGTCTAATGTTCTTTAAGAAAAAGAATGCAGAAATTCAGATTTCCAGATTTCCCAAATATCACTAAAAACTTGTAAAGATAAAAACGAGACCACGATATGCATGGCTACATGGACTAGACTGACAGATGTCAGAGGGGAGGGGTGAGAGGGAATGGAAAAAAGAAAATGAAGAAATTAGCCAAAGACCATAGAAGCATAAGTCATAGACACAGTCAACAGTGTGGTGATAAGCAGAGGGAGAGAGGGTTGGCAGCTAGGATAAAGGTTGGGGAGCAATTGGGGTCATCTGTAATAATGTCAACAATTTTTAAAAAGTCAAAAAATAAAAAAATAAAAATAAATCCACTAAAAAAACAAAAAAAACAACCAAGGTGCAGATATTTGGAAAGAGCATTTCTGTCCCTTTTTCTCCTTTAAAAACATTCTTTTATCCCACTGATTCTACCTTAAATTACAGACTGTATACTGCTAAAAATATTAAAGTTTGAGTCAAAATACTTTGACTCACTTCCAAACTATTACCTCTATGCGCCTGAATTTCCTCACTAGATTTAATCTCCATCTAGCTGATTTTAATGAACACTTGGTAGATTCAAAGAATAATGTATATAAAGTGCTGTAAAGCAGTTTTTATTCAAAAAAAGCTAAGTGAAGCAGAACTCTGCAAATAAATAACTAATTTAAAGGCCATAATCTCTAGTTTACATATATTAATTTCAGCACATGAAAGTTTTTAGTTCAGGAAATTCTCTATATTCTCTTTTTCCACAAAATAGATCAGTTTAGTTACTTCATTTCAAACTGTACAGCACCAGATTCCAAAAGGTGGATTGAATAGCAGATCTACAATAGTGTGCAATGTATGAATGTGCCCTCATCAAAAAAATAAACAATGACACCTCATTTATTCCTTCTTTCTCCTGTTCTCAACATGGTTCCACTAATGTAAGAAATAACACAGTAGCCTTTAGACCTTCTCGCACTGGTTTTGAGACACAGGAACATCTTTGCCCACATAGGCCATGCTCATTATCATCCGAGAAGTCCACAGGTCTCAAGTGGCTGTATTCCTGTCCCAGAGGATGTTCCAGGAGTTATCCCAAGATCCTGACAGCCTCTGTGTCCTACAGTGATTGATACAGAAATAAGGAATTTTCTGTTTTCATAATAATGCTAGTCTTTTATGTAATGATTTCCTATTTTATTACCTTTTTTTTTTTAACCTCTTCTCCTCTTTGCAAAATTTCCAAGAGCACATTCTGCAAGTTTTCAAGCTGCAACAATAAGCCAATAACTTGGGTTCAATTCGGTTTATTGCTATAAAAGTATCTGTTGTAACTAAGCATGGCCAGGACACTCCTAATTGCCAGGCATAAATGGTATGGGAGCAAAAAGACTCTCTGATTCCTGTAATTTAGTTGCTAAATAAAATCTTCTAGCGCTTGTTGTCCTGAAACATCATTGTAATTTGGGACAGCATCTGCAGAGTGCTTTGGGGGAGTCAGTTTAGATTTAAAAGCCTTAAGTAGTGAGATTAATATCCATGATTTTTAAATAAATGTGTTCGTACTACTTTGTCCCAGGAAGCCCAGCATAAGGAAGAATCTAATGATCCTAGGATAGCAAAATTGTGCATGAAAATTTCTGTCATACCACCCATGAGCTCTGGTCTTTTGACAAATGATTCAACCTTTCAAAGCCTTGGTTTTCTCATCTGGAAAATGAAAGTACTAAATAGTACTCACCATAGCCATTTGTTGTATAACAAAATAATTTATATCTACCTGTCTCTGGCACATAGTAATGCTTAAAAAATATTATCTGTTGTTGTTGTTATAAGCTAGAGGCCAGGTGCATGAAATTTGTGCAAGGGCCTTGGCCCCCACTGCCTCGGTGGCCACCTCTGCCTCTGCCCCCGCTCACCGCATCTGTGTCTGGAAGGAAGGGTGTCCGGAAGAATGTCTGGTAAAATTAGCATATTATTATTTTATTATTATAGATAATATGAGTGCTAGTAGAGGGCAATATGACAGTATACCATTTTATTTTAATCTGTAGATCACAGGCTTATCAAGAGAACTCACTAAAGATAATAAAGATATTTTGCTTTGGCTATGGAGGGGGAGAGATGGCTTTTGTCCAGGTACTTCTGGCCCATAAATGCTTTTTACTGGATGCAGAGCAACAGTGAAAAAGATTTCAAATATTCCTTAGGAAGACAGGAGTCATGCTCAGTGAATTGATGAGGCAGGTCCAGGGGAAACTCTGAGCTGTCAGATGAATGTCTGCCTTCTCTGCCACAGTCCTGTATACTCTTTTTGAGGGGAGGAGAATGCCCAGTGATATTCTGGGGGCAGCATGTGCACACTGATGGAAGGATGGGTGAGAACAACTTAGCTAATGAATACTGTTAAAATCCAACCTGCTACTGGAAACTCGGTACTGACTTCTGTGTCAATGTTTTAGGAACACCTAAGAGCCTTAATGTAGATGAAGCTTCCTGTATCATCTTTACCTTGCCTGGGCTATTGCAAAAGAATGAGTTTTATTCTATCTTATGTCTTTATTCTGCTACATCCCATGAAACCAATCATCCTATATAATAAAAGCATAGTATGCAAATTGTCCCCTTGACCGGGAGTTGCCCTGGAGTTCAATCAGGGGGTGGGTCAGTCAGGGGAAGGGAATGAGGTCCTGGCCAAAGGCATTGGCAGGCAGACGGGGGGGAAGGAAGGGAGTACCCGGCTGGCAGCCAGCAGCTGCTAGGGACCCTAGTAGTACACAAATTTCACACAGTGGGTCTCTAATCCTATATAATAAAAGCCTAATATGCAAATTGATGGAAAGGCAGAATGACTTGGGGAATGATCAGTTGCTATGATGCACACTGACCACTAGGTGACAGATGCTCAACACAGGAGGTGCCCCAAGCCTGCAGCCCCCAAGCCAGCCAAAGTGGGTGCCAGTGGGTGCCCCCCAGGTTGCCCCACCTGTCACCACACAGATCGGCCCTGATCGCCAGCCAGGCCTAAGGAATCTACCCATGCACGGATTTTGTGCACTGCGCCTCTAGCTGAGTCTATAAAAAGAAACACAGTCAACCTAAATATGAATCTTGTAGCATTAAAGATAGCAAGTTTTGTATAAGACTGAAAATAATTTAATAATTAACAATAAAGTGAGAGAGAACAAAAGCAACCCTTTCAAGCCACTTTTACATCAACATATTACATAACAAAACTAGTTGCAGATTTTATTATTTTGTGAGCTTAGTCATTATCACATTCTTTCTCCAAACCATCTATTGTAAACTCAGAGCAAAACTACTGGGGAGATTGTAGGGCCCCTTTTCAATTATAGTCGAAATGAACTGACATAGTGTGCTCCAAACAGGAAGTGAAACAAGAAGGCAAAATGAAAATGAATCATCAATGTTTTCCAAATTGCTTCTTTTGTAATAATGTCTTATCAATGCAATTGTTTTAAAACAAAAAGGTGGAATAAATTGAAGAGGTAGAGCAGACCATAAAATAAAACTGGGAGTTTAATAATCTTTTCCTTTTCCTTTAGCCATAGGAAAAAAATACTTTATGGATACATAAAAACATTCTGATAACAGAGATTATTGCTGCCATGTATTATTCATGCGGCAATGGACTCATAGGATGTTTCTACATCGACTAAAGCAGTCTAACTAGGAGGAACTAACTTCAAAGTACACTGTCTTTTAGGCCTCCAAAGCAATAAAGACCCAGACACTTCCCTTTCAAGGTATTTGTTCTGCACAGTTGAGAGTGTAGTTTCTTCCCTTCATTAGGCACTCCACGTGAGTCAGGCTAAAGCACAGGCTACAGAAATAGAGACTTCCTTGTACTCAGAGTCTCAGATGTTCAGAACAGTTTCTACACTAGTGGTGTCTTCAACCATATGCTACCCAATCCACCATGTCCTGGCAGCTGTGGTACACAGTTTCCACTTCTGTTACAATAGGACTACATTTCCTCCAAGAAACTATAGCCCAGTCAGATATAGTAACATACGAGACCCCATTCCCTAAAATGTGCTTGTATGTATCCGCATCCATACTAAAGAGCACCCCTTTATGTCCTAGCTCAGCATAACTCTGCCAGGAACACGTAGCTATACTTAATTATTTTTAGCTAATAATGGCATGAAAGCAGTAAAACTTTTATGCCAGAAAAACACTGAAACACTGAAGAAAGTTGTATGACCTGAAAACACGAAAAAACACTGAAATAAAGTAAAATCAATGACATTCAATATTTCTATAATTTATGAAAAGGGGATATGGATAAAATGCAATTCGGTATCCCTATGTGCGATGAAGACAGATGTGAAAAACATAAAACCATGCAAAGCAAAAGGTCCAAGATTAAGGACATCAGAAAAATATTGATGAAGGGATTTCTGTTTTGATCAGATTTATTTTGTGTGAAGTTGTGCCACAGAGAAAGTCAGGTAGTACTAGTACATCATAAAATATATATTTTTTTCTGATGAAATGTTGATACGTAGGACTTAATATTTACAGGAAAATTTCCTGGGGGTGAGCAATAGGAAGGTTTAAGAACTTGAATAGTAACAGACTGAATCATACATATTAATAGACAGATTTGGGAAATATTTTCATAAAACATTTCATAAAATATTCACCACCAAGTCCAACTCATCAGAGATTTTCTATTAGATGGTTCACATGGTGATTCCTTCATAGGCTTTGAGCTAATAATTTCAATTAGACAACAATGGTGAAATGAAAGCTCTAGATAACTGTTTTCTCAATGTAACAGGAACTGCCTTGTAAAGGCAGCCACTATCAACATTACTATTTAACATTACTTTAGAGACAGTAACCAAAGCAATGAAACAAGAAAAAAACAAGTTATAAGAATTGGAAATAAGAGTTAAGTTGCCTTTAGTTGTAGGTGACATAAAATAGACCTAAATATCTAACTACTGTATACAAACGTAATAACCACTTGATAGAGATTATCAAGGGAACCTTTTGATAGTGTGGAATATACTTCACAAATGTAACTAAAATATGAGGAAGAGAATCCTCTGAATCATTATTTAAATGGCAAAACTCTTCATACACACTGAGCCTATGAAAAAAGATTGTATGAACAAACTTTGGGACAGGTACAAAATGGAGAAGTATGAAATAGAAAGAGATAGGGAACTCTATGTAAAAATATAGAGATCTCCAGGATAAATTACCAAATCAACATGCAGAATAGATTATACAGTGTGCTAATTTTCATGTTAGCAAGGAAGTAAAACAGAAATGTGTGAATGTGTTTGCGCGCCCACGCACGTGCGCGCACACACACACACACATTTAATTTTGTAAAAAATAACATTGGAAGGGTATACCAAAAACTAAGAACATGTACAAAGCTGGAGTGAATATAGATGGAACTCAGTTTTCTCAGAGTGTACCTTTCAAATGGTTTTGACATTTCAGCTAGTTAAATATTTTATATATTTTAAAAAATCAAAGTAACAAAAGGTCCTTTAGTCATCTCCCATTTATAAAATCCACTGGCTAGCTTAAGGTTTCCTAACTTACAGTAAATCAAGAACCAATTAGTAGAGGTTAGAAAGCTATTTTCAAACAAATGCCATTCTGGTATAGACAGTTTGACAGCAATAAATTAAAGGCATGTGGCAACT
This sequence comes from Pipistrellus kuhlii, assembly GCF_014108245.1. NCBI lineage: Eukaryota > Metazoa > Chordata > Mammalia > Chiroptera > Vespertilionidae > Pipistrellus > Pipistrellus kuhlii. The sequence continues at coordinate 23,292,050 of NW_023425405.1, read as the reverse complement.
TTAAAACTATAAGATATGCTTTATTAAGAAGTACGATATTGCCTACTTGTCATTCCCACTTCTCATAAAATATTAATATTGTATATTTTATAATTAATAAAGTTTAAAGATGTTAAATATCCATTTAGAAAAACACATTCACCCATGAAACCATCAGCCACATGAATGATATAGAATATGTTAATTACCCTGGAAAGGTCCTTCACTAAATAGCATTTCCCACAAACAAACCAATTTCTATTATTATATATTAGTGTTGTCTCTTCTTGAATGTTGCATAAATGTTGATATTTTTCATGTCTGGCTACTTTTGCTCATATAATGATTTTTTATACTAATCTCGGTCATTGAGTACATCAGTAGTTGTTATTTACTAGTATGAAGCTGAGTAGTATTACATTTTATTAACATAGCAATATTTGTTTATCCATTCTTTCACTGATAAGAATTTTAGACTGTTACTGAAATGGTAGTTATAAATAAATTTTTACTTGTCTTTTTGTGAATTTTGTTTCTATTAAGTAAACACTTAGATGTGCAATTTATAGTCAAAGGGGGACTGTATGCTTGTTGGTCAAAGGAAACAAATTTCCAGTTGTAAATATTTTCTGGGGCTCTAACCTATAGCATGGTGAATATACTGGTACTTAACAATACTGTATATCGGTAGTTGAAAGTTGCTGAGAAAGCAATCCTTAAATGTTCCCACTATAAAAAATATAGTAGTTATACATATGAGGCAGAGAATGTATTAACTAGCCTTATTATGGCAATTATTTTGTAATGAAAATTTAAAATAATACAATAATTTTAGCAATTGTAATGTGCCCTGTATTTCCTTTTGTTTTAATTTATGCAAAACTGATGACATTATATCGAACCAATTTTTTTGTGCTTATTGGCCATTTTGTGAGTCTTTGTAAACTGTCAGCCTTTTGTTCTACTTACTTGTGTTGTATTTTCATCATTGATTCATAGCTCTTTGCAGAGTCTAGATAAAAGTTATTTGTCAAATATAAGTAATGTGAAAAATTTATCCTATGCCTTACCTTTTTTAGTCTCTGAATGGATTTTTCTGAAGAGTAGAGTTTTCTATTTGTTTAATTAAATCCAATTTATCTTGTTTTTAGCCATTATGGCCTATGCTTTTTAGGCCTTTGTTATGAAATATTTAACTAGCTCATGTCCCAGAAAATATTTTCCTGCATTTTCTTCTAGAGACTGATGAGTTTAAGATATTATATTTGGTCTAGGTACCATCAAGACTTAATTTTTGTGTATGGTATGAGGTAAGGATAAGCTATTTTTTTCTATATGGCTACACAGTTTTCTAAGTTCAGAGGCTGAAACAATTTTTCTTTCCCCATTAAATTACATCTCTGCTTTGTTGAAAGTCAACTGACCACCTATGTGCAGGTCTAATTCTGGACGCCATTCTGTTGTCTTGGTCTATTTCTTTTTACTTTGTACCTATACCATACTGACCTAATTAATGTAGCTTTGTGATAAATCTAACACTGTGAACTTGTATCAGCCACTATCCACCCAGGATTATAAGAAAACTTAAATGGAAAACATTTCTCTCTTTCAGCTTTCAAGCTTCTCTAATATAAACTTCCACAGACATGAACTGACATGCATGAGGGTACTTTAAGGATAATGAATGAGAACAAAGTCTTTAGTGACCAATGGGTCTAAATTTAAACCTTATTGCACAGGAAAAAATTTTATGCTACTTAAATGTCATTTTCTTTATCTAATAACACAGTTATCATATTACCTACCAAAAAATGGAGAGGTTTAATAAGATGTACTATATAAAGTACCCAGTGAAGTATTTGACATATATGAAGTAAGCCTACAATAACATAGTTAGCTATACTATACTAGAGGAACCCGGAGGAAGAGATTCTTTGTAGAAAAAGAAAAACATGGAGACAATATTGAGTGAATATTTTTTTTTTGTTCATATTAGCATTTCTCTCTATATCTTATCAATTACTTCTCTCTATATCTTATCAATTTCTTTTTATATCTTATCAATTATTTAAAAAGTGCCATTTTATCCTAATGACAAAAATTATGTTCTTAGACATTACTAATTATTAATTAATTTTATAATATGTATAACTATACATGTTCATTTTTTTTCATTATGTGGATAAATATAAGAACTTTACTATTTATGCACAAACCTTTAAAATGTTTCCTCTTGGCTCCAAGTTTACTAGAAGATAAAATGAAAGAAGCATGCAAATCTTTATCAGGAGGACACAGAGCAATGTTACTCAGGGTATTTTCCCAGTAGGTTTGCTCTTTCATTACTGTGTAATTAACCCCGCCTCGAGAATTCTATTGTGAATTCTTTTACAGGAGCAAATTAAACATTGGACTTGCAGACTATTTTGTTTCTGTGAAAGTGACTATCACATCATTAGAAAATAGGCAAGCAATATTGTGAATAATGAAGAGTTTTCAGAGGAGTTTTCAGTGAAGCCAAAAGATTTACCCTGGGAGAAAATACTCTCTATTTCAATTGCCTCACCATAATCTCTAGCACAAAATCCATCAAAATCTAATAAAGTAGCTTCATTAGCATGATCATCACCTTATTAATAATTTACTGGTTGCCAAAGGTACTGATGGGATTATCATGCATCATTCTAAGCATAAAAGAACATTATTGTGATGCTCATTAAGGTGAACACCACAGCAGTCAAATGTGTAGTAAACTACAATACTACAGTATCAGAAAAGGAAATAAAAAGAAAAAGAAGAAAAAAAAACCCCACACAAGTAGAAATTCCAAGCAATTTGATTCACAGGATCTTCAGCTGTGTGTTGATGAGAAGTGAGAAACAGAAGTACCGAAGTCGTTTTCAGGATTGTCATTTGTTTGAAATAAAAGCCTGTGTTGAATGGCTATATATTTATTATTTAGGAAACTGAAATACTTAGTGCCCCAGTAGACAAACTGTGTGTTGAACACAAAGATTGCACACTCTTTACATAGCATCCCTGTCCTATAAGAGAAAATATAGATAATGTGACCCTTTTTAAAACTGAATTTACTTGGGTGACATTGGTTAGTAAAATTATACAGGTTTCAGGTATACGATTCTACAATACATCATCTGTATATTGTATTGTGGTTTACCAGCCCAAGCCAAGTCTCCATCCATCACCATTTATCCCCCATTTGCTTTCTTCTACCTCCCCCAACTCCCCTTCGCTCTGGCAGTCATCACACTGTGGTCTGTGACAATGTGATCCTTTTCTAACCAAAGAAGTTGTGATGCATATTATGGGCTCTGGATTATAATTTATTATCAGGAAAATACATAAGAAGGAAGTGTTCCTTCCTCAGAGAAAGTTTCATATATTGCTTAGCTTTAATAAATGTTTAAGGCATTTGCCCCCAAAATTTGATACACCATTTTCAACTCTGGAATCTTTAAAGACTTTCTAGCTCACCAGGTTTTCAATCTTATCTGTCCAATTAATTATTCAATACCTTATCAGAGTGAACCTGGGGTTTCCAAAAAGACACAGCCAGATGCTAAAGTGCAGAGACATCTACTAAAGAAAACGCCTTTGCAATCAATAACTTCAAGGCAAATAACTCGGCAAATCTTAATGAGAACATAGTATATCAATAGTGAAACAGGGATTATTTTGTAGTCGTGGATTAATGGAGTGGACAGAGAAAAATCAAACCCAAATTTAGCTGTGTCAATCTCCTACAATACATTGTAAACTTCCTAGGATTGGAGATATAAATATTCTATGGCTTCCATTTATCCCACTTTATAATTGATGGCTGTTCCTAAATTTTTGTTCCTAAAATATAACCCTGAAATCTACCTGTAATAACTACCTGTAATAATATGTGAAATCTGCATAATTAAAAGAATCTGAACATTTTTTCCAACTGTGAAATATGTGGTTATAATTGTTGAAAATCTGTGATATTCTTAAATTTCTTTTTAAAAATAAAATCTATAAAACCACAAGAAACCTCAAAAGGATATAATATAGGTAATATATATTTTTCAACTGATTACAGTGTCATTGTGCTCAGCATTAATCTGCTGATCTGGAGGTGAACACCATGCTTACATGTTAACTATTCCTAAAATAAAATGTAATCATGTAGAGATTAGTAGTTCTAAATTCCATTCAGTTTTGCAACGACTGAACAACAAATTGCAAGATCAAAATTATATATTAAATATTAAATTCTGTCCCATATATTGAAAGGGTAATTGATGGATACAAATTGATGCCCCCCCCCCCCGAAGAGAAAACCTATGTTATTTACCCCATTCAGATAGTTGTCATTATGTTTATGTACCTATTTTCAAAAGTTGGTATCCCGAAGCATTCTATTTTTGCAGAGCCTGAAAGGTTCTTAAACATAGATTTTCAGAAGTGAAAACCAGTCTTGGAGTCTCTCATCTATGGGATTTCTTTCCAAGTTCTTTGACAAAAACAGAATTTTATTGCTGAGAGACCATGCTCCTTGCTAGGTGAGCACCGACAACATACTTGAGAACTGCTTAACATGCAGAGGGGAACAATTCTTATTCCTCTATGAAACCCCACTGGGAAAACAGCACACAGGCAATTTTTCTCACTTTATTCATTCAATACCAAGGACACCGAAAGACTTCTGTTCTTTTCTACGTGTGGAATGTCTTCCTTTCTCTTGGGTATTGCTGCCAAGCTTTCTAGTTGCATGCCCAATATCTGTTCTCTTTGCTTCCTTACTGTAGCATCCAATTCAGTTTGGGGTGGCAAAGTACCCAGCAGACGTCCAATATTTTCTAGTGTCATTTGGACCTAATGGAGGCCCTGTGACACCATTCTGATCAAAGGTATGTAAACAGAGGCCCTGGGTGAGGCTTTTACCAACAGTCCAAAGTGAGATGCAGTCGGTGACTCCTCCACGTTATTTTTCTTGCTCTGATCATGGACACTGAGGTTAGAAATGTAGTTGCTTTCTTACAACCATGAAAAACGAACAACAGCACCTGGGAGTTTGAGTTTCTAAAACAAAGTCAACATTGCCTACTTGTGGAAGTATTTGGTAGTGTAACTGTTTGGGGTTTTTCTATGATAAACAACTAATACAAATTCTAATTTACATAAATAAGTTCATCATTTGTCTCCCATTCCATACCTATTCACAACCCCTTAGGCTTTGAAAAAAATCATCTGGAGACTTTAATTATGCCATTTTTTCCTTCTATTAAAGAAAACAAAAAACAAAACAAAAAACAAACAAAATAAAACAAAAACAAAACAAAAAACAAACAAAAAAACCCACAGGTCCAAATAGCTTTACTTGTGCTGAAAACCAAGACACCAAACCTAGATTTAATACCTGGCCTAATTGCTATTTCAACCTCCCCCAGAAGCATAATCTTAAACAATGTTCTGGTCAACATCAGTGAACCCATGTGTCATATGGGACCTCGCCATGTCTTCCCCATAAAAAGAAGACAATCTGCATGATAAAAACCCTTGCCTTTCCTTTTCTTTTCCCCCCAAGAAAGTACTCCTGGTCTAAATATGAAAGTCTTTCTTTTTTGTTAATAGCTCCCTTGACCCAACCTTCCAACTAGGGGCATCCTTCTTTCTAGTTGTTAGATAGGATACTGTTTGATTCATGAAACCATTAATAAAGCCAATTACACAGATCTTCACATTTACTTGGTTGAATTTTATTCTTTTACACTTTAAATTCAAAGTCATTTGTATTTTCATTCTTTCTCTATAGTCATGCCTGAATAAGTCTCACTATTTCATGGCTGCAGTTTTAAGTCAAAAACTTGCTGATGGAAAAGATGACAAAAGTAAAATTCATTGCAGAAGATAAGGATTTGTGAGATGTAGGAAATAAACAGAATAAAATTAAAATGAGGTAAATACCTTTACTATATTCGCCTTCCAATAAATTGACACAAAATATAGGTCAAACTTCAATAAAAGCAAAGTAACCAACCCAGAGTCTTCTTACACACACGCACGCGCGCACGCACACACACACACACACACACACACACTCATTCACTAACTCCTAAAAAAAAATTAAGACTGGGACCAGAAAATACTGCATTAAACCTATTTTTAAAAAAATATTTGAATGTGATTTTTAAGAAACCCTATTGTGAAAAAACTTTGACATACAGAAAATGTAACTTAGTTTATTCAAAGTAATTATGATATAGATCTCTGGTATTTTCAATAAGACTGAAAATTTGTTTTTGAATGTTCTTATTCACTAAGAAATTATTTCAGGAAATACAATACATTAGCCAAAAATTTCCTTAGGGGAATAAATATTTGTAAACATTAGAAGATGAAACTTATAGATTGTTTTTTTCATTTCACATGAGGAACAAGCTATGCAAGCCATTTTGAAAAGAGTTTCCAATTTATATATTTTTTTGGAGGTTATGTCATTTGGATAAAAATAAACTCACAGCAGTGATAATCACAAGACTGGACTTAATCCATTGGGAACTCAAATGAGACAGCACAATTTAAATGTGACAAGATTTAGAAATGAGGTTTTTGTCCTCATTCACAAAAAAAAACTAAAATTTTAATAACTTGGTATCTAATTTTAGGCATATCATTAACCAAGTACAGTCCATTACCTCTGCTTTCTCACTTGTGAATTTCAGGAGAAAGTGAACTTAAGTTCTTTATTTTTAATGGCTAGTGAACAGGCATAACAAAAAATAAAATTTAAAGAAAATTTAGTTTTCCATTTTTATTCTAAATAAATTTAAAAGAAAAAAATATATATAGCAGCAAAATCATTCTCTACTGATAGTCATGTAGGATGGTCACCTTGTTCCATAAACCAAGACTTTTTTTTTCCATATAGAATTAGAAAAGAAACCACAATTAGAATAATAGGAAGTAAAAGTTTATGTGGAATATAATCAACATATGGCATAATGTTTATTTTCTGTTCATATATAGTAGAGTAGGTCATCAATGAATTAAAAAAAAAAAGATGAGTTTTGATTGAGTAGGGACAGATTTTGCTATATTTCATTTCTGCCTTTTTGCTATTTCCTTCTTGGTTTCTTATAAAACCTCTTTTGTTCCCTTGTAACTGCCATTTCAGAGAACACTTGGGTGTTTTCTATTTCTCCCTGGCCTCCCATAGCCAAAATCATGTGCAGGACCACCATGCCTTTGTGTACAGTTTTTACTCTGCACAAAGGTGCCCCGATGAAGGGGCAAGACACTGCTCAGTTGAGGTCATGATGTGTGTACAATGTTGTGAAAGGCAGTGTCTCTCCAGAGGAAGGGAAGGAATAATTGAAAAGAAACCCTCTTCTGTACTTCAGGGCTATATCTGCTAAAGGGGAGGGAAAACATTTACTAACTCATAGACTTCCTGTAGTCTGGAAGCAGCCCTAGTCTTAAGAATTGCTACTCCCACTGTAAATATTTCTAACGTTTCAATGGAGTGCTGATTATGGACATCAACTGCAACGCAGTAAGGTATGGGTCAATAACAAGGACATCTGGGGAAGTCACTGTGTGTAGAGCTAAGAAAATACAGCAGAAGACATAGCAGCTGTTAGTGTCTCTGAGCAGGGAATCAATGCTGAGCCCTGATTGAGATCATCTTTCCCAGTGAACCATACAAGCAAGGAAGAGTGACTTGGACATTGTGAGTGCTTAATAATGTGGTCTAAACTTCTTTGGTTACTTCATCTTGAATTTCACATGACTAGGACTTTTGACTTTCTTGTATAGAATGACATACATGTCTGATGTCCTATCCAATAAAAGAGTAATATGCAAATTGACCATTACACCAACACACAAGATGCCCCCCCACCACCACCAATATGGTCAAAGATGGCTGCCTCCATGTGGATACAAGATGGTCGCAACAAGAGGGCTGGCAAGGGAGGGCAGTTGTGGGTGATCAGGCTATCAGGGGAGGGAAGTTGGGAGGGACCAGGCCTGCAAGGGAGGGCAGTTGGGGGCGATCAGATCTGCATGGAAGGGCATTGGGGATGGCCAGGGCATCAGAGGAGGGAAGTTGGAGGTAACCAGGCCTGGGGGGAAACCAGGGGTGACCAGGCTGGCAGAGGAGGGCAGTTTGGGGGGACCAGGTCTGCAGGGGAAGGCAGTTGGAGGTGACCAGGCCTGGAGGGGAGGGTAGTTAGGGGCAATCAGGCTGGCACAGGAGTAGATAGGCATCAATTAGGCTGGCAGGGGAATGGTAAGGAGGTGATCTGACTGGCAGGCAGAAATGGTTAGTGGAAATCAGGCAGGCAGGCAGCCAGGCGAGCTGTTGGGAGCCAGCAGTCCTGGATTGTGAGAGGGATGTCTGACTGCCCGTTTAAGCCTGATCCTGGTGAGATCAGGCCTAAATGGGCAGTTGGACATCACTCGAGTCATCCCAGATTGGAGAGCAGGCTGGGCTGAGGAACACACAAATCCCTCGTGCATGAATTTTGTGCACCTGGCCTCTAGTGAATTTGTAAGTTGCAACATTAGTGAAATTTTAATGATGCCTAATAAATGATAAAATAATGGGAAAAAACTGAATATTTCATTCATTTCATTAATAGGATTTTGTAGATGTTTAATGTGAGAAAGGGAACCAGGTAATGTGACTCCCTAAAAAATAAGGTTGTGTTCTTGAAATGTGTGATCTTAAAATTAAAAAAGAAGTCACCAATGTATCTAAAGTTTTTAATGATAGTATTATTAATTAAATATAGAACACTTACATGCAAATATTAACTTTGTAAGCAAATGAAAACTTATTTCTCCCAACATTTTACAATCAACTTAGTTTACCCCTGGCCAGCCAAAGGGCAGGAAGCTGTCCTTTAAAAATTTCTAGGTGAAGCCATCTCTTAATATTGGATAGGCTCATACCGTGTTCCATTTTAAACTGACTAGGAGCTATTTCCTTTTGCATTGGGAGCTAACATTCTCTCAATTTATGAAAGACTATGTTAGAACCGTCTACTGTAGATAAGAAGCTAATGCAAAAGAGGGAAATAGAAGTGATGGCCGTTCCTTAGCAGTGGTTCTTAACCTTATCAAATCCAATGCCTCCTTTGTATAAATAAGCATGTATGTCCATTTTTATAAAACTGAAATTAAATTTCATTGAAATATAGTCTACACAGAAAATGTATACCTTAATCATCCTATATAATAAAAGGCTAATATACAAATCGACCAAATGGTGGAACATCTGGTTGCTATGATGTGCACTGACCACAAGGGGCAGATGCTCAACATAGGAGCTGCCCCCTGGTGGTCACTGTGCTCCCAAAGGGGGAACACCGCTCAGCCAAAAGCTGGGTTCAGGGCTAGTGAGCACAGCAGTAGTGGTGGGAGCCTCTCCCACCTCTGTGGCAGAGCTAAGGATATCCTCAAAGGGAGTGGGCCTAAGCCATCAGTCAGATGTCCCCTGTGAGAGGGCACAGGCTGGGCTGAGAGATGATCATCCCCTCCCACTCCCCCCTAACCCCCGTCCCAAGTGCACTGGGCCTCTAGTCTATAATAATAAAAGTATAATATGCTAATTAGACCAAAGGAAGCTGGGGTTGTGAGGGAAGCTGGTCCCAGGTGCCAGAGGAAAGCCTGTGCTGAAGCCAAAGAAAGAAAGGCCTACTCTTGCACAAATTTCATGTATTAGGTCTCTAGTTCTAATATAAAAAGGAAAGTGGTTTATAGGAACAATATACATTTCAATATGGAAATATTCAAGTACTGCACATCAAAAGGCCTAACAGTCAGATGTTTTTCTTATATTGGGAATCACCATGAACATATAGCTACAAATGTCGATGGACATAACTATGTTGTATTTGTGCCTCAAATACCATGACAGCATTGTTTGTGATTTTCTGAAATGGTTAGAAACTCAATTTCATGACCAGAAAAAGTACAAATTCCCTCCATTTACATGGTAGTTATATCTAGAAAATTAGTGCATACTAAAACTATGGAATATACCTCAAATTAATATTCAAATTCTAGTTAGGCTATGGATTCAGATACTTCTAAACAGATGCTTTATTTGCTTGAATCTCATAGGCATTGGGTGGTGGGGAAACTTTGCACACTGCCAGATGTTCAAACCATACTAGCCTCCACCTTCTTTACGTCAATAGGCAGCAACCCCTTAATTATACCTAATAAAGATACTACAGTAAATTCCCAAAATCCTCTCTTTGGTTCTGCTTTCTTTGAAACTCTCTTCATCATAGAGAGGAGAAAGAGAGCACCAATTATCTTTTCTATTCTTCACAGCTACTGCTGACATAGAAAATAAACTATATGAAGACCCCTTATCAATAAAATATGGCTTGCCCCTGCCAAGGACTGAAATCACAGCTGCTATTAAATATGCAAGATAAACTTTATGGGAGATGCGTTCAGTCCTCCAGACTTCCAAGCTTCAAGTTAAAACACCCATGAGAATGGATATTTCCATTGGTACAAATGATGAGAGTTACTAAATGAGATTTCTATTTCAAATACTCTATCCTACCATCTTTCTACCCCTTCTCTCTCCCCCAACCCCCCCACCCCCAGATTTCAATTACATGGTTCTGAAACTTTAGTCACCACGGATATTAGACACTTCAGCACAGAGAAACATACAGCACCAAAGTGATGAGGAATATGGTGGTGGGATATGAGTTATAGATAATTAGATGGATGAATTAGGGCACTGGAAATAATTTTAGAAATAGATTTTAAAAGGAGTCAAAGACAAGGAATGGAAGGGAAAGGGGGGTTTGAATATGCCCAAAGCATTTTGGTAAACTATGTCAAGGATTTTAATACTTCCCTTCTTGATAAATTTTCCTTTTCCATGAATGATGAAGAAAGATCATATCAGTGTCTTGAGTCATTGAACAGGAAGTAGTCCCTGCCATCCATCCTGGGACTGTACAATCGTACCTCTACCTTATGCTTTGACATCACAGGGGAATATCTCCATTCCTCCTTTCTGGTTCATCTGTTGTAGTGAGTTGTCTACAAACCACATTTTTTAAATGGATTTTTCTACAGCAATCAGAAATTTCAATCTTTTGAGGCATAATCTGAGACAGCAGCCAGTCAACCAAACTACAGAGTGGTGGGAAGACAGGCGTGAAGGTGTTACACTCCACAGAGTGACTCCTGCAGCTGGAAGACAATCCAACAGAGGGCTTGGGCTGGGGCTGGACCTCATAAGAATGCTAAATTCCTAAAACCACTCATCAATTACTTATGAATTTCACACACAGATAATAAAAATAAAACTGACATTTATTAAATACCTGCATCTTGCCATTCACTATACTATGCACTTCGATATATGTCATCATTTCTTCTACAGTAAAATCAAGTAGGTATTATTATTCCCACCATTTTACAAATGAGAAAACTGATGTTCATAGGCATTAAAGTACTTCTAATTCCATAGACATCTTTAATAGATTCCCTTAGCTGAATTTGGGCTAATACAAAATCTATTAAATTCATACAACAAATGAAAACATTAAAAATAACTGACAGACTGGATGGAGGAATGGTCTGATAAAAATGAATGGGAAACTCAAATGTCACCCATTGACTTTTGAAGAAAATTAATCATAAATAGAGAGGAAAGTCACAGGTATGCAGAGTTTTGTTGCAAAAGTTTGAATACAAATAGAGCTACCATTCTCTATCTAAATGGCTTTTAGAAGTCCTTTTTAATTTAAAAGTCAATAGTCAAAAAAGAATTCTGACATAAATAGGATGAAATAGCATTTAGTGGTGAAAAAATCTCCACAGACATGAATGGTCAATAAAATAATAAACAAAATTGCATATTTAATCATTTTAATAGTCACATCAGTAAGTACTCAGGATAATTTTACACGTATTGAATCAAGAAGGAGGCATGGGGTATGTAAGTCACTTACAAATGTGTTTAATTTACTATGTCACCTAGGTGAGGAATTTTATTTATACAGAAATTTCAGCTGTGTGAGCAACGGTTTCCTAATAATGTAGACTAACTAAACTTCAACATCACACACACACACACACTCACACATGTGTATCTTAGAGATGTTGAAAATTTAACACATGATAAGGTACACTGTATTAGCCAAACTGAAAATGGATTCCAAGATATGAGTGTTGAAAGATTATACTTCTAAGCACATACCACAACTTCCCTTAATACTTGTGAGGACTATTGTCTGTAATGCTCAACATCTAAGCTAATTTCTTAACAATTTTCATTATTTCATTATTCACACACTTAATAGGAGCATTAGATCACTTGTATGAAAATTACACAGTAACACAGAAAGCTCTCAGTCATAAAAACAAAACAATCAATGTCACAGTCTAGTGACTAATATTTTATAAATAAAAACTTGAATGTACCTAGTAAATTTGTGGTCCACCAACAATTCTATATTCCTCAGACCTCCCATATACTTTCAAAATTCAATGCACAAAACACATTATAGTTTTCACAAGGTAAAGAAAGTTGGAAAATATAATTTCACACATATTTCCTTGCAGAATTCCCAGAAGAAAAAAAAAATGCTAAAATGACAATATGACATTTGTCATCCATTTATAACTAAAGTTTTACAGTTTTGAACTTAAGAATTTTTTTTTCTCTTAGGATGCTTTTCTTACATTATGCCACACATTAGGCTTTAGCTTCATGATATGCAAAAAATGGAGAAAACAAAATTTGATTGAAAACTATTTAAATGTAGTTGAAAAATCTATTAATATTGTTAAATATGCTATTCATACAGCAATAACTAGATAACTTTCAGTAATCTTTAAAAAATTATATTTTAGGTGTATACAGTGTTGGCCTTCTCACTTAATTTTTTATAATTTACTTTTGTTTCAATTTTTCTTAAAATTAATTTAAGTTGAAATTAAATGCTACTTTCAAAAAGTAATTTTAGTCCTAACTGTTAGCGAATTATTATATTTGAAAGTTTATTTTACCTACAGTGATCATGTATAAATCCCAAAAAGAGAAATGGCCATTTTTATCCCAAATCACACAATATGGTGCTAAAATAATTCCACCTGCTCATTGTGTTTAGGTTCATATAAACTCACCATGAACAGTGATGGTGCTACTTCGAAAAGTCAGACAGATCACACCCATGGAAAGTAACATACACCCAACAGCAGAAATCAAGTTGCATACAGTATTTCCCCAAACTTCTCTCAAGATGAGAATCACCTGGTAGAGTTGTTAAAGTATAGATTCCTGAATCCCACCTAAAAAGTGCTAAACTAGAATTTTTGGGAACATATAGGTAAAATTGTATACTTAACATGATAGATGGCAGCCATCTATCATGTTCTATGTAGTAATTTCTGGTTGTGTACAAAGACAGAGCACTAGTTAAGTATACAACTTTACCTGTACGTTCCCAAAAATTCTAGTTTAGCACTTCTCAGGTGGGATTCAGGAATCTGTATTTTAACAACTCCACCAGGTGATTCTCATCATGAGAGAAGTTTGGGAAACACTGGATAGACTCAAAGGGGTCTTCAAACTTCTCTCATTATGAGAATCACCTGGTGGAGTTGTTAAAACACAGATTCCCGGATCCCAACTATAAGAAGTGCTATCAGGAATCTGTGTTTTAACACCTCCACCAGGTGATTCTCATAATGAGAGAAGTTTGAAGACCCCTGGGAGGATAAGCAAGTGTCTGACTCTCAACTGCTTCCACCCGCTCCCATGTTTAGAGAATTAGGAGGCTATTCGCAACCCGCAGGAGGCCCCGCCAAATGAAGTCAACTGAAGCAGACCAGAGGCACCGACAGGCAACCCAACTCTGATTTCTCTGGAATCCTGAACTTCCTCAATGTGACCTAACCACTGAGATGCCTAGACTCAGAGCGAGGATGCCATTACACATACTCTGTCCAACTTCCCGGCTACCATCAGTTCCTGACATTCAAAGGCTCTTTAGGATAATTTAAGGTATAAAGTATAGTCACGGTAATACTTTGTGGTCCCTTGTGAGTTGATTTTATACCAAAGATTGACTCTGAATGTCTTGTTAAAACTGAAAAATCACCTTATTGGCATAAATGCCATGTCGTTTAAAGGAGAATAACAAGAGTATTGGCAGCCATCTATCATGCTCTATATAGTAATTTCTGGTTGTATACAAAGTAAAAATCACAATCCATTACCATTAAGAAGGGCAGACAGTACACTGATCAATACCATGCACCTTACTAAAGCTTTTTCTATACATTTATTCATCTATACCAATATGAGTTTCTAAGTAGGAATAATATATAGAAATAATAAATAACAATTTGTTAGTAATAACTGTTTAAAAATATAACATTATACTATACAAGTTGGAGATATTTGCATATCAGTAAGTTTAATATTTTCATTATACTATTAGAATAAAAAGTATGCATGCAAGGAGAAGAGTATTTGGTAATTGAGATTAGATTGGGCAGAATTTTACTAGTTTTAACAGAGAAATTGTTTAACAGCATTGTTTGCATTTGAGATATTCTATAATAATGACTGATCTTTCTTAAAAAGCATATTTCTAGTATTTTATCAATTACATAACTATTTTTTTTATTATGGTATATACCGTGTTTCCCCAAAAATAAGACATCCCCTGAAAATAAGACCTAGCGCATCTTTGGGAGCAAAAATTAATATAAGACACTGTCTTATTTTCAGGGAAACAGGGTAATAGTGTCATTTAGCATAGCTCTAGAAAGCTGTATGTGATAGAACAAATTGCCTCACTTCTTTCCAGAATTCCTTTTCCCTAATCTTTATAATATTACTCATAAGTAACATTAATTGACCACTTGTTATTGGTAGGGCAAGTCGTTAAGCACTTTAAGTACACAATACTGTTTAAACTTCAGTAACACCTCTAAGCTCCTGTTAGAAATGAATCAGAATTGAGGTTTGGGAGAGGCTCTAGCTATTCTTTTCTAAGACTGGAAAGCCTGGGAGATTAGAGACACAAATTTAAAAAAATATAATGGACTTTAGAGATAATCTTGTATAATGAATGCAAATTAAAATTTAGATTATATAATCTCTCTACGTGTTGGTCAATTTACATAAATTGAACCAACTAGTTAGTTAGAAGAAACCCCATACTAGGTTGTTTTGTATGTTTTCCCCCAAAACCGTATCATGAACTACACTGTTCTACCTTCTATTTATATCCAGAATGTGTAATAGCATGATATGATTATACATTTTATTTTCAATTTTTTTTCTCTTCAACCATGCTTCTTAATTTCAAAATAAGCAATACATTTGTTATAACACCTTTCATTATAGATTTCAAGTATTATACCTTGCTATTTATGAGGTTCATGGACCACTCAGTGCATCAGCATCTCAGGTGCCATCTTGCAGGTCCCATCCCAGACCTCCTGGCCAGGGAATTCCTGTGCACATTAGCAGGTGAGAAGTGCCGCTCTATAAAGTTCCTACTTCTCCACCAGCCTCCTCAATAGCAGCTCCAGAGATGGCCTGCACGGGCTAGTGCTCAGTGGTCAACAAACACCCATGGAGAGCCTCCTGTTGGATTGTGCTGTAAGAAAACTGGACATCTACTAAAGAACATACTTTTGCACATATTCTGAGACCTCTACATAGACACTACATGGGTTTGTTATTGATACATAAGCAACAAGCACTTGTAGACCAAACCATGAAGATAAACCATATCCTAGACATCAACCTAGATGAAGGCTAAGCCTTGATGCATGGTCAATGTTGCAGTTAAGCTTCAAAGATACTGAAAGTATACAAAGCTTAGAGCAAGCTTTATATTGCTCTCTATGTGAAGTGGTGTATTACTCAAATTCTAAGATATTATAATAATATATTCTTTAAACATTTTATATGAAACCTGCTGTAATAAGAATATGGTTACATTTTCTAATCATCCTCAGACTTGCTGGCATTTTATCAATATGCACATTTTTAGTAAAATTCAATCACTATCTCAAAATATATAAAAATTCAACTAATTGAAATCTTACTAAAATGAGAAAAAAAATTAAGTATAGCACATGGTAATATCAAAGGCAAATATCTCGATAGGAAGAGCATGACACTATTAGTCACAATTAAAAATTACTATAAATATTTTATAACTATTGAGTTATTATATCAACATGATGTTTTTATGTGAAAGTATGTTATAATTATATTCTCTATAATTTACTTCCTTAAACTCAGCTTTGAACGAGCCCTGGCCAAGTAGATCAGTTGGTTAGAGTGTCATTCTGATACCCCAAGGCATGATCCCTAGTCAGGGCACATATAAGAATCAACCAGTGAATGCATAGCTAATTGGAACAACAAATAAATGTTTCTCTCTCTTTCATTACAGATCCCACATGTGAAACCTCTTTCTCTGTCTCTTCCTTTCTGTCTCTCTGTTTCTCTCTGTCTCTCTCTTTCCTTCCTGCTTTCCCTCTCTTTCTCTCTCTCTAAAAAACAAAAAAACAAAAACAAAAACAAACAAAAAAAAAAACACCTAAAAATCAGTTATGAACAATGCACTTTGAGATATAGGTCAATTAACGAATTTTCTCTTATAAATATTTGCTGTTTCAATAATGCATATATATGTCAAATGATCAAAGTTATTTATTTTATTAGAAAAAGTTTTAAAGTTGAATATCATTGAATTATTACAAATATTAGTACTGACATTTATAAATAAATATGGAATGATCTCTCATGTAGCCAATATTGTCCAGAAACAAAATAATGTTTTTACATAATGAAACAAACATTCCATTTTGACATTAAAATTATTTAGGCTATACAAACTGACTACAATATAATTATAAAAATGGAGATAAATTTCTAGAAATCACATATATACATATGTTCAATTAATATTTCCAGCCCTTCCTGAACAGTTAAAAATTGGCTTTATTAAAAAATACTTGGTTCAATTGTCCTTAATTTCTTTGGGATTTAAATATGTTTTGTATCAATGTATTAACTAATTCATCAATGTTTCAAAGAGAAAGCAGCATTTAACTTGTTTATGCCTAGTTTTCTACAGTCTAGGGAAAATAAAAACAAATTACTCGGTAAAAACCAGTCCTGTATATTTTCTTTGATTGCTAATTTTTATTGTTTGCCGAGATTAGGAGCAGTGGTTTGTTTCCTCAATGATGTAACCAGAATTCCTTCTACTTTCCACCTTTATATCTAAGGCGTAGAGGAGAAAATAAGGGACAGTAAGAAAACCAGATCAAAGCAGACTGACAGAAATACTTATTGATAGCTTTCAATCTCCCACAAGTAGAAACTAATGTTTATCTTCTTTACTCTCTCCTCTGTCATTCTTTTCCATAAATGAAAGTTCTGGATACTAAAAAGAATATTCAAAAATGAAGGAGGAGAAGAAACAAACATTTTCACAAGTTGGTTGACTATATCCTAAGTCTTTAAGTCTCTATGGCAAGGATTTGGAAATTGTGAAAATAAAAATGTAATGCATACAGGGGTCCCCAAAAATGTATATACATTTTGAATAATTATTAATTTCAATGGGTTATATCTGAAAAAAAAGAAAGATCAATTGAGCTATCAGCTGTTAAAGTATGAATACATTTGGGGGGGGCAGCCTGTAAACTTTGCCAATCTTAAACAGAAAATGACAAAGTCACCTGGATGAACTCAGGCTGGCTGCAATGCAGGGCCTCGTTAAGGTCAGGCAGATTGGCCAAGAGCTCTGTTGAGACAAGTAAATAAAATGCCAAGAATTCACTATGAACTGTCAATAGGGCCATAATATGGCCTGAATACAATTTTCCAGTGACCAACTTTCTCCATCATTTTTATGATCCTATCATTTCCAATTCATATCTTCATTATCTAAGCAGCAAAAGATAATTGTTAATTTTGCCTAGGCCTTGGCAGAGAAATCACATAGCTTTTATTAGAGATAGTTGCTCATTTTAAAATTCTAATTACTAATTCTTTCTACTTCCTAGAGATTATAAAATCCTTCAGGACAGAGACCCCATCTCTAAAGATTTTATAATCTCCAGTGCTTACCACAGTGATCTATTTTTAATATAAATTCAAATGTTTTCATTACAATTTCAGCTGGACCTCCAAAAATCCTGGGCCACTGATTTTAGGGAACTTGAAATAGTCCACTGCTTGATTTCCCAAGGTTCTAGTTATTTAGATAGTCAAATTCAAAATGAAACAACTGTCAAATTTGTTTTTATACTTCCCATCACATTTCAGGAAAGCAGCTTCGTACCATCTGCACATATGGCTGACATGTTAGAGTAAATGTGTTGATGCATTTGGATATGTTCCTCATGCTTACAAGCTCTCTAATTTGAAAATGTTGTGCTCTCAGAAACAATTGTGAGTAAGGTATCTGAATACCTACTACACTGAAAAATGGGCTCTACTAAATACATTACTTAACACAGTTTTAATAATTTCTATCATACTTTTTCTAACGTGTTTTTATTGATTTTAGAGAGGGAAGAAGGGAGAGGGAAAGAGATGGGAACATGGATGAGAGAGAAACATCAATCAGCTGCTTCCTGCATGTTCTCTACTGGGGACTGAGCCTAAACTCCCCTCCAACCCCAACCCACCTGCATATGTGCCCCCAGCATGTGCTCTGGCCCAGAATTCACCTCTTTGTGAATGGGACAACACTCAACCAACTAAGCCACACCAGTGGAGCTCTACTATCCTTTTTAACATCTTCTACACTAATAAGAGAGAAACATGCAAATTGATTGTCACTTTGCAATGCCCACCAGCCAATCAGGAGTGAGTATGTAAATTAACCCAGCAAAGATGGCAGAGGCACCACCACAAGCTGCTCTGGGCCTCTGGGCAGCACACATGCAGACACAGGGCAGCTAGGCAGAGCAGGAAGCCTGCTATCAGGAGGAGGGTGGGGGTGGAGAGAGCTAAAGGAGTGCTGCTCCAGCTGGAGGGAAGGTGGAAGGTGGCAGCCAGAGCGCAAGTCTGGGTCCCAGGTGCCAGAGGAAAACCAATCCCGGAAGCCAGGGGAAGAAAGGGCTATATCACGAATCTTCATGCAATAGACCTCTAGTGAGTATGTTTTTAAATAAATGACTCTTGAGTACTAACAGCTCTGTGTAAGTATAGCAATATCATCTATATTGTTACATATAGATGTCAAATTATAAGTTCAATTAATATAAATTATACATTCATTACTTCCTTCTTTCTTGATATATTTGCACTATATTGCTATCTCATTTTTTGACCACTTATATGTGGAATTATGTATAAATTAGATAATATATGGGTCTTATCTTTGCTAATCATTCCAAATTTGTCTTAGCTACCCTACTAAATTATAAAATAAACTAGAGGCCTGCTGCACAAAATTCGTGCACTGTGGGAGGAGAGGGGGGTCTCTCAGCCTGGCAGATAATAAAGAGGCCCAGACTACATGGTGGCCTCCACCCACCTGCCACAAGCATGGCCACCATGTAGCCGGGGTCTCTTCATTATCTGTCAGGCTGAGAGACAACCCCTCCAGTGCATGGATTTCATGCAGTGGGACTCTATTTTATAATTTATTAGGGTAGCTAAGACAAATTTGGAATGATCTATCACCACACAGAGGGAGGCCCCACCCAACTGCCACAGCATGGCCACCATGTGGTCTGGGCCTTTTTGGGGTGATGGATTGCAGGGTTCCGTGATTGCTCGCCCCAAAGAAGTAGGCCCTGCGCACCTGGCTAGGGCTCTGTGATGGATTGCCCCAGCAGAGGGAGGCCTCACCACCCACCACAGCCTGCAGGTCAGTGGCCTGGGCCTCTCTCTGCGGGGGCGATTGTGGAGCCCCCTTATCAATCCCACTGCTGGATGGTACATACATACATACATACATACATACATACATACATACATACCACACAAAACACCCACATGCAGTATTTTGATTTTTGTTTCTTCAGTGATTCCTTATTAAACAAATTTGCCGTTTTAGGTTGAACTACAGATTGCAACTACTTTTAGTTCATATGATCAATAAAGACAACACAATAACAACAACAAAACAAAACAGAAACAATACAAATATAATTTTCCAAAATCTTAAAAAAATAAACTGGACATATTTCAAAATGGCAATTTTTAGGAAAATGTTATCTCTACCCTACACCTGAATCTGTGCCGGGCATTTTACGTGCAGCAATTTATAGGCTTTTAGTTCTAGACAGCAGACTTGTCAGATAATCATGCTAATCCTTGGAATAAGGTTTCCTTGAAGCTTATTTTTAACAGAACTGGTAAAAGATGCATTATTCATCAATTAAAGATGAAAAGTGATTTTTGTCTCTATTTCCTAGGAGTGAAGATCTACTTCTCTCTATGTGATAAACTATTAAGGAGGGTCATGTACTCTTTCAAAATGTTCTTTTCATTGCATATTTCACAGCAGACTTATTCCAAAGTCACTGCTCATCAGACTGAGGTCAAACGTGGCCAATGTCAGAATTGCATGCTTGTTCTCTTCTGCCTGGAACATTCTTCCCTTCTCTTTTCTTGGCTACTTTTGTCTTATCTTCCAAGTTCTGGCTAAAATTCATCAATGGAGAGGATTTCCTTAGTCACCCATAGATGAACTTGCTTTTGGATGGGCTGAGACGATTTAGTAATTTTTAATTTAAATGTTACCATGCTTAATAAATAAAAGGCAGCTTTATGGTAATGTATTAAAATCAATGTCTCAAAAAAGATATTAAGATAATTTTGAAATAAGAGTCAAAGAAATGATAAGCAGGATGCTTGACTCATAGAAGCTTATGAAGTGGCAACTTTTTTCTACTACAATTTTATAAACTGTATGTGTTATGTAGAAGTAAGGAGTTTCATAGGATAATGAGAAATAATTTTAGCTCCAGGCCTAGAGGCAGTCATTTTTCCCAAACATGACAACCTGCAATGCATGTGTCTGAGTTGTCCTTCTTCAACTATTTCTTAGGCAACCGCTGTCTTAAGACAACTCCAGGAAGCCAGCCCTCTCCTCACTAGTATGGACTGTCTATCCATTTGTGCATCTGTCACTTGAAAGTTCAATTTGTAGAAACAAGCACAGTATGGGATGCTCTAAATACTATAATTATAGACATATAAATGAACAAACAACAGATCTGAAAGCCTTCTACAAAAAGCTCTATAATGCCAATTGGAGAGAGGAGACAAAGTCCTTTTTATTTTTAAGACTAGAGGCCCAATGCACGAAATTCATGTAAGAGTAGGCCTTCCTTCCCCTGGCTGCCAGCTCCGGCTTCCCTCTGGCACCAGGGACCCGGGCTTCCCTGGTAGTCTCGGCTTCGTCTGGAAGGTCATCCGAAAGGACATCTGGTCTAATTAGCATATTACTCTTTTATTATTATAGAAGATTCTGAAACCTCTTTTTGAACATGGATAGGTTATTCTCATTTTACCACCTATAGTCTAAACAGGTACAGTAACAGCACATTTTAAGTTCCAAAATTTATACTTTGGGTGATTATATATTCTTTGTAAATCTAAAATATCTCAGATCACTGTAGTCAATATTTATGTAATCATGTTTTTCATGATATGAAGACTAATCATATTGCAGTAATATCTTCCTAATATACTTGGGGCAAATAACAGATAATAAATTGAAATTCAATTGCCTTTCACATTAAGTAACAAAAATTATCTTTCAAAATAACTTTAATAGCCCTGCTACTTTTGAATAACATTCCTTTGAAATACTTATCTGTTTCATTTTGTTTGCTAATTCATACAGATATGTTAATTTTAAGGTAGTATTTTTATAAAATGAGGACTTTGAGTTATGGACAATTTTTTTGTAACTAATATTTTAAAATTATATTACTTCTAAATACAATGCTTTTAGCTAGAAAAATAAAACTAAGAAAAAAATATATACTTGTTACAATCTACTATCTGCACAATTTACATATAGAACTAACTCATTTCAATACAATTGAATTCATATAACACTACTTAGGTACCTAGGAATATTATAGCTAATCTGAGGGTTATAACTCAGTATAAACCGCAGTCTTTTCTCTTAATGGATATATTAATCTTTGAGAATTAATTATAGTGGCTAAATTTAAAAAGAGCATTTAACAGAATTTTATCATATATGTGTTCAAATATTTTATGGCAATGGTTTTGGGAAAATATTAAGCTTTTATTACAAAAGCCCAACTACAATTACCAGAATTTACTAGGATGTAAATTTTGTGTCTGTATTAGGGAGAACTTGATAAAATTAAGAACCGTATGAAAATGAAACTGGTGAGTTTTACCTTTTTTGAGCATTTTTATGCTATGAGAATTCCAGCAGAAAAGTAATCCACTAATTATATATAAGAAATTCAATGCAATTAGTACAGTTCCTAATATCTATTATAAGAGGTACTTATTGAAGTCTAGCTCCTTTGACACAACCACACCCTTATATCTATTAATCTATGAACAAAATATAGGCTTTGCTTGTGTAAACTACGGGATAAAAGAAAAGGGACTAGCTTGTGTTATCAGAAGGCAGGGCCAGGGGAATCAATGCAATGGATGTAACATTTAAAACAGACTTCACTGAACTGGCAGGCTTTAAAACGGGAAAGACTGTATAGAATGGAGAATATTTTAAGGTTGAGGCACAGAATGTATAAAGCTTCAAATGTAGAGATGGATACAGTTAATTTAAATTATAAGCCAATTGAGTATGTGACTATTTTTGCATTTACAAAGAATATTTTTGTTATATTAAAAACTAGTAGCCCTGTGCGCCAGTGGCTCTCTGCAGGGCCTAGCTGCTCTGTGCCCACTGCCCAGAGGCTCACTGATGAGCCCAGAGGCCAATCAGAGAAGAGGCACAGAATGCTTGCCTTGTTGCTGTGGCGATGAAACAAGCATTCTGTGAGGCCACTCACGCTGCCCACTTTCAGTGGCTTCCCCCACTCAGGACTGGGGGACTCCAGTGGGGCTGAGAGGATTGGGCATCGATATCTTGTGGATATGGGTGCCACCATTTTTGTGATGGAGTGAGGGTTAATTTGCATATTACCCTTTTATTAGATAGATAAAACCACCTGACATTTCTATTTTCCCCAATATTTTTATTGATTAACACATTATGTACGTCCATATCTCTTGCCAACTTTGACACTATCAATGAATATGCTAGATTATGATATACTACAGGTGTATATAATCATAAAGTTTCTCCACAGCTACCTCTATCATTTACAATATTTTTGACACCATAAGCACTCTATTTAAACTACCTGTTAGGTATGATAATTATTTTGTTGATGTCTGTCTTTGACTTGTATTAATAAAATAAGTATTTCATAGCAACAATATGCTTTGTAGAGGGCAGTCACGTGTGGCTTTGAAGAAATCTGACCAACCATATGGCTTAAGTGAAGTTCAGAAAATGCTGCCAAATAGAGCCACATAGGAAAGTGGTTGGAGATGTTTTAGAACTTTCACAGTTTAGTTTCATTATTATCCTTGAAATGACAGATAAATATTCATGTAAATGATGATTTTTTTAAAAGTATCTGACTTTTATCCATTACCTTCCTTCTATTGTTAACAATTCGGCATAATTTTTCATTCTAATGCCAGATAATTGAAAGTGACTTACATTACTTCTTGTAAATTCATGCAGCAAAGAAACTGCTTAGCACTTTCTTAGTATTTTGCCTGTGATTACACCAAACTGCCACAGGGAGGTGATGCTCCCTTCAATCTGCTCCAAAGTTTGAGGCTTGACCTACAAATGAGTTTTTCTTACATCAGATAAATAGGTAAAGTAGAAAAAGGCATTCCAAAAGAAGAGGACAGAATGTAAGGAGGCATAAAAAAAAAAAAATCAACATGTTGCACTGTAGAAACTGCAAGGATTTCAGTATGGGGTGCAAGTATTGGGTTAGGGAGCAATGACATCAAAGGGACAGGCAAGAACCAGAGAAGTGGAGAACCAAGACAAGAACCGTGTTTTTAAAAAAGTATTTCTGGCAGAGATATTGATGTTAAAGAATGAGTAAAAGCAGAGGTGTTTCTACAAATCTAAATTAATGCCTCAAGGGAAACACTGAAAATCAAAACCAGAGCTGTGGTGATGGACCTGGAGTGCAAGGAATAGATACAAGAAATATTCAAGCCGTTAGAACTAACAATTATTTTTGAGACAAATATTTTCCCACTGCCATTAAAGCAAGTTTTCCTCACAACAAGACTTTCAAGAAAAGCTTGATGGTTTAGACATTACACAAAATTGTTACTCAAAACAATGGTTATAGATTACACAGGGATTATCTTTTAACCCTAGTGATGGCAATGATATTACCGTTTGTGATAGAGACTTAAAAAAAAATGTCCTGAGGACCAGTTTAAAATAGCTGTATCTGACAAGGCATTTTAATATTTTAGTATTAAATATTTTGCACAGCTTTAAATAAGTGTCTTTAACAAATGACTGTTAAACATATGTAAAAAATAGAATTACATGGCAAAATTGCTTTATTTTAAAAAGGGGGGAAGTAAGTGCCATGGTATTATTTTATGATATTACTATAATTAAAATAAGTTGTGTTTATCTTTTTATTTTAAATATATATTTTCCTGTTTACAAATAGAATGGTTTATTTCCCCCTATAATGCTATATGAGAATCAATTAATTCAAAACATTGCCTAGAAGCAAGGTGAAACTCAGTATTGGAGAAATGGAAATTCAGTGGCACACTATTTCAGACTCAGCCAGGAGTGCCGTGGTTAAGAACCCAGTTCTGTAGGAATGGATCATACTGCTAACCTGGGCAAAATCGACTAACCTTCTCTGCTAGAGTTTCTGCATCTGCAAACTGGGGAGTTATTGTAAGGAATAAATGAATTAACACATCTAAAGAGTAGTGCCTGATCTGGAGTCAACACTCAACAAATATTAGCCATTTATACCAATTAGCAAAAAACAAAACAACAATAACAAATTTAAAAGCATAATAATGTCTATTGTTGCATGGTTATAGAATAAAACACTTATTGTTGCTGCTGAAAATGTAAGTCACTACAAATCTGAGGAACTCAATGAGGAAACATCTATTAAAAAAAAAGCATATACATTATTTTCAAAATTATTTTTATATGAGAGCATCTAAGAATAACCAAGTAATTTAAGTAACAGTGAGTGAATTTTATCACTAACCAAAAGTTAGCTGAACATTTTCTGGTGATGGTGTTATAGCATATTTGATGAGGCAAATTTGATAAGATTATATAGGGTGCCCCCCCATAATGTATACATACTTGAAGACCTGATAATTCACTTAATTTTCACTCTTTTTCATGTTTAACTGATTTAAAATAATGGGTGAAGCCAGAGTGAGTTTTGAACAAAGAAATTTCATCTTAAAGTGACACTAGACTTTATGGGAATACATAAAAGATAAAATTGATGGTTCCAAACTACAACAATCCACGAATTGAGGGCACACAAATATTGAACAAAATGATTATTTTTAAATATATATATATTTTACTGATTTTTTTACAGAGAGAAAGGGAGAAGGATAGAGTTAGAAACATCAATCAGCTGTCTCCTGCACACTCACTACCTGGGATGTGCCTACAACTAAGGTGCATGCCCTTGACTGGAATTGAACCTGGGACCCTTCAGTCAGCAGGCTGATGCTTTATCCACTGAGCCAAACCAGTCAGGGCTGAACAAAATGATTCTTTATGTCTGCAATTCTATTGCTTCATGTTATCAGCAGTGCCTGGACCACAGCAGTTATCAGTTTGAAAACAGGCATTGACAAAAAAAATTATTTATTTCTATAGAATCTTTTAAATTGTATCTTAATAGACATCAACTTCATAATAGTTCTAAGTGTGTACACAATTTGGGGAACACCCTGTATGTGGTTGCATGGTGCACTGTGTAGAGAAGTTTTTTATTCTGTGGCTATATTCAGAAGCAATGAGAAAAAAAAAAAAAAAGCTATTACAAATTAGCAACATCTGCCTTGATGGTGGCATCAAACTTATGGGTTTATGGCTATGGGCACAAAAGGCGGGAAAAAGCCAAGTCACATGTTCTCAGACTGGTTGACAATGAAAATAACCTTGTAGCACATTCATTTAATCATCTAAAATTGACATTCATCTATGCTTTTCCAGACGTATTTTGTTTGGTTGAACCAAAAATGCTTCAAATACACTTTTACATGTATAAATTTAGACTTAAAATTTATTAGCAATTAAGTAAATGAATGCAGCTTAGGCCATTGTTAATATGTATTTAGTAAAATTTTAAACAAATAACACCCCTAAAATATGATAAAATTCTGCCACAAAACATAATTTAGGCTGACATTTTTCATGTAGTTCTTCTGTTTATATATTTTGTCCAATACCTGAAAAAGATATATAGAGTATATAAAGGAAAACATATACTTATAAATTTGCTTAATAATTTGATTTCCATAAAGGGTGACTGTCCAGTAAAATGAGTTACGGAATGATATAATTTAATGAACATATATTTTATCTTGAGTTTAAAATAACCTTTGGAGTCCATATAACTAAAATTATCAATAAGTATCTTTTAAAAAAATATATTTTATTGATATTTTACAGAGAAGAAGGGAGAGAGAGAGAGAGACATTGATCAGAGAGAAACATCGATCAGCTGCCTCCTGCACACCCCCTACTGTGCCCACAACCAAGGTACATGCCCTTGACCATAATCAAACCTGAGACCTTTCAGTCTGTAGGCTGATGCTCTATCCACTGAGCCAAAACGATTTCGGCTACCTTTTGTTTTAAGAGACTATTCTTAGTGGTAAACTTACGATTTTCTTTAGCAAATCATGGTATCTCACTCCCAAAGTTGTTTTATAAATTCAGAGTATATGTATTTACTTTTTCCATGTATTCCTTTGAAATAATACTATAATCAAATAACATGATGGCATTATAATGGTAGTAAAAAATTAGGAGGACATATTTTTCTTTTTACATACTCTTTTTCAAAATGATGTCTAATGCAGAGAAGTGAGCAATCCTTGCTGAATTTGATTAAACTTTACATAACTTGATCCCAATATAACTGCACCACACATCACAGATTCAGCGAACCTGACAGTGTGAAGTCACACCAGCATGGCCGTTTTGTCCAATTCACATTCCCAGACAGCTCAGACACCAGCCCAGCGTAAACAAAACGGGGATGAGGGGCTAGCAACGGGGAGCAGAAACCTTATAGAGGTTTGGAGATATGTTTTTGCTGGTAAAAGTATTCATGGGACTAATTTTACCTCCTCCCTGAACACGAAAACATTAAAGAATGTATCACTATGTATGGCTGTGTGGATATTTCCAACAAACGTAAGTCATAAGGAAAATGTAGAATATGGCCCTCAGGAGCCCTTCCCTATTCCTTTCCCATTTTGGCTGTATGCCGAGAACATATCTGCAGCAAGCAAGCTCAGAGTCAACCAATACATCTTTATTTCCAGATTTCCTACTATCAGGGGAGGTTTAAAAATCTGGAGTGCTATAAAAAAAATCAGTTACTTCAAGCTGTTGTTGTGAATAGTATACCCCCAAAATGGACTAAATAAGAGTTTAACAAGATCTTTTTCAAAATTTACAATTGGGGGGATTAACAACATTGTTTTCAAAGTGCATATGACTCATTTTTTAAAGAGAATAATTGATTCAAAATATCTAACTCTTCTTAATTGTACAGAAGGGGCAAGAACATGAAGTAACTTCTAGCTCCAGGCATGTCAAATTCCTGTGATACTTAAATGGATGAGATGGAACTGAATGTGTTAACCTTTAAAGTCTGCAACCAGGATGTGTTTAAATTGGTAATGTTATTGACCATAGATAAAGCAATTGTATTCTAAGTGTTTCTCTGAAAGAAATCCTATCACTAACAGGACCATTCAGAAATATGAATGAATGGATGAATGAATGAATGAATGAATGAACAAATAGAAGGGTTTTTACAGGTCATAATTAAAGTCCAATTCCCCAAAGAAGTGAAAAAAAAAAACTTTTTGAAAAATATATATTTTTATTAATTTCAAGGAGGAAGGGAAAGGGAGAGAAAGAAACATCAAGGATAAGAGAGAATTATTGATAGGCTGCTGCCTGCACACCCCCCACTGGGGATCAAGCCTGAAACCCAGCATGTGCTCTGACCAGTAATTAAACTGTGACCTCCTGGTTCACAGGTTGATGCTCAACCACTGAGCAACACCAACTGGGCCAACTTTTATTTTGTTGCTGGTTTTTAACATATGCAAAAATTTCCTCCTGTTCATTTAGTTCAGTACTAAGCTAATTATTGGCAATTTTAATATGTCTGGGTGTGATAGGGTACACTGACTAGCACTCCCACTTCTGCCTTAGTATTAGATTAGAAACAGAGTCGCAGGTGGAGAGCAAATATGACCCCTTACATAATAATTTCTGATACAGCAGACTATGGCTTAAATGTATGACAACAATTGGATGCACTAACTTTATTTTTTTAATACCGTATGTATTAATAGCATGTTAATAAAGCTTTTTCTTACTTTTCTCTTATCTTTCTTCTCTCCCTCCTTTATTTTTTTAAATTTCTTTAAGGTATCACATATTTGTCCTCACCCCCTCTTACAATCACCCCCCCACACTCAAGCCCCTACTCCCCTATTGTCCTCGACCACTGATTAGGCTCATATGTATCCTTTGATTGATCTCTCCCTTTTATCCCCACCCTCCCTTTGAGGTCCAACAGTCTGACCCATGGCTCCTTATTTCTGGGTCTGTTCTTGTTCATCAGTCTATGTTGTTCACCATTTCCCCTAGATGAGTGAGATCATGTCCTACTGGAAATATACTTATAAGAATCAAAAATGAGACAAGCAATAATTGTTATGCTGAAAGGCATATGAATCAGTCTGTAGAGAGTTTCTTTCTGGATGCACTAACTTTAGTTCTGAAAATTAACAGACTTTCCAGCAATAGCAAGAGCCAAAGTTTCCTTATCCTATCACATAAATCCTTGCAGAGCCAATGCCTACTCTTGCATACCTTTCAGCAGAATCTATACCTTATGCAGGCAGCCCGAAGGAAGAAGAAGGAGCTCAGTACATTAGCTACTTGACCATGCTAGGCCAGTCACTCTGCCTAACATGGAAGGAATGAGTGAACTGTAGAGACAGAGGCTAAGAGAGGTGCAAATGGAGTTTCTGCCTCAAAAAGGAAATGGGATAGAGAGAGAGGTGGCACCTCCACATCCCAACAACATCTGTAGTTGGTCAAACTATCGCTTACAGGTTCTCAAGACCCCAGGAGATGGAAGATCCTGTGTGTTAACTGATGACAGCTGAGAAGTGTTCTCTTTTAAGATTCTCACTTGAAAAGTTAAAGGCTATGTGAAGATCATTCTATGACTATTCTTGCACATTAAAATGTCAAAATTAAGCACATAATGCCTTCCAAATGCCATTCATTAAATGATTATAGAAATATACCTAACATCTACTTAGCTTATACTACCAGTATGTATTCTTTAGAAACACTGATACCATTCTATGTCAACTACTTATGCAGATGTAAGCATAGCATTGGCTTTATTTCCATGACATAGTAGTTTTGATGTTATAATTATGCACTCTGTTGTTGAACTTTTCAAGTAGCAATAAATGATAAAGCACTTCTCTAAAAGATTAGATATGGGAAATTTCTGAAATTACATGTTTTATTTCTTCAACTTGGTAGCATCAATCACTGCCCAGATAACATGAAGTTGGTCCTCCAGATGTTCAACATTTTTAAGAAAATCACACACCAGAAGAGATAGGATTTCTAAGCCTAGAATCTCTCCTTACTCTGTACGAATAATACTGAGTTTTAAAAGAGAAACAAGACAAAGGGGAACTATAGCAAATTCCTTTTATGTTTCAATCATAAAAAACAATACATCAGAAATGAAGACTTTATAGTTCAGCCTTAAGGACTTATTATTAAGATTTTCTCTGGAAGAATCTACTAATTAAAACAAGTGATTTAAAAATCTCAGAGAACTTAGAGAACTTCAAACACCCTGCCAATTAAAATAGAAAACATAAATTAGAAATCTAATTTTTAAAATATGATACGCATCAAACAACTTTGATGTTAGTTGTCATCTGCAAAGGATATGTTGTCTGTTTGAAATGGTATAAAGGTTAATGAAAGCCTTTATTGGATTGTGAATTCTTTTTTTTTAACCCAATTTTATCATAGATTGGTGTTAAAGGAGTAAAACTTGGACAAAGGTTCCTGTTTCCTGAATATCTGTGCTGATAATGAAATCAGGGGTACACATTTCTCTATTAAAGGTAAAATAGAATTTATTATTATTTAACATTAAGTAAAAAAATGTACTACTTCTTTTTTAAAATATATTTTTATTGATTTTTTTTTTACAGAGAGGAAGGGAGAAGGATAAAGAGCTAGAAACATTGGTGAGAGAAAAACATCGACCAGCTGCCTCCTGCACACCCCGTACTGTGGTTGTGCCCACAACCAGTGTGCATGCCCTAGTCAGGAATCGAACCTGGGACCTTTCAGTCCACAGACTGATGCTCTATTCACTGAGCCAAACAGGTTTCAGCAATGTGTTACCTCTTCACAACCCATACATTTTGCCAGCCTATTGCACTTTTTTATTTAAATTCATTGTATTAAGACAATGTTATTTTGTTAATTTATCACAATGTAAATTCAAATGAAATAAATTAAATTAATTTTATTAAGGCTATGTTCAAGCTCAATGTAAATCAGTAGTATTTTCTTTTATATTTACTATATACTTTATACTTAATTTCACTATTTGAAAGATACCACTTGTAAGGTGTTATACAAATTGAAGAAAAAGAAAATAGGCCAATATCCTGTGGTTTTGATATTGTTGCATTACTTGAAAAAAAAGAATTTTATGAACTTGTAGGCAAGTTAGACCCCTTGAAAGAAATGACAGAAAATATGTAAATATTTTACATACAATAAATATATAATCTTATATTAATGATATTATGTATTTGTATATTATATAACATGCATTTAAAGAATTTTCCCAAATATTTACCTACATATACTAGTACATACAGATATTGATATGCTTGTATATGTAAAAACATATTTGTTAAAAAGAATTTGATCAAATGAAGACACACTTCATAAATGTGATAGTAATTGAAATTATACTTTAATGGGTATACAAAATAATGTCAAGTGACCTTTATCAGAAAGCACTATTTAAGCCAAAATCTAGTATATTTTGGGAATAAATTAAATTCATGAAATTCTGCCTCAATCTCCTCATCGTTTAGAACTGCACTACCAGGGTCTTTCAAATATATTCAAATAAATGCAACTCCCTAAGAGAAAATATTCTACTTAAACTTTACGTATGTGACCTATACATGTATATTTATAAGGAAGGAAGATTGTATGCCTCCATCAGCTCAGCATCAGCTCCTTTTCACTATCTGTCAGGAAATTAGACTCTTTCTACGTAATCCTAGAGATGAGTTTATGTAAAGTTATCTTAGACTGATTGTAAGAAACATGGTATCAAGCTATGGCCCTTGTGGCTCACTTGGTGAGCTTCAGTCCCATACACTGAGAGATCCCCAGTTTGATTCCCTGTCAGGGCATATGCCTGGGTTTAGGGTTTGATCCCCACTAGGGGGCGTGCAGGAGGCAGCTGATGGATGTTACCTTCTCTCCCTCCCTCTCTTCCTCTTAAAAAAAATCAATAATAAAAAACATATTTAAAAAGCATAGTATCAGAAATAATATGCTCTTTAATATAACAGAAAAAAAGAAGTAAGCCAAAGGCAAATATACTAGTGTATTGGAAACGGTATTGAAATGAAAAAAAAAAAAAAAATTTTGAATGTGTCTCCTAAAAAATGCCCATCATATTAAAAAGTTATTTGAGGACAAAAAGTTTTAGCACTGACATCATATTTTGAAATGTGTACCAAATACAAAAATTACTTCTTGATTTTCATAATACTTTTTGTCTTGTGATGACCTCTCCTGGTTGAGTTGTTCATTATCATAGTTACCATTTTTTCCCCTTTGAATGTACTCAGTATTAAGAATATAACTCTCATTCTTCTTGGGAAGAATTGTATAGGAGTACAATGTTTCATGAAGTGCAAAAATGTACATTTAAAGTACTGAACACACATTATAATTACTGAAAGCTCATTATAATCATTCAAGCCTATATCACTCATATTATTTAATCCTCTTCCAGGAGTTGAGGCAACTTTGGGTTTTGGTGACACAATTTAAGTTAAGATGAAGTAAAAAGTCATCTTAATGAGGCCATTAAGTACATTTTTAAACAATATACATTAGAACATTTTTAAACAATGAAATATAATAGCTCAATAAATATATTTTAATAACCAAACATAACATTCATTATCGTAAATACTTAAAGTATTTATGTCTCTGCTCTTCTCTAGCTCCAATTTCTAACTAAGCTGGAGAAACAAAGACTATATTTCTGAGATAACAACCTTCCCATTCTTACCCAATGGCTGTATTTGTGCCAGGCTTGACACATGACAAGTGTTTCAGATTCATCCGTTACAACTAAGATGGACAGAAAGACGAAATACAGAAGTCAGGCAAAACCCTAGTTTGAGCGCCTTCAATCAGTGAATGGAATAAACTTTCTTCATAATAAGTTTATTTTCTTAGAAAAGTGGCAGTTAGTTCTATATCAACACACCTTGAGGTAGAAACAAACTTCATCAAAATAATTTCCTCAGAATATAGTCAGATGTTTATGTAAATATTAATGCCAAACATTATATTTTCACAATTTCATTATATTCACAATTTTTGTTTCAACCTTTTAAACGGACATAAAGCATCAATAATATATCACATTTTAGGTTTAATCTATTTTTTTTAAACACACCTATAAAATATTTTTCAAGTTCATTATAAACTGCCATTCAGTGGCTTCCATATCTTTCAGTGCAACAAAAGCAAAGAAAATACTGTCTGGGAAAATATCTCAAAGCCAATGCTGGTTCATCATATGGTATTGTTATGCAGTAGATTCTTTAGCACACCTTCCAAAGTCCTTGTCAATCCTTACTCTTACTCATATGTACACCCCAGAAGAACATTGATAGCAACACACAGAAACACAGGTGCATTGATGCAACCCAGGATCTTGTAAACAACAGAGACAGGACTACTTCCCATAGGATGAGTTCTGGAAAACACCGAACTTTTCTTTTTAAATGGAAGACATTATTAAACTTTCATGATCATTGTTTAACACTTTGCTCATTCTCAGAGACAAGTCCATGCCTATGAACTTTACCCTAAGATTTTTCACTACAGGCGACCTTAGCAGTGTTTAACTCTTTCTGGACCAAGCAGCAGCCATGCACTGCCAAAGCAATGCAGAAGATGCGGTGGGATCCTCTCTGTCTTTCTAACCTCATGAAAACATGAGCAATTTTTTTTTAAGCTGGCAAAAACACACGGAAATAAACACACGGAACAGCATCCTCTTCCTGAGAACCTGAAATCTGTTCACTACTGCATCACTGGTGTTCTGCACTGCCTGCCTGTCCCAAGTCCTGGACTGCATTACCCCAAACAGCCAAAGAACAGAACGTAGGCAGTTTCCCTGAGACTATTGGACCCACCGTCTCCATTTTAATAAGCAAGAACTCAATGGCCATTCCCTTCTCGGGGAGGTGGGTGGGAGGGAGGCTTAAAGACAAGTCCGTAGGTGTCCAAAGGCTCAAGATGCGCTCCTCTTCCAACCCCAAGTACGTGCTCATTGAAGTTGAAACCATAAATAAAATAAAAATAAGAAACTTATTTCTGCCATAGTGGTCTCTTTCCAGCCACGGACCCAGCGATGCAAAATGCCAAGAACTTCCTACACACACACACACACACACACACACACACACACACTCCCCGAAGTGGCTGAGCAACTCCAGAGAAGCTGTCATCTGCAGGAATCTCTCTAATCAAGCAGCTGCCAACCCATCTCTGCGCCCAGGCACAACTTTCCAGAAACATCTCCAGCAGTGTCACCACCCTGGCCCCGGACCGGGAGCACCGCCGGGCTGAGAGTCCGCCTGCTGCAGCGGCTGCAAGTGCATGAGACAGGCGCCCCAGCCCGGGGCGAGCGCCGCGGATGCACCAGGGAGAGGGCACCTGCCCGGGGGGACCCGGGGGGGGGGGCACCCCATGCTGCAGGGAGGAGCCGGCGGGAGGTACTCACGGGACGCGGAGGGGGCCGTCCAGCCTCTGCAGAGGACGCAGCTGACCAGCCCGAGCCACAGCGCTGCCCCGCAGCCCGCTGGCCGCCGCGCCGACAGCATCCTTCGCCTCCCGGCCCGCGGTGCTCCAGGGGCTCGCGACGGAGGAGGGGCGCCGTCCCGCCCCGCGGGGGCTTCTCCCGGGGCGTCGGGGGGCTGTCCTCAGAGCCCTGCGCTCGCCCAGCGCCGGCCGCCGCCGCCCCGGGCCACTGCGCCCGCCAGGCTCCTCCGCCCGCTCCGCTCCGAGCCTCGGCGGCGGCGGGGAGTCGCGGCTTCTCCTCCTCCGGCGGCGCGCGAGGCTGGCCTTTGCGGGGCGCCCGAGAAATGCCAGGTGGGAAGCGATTCACCCCGAGAGAGAGAGGGAGGGGGTGGGGGATCCGAGGAGGAGGGGACCCCTACCCCGCCCTCTGCCTCCTCCGAAGGGGGAGAAATAAACGATCGGAGGACAGGGCGCCAATGCGAAGAAGAGTGCGGGGAGCCGGGGGAGAGGGGTGCGCCGGGCGCGGAGGGGCGGCGGCGGGGGGCACCGCGGGCCAGCGCGCCCCTGGCCGCCGGGCAGCGGGACTCGGAGGGCGGCAGCTCCGCGCACTTGGGGGGATGAGGGCGCAGCGGGACGCGGGGCCGGGGACGCAGCGGGCGGCGCACGCACGGCCTCAGCGGCGCGGCGCGGGCAGCCTCCCCGGCGGAGCGAGCGGCCGGGCGGCAACGGGCGGAGTGCGGGGCCGCCGCCAGCAGCGCCTGCAAACACGGCGGCGGGCCAGGCGGGGAGCCCTCCCTCCGCCTGGCTGCTCCAGGCTCCTCCCAGGCTCCTCCCCCTCCTCCTCCTCCGGCCCCTCCTGCCCCTCAGTGCCCCCCCCCTCCCCTTCCTTCCCTGCACCCCCAGCCGGCAGAGCCCTTCTTACTGCCTTGGCCAGCAGACAAGAGCTGACACCCAAGGGCCCGGGCGCCCTCGGACGAGGCGGGGGCCCAGGTAGGAGCCGCGCGCCCCTCCCCAGGCGGGAGGCGATGCTGAAGTTGGGGACTTGCCGGGCAGTCTGGGCACCCTGGCTGCCCGCTCCCCGGCCCCCCGGGAAGCAGACTCCCTGTCGCTGGGGCGCCTTCCCGCTGACTCCCTTCCTCCTCCCCTTCACATGGAGATGGTACAGGCTCCCGGAGCTCTGGTCCCCAGGTCTTCCAGCGGTCCTAACACCAAGTGATGGAGCGGCGCCTCCCCAATGGCTGGGGCGGCGGGGACTGCAGGCGCCCCCAATGCAGATGTTTTCAATATGTAATTAATTCATTCTCCTCGTGCATAGGCACACGGACACCCTGCAAGCCAGCCGCCGAGGCTGCCAGGAAAACTACATTCCGGTAAACACGCACAAACCAGAACTGAAATAAACAAGCAGGCACACGGATGGTTGCTTCAGGGTCTCTGGTGCATGACAGGTACCCAGAATTGTGACTATCGAGAGAGACCCAGCTTTCCTATGCACGTTTAGATATTGCCCCCTAATAAATCACACGCTCTTCTCCCCAGCTCCCACCTGTCCACCCTTCCTCCCTCCGTAGTTTCCTTCCATTCAGGCTCCATAAAGTACTAGGAATCTCATCTCTCTGCAGAACTGACCTTTTCCCTGGCTTTACTGACACCGTTAAGAATGATTGGCCACCTAACTCTCTAAGGATCCGTAGGGAGGGTCCAGTAGGAGTAACGGTGTCTTTCGGTATTATGCAAGGAACAAGCATTTGCCTTTCAAGATAAATAAAATTTTTATAGAGACTTGGCTACTCCTGGAATAGACTCCGAGTTTAATGTGATGCTTAGGTCTCAGAAAGGTCCTCTGTAAACAGTACAGTGTGTTCAATGCGTAATTAGCATGGGTGGTAATGGGCCTGATTCAGCGCTCCTTATTAGAGCTTTGTTTCTTGTTGATTTAAAGGGACATGTTCTAGAAACAACTGCAGATTGGGTGCAATCTGGGAAATGAAGAAACACACACAGAGATGACCAACAGGAAACACTGCATCCTCACTCTATACAACTAGCTTCTTATAAAGTAATAAACACATTCCTGTGAGTTATTGAATACCTCCCTTTTAAAAAAAATTAGAATTCGCACAGATTGCCAAAAGTCAATGAACACTTTGCAAAGCACTCTGGTAGATAAGTGCCATCAACCATTTGTAAGACCTCAAAGAAACCAGTCATTGGAATAAAAAATATTTTGAGGTAGCACAACTTTTCAGAAGTCAATCCTTTACATCTGTTTTTAAGCATTGCAGTGAAATTCCACTAATGTGGCACTAAAGTTGTCTTTTTTTAAATAGAAAATTAAAGGAAGAAACAATGGGAAGTATTACTATTTCAGTATCACAATGGATGCCATTCAGTTGATAAGCAGGTTTGAAATGATTCTGTTTCTTAGGGTACTAAGCAAAAGGAGCCTGCAATACTTATTGTTTAATCATTCTGAAACAGAAAATGACATGCCTGAATGTGTGTTTGTTGTTGTTGTTGTTGTTGTTGTTTTCCCTTCATAAAGCATTTTGACCACTTTGTAAACATTTCTCTTAATGAGTAAAAATGAATGAAGCAAAACCTGGTTATAGCCATACAGTTGTAACCTGCCTGTAACAACACTGCACCACATAGATGGTCTTACTTCATGCTATGTGCACTGAGAACTGGCCTTCATCTGTTTGCAGTGCTTTTTGCCAGGTTTGAAAGTTAATTGTGTCATATTAGAGGCCTGGTGCATGAAATTCCTGCACTGATAGGGTCCCAAGGCCTGGCCAGCTACCAGGACCCATCTGTGGGGCAACTGGTGGGGCAATGGGGGGTGGGGTCCCCTGGCACCCACCTTTGCTGGCCTAGGGTCTGCAGGCTGGAGGCAGCTCATGTGTTGAGCATCTGCCTGGTGGTCAGTGCACATCATAGTGACTGGTCATTTTGCTGGACATTCCGTCGTATATTTGATTTTGCATTAGGCTTTTATTATATAGAATTCTTCATACTGCTATTACCTTTGCTTCACACTTGTGTTCATTGATATGGACATTAGGATTCACAAATGCTTAAAGAAATACAGCTTTACTAACTCTGCACCTGCTATTTCTTAAATACTAATGCTACATTCTCCCTATCCAATTCACCATTTTCATCATTAGACATTAAAGTTATTAAGTACCTTTTTTTTTTTAAATTCACTTATAACTCTATTAGTGAGAATATAGGACTTACTAAGCCTGTTTGACCTGGCCAACTATCAAGGCCATGGAAAACTGACAAGACAATCAATGGAGTCTCAATAGTTCTACTAGATGTTCATTGGATTTGGTAAACATGGACTGTCTTGTTCCAGAGAGGGAATTCATTATGTATGCATTACATTGTATTTGCAAGTAATTGAAGACAGCATATGATGATCTGAAATATGTTTCTTTAGTTGGATATAAGGTCAGCCAGAGCTTGAGAATAGTAAAACAAAGTGAACTACGGCCCACACAGAGAAAAGAAAAGCATGGTGGGGAGAGAGCATGGGCAAGTTGAATGTTAACATGACCTCATAATTGGAAGTGATTGCTTCACCATCAATATATCCATTCATTTATATCTTCAATGGGGTAAAAGTAGGTTTACAGTTGTTTGAATGGAAAATAATACAGTAATTAATAAATACTAATACATTTCTCAGATAATTGTAAACCTAGTTTTACCCCATCTTGTATATTCTTTCTCTCTTTTTTTCTTGTCAACCCTGTATATTCTTTAAAAATGGATATCATCTGAATAGAAAATGATGATATATAATCATCATCTTAGTTGTTTTAGTAGTCTATAAATAATCTTGTATATGGCAAATTATCTCAAAAGTTCTCCCCAAATTTTAGAACTTAAATGATTAAAAAAGTAAAAGTATTTTGGTTTCAATAACGCTTGGAGTGACTGACTGTTGGAAGAAACATTGAATAAATTCAGTGAGTAGAGAAACATCGGTATGTCCTTAGGTGTGTACCTTCAGGTGGAATTTCCTACTGGAAAACAAGCTGTTCAACTGGTCCCAGAAAGCAGTAAATTCCCTCAGAAAAAAAGTGTCTGACTAGAGCAGAAACACTCACAAGTCCAATTGCACACTAAACTCTGAAAATATTTGTTAAACAATTCATATTTATACTGTGTAATATAAATGGGAAATGCTATCGTTGGAAAACAGTGGTCTTCAAACATGTGTAACAATCTTTGAAATGAACAATGGAATTTAGGAAACTGGGAAGGAAATGACCAATTCATAATATTTACAATATAGAAGCTGGTCTTATTCTTAATTGCATTCTTCACTTTCTGGATGCCCATATTTCTTTTGATTGCTGTATTCATAACATGCATATAGATTACCCACATAACTCATAATTGTTGAGTTATGTGGGTCATCATCCACTAGGTGTCTATTGGATGTGGTAATTGTTGCAATTAAAAAGTACTTTTAAAAAAATCTAAAATTTAAATTTAAAAAACAAAAACTTTAGTGCTTGGACTCTTGCAAATCTAAACTACAATTTATGTAGTGATTACTTTTAAAATTTTCTCCCATTATTTGACCATCTCACAGATTAAGAAAAATATTATTTCAACTTGAATTGTACCAGGAAGTATACAAAACCCAATCCAGATATTAGATAGTAGTCAGGTTAGACCAGGGAACTTAATAAAGCAAACAGGCCATATGGTTCCGGGGAATCTGGATATTTTAAGTACAAAATAAACAAGCAAAGGACAAAGAGACCCTCCTTGTCCACACTCTTGTAACTGATGTGACTAATTTGAAAAGAAGATTTCTGAGAACATTATTTTATTCCATCCAGAAAGCTGGATTGAATTAAATCTCTCTACTATGCATTTATTTAATGTCCCCAATTTGCAGTGGTTAATGTATTGAGTGGAGCAGGCTTGGAAGTGATAATAATTCCCTGAACAGTTTAAGTTAGCTTGCATAGTTGTTGCCAAAACATTTACAGCTAGATCCCATAATTCATAGTATTCCTAATTTCCTATAAGGATGTAATGCCTCCTCAGGCAGTAGGAAATGGCAAGACCTTTTTTCTTCTGCAGAGCTGAAAAACAATGTGGAACCTCTGGATGTCTTTATAACATCTACAGAAAGCCACAAATACGTTCTATTTCAGTTTGGCCCATGTAATGGTTGTGAAATGAATTTGAGAGATGGCTTTAACTGCATGCTTCAGTAAAAACATGGTTAATTGTTCCTTTTCGAAATGTTTTCCATTGGACTACATAAATAGTAAAATTCAATTATAGTAATTCTACCAACATTCAGATATCTGTGGTATTATATTTAATGACACTTAAAGTAGTTTATGTGATAATAATGAATGACCTCTTGCTCTGTTGAACTTTCTGGTTGATTAAGATTTAGCCAGGAATGAGGAGGAGACCAGGAAGACAGTTTTCCATTTATATCTTACAATACCATATTTCCAATATAGATTAGTTCACATTCCTGCTTAGTATGTTGAGTAGACTGACCTAATCATATCTTTCTTTGATAATTAATGAAATTGATAATGCAATTATCATTTTAACTGCATATACTGTAATTTAATATATAGTGGAATTTTCTGATTCTGGAGTTGGTGTTATGTTCCTTTAAGTTATTTTTTGTTCTGGTCTTCTTTTCAGCTTCTTAAATCCATATTAGCAAGTTGAGGCTAAAGTGCTTATCACCTAGAAGCTAATTCTCTATTCCCTGAGATGACTAGATAGAAATGAGAAGCAAAACGCACAGAGGTGGATGCTTTGGGGGAGAGGCTCATTTTTCATTTGATTCATCATTCTGTATTTTTCTTTTTCTCCTCAATTATCCTCCTCCTCCTCCTCCTCCTCCTCCTCCTCCTCCTCCTCCTCCTCCTTTTTCTTCTTCTTTTGGCATAGTAATATGATTTCAGTGACCAAGAAGTAGTAAGTGGTACTACATGGTAATAAATAATTATTTGGCTATTTAGAATTGTTTCTGTTCATAACGCTTTGGGACCTTGGTTGTAGCTACTTGTTGAAGACTCCTTTATAAGTAATCTCAAGGTGAATTATATATATGCCATTTTTAATATTTTAAAATTTAAAATTTATAAATGCCAAATACAGAAGAAAATGCCAAATCATTGTGAATTCCAGTCATTACATTAGGCTAATAATTGGTTGTTACTATAAAGGCTATGTACTGACCTTTTGGCATTTCTATTTCTCGCAAATTTATGTATATTATTTTGTACCTCATCTTGAAATCCCTAGGGCGAATAAAAATCATTTACAGACTTCCATATTGGGGGTAATTTCCATTGTGCGTGTGGGAAAGAGAGGGCAAAATGCATGCATACCAAACTCAAGAGGCAATGCATATTATTCTCATCTTAGGTTTTGTCTTTATAAATATAGTTTATGAAGTAATAAGTAATTTCATATACCAGCACTCAAGTACTTGTCAACGTGGAGCATACTTTTCATAGTTATCATCTACTTTAAGTACATTTGAAATGTGATAGTGTTCTAGTGGATAATTTATATCATTTGGTGTTATTGAGAAGAGTTGTAACCATTTTGTGTTTTGTTTTTTTAAAATCTAAAAGTATTGTTGGCATTCACATTGAGGTGAGTAACCGGAAGGATGGGATCATGGAATACTTTTCTGTACTTTCTTCTGCCAGAGTTCATTACTTAAATTCCATTAGAGCCGTGGTCAGCAAACTGCGGTTCGTGAGCCACATGCGGCTCTTTGGCCCCTTGAGTGTGGCTTTTCCACAAAATACCACGGCCTGGGTGAATCTGTTTTGAAGAAGTGGCATTAGAAGTTTACGTTTAAAAAAATTGGCTCTCAAAAGAAATTTCAATCGTTGTCCTGTTGATAGTTGGCTCTGTTGACTAATGAGTTTGCTGACCACTGCACTAGAGGCAAGGGATGTATTGGGCTGGGAATAACTTAAACTTATACTTAGTAGACACTTAATCAAGTATTCTTGATTGACTAAAATGTAACTCTTGTTCCAAGTCATTAGAGGTATTAGTTAGCCTATGTAATCAAAATATCTTAATAAAAATTATTTTTCAGTCTTTGTTTTTCTTGTTAATGTTAGTATTCTTTTTAAAAATATATATTTTATTGATTTTTTTTTTTTTACAGAGAGGAAGAAAGGGATAGAGAGTTAGAAACATCCATGAGAGAGAAACATCAGCCAGCTGCCTCCTGCACACTCCCTACTGGGGATGTGCCAGCAACCAAGGTACATGCCCTTGACCGGAACCTTTCAGTCCACAGGCTGATGCTCTATCTACTGAGCCAAATCGGTTTCGGCTAATGTTAGTATTCTGATAGAAAAAAAATTGTAGGGCAACTTTGCCCTAAGATAGTCAACTTCACCCTAAAATGATCAACTTAACTCAAAGAGTCAGCTTTCATGAGTATCCAGTGCTTCCTTAAGGAGGAGGATAGAAAATGAAACTGCAATGGTAACAAACTACCTGGTAACCTCACAGATGTGTTTGAGAAGACCCAAAGCTGTTGTATGAAATTAGTCTGTGACTGACCCCATGCTCGCTTGCGCGCGCGCTCTCTCTCTCTCTCTCTCTCTCTCTCTCAACCTTCCTTCCCAACTCACCATCATCGCATCAAACACACAGCACAGTGTGTTTCATCCTTCCCTCCTCATCCACTTGACATCCTCTGGGGAAATAAGCTTGTAGTATGTGACTCACATGGAGCTGCTCAAACAACAAGCCGAGGAGGTTAAAAAATATATATATGTTGGCACAACGTGGTTTGTCCTGGAAAAAGGCATTGGCACTATTCCTACTTGAACAAGTTCCACCTAAACTGTAATTAAAATTTAACAGATTCACAGAAATCCACGCTTTTATAGGTCACAACATTTCTAACCAAAATATTACTAAAGCACCCACTTGAAAATTAGATGGGATCTCATAAAACTGAACTCAAATTTCAAAACTGAGTCAAACTTAACTGCCTTCCAAATTCAGAGGAGGAAATCAGTAATGCCGTGGTATCTCCTTATAATTTGGTGAGGGATTTTTATAATAAGTATTTAACTAAAGTATACACCACTTAGATTCAAAAGGCTCATTCATTCATTCCTCACATCTAAGTTTCTCAACTGAATTCTCCTTCTCTAATCACTAAAATTGAAGGTTACTCAAACATTATAAAGGTTACTGATAAAATTATAATAATTTAAAAAGCTAATTGGCTACTCCAGACTATTCTAGAAAAAAAATATACAGAAAGCATTTACATAACTTTGTGCCCCGCCCCACTTATTTAATCGCAAAGACCAGAAAGCATATGGTTCTTATTTCCAGGTGGAAAAAAGATTGAGAAACAAACACATGCAGATTTGTTTCTCTAAGCCAAGTGAAGAGGAAAGTGACCCAGATAATTACAGCCACCGTGTACTTTCTGCTCACTTATCCCGGTTGAAGACTGTTACTGGAATGATTACCATCCTCCATGGTACAGGGATTGCTTGTAACACAACGACATTTAAAGAAGATGGCAATATTCCATCTCTCATTTTAAAATTAACAACAATAGTATAGCCAAAGAAACAAATCCAAGTAAACAACCTATCATCGCTGCATGACACAGTGTGTAAAGGTCTAAGTCTTGAAACTTCTATCCTGAATTCAGACCATTATCTCATATCCCAGGGTGTCTGTAGCATTAAGTACATAAAATCAATGGACAAAAACTAGGTTAAGGAAAAAGTACAGCTGGTTACTTGAGATTTCCCAAAGGAACAATAGCAAGTTTAAACAAAATCAGAAATATATTTCATCTAAATGTTACCTCAACATTTATACTATTTTCTTTTTTTCCCTATAGTTCTGTAAATAGAGTGATCAGTTAACTTCAATGTAGCACTTGTTGAAACAGTTGCCGAAACCGGTTTGACTCAGTGGATAGAGCGTTGGCCTGAGGACTGAAGGGTCCCTAGTTCGATTTGGTCAAGGGCATGTACCTTGGTTGCGGGCATGTCCCCTGTAGGGGGTGTGCAAGAGGCAGCTGATGGATGATTCTCTCTCATCGATGTTTCTAACTCTCTATTCCTCTCTCTTCCTTTCTATAAAAAAAAAAGTCAATAAAAAATATATAAAAAGAAACAATAAATAAAGGGTTTTGAATTTATTAATATTAAACTTACTCTCCAAATTATAGTTTTGAATGACACATAATTATTGTTTAAAAAGCCTTAGAGAAGATATCAGAGAAAGAAAAATATATTAAACTAACAATAAAAGATGTAATTTTGGGCTTACAGCGCTTTAGCAGACACAATCTGAGCTTGAGAGCAAAGTGGAGATTGGTTTTTGGAAAAATAAAAAGTAGATGTACTCCTTTCTTTGCTTTGATCATAAAGACAGTGAAGGCATGGGTATTACAAACTACCGAGTAAAGAAAAGTACCATCCAAT
Source organism: Pipistrellus kuhlii (assembly GCF_014108245.1). NCBI lineage: Eukaryota > Metazoa > Chordata > Mammalia > Chiroptera > Vespertilionidae > Pipistrellus > Pipistrellus kuhlii. Next base: position 23,248,114 of record NW_023425405.1, on the reverse strand, counting down.
TAATCTAAAATGCATCATTAACCCACAGTCCAGTAAACTTCTGTTTTCTCCTCATATATGTCTCTAGTTCCTTTCATGCTGCTGCCCCAGCAATGGAGCTCAGAGAGAGTGAGTTTGAATAAGTCCATATGCAGGCCCTTTAAAAGGAACTGCCTGGGGTTCCTCCCATGAGCTAGATTTCAGGCAGTTCTGCATGATAGTTGTTCTATAGATTAGTTGTAGTTTTGATGAGGTTGTGGGAGAATGCAAGGACTGCATTTATCTACACTGCCATCTTGACTTTAAGTGGAACAGTATTCCCACAAAATACATTTAAATCATACTCATTTCAGCCTAAAAACACTGTTTTGTTTTGTTTTGTTTTCCCCAACTGTTTGGGGAAAAAGAAAATTTGATGAAATGAATGATGCACATGTCTCATACAAAGCTTTTTTCATTCATTCATTCATTCATTCATCATTTATTCATTCATCTCATTCCACAAACATTCAATGACTTCCTCCCAGGAGTTAGGCATTGCTCTAGGTGTTGTGTATAGAGCAAGCAATGGACAAGTCAGATAAAATACCTGATATCCTAAGTTTTACATCATAACTGTGTGAGATAAAATAATGTACTCTGATAAGTAATTGGTTATAATTGAAATTAATTTAAAGACTGGTGGGGTACCATAGATTGAATAATTAATACAGATTTATTTTGAAGATGTGTTGTTGTTTTTTTCAATTTGAGACTCGAAACAAGAAATAATCATATGAAAGCATTTCTCCTCTTCTCCTTCCTCCTCCTTTTTCTCTTCTTTGTAAAGGAATAGGATTTTCAAGGCTTTAAAGTGGAAGTTAGTTTACTATAATTGTGGCACAGGCAGCTCAGATGGGTAGAGGTTAATGAGCAAGCAGGAAAGGAGTAGATGAGGTCTTCCTGATTGAGGGGATCAGATAGGGTGCCAGCAGAGGAAGGAGAGAAATCAATTATTATAAAGTTACTGTATAGTCAGGTGAGATCATGGTACTATAACCGCTGTGATTATAATGGAGACGGAGAAAAACAGATGTCTGGATAAAACCTTGAAATTGGGGTCATTAGGACCCTCAATAAGCCTGCTATTTTTATGTACTTGTGTATTTTTAAAAGAAACTTTATTAGGTAACTGAGTACATGGTGATGACATTCACTAAAATGAGAACTGTGGCAGAATAGTTGGATGAAACAATTATTCTGTTTTAGACAATAAAATGTATAACGTTTTGGTAGAAATTCAAGTTTGGATGCAGGGTATGTAGATGAATGTCTGGTCTGGAGTGAAAGGTGGAAATAAATTACATAAAATTGCATGAGAAGAAAGTAACTCGAAAAGGGGAGGAATGTAAGTATAGTCTTAGAGGGCTCCAAATCTACAAAGTTAAACTGGACAGCAAGAAGGAGTAGAGGCAATTGAAAAGAAGTGGCCAGTGGTTAAGAGGAAAATAAGAAACTTTTGTGTTATAAAAATGAGGACGAGAAAGTTTTGGAAGTTGAAATATAATGAAATATATTTATTTTAGGGTAACATTTATGAGCCCGTATTAACTTCTTCCCCCACTTCTACCTGTATACACCTTTACCATTTTTTAATTCATGCCAATATTCCCATGGTGTTTCAGCAGTGCACAAAGAAGCTGCCTTTATCAGAGTATCAGGGATAATAGTTCTCGTCAAGGGTACACATGAACAGCACAAAAAGGAAAGGCTGGCTTCTCTGTTCATGACTCCCACACCACATAAACACTAGCAGGGGGTAAATGGTGGGGGTGTATCCAGGTGGAGGGGAGGTTTTCCAGCCCACACACAGTTAAGGTAAAACATTACACAAGTTCAATCTTGAGTCCTAAAGAGTTTCTTTGCACTCTGCTTTCCACCTTTTGTGTTTCTCTTGATTTATAAAAATGAGAATTGAATGAAACAAGACTAAGCTATGTCACTTAGTTGAGTAGTCAGGCATGGCATCTGTGGCCAGCAGCTCCACTGTCTTGCCTGCACTGTGTCATATTTGGTTAAGTGTTCAATGAAGCAGACTTTTATTATTGATTTCACCTGGTTGCTAGTATGGAAATATGGAAATGAAGTTAACCTGTCTGGAGTCTGTGGAGTAACTTCTAGAACCCTGGTTATATATAGAATCCCTTCCTGCATGGTACTCATCTGTGGAGAATGAAAAATATCAAGTTTCTTCCTTCAAAAACTTTAACCATTATCTGAGCTTCAACAATCAGTGATTTTCTTTTTTATTTCTAATGCAGGTCTTTTTAATGTCTCTTAGCACTTGTTACCAGAGTATTTTCACGTTGTGAACATTCATCAAGTGTAATCTATAACTATAAATTTTTCACTTTTAAAAGATGCATTACATTCTGTAAAGAGTTTACATCTTTTCCGAAGTCTCATAGTCTGGAGCAGTGGTTCCCAATAATAGAAATACTTCCTCTAGAGAGAATTTTAGAAAATTGAAGTGCTCTTTGGTGCAAATATCATAAAGGGTTTCTGCACTTACTGAATGAGGGATTCCAGGCACAGTGCATTCTCAATCGCACAGTGGAGCATTGCTTTCTAATTACTGAGTCTAGATCCCAAATTAGTTTTCCAGTAAATGGAAGGAATTTTCTATTCACTTTTAAAATACATTCAATTTTCCAGAAATGCAATTACAGTGTAAATGGAGAAAATATATAGTTATTTCATTCCTTCAGAATTTTATTTAATGTTAATCTGCCTTTTTTTTTTCCTTTTTCTTTTTTTTCCAGAAAATCATGTCACTCATGGCAACACCACTCGTGGGACTACCAGAATATCACTAGGTTGGATCTTGGCTTCCCCTGCTGTGTAATTTACACAGCCATGGTGAGTAGCGGTTCTTGAGTATTAATATAGAGAAATGCGTATACATTATTATCAATTAATTTTGTATAGTTTCCACTTATTCAACATAAGGCATTGCACTGATTTTGGGGACTTTGTTTCAAACAGTGAAATGGAATATTTGTTTAAAATAGTGCTTGCCTCCTCGGGCTGACTGTTTTATCTTCACCAAGACATCAACTATGCATTTACCTGTAAATCTTTTTGTAGTCAGGCACCTCCAAAGCATTAGAACCCAAAGGCAGATTCTCTCACTATTCTAACCTCTAAATGATTTCCCAATTGGAAGCGATTGGAAAGTAAGAAGAAGTTTATTATGGGGCTACAAAAGTGATTCTTTTTATTTGAGTGTGTAACCACATCAAGTCCTTTGGAAGAAGGTAATGAAAGCCATCATTTCAATACACCCTCACTAGCAAGCGCATATAGTCATAGTTTCAACTTTAGACGTGAAGTTCAGCATAACTAGTGGTATTGATTTGACTTCTCAGAAGCTGACTTGCTACCCAGCTAAATTCCATGAAGTTGATAAGCTGTTGGCTTCATTACTTAGCAGATTTTAAAACTTTACAAGTATTAGCTTACTTTATCTTAACGGTTTATTATCCTCAATACACATAAAAAGACACTGAGTAACAGGTTAACTTCATATGGTCAGTGATATCCAGCAAGTAGTAGAGCCTGGATTGAACATAAAACTAGGCACTCTGACCCTAGCGACTATGGACCTGACTAAGCTACATTGCCTTCTACAATTGCCATGTAGCAAATGAGAAATAATTTTGCACTAAAAAGACTACTGAGCAAATAGAATTAAGCCATATTGTAGTTGTTGGCTTTAAATAACAGGATCGTTAATTTTCCACTTAAATTAAACAAAAATTCATATAAAGGTTAATTTAATTGTTTTTCAACAAATAGAAAATTATATAAAAGTTGCAACAGAGAGAGAGAGGGGGAGGGAGGGAGAGAGAGAGAGAGAGAGAGAGAGAAAGAGAGAGAGAGAGAGAGAGAGTAAATTTAGGGTAAAAAGCAGAGTAGTGAGGAGAGCAATGATTGATGAAAGAGAAATCTGAGCATTTTTTGTCCACCTGGTCCTGGCAGATTTCCAGTATTTGACATTATTTGCTTTTCTCATCCAAAGATTAGTTTAAAATGGCACCTTTTCTGGAGCTGGCTCATACAGAACCATCCCCCCGCTCCCTCCCCAATTCTCCAAGATTTTTTTTACCCTGGGAAAGCTGAAACTATCATGATTTTCTTCTTTCTGGACAGAAACACTTTTTTATTATTATTACATAAGGACATATATTCTCTTTCTGTGCTATTCTCCACTTGACTCCATCATTCAGTTAGAGCTTTATTCACAAAACTATTTTTCTTTCTTTTTAAAAAAAGATAGATTTTTATTGACTTCAGAGAGGAAGGGAGAGGGAAAGAGAAATAGAAACATTGATGAGAGAGAATCATTATCGGCTGCTCCCTACATTACCCCTATTGGGGATCGAGCCTGAAACCCTGGCATGGGCCCTGACCAAGAATTGAACCATGACCTCCTGCTTCATAGATCAATGCTTAATCCCTGGTCCAAAACTTCTATTTTCTAGATATACATGTAATATTTTAATTATTGATGTGATTAGAACATTATGTAAACATTTAAGAAAATTAAGCATGATCTGTGTATTGGTAGCTGTTTCTTGATAAAAATTATTGCTGGAGCATTGCTAGGCAAAATGAGCTACTTACTGAGATCAATTAATTCTACTTATTATGAGAAGATTCTGGTGAAGCAGCAATGATGGATGGTGAATAATAAAATTTTCACCAGATGGAAACAGTCTCTTATTTTTGTTGCTATTGATCTTACAGTTCCTTCTAAGTTTGTTCTATTTGTTTTTATTTTTAAGCTTTTTGTCAAATTTTGAACATTTGCTTACCCTTTGTTAATTTCCAAGTAACATCATTTAGTCAATATTTACATTTTTATCTCATTTTTTCTGTCTCTCTACTATAGTGATTGTGATGGTCATATAGTTTTGTTTGACATCTCTGAGAGCTTAGAATTTGGGAACTGTCTCATATTTTTCTAATATTGTTTTAGTACTCATGTTTCTTGTTTATTTTCTATTCAACAATACTTCTTTGACTTTTTTAAAACTAAGCAAGGTTATCATTAATCTTAGACTTGAATAGTCACGCATCCTACCTGTGAAGAGAATATGAAGTAATATATTTTCCACTCTCTTAAAATAATATGTTCTGATGGTTAAATTCAAATAAAAGTTGACATTAAAGAAATTGATCTCTGGAGTGTAAATGTCTATCTATATGTGGATTAGGGGGAGAACTGAGCTTTTGAGTGTGAAATGCCCCAATGCTTATTGATGGCATTTCTTTATGTGGAATATACTTTTTTTTCCAATGCATAATCACATAATATCCTACTCAGTCCTATTTTATCATTTGGGGGGAAAAATTACAATATGATTTCAACTAAAATTCAGACAAATAGATAAAAATGATATAGCAGATAGAAACTAGAAGCTACCAGTATTAGTGTAGTATAATAATGAATAATCATAAATCTGGATTGCAAGATGCTCACTGGTCTTAATTAATTTTATTTGGTAATAGTCAATAATATTTTTTAAAATATTCTGTATTTTTAGGCTTAAAGGTATGTTGCAACTGGAATCATTTGTCAAATATTTTCCTACCTGAAGGAAAATATGCTGTTTATCTTAATAGCTTTAAATTTGTTCTTGTATAAAAAATGTATTGTCTTTGTGAAATAATAATGTCACATCAGTTTCTATGCAAAGACCCTGCGCTCTCACTCTGCCTTATAATTCTACTTGAACTTGAAAGAGAACACATAATATTTACAGTTCCTTAAGAAGAATGCCACTCTCTTATAGATTAGTTCATCCTATTGTCAATCTAATTAAACTCTTCGTTTTCAATCCATCAAATCAATTTAATTTGTTGAAAGCATTAACATAAATATGTAGTTTTACATGTATTTTCATATTCTAAAATATGTGCAATTATGTCAAACACAAGTACAGATTGTATAGCCTTCTCATTTTAATTTAACATAGCATAAATATCCTTTAGATGATGCTTTTTAAAATCATTTTATAATTTCCAAATGAAAAATTATGGATAACATCTAAAATTGAGTTCTCCAGTACCTTACTGCTGATTCTTTATATTATTTCTAATACCTTATTTTTATAAGTATAATAATATTGCAGTTATCATTTGTGTATTGATCTTAACACAAAGCCCAGCTTATTTCCTTGGAGATAGTGCTGGCTATTCTGTTTCTCTTGAGCGCCTCCTGAAGTCCATCTGCTGTCCCTCTCTGCTAAGCCTGGTGCCCAGGGAGAGTCACCTTCTTAAGTGTCAAGAGGGACTCTGGCTTTCCGTTGGTTTGTCCAATTGGTGACACCGTCAATAGCAGATTAGCTGGTGCAACAAGAGAGAAGATGGGGTATTTTTCCACATTAGCCCCATCTCCTAGTTACTGGCCTCAGGTCTGACAGTGATTAAGTTCTGTGATTTAATCTCCCCTTTTCTTCCCTTTTGGGTCTCATCCGTACCTGGCTCACTCCTTTTGTGGAAGAGGTGGTAATAGCTTCCCCATGTCACTAGTCTCTAAATGCTTTGCCATGCTCTGGTTCTTTTACTCAAGCCACACCTCTGTAAACAGCACAGTTATTAATCTTTCTTAAGTGGGTAAGTCGTTTATTTTCTGCCAGAACTTGATAAAATTCTCAAAGTTATATAATAACAATTCTTTAAGCATTGGATATATATTGTCACTTTGTTTTCTCACAGTTCAAATGCACCGTTTGTAATGTATGAGAATACAAATATCTTTAATTTTCTAACCCTGGATATTTTTATTATTAAACTTATTGGGGGTAATGATGGTTAATACATTATATAGGTTTCAAGTGTATATGTGACCCCCTTTACCCACTACCCCCTTTCTCTCTGGCAGTCACCATACTTTTGTGTGTGTCTATGAGTTTTTGTTTATTTATCTTATTTGTTCATTTGTTACTTTAGTTTCACGCCCCACATGTGAGTGAAACAATATGGTTCTTGACTTTTTCCATCTGATTTATTTCACTTAGCATGATAGTCTCAAGATCCTAGATGTTATTTTTAATTATTGTCTACATGATAGACAAAATTGAACATAATGCACACCATCTATTTCTTACAAGGATAATAAATGTTAAGAGAGATAGAGAACATTACAGATCAAATTACTACACAGTAAAGTGTCAAAAAAATGCTAGCTGTGCACTAGTGCTCAAATTTCAAGTATACGCTGGCTATGGGGATTGAGGCAAGACTCCCTTTTTTTCTTAAGTATCTTTAAGCCTTTTCTAAAAAATCATATGTGAGATAAAGATAGCAATAGTGTTTAAAGTTGAGTGATTAGACAGACCTCTCCGGTCCCTCCTAACTTTAAGCCACGGTCTTGTATCCCCAGCAGTAACAACAGGATGGAAAGAAACCAAGCGTAGTTTGATAATGCATGACAAGTAAAGCACACGCCACTCCACGTGTTGAGTTACTGAGGCATTTGTGTGGCAATTTTTTTCATTTTATTTTCTCCAAAGACTGATAACTCTCATGATGTGGGCTGTTTCTTTAGTGTTACACTTCACCAGAGAAGTATTTCTATAATGCCCAATGAGGTAGCCTTAACAGTTTACTATATTCAAAGTCAAATTCTATTAAGCAAAAACGGGCATGCTAATAAGAGAAATGGAATGCAGCATCCCTATCCATTCACATTTGCTTATTTATGGCTTTTCCTGAAACTCCTGCGTTAGCATATTTCATGTTGTTGTCTTTACCTTACCCAGGCACAGCTAGAAATGCTCTGAAATGTAATACCTCGCTTAATAGAATGCTATAGATCGCATTATTTCTCTTAGCAGAGGGAACTTCCTGGGAGTTTAAAGGGACTAGGGGTCTGGAAGCACTTAGAGGAAATGGAATATTTCTTGGAAGATGAGAAACATGAAACTCCGAAGGAGCTCATTTGTCCTCGAGGTAATGGTGTGAGAGGAAGGCAATGCCAGGGCCGGTGCGAGGCTCAATGAAGTGGAAAAGGTGGATAGAAAGCTTACATTATTTTCTGCAAATGTGTAAAATTTTGCAACATAAGGACTAAGGCTGGGGAGAACATGTAGGGCGTGATGCACTTTGCGGATGGATCTCGTGTTATTGACTCACCTTCAACAGGTCTTGTGCTTTGCGTTGCTGGGGTGATGGATCTGCCCGGCTTACTCTGCCCGCCGTCCATGAGCAGCACGTGGGTGTGTGGAACACCTGTGCAGGGTGAGGAGGGCAGCTGGAAGCGCTGAACAGAACGGAACTAACAGGCTTCTGCACAAATTAAACTTGTAAGTGGAATGCCACCGGTGCTCTGCTGAATTGCGGAGCAAACCAGAGGTGGGAAGAAAGAGAAAGAAGAGCCTTCCGTGAAAGGATGGGGGAGATTAACAAATACATGAGTGGATACAGAACTCACGGTATTTCTGTGCGTTGTTTGCAAGAAAAAACACACATAATCGACAGAAATAAAACATTTTTCAAATGGACGTATAGGCTTCTATGTTTATAGTAAACTTGAGGTTTAAGTGTTTTTGTCTAACACTTAACAGAGTCTGTCATTGAAGCAAACTATCAATGAACCAGCAATCACAGAAGTCCTCCCCCACCCCCACCCTCAGCAAAAAAGAAAATGAAAGGACTCTTCCATAGAAGCCTCAGGCGAGTGGAAGAGGAGGGCGCTTGGAAGGCACTGTGCTGAGTGGCAGGCGGCCAGCGTGGCCAGAATTGGCTGGAGATCCATGACCCGTTGGCTCTCCTGGGAGGGTGTAAAGTTCTGTCAGCTCATCCATTTGGGTAATTAGCAAAAGATATTATGTCCCCGCTCCATCTGCTTGCATTTTTGCTAATAATTGGAACACTGAAGAATGCTCCCGAGTCCTTCAGCTCTGCCACCACAACAGCACATCTCTGGGGAAAGGCCAGGGACTGAGACCATCGGACTCCCCACCTCCTCCTGGGAGAGGCGCCCACCGCCATGCAGAGGAACGGCAGGGCTTGGTGGTCATGGAGTTTAATGAGTCCACGGTAGCAAAGAGCGGTCCACTCTGAAAACCCACAGCTTACCCCCTTAACCACAGACAGCTGTCTCACAAATGCAGGGCTTAACAACCACAAGGCTTACAAAAAGGGAAAAGTGGAAAACCATTTACCCAAGCAGAGATCAAGACATTGCCTTATAATGGTGGGTTGGAATTGTGTATGCTGTATTTTTAAACATCCTGCAGGAACCCTCTTATGGAGGGGAGATCAAGGATTTCTCCAGTCAGGGTCTGTGTCTCCTTGCCTCTGCATGGGGACCCATGCAGTACGTGTGCAGTGACACATTCAATTAGGTCCAGTTGGCTGGATGATTCAAAGCAGCGCTTTAACCAGTGAAGAACAGAAGCAGGGAAAGCATTTTGAAAGGAGTGTTAAATTATCTTTTCAACTCTAAATAGTGCTCACATTTTTTTTTTAATTGCGCTTGTGAACTGAATCTCAATGAGAGAAAATGGTTATCATCCACCTAAGTATTCATTCATGCAGTGTGTTTTTTTTGAGCATCTACTACCGTATTTTTCGGACCATAAGACGCTCCGGACCATAAGACGCACCAGTTTTTAGAGAAGGGAGATGAAGAAAAAAAGATTCTGAAACAAATAGTGTCCTAAAATATTTTATGTGCATTAAAACCCAACATCACAGTCATAAACACATGTAATCAACTCTGTAAAGTAAACAGCAGCATTTAGAACCATTTTAGAGCCGGGCAAGCACACAGAGACCACACAGAGCCGGGCAAGTAAAAAAACTTTTTTTTTTTTTTTACAGTATATGTGTAGGCTATATTTGGACCATAAGACGCAGGGGCTTTTTCCCCCCACTTCTGGGGGGAAAAAAGTGCGTCTTATGGTCCAAAAAATACGGTAAGTGCCAGAGTTTGTGCTGAGCACTGGACTAGAACGGACTCCATTTGCATAAGGCAATGACTGCATCTTTGCAGGGTCTAGGGCTCTAATGTATTACCACTATAGATACATTAAAAAATAAATTAGTAGCAATTAATACTTGCTGTCAGTTTCTATGACATTTAGATTTTATTAGTAATAGATTATGAGAGGAAGTGGTTATTTAAAGAAAACTAAAGTCATTCTGCTGATGACATAGGTTTTCACTGAAAATTTACTCCACTGAAGATACATGATTTTTTTCTTCTTCAAAGGACTAAGAAGTGGTAAAACTGGAATTAGAACTTAGGTTTTTAGACATATTGCCAAATAAACTTTCTACTATTCTTCCTGCTTTCTGTGACATAAGAATGGTGTTACTATATACTTCAAAAAAGAGTGATTTCAGTTTTTAAAAAGGATTATCTTAAAGGGTGTTTTCATCTCACACCTAAGATGGTGCACTTGAAATCTATATGGTTTTCCGAACCAATGTCATCCCAGTGAATTCAATTGAAAAGAAAAAATAATAAAAGATGTAATAGGATTTAGAATAGAAAGATTGTTATGTTGCCAAATTGCTCTGTGCCTATAAGAGAAAAAATAATATCAAGCACAATCAAATCATTTCAGTGGTGACTCTAGACAATATATTTACATACTATTTAATAAACAATCTAATAGAAAAACGTAATTTGCAGATTTGTATTTTATTTGAGTCTCAGCCTTTATAAATGTTAAAATGCTACACAATAAGTGAATTTTCATTATTGGATAACATTAATCAGATAAAGAAAATTAGTTGTCATATATTTTACAAAATATAATCCATTTATTGGTCAAGTTATCTGGACTTTTTTCCTGAATATACTTTTTTTTTTTTAATAAAGTTGACACCTAATTGAGTTAATCTCTATGACATTTTAAAATAAATTAGATCAGTATGTTGGTTTGAGTGGAAAATTGAAGTTAGGCAACAAGTTGGGTTTGATTTTCAAATTGATGTTTTTACAAAGACCAGAGTTTTCCACACTCCATTTTTATGAGAATAATGAAGTTTAAAAAGTTCAAGAAACTGGCCAATATCACAGCTCGGCCTGAGCTGGGCTTGTAGAAGTATGTTAGAGTTTCATCCGCTGAAAATCCTGTTTCTCCTTTGATAACCAGTGACCTGCAGAAAAAACTCTGGAGGTGTAACCTATGCTGAATTGCATGTATACAGCTACCCTGGCTAATTTCAAGACAGCAACATGACGCCACTGAATGAGGAATTGCAAATAGCAAGCAGCAGCTCACCATTTGACATTAGTTCTTAAGCCTGAATTCATATTTATACCTTCTGTATCTATGGTAAAATACAAGTAAAATACAGGTAGATAGCTTGGAGAGAACAGAGAACAGTAAAACATATTAAAGCACATTTAAAAATTAACACGAATGTATTGCCCTTGTTTCCAATACAATTTAATTATCAGCTTTTATAATTTAATGTTAATAATGGCTTTATTTAACAACTGGCTCACTGAATTCCTAGATATTTTACAATTGTTCAGTTTTCATTATAATAACTACATTATTAATGTCACTTCATTTTTAAGAACTACATTACTTTTCCAGATTCTATTTTGTTGTGAGCATATTGTGCTGTTTGAAACATGTATTATATGGGTTGATATTTGATTTATGTTGTTAAAAATTCATATGAGGTAAGCCGATAATGGTGTTAGGAATAGGCACAAGTATCTAGTACCAAAGCAGACCAGAAACTTAGAGTGATGAAGAAAGATCCTTAGAAGGATGAATCATAGCAAAAAATATTTTTGGTCTTTTATTAAACCTATTAATAAAGTGACAAAATATGGATACATGGGAAGGACATTTATGCAAGTATGGAGAGAGTTTGCTCACATGCTTGTCAATACTTTTAGGTAGCTCACTCTCTGCACAGTATAAGGTAATTGAGGGTCACTAAAGAACTATGGGTAAAGGTATATCAAAGACGTGCTGGTGTTATAAGGGCAAAACAGAGAAGACTTAGTCGTCAAATATAAAGTTATTGAGTAGATGAGTATATCAAGCATTCTTGAAACTCTGGTAGCAGCCATAATAAGCCTTTAAAATCCTTTATATTCCTTCAACTGTAATTTCATCGTATTGATGTATTGATGTCGGAGTGATGATTACTAGCTGGGGAGGTGGTTCTGATGTGTCAGGTGGTAAAATGAAACTCCTTGGCTATGACTTTCATTTCTAAAAGGCAGGTTGTCAGCTCTCCTGGAATCAGATAGGTGTGCAGAAAGCCCAGAGATCCTAAAGTTGCTCCAACATTAGGAATTTATTTCTCTCGCCTTTCAAGAGAGCCCTGGTAAAGAGATAACACTGTGAGAATAGGAGAGGAAAAGAAAAAACAAGACTTCATAATTACTGTCAACTAATAGCAGAGTGGAATTTTCCAAACCAAGACAATTGGATGAAAAAGCATATAACCCCAAGTGAGATGCTGCATAGAAACCCATGAGTGATCCAGCATGGACAGTGCATTTAAGTGGTCCCAACAATAGGCATGGTCATAAAAAGGAGGAAGATGGATTAGCAGCACAAACTTTTACTGGGCTCGTCCTCTTTACCAAGCTTGATTAGTTTGAGAGATTATATTAATTTGTTTACAAAAGTGTTCTTTTCGCATCTCCTAAACTATAAAAATCACAGGTAAGAAATGTCTTGACCATAGTATCAAGCAACACATACATTGCACAATTTCGTTTTAATATTATGAAATGTAATGGGCGATTTACAGGTGTTTTAAGAACAGATTAAAAAATAAAGAGGAAAATTATCATGAATAGCCACTAGGTGGCGAGTGTGCTATATAGTGTCCAGATCACCTTGTTAAGATGGAACTGTTTCATCTTGTACATCAAGGGATGGTATCAGCTGATTTTTGTGGCCAAACAGACGCCTAAAGGAAATTTCAGAAGCCAGATAAGAGTTTTCAGTTATTAGAGAGTAACTCACTTTGTGAATTACACTTTTTCGTTCCCACGTGTTTCAGTACCACTGCTCTATTGCTTCTCATCTTAAACAATTGGAATCTGGGGTTGAGTGATCCTTCCTGGGCTACAGTGTCTTTCCTGTAATTTTCCTATGTGTTAAGCACTGTTAATCAAACAAGTAGACCTGAGAGCCTCTTCCTGTGGCACTTTACAAGTCTTTGTTCTCTCTTTTCAGGCCTCTTATGTGAAGTGCCTCATTTTAAGCACCACACACAAGGAGGATTAGTAATTGCAGGGTTGGCGATAAGATCAGTTGAGATGGGCAAGTGCATAGCCAGTTACTCTACAAGGATTCTTCTCACTTAGCAAAGCTCTCATTTATTCACCTCCTTTTTTTGGGGGGGAGGGTGGGAGGGAGGAATAATTTACATTAATTTGATGAACCAATTAGGCAAAAATTAATAATCATCTTTAGACTTTCTAAGTGCGTTTTCTTTCAATTTGAGTTAGTTAACAAGAAGCATTTCCCCCCATTGAACACTGAACGCTAATCATTAATCTTATATCCTTTATTTTTCTTTACCTCTTTGATTGATTTCTAATTAAAGAATAATTACAGAACTAACGTAATCTTTATGTAGCATGGTAAAATTATTTTTCAAATGTTGTCAATTATGATATTAATCATGGATCAAATTGTTCATACCTCCCTTTTTAAAGGGCATTATCATTTTGCATATTGTGATTTCTAATGATTTTAGTCTGTGCAGAGCATTATATAGAAAAATCAGAACATAAATATGAAGATTATTTGAAAAATCAAGATAGAAAAATAGTCGTAATTTTATGTAAGTTAATCATTAAGCTAAAACTATGTGCACATGCATTCCGTGAAAAAATGAATTGACAGAAAAGGGAACTTTTAGTTTTAAATTAAGTTTCCATAAAAAAAGAAGAAAATTCTTCCTTGGAGTTTTGACTGATCTGTCTTTCCCCCTTTGACAACATCTTCAGTTTTACAAGGATCTTGATGAATTCTGTCAATTAGATAGTATTGTGATAATCCACATTAACTTATTAGGAACTCATAAACTTATATTTTTTCCACAAGATAATTTACTTCAGAATAATGAAATACCTTAGTCCAAAGAAGGATTATACAGTGATGGTGTCTCAGGCAATAACCAGGGCATTCTTTTACATCCCAGCACATCAGTGTTGGCATGCCAGCCAGTCAAGACACATGTTCTTCTACTGTAGATGTCCTTCCAAGTAGGGGGCTTGGGCCAGTGTCGGGGAGAGAAAGTTGGCCAATTAAAATCTTAGGCCCATCACTTACCAGTTGAGTGGTTTTGCACAAGATCTTTAATCTCTCTGAACCTCTGTTTCCCACTCAATTAACAGACGGGTGGTAGAAGAAGGTATAATAATACCTAATACATAAGATTAACAGGGGTTCAAATGAGGCAATATATGCATTTTATACATTGCTTGGTACAAAATAGGTTCTTAATCCATAACTGCATTATTATTTTTTGCTACTGTGATGGAAAATGGATCAGGTAAATTTTTAAGAGACAGGTTCATCACCATTGTGATTTATATTTACCCAAATGTTCAAGGAGCATACATTTAAAATACTTTTAAAACTATTTTTTGGTAGCACATGTAATTTTACGTGTGTGTTTTTTTTTCATTTTACTAAAATTTATTTTTATTTATTTTCAAGTTACAGTTTATATTCAATATTATTCTGGATTAGTTTTGGGTGTATAGTGGTTAGACAATCATGTACTTTACAGAGGGAGCTGCCTATGTTTCAGGTTCCCACCTGGCCCCATATATATTTATCACTATGATATTATTGACAATATTCCCTTTGTTAGACTTTACATCCCTGTGACTATTTTGTAACTACCAATTTGCATACTTAATCCCTTTACATTTTCCACTCATAAATATGGAGAAAGACTAATGGTTGTCAGAGGAGTGGGAGGTGGGGGGCTGAGTAAAATTATATTTTTAAAATGCTGTCATATATATATTTTGTAATTTTTTAAATTTCAAATGAGCAAAAAAAGCTTATCAAGCCACTCAATATTTGAAAACATTCCTTGAAAATCATTTAGACATAATAATTTCTCAGCATTCTCTCCCTTTAGGCATTTAAGTCTTCTCTAAATATTGATATATAAAAAACAATGTGAAGGAAATATAATTTAAATATTAAATACATATATTTAAAGACATATATAATACCCAGCTTAACTTTTCCTTGAGAAAGCATAGAAAATGTTTTATTGTTATATAAAATGAACTACATTTTTAACGCTTTTAAATAAATTATAATCAAGTAATATCAAATTTATAATTGAAAGCAAATACTATGTTTTATTAATAGATATTGTAAACCCTTTACCATTTTACAAATAAGGATTTTAGAGGTAAAACATAATCTAGAAACATATTAAAGAGACAAATTAGAATTATATTTAATCACTAAGGGCATCACTAAATTGACTAGGGAAGATAAGTGCATTAGCTAATTATAAATTTTATAATACTTGAGATTTATTCAGATGTTACTTCCCAGAACCTAGCAACTACCTAGTTAATGAATGCTACTGAAAATGAAATACAATGTCATATTTTGTTTTTAAAGTTTTTTCAATGGTAAATTTTCATATTTTATATTAATATTTCACATTTAAAAAGTCACAAATGACAAATTATTATGAAAACATGATTAAATGTCATTTAAATATTCATAAAATTGAACTTGACTTGTTGAACTTATTATTTTCATTGAATATTTGTACTGAAAAATTTATAATGGTTACATGACCATTATCTGGTATACATGTTCAGAATTTAAAAACTTGGGTTTGTATATTTGGTCCATTGGCTTCTTTATCTGTGTTTCCAGCTTCTACTTAAACCTTTGCTTATCTCTTTGCTTCTTCATAGTGATATGAATACCATATGTCATGTGATCTTATGACAAATTATATGCATCACTATAATCTAGATATATATTCATCTGACAGTGGCCACATGTATACCAAATGGAATACTGACATCTATACCAAATGACTTTAGCATATATAGAAATGCCTCCAAATACACAGTTAATACAGTGTGAATTTATATGATTCTTGAACAGTAGTTTTTTACTCATCACAGAGAGAAGTAAAAGTCAGTTTGGAAAGAGAAAGAGTGAAGGAGAGGCAATGGGTCAAGCAAAATATAGCTTCTATTAGTGATAACTTTTACAATCTTATTATCAGGCCCCTGGCTGACTATATTTCCCTTTCCCTTTGATTCAATATATCCCATCTGGATATTTCTTTATTTTTGCTTCAACCAACGTAAGTGTAATTTTTATATATGCATATAAATAATAAGTATTTCTTAGGAATATATTATGGCAATGAAAATACACAGGATTGCTAAAATAAAATTCACAAAGTTTATAATATGTTGAACCCCTTTATTTTAAATTAAAACTATTAGAGCAACATTGATTATATAGGCTTCAAGTGTATAGTTCTATGATACTTTATCTGTATATTGCATTGTGTGCCCTGCACCCAAAGTCATATCTTCTGCAGTCACCACATTTGGCCCCATTTACCCTTTATCTCCCCATCCTCCTTCCCCCTAGTAACCATAATACCCTGGTCTGTGTCTATGAGTTTGTGTCTGTTTTTCTTATTTGCTCACTTGTTGCTTTCAGTTTTATATCCCACAAATGAGTGAAATCATATGGTTCTCAACTTTTTCTTCTGACTTATTTACTTAACATGATATTCGCACAATTCATTCAGGTTGTCACAAATGGCAGTATATCATATTTTCTTATGGATGACTAGTATTCCATTGTGTATATGTACACATCTTTATCCGATCATCATCAAATGAATGGAATATATCAAACTAAAAGACTTACACACAGCACAAAAAACCACCAACAAAACCAAAAGGCATCCAACCCAGTGGGAGAATATATTGGAAACAACAGCTCTGACAACGGATTAATGTTCAAAATATATAAATAACTCATAAAATCAACAGCCAACAAACAATACAACTTTAAAAATGGGCAGAGGCCTTGAACAGGCACTTTTCCCAAGAAGACACACAAATGGTCAAAACTCTTTAACAATATGACTGAAGTACAGAATATTAATTTTATTAGGCATCAAAATTATGTACCTAGCTACAGCTCCTCCTTATTCTCATGTAATTATGTACTATAAAAAAGTACAGTACAAATCATTGGTGAAATAAATTAATGAGTAATTAATTCATTAATTAATTTCTTTCACCAATGATTTCACGCTAATCTAAGAAGACTAGTTGTTTCAGCCCATTCTTTGGAATTAGGTAGTTCTTTTTTATAAACATGTGTTAGCTTTTATGAAGTTTATATCAGAATATATAAAAATTTGTGAAGAGATTATACTTAATGTAACTTCAGTGAAAGATGATTTTGCAAATCACATCGGATATTGATAACATATACAAAATTGTTATAGAAAAGTAAAAATCAGAATTAGCATTAAAAATATTTTTACGTGCGGTTTGGCTCAGTGGATAGAGCTTCAGTCTATGGACTGAAAGGTCCCAGGTTCAGTTCCAGTCCAGGGCATGTACATTGGTTGTCTGCAGGAGACAGCTGGTCAATGTTTCTCTCTCATCGACATTTCTAGCTCTCTATATCTCTCCCTTCCTCTCTGTGGAAAATCAATAAAATAAAATAAAATATATTTTTATGTGACTCCTAGATAAGAATGATTAACGCATTTTCACCTAGTGGGGATAGCCAGTAGTTTTAAAATAAAAAGTAGCCCTGGCCTGTGTAGCTCAGTTGGTTGAGAGCCATCCATCCACTGGAAGGTTGTCCATTTAATTTCCAATCAGGACACATGCCCAGGTTGCGGGTTTGATCCCCAGTCAGGGCGCATATGGGAGACTATGGAGCAATGTTATCTCTCTCCCTTTCTCTCTAAAATCAATGAAAGCATATTTAAAAAAAAAAAAAAAAAACAGAACAGAACAAGACAATAAATAAATTTTGTATATATTACAGACAAGACCAGTTTGTAGGCCATGAGGACATAATGTACCTAAGAACTCAGAAAAAATATGAAATTTTTTTTGGCATATTCTCAGTCAAACTAGTTTTGGAAATTGAAAAAGCTGACATTACTTTTTAAAACTCTTGGGGTAAACATTTCAGCATTTATTTATTAAATTACTTACAGAGACAATTTCTTCTTTAGTTAAACTGCAAATTTTGGAAAATATGGTGATACACATTAATTTGAGTAAATATGAAGATATATTAATGTGAAATGGTGGAAAGGGTGGCTTAAACCACATACAATTGACATAGTTATAGGTAAAAATGATAAGGCCATATGGCTCAATGTAAGGATATATATAATATCTATGATTGTAACATTACACAGGATTATGGACAAGATCTGGAAGTAAATGTGGAAACAATTAAAAATAGGCATGTTGAGAAGTAGAAGCATCAACAATTTAGAAAACTTCAAGATTTATATTAACTTTAAAGATATAGCACATGTATCTTTATATAGATTTTAATTGATATTGTTGATAACTTTCTGAGGTTGTTCAATTATTATTTTAAAGTGTTTCTTATGTTATTTCATAATCTATTATGAAGCTGACTCAAAGCCACCCAGTAAGAATAGATAGTAACTTTAATATATAGTAGATTGTGTTTATATAGTATATTACATTATTTTTAGGAAATCTAGATTATTTTATAAAGAAAACATTTAAATTGTAAGAAGGAGATTGAGACATGCGTTGCTATTCTTTACTTGAACAGGTTCCATTTTTTCAAGTTCTTGCCAACTACAATACTTTAGAACCTTTGACCATTTCACAATTTATTATTATAGAGAAGCTGTATCTGTTATAAATGATTATTAGTGGTGGGCTGAAATGAATTCTTAATTTAGTGGGTAGTGCTTTTCAATATTAATTATCTATGGCATGATTTTCAAATCCATACTCATTAATTACAGGCCATATGCCAGTATGGTAATTTGAAGTCAATGCAGTAATTAGTAAATGTTTGTTCCTTGCTAATATAGTGGTAAAACTCTGAACTAGAGTGTATTATGCCCAAGGACTATTGCTGTATTTGGTAACCTTAATTACTTGAAAATTATTTTTTCATGGAGCCTATAATACTATAATACTTTAGAACAAATAAATTAGATTATGAATATAAATCCAAGATTGATCTCCTGGGTTTCTGTTTTTGTCTTTGTTTGTTCCCTCCAATGCTTGTTTTATAGTCCAACAATGATATTCAATTACTTCTCAAGGAATGAACAATTTAAAATATGAAATATAATGAACAGTATTTGAATCAGGAGTTTCGTTAAGGAAAAACTGCTCTCCTAATTACAAGGAAACTTACAGGGAAAATTGCATGACCTGTTTTATTGACTGTCACGTATGATAAATAATGTATTATACATGTTTCAGGAATTATTGAAGGTTATATATGGAGGAACCGGTTCTTGGGGCCTGGACTTAAAGGACAATCTGGTCATCATTCTTCCTGAATATCTTTCCCATATAAATCTCAAACAACGGTTTCTTGGGAACTTTTTTTTATTATTTCTTCCTCCTTGTATGTGTTTATTTACCCTATGCTCCAAATCCTTGGAGTTTTGTGCTGATTGTGTTTGACAAACTGAACTGTGTTGGTGGATGGAAGGATGATTTATTTCCAAATTATCCATGCTATACTCAGTGATTCTGGTGGAGAAGATTTTAAGTTGGTGATTGGGTATTTTTAAATGACTGAGCCCGCTTATGTCCATCAATGCTCTAATGCACCTGGGACCTGGGCTGCACTGTTTGTGTGTTAGGTTGTTTTCGACAACCCATTTAATTTCTTAAACTATCAGATTTTATTTCATTGTAGATCCATATCACTTCTTTGGATGACGGTTTTCTATTGATAGCTCTGAGTTCCATTTCTTTTATTGATATAAATGGTCATCGTTCTTTGCTTTTGTTTTGATTTATACCTAACAGGCATTACGAAGCCCAAGGCACTGATTTTCTGGACTGCTTTTTACTTCACTGATTTCCTAACTCCCTGTAAATTCCTTCTTTAAAAATTATAATATGTTATATAATGATTTTGACATTGTACTGTCCCCTTTTGATTTCTAAATCTTAAATTTTCCAATCAATGAAATTTCAAAATGACTAAGTCACTTTATCAAGTCTCTTTGTTTGTGCTTGGTCATAGTTGTAATTTTTACCTTCCTTTCTCCCTTCCTTCCTTTCTTTCTTTTGTTTTTCTGTTATGCATTGGAATCAATTTTGGTGTTGAAACCAAATGCTCCCCTCCATCTTTTTTAACAAATATATACTGGCCTCTTGTAGTTTTGAAAACTTAACCTTTGCAAACTTCAGCTTCTTCAGGAGTAAAATATGGTGTACAGTCTCAATCCCACAGGCTTGTTGTATCAAGTAAAGGCAGGAAGATACATGATTCTAGTGACATAGTGACTCAGGAAAGTTTTATTATCTTCTCCTTCCTTACAGAGGTGGTTGGCATCACTGACATCTGATAAATGCACCCGCTGAAAGATGGAATACTGGTTGTTGTTGACGTGCTTCCTCGCCAAAACACAAGCTCAGTAAGCTTCCAGCTTTAGGTTGACTACTATCCTTAAGGGAGGGAAGGTAGGAGGGCGGGAGAGAGAGAGAGAAGCAATTGAGAAATTGAGATATATTGGGCCTGTTATGAATAGGAAAGTCCATTCTGGTGTTCTTATTCAATAATGTAGAATTATTTCTTTTCTTTTTTTAAAAAAAATAAATATGGTGTTACACATTAATTTAAGTAATAAGAAACTATTTTTATATTTTTTTTTATTTGAGAGAGAAAGATATACTGATTTGTAGTTCCACTTATTTATGCATTCATTGGTTGCTTCTATGTATGTGCAGGGATTAAACCTGCAACCTTGGTATATTGGGAAGATGCTCTAAGCAACTGAGCTACCTGTTGGCCAGGGTTCAGTGATTACTAGGATACGATTTTCTTAACACTAACAAAGTCAGCAATTGTTCATCTTTAGAATTGTCCCACAAAATAATAAACTTCTTTGGGAGATGATGATTTTTACAATATAAAAGCATTACAATAGAAGCTAAGTGGCATTTGCTTGAGTTTATTATGGAAAGAAATGACTCTTACCATTGATGAGAGGTTGGACTCTGGTTCTACACATCTCTAAGTTTCTGAGATAATGAAACTGGGGATATGTGAAGATGCTCTAATCTAGGGGTGTCGAACTCAATCAGAGAAGGGGCCAAAATCTAAAATCCAGCCTAAATCGCGGGCCGAATGGTTTACTGAACAGTCATAAACTGTCATTGTGATGGAAACGCAGCGGAGTGCAGTGATGACAGCGCGGTGTGGGCCACATTGCAAGGCCTGGCGGGACGGATTTGGCCCGCGGGTCTTGTGTTTGACACATGTGCTCTAATCCAAGCGTCTTCAAACTATGGCCCGTGGGCTACATGCGGCCCGCAGAGGAGTCTGATCCAGCCCGCCAGGTTTTTTGGGCAGTGAGCGCAGCCGAGGTGTTACAGTAGGAATTAGTAGTTCATATAGTCCAGCCCTCCAGCTCTCTGAGGGACCGTGATCTGGCCCCCACTTTAAAAAGTTTGAGGACCCCTGCATCAGTTTGCTGTGTGCAGGTCTTCTATCTCCTTGGTTAAATTTATCCCTAGGTGCCTTTTTTGTCATTGTTGCAATAGTAAATAGGATTGTCCTTGTTTCTCTTTTGGTAGATGAATAGATAACAAAGCTGTGGTAAATTTACACAATGGAATGCTATGCAGCCATAAAAAAGGGGGAGATTTTTTTTGGTGACATCATGGGTAGACCTGGAGGTATTATACTAAGTAAAATAAGCCACTCAGGGAGAGGCAAGCACCACATGATTTCACTCATATGTGGACTCTAATGCACAAAATAAACTTACAAACGAAGTAGAGATAGACTCATGGATTCAGAGAACAGACTGACAGCTGTCAGAGGGGAAGAGTCAGAGGAGGGCTGGATGAAAGAAAGTGAGGATTTTAGCCACAGAACACATATGCATAGGCCGTGGACACAGACAACAGTGTGGTGATGGCCAAAGGTTGGGTGGAGGGTGGGTCAAGGGAGAGGCAAGAAAAGGAGACATTGGTAATAGTGTCAGCAATAAAAATACAGTAAAAAAGGTCTTCCCCCATCCCAGCAGGTCTGGGGAATTCTCCCACAGTAGTCACATTTTTTAATGAAGATGTTAACTTTTGTGAAAGGTTGCCTGAAAAGGGTGAGGCAGGGCTAGAACTGCACTTGGACATGTATTTCCTTAAAAATCCCCAAAATCTCATGACATGCAGCTGTGGGGCTGCACAAAAACACAATAGGTACTACAGGCCAGACAATATGGGTACAGGCAGCTAACTAGCTAGGCACTATCATGACATGCAGCTGGGATCTCCAGAGTCAGCTGCCATGGGGAGAGGCAGCCATTATCACTTGAGGAACGATTATCTGGAGTAGCAGTTACTATTGCAAGAGGCAGCTATAGGGTCTGGAATATGTCAGGACCAGCAGCTATTACCATGATGGGTAATAATAAGGGGAACAAATACGAGATGGTCTTGAATGGAAAGAGCCTAATTTGTTTTTAATCCAATATTTGTTTATGTTACATTTACTACAATAGCACAGCAAAAAGTTTGTAAAACACACACACACACACACACACACACACACACACACACATACCATACACACACACACTCACGAATCTCCTAAAATCTGGAGGAATTGGAAGCAGAGTCAGAGGCAGAGACCCTGCCCAGCCAGGTGGACAATGAGCCTTTGGAGCTGCTGCAGCGGTGGGAGCTTACTACCTGCAGTGCCTCCCTTTATGTGCCCAGCCCACTCTGAGAATAGACAGCCCTGTTATTAAAAGGATTTCTATTTTATTGAGACTTAATTCCCTATAATTATGACTTCATTTCCTATAATTATGGGGAACTTCATTTCTTTCTTTTTTTAATATATTTTATTAATTTTTTACAGAGAGGAAGGGAGAGAGATAGAGAGCTAGAAACGTCGATGAGAGAGAAACATTGACCAGGTGCCTCTTGCACACTCCCTACCAGGGATGTGCCCGCAACCAATGTACATGCCCCTGACCGGAATCGAACCTGGGACCTTTCAGTCCGCAGACCGATGCTCTACCACTGAGCCAAACAGGTTTCGGCTCATTTCTTATAATTATGACTTTGGTTCATGATTTACTTTAACATAAATATGTCCAATCCTTAAATGTATACACGGAGCAGAGCTGGTCTTTACTTGGCCAAGAATTAGCCCCTGTGGGTCCTGAAAATTGACTTGGTGATTTTCATGATAAACAGGTAGAATGACTATGCTAATTAAGAAGCAGGTCTGAATGAGACTGACTCCCTGGGGGTGAGGAGAAGAGTGGAGGAGGACATCAGCTCTGGCAGGGGCACCAGGGAGTTAGCAAGCAACAGAGGAACTGGAACCTCAAGACAGGCCAAAAAAAAAAAGCTTTCAGGGGGCCATCCCTCCCTGCTTTCCATGCATCTCTCCCATCTTCGCATCCTGGGCATCAGAAACTGAGCACTGGGCTAGAAGTTGGGAAATTTAGCTCGATCTGTACTTGAGAAGATCGTTTAAGCTCTTTGTACCTCCTTTTCTTCACCTTAAAATTGTGTTAATTATTAGTCTTTCCACTTTATAGAACTGTGTTAAGAGTAAAATGGGATGACGCACAGGAATTGTAGAAGAGTTACAGGGCTCTAGGCATAGTTATTAAGTAACATAACCTGTGTTGGCTTCTGTTTTACCTTTCATCCTTTAGTTTTCTTTGCACTATGTAAAAGCTTATTTACAATCTCATTTATACATTTTAAGGTACTTCCTATCCTTTTTAAAATGTGGTGTGGAGTAAATATATAAACTTATACAAAAATGTTTAAAGAATCAGTTTGCTGTGATCACAAATGCTATACATGCAGAATTCCATTTCAGGCTCATACAAATTTTAGCTACTTTGCTGTGAGTCTACATTCCCACCCTCATTCCCTGCTGGTGAAATGTAGAGAGAAACAACCACCACAGAAAGCAGAAGGGTGATTAAAATACTATTTATCACTTAAAATGATAAAATACTATATATCTATCTATACCTTAATCTTATTTAAGAACTTATCAACAAAAATATGTATTTTCAAAAGTATTTTGTAGTTAGGAATTTAAAACTTTATAAAATAATCAGACTTAATAAATATTTAAAAGTACCAGGGATGGAGGGCGTTAATGGGGGAATAAAGAGGGGCCATCTATAATACTTTCAACAATAAAGATAATTTTTTAAAGTACCAATACAATTTGAGTATTATCAGATATTTATGAAATATTCCATTCTGTTTATTATTGTTATGGAAAGTTTCTGGGTAGATTTTTCGCTAAAATTAGTAGAGCCATTTAAAATAGTCTCCTATAAAATACGGGCTGTATGACATGGGCCAAAGTCACTTTGGAGCACTCTGGTGCCACCCTCTACTGCAGTTAAAGTAGAGGTACAAAAAATTGTCCTCTTGCCTGTCAATCAGAAGAGACATGCTGTGTATTAAGGTACTATACAAAATAACAGTGGTTTTAAATATTAATCCAAATAATAAACCACAAAGGCAACTGTCCTAAATTCTGAGCAGTGTTTGCCATGGAGGTGTTTTTCAGATGAAAATGTATATGCATCATGCATAGCTGGGAAGTCCTAGAGAGAGGAGAAATACCTCTACAGGGATTTCTAAATTTGAAATTGGTTAATGATTCTCATCAATGAGCAGGAGACCAGTGAGCAGTGATTAAATTGAGTTCACTTTACTATAAACCATCTAAGGTCAAGGATCACATTGATGTGGCTAGAATTTGGAAATATTCCTGCCACGTATTTGCTTGTTTACTGTGTCGGATATTGGAGGTATGTCAGTTTCACACTGCTTGTTGTTCTCACAGCAAGCTTACCGTATTTTTCGGACCATAAGACGCTCTGGACCATAAGACGCACCAGTTTTTAGAGAAGGGAAATGAAGAAAAAAAGATTCTGAAACAAATAGTGTCCTAAAATATTTTATGTGCATTAAAACCCAACATCACAGTCATAAACACATGTAATCAACCCTGTAAAGTAAACAGCAGCATTTAGAACCATTTTAGAGCCGGGCAAGCACACAGAGACCAACCACACAGAGCCGGGCAAGTAAAAAAACTTTTTTTTTTAAAGTATATGTGTAGGCTATATTTGGACCATAAGACGCAGGGACTTTTTCCCCCCACTTCTGGGGGGAAAAAAGTGCGTCTTATGGTCCGAAAAATACGGTAATTCTTTAATTTTCAAAGTGAACTGATCCAGAAGTCTGTAAAAATTATACCTTCACAGGCTTAAATGCACATATTAGGATAGGACTTATATGAAGACATTTTTTTCTAAAAAATTATTTGCAGTGTCAGAATTACAGATTCATAGCTAGTGAGTTATTTCTGGGATTCACTGGAAGGCTTTCTATTTGCTCATCCAACAATTAATTTTAAAAAATATGTATTTTATTGATTTTTTTTTTTTTTTTACAGAGAGGAAGAGAGAAGGATAGAGAGTTTGAAACAGAGATGAGAGAGAAACATTGATCAGCTGCCTCCAGCACACCCCCTGCTGGGGACGTGCCCACAACCAAGGTACATGCCCTTGACCGGAATCCAACGTGGGACATTTCAGTCCCCAGGCCAACACTCTATCCACTGAGCCAAACCAGTTAGGGCCAACAATTAATTTTAAGATAATTCAGTTGCCCATAGAATAAGTTACACCAATTTAAGAGGGCTTATGTATTTACAGACACTATTTAGTCACACTTATTACTTATAGACACTATTTAGTCACACATTACTGGCAAATTGGAAAGACCTGCTATTGTAGAGGAAAGGTCAGCCTAATGAATTGCCTTTAAATACATTGAATATGTCACAGGTGATTCACTTATAGATAACTAGCTGACAGAGGGAAATCAGGACTGCTTTGATGCTTCTCCTGGCATTCCTTCTTACCAATATTCTCCCTTCTCTCCATGTTCATCTTCAATTTTATGAGAGCACAGTGGGTGAAATCCTCAGAGCAGATTCTGAAGAATCCAGACCCTATCCAGCACCGATTATTAATGATCCAGAGGATAAATGCAAAACTCTATACAGATGATACATTCCTTTCCCAAAAACATGGAAACGATGCACACCATTCAATAGTGACTCTTTTTCTCAGGATATCTTTGTTCAACAAAGAGGCCCACTTAATTTTGGATGAAATTTCTTTTGTACACTGGTAATCATATTATTTACTAATACTAATCTCAATCCTCCAGGCAGCCCTGCAGCATAGAACAGCTATGCTGGGTTAGTTTACAGTATTGCAATTCAACTCAGATATATCCCAATATAACTATTGAACAGATAGGGATTTCTCTCTTCTATATAAACACCCCCCATGTTATGTTATGTTGAGGTTGCTTCTTCCCCTAAACTTTCCCAATAGGAAAGGGATGAGTCTCATGCCCTTTTATTTACAAATTCCCAATTAATTTTCTTACGTTGATATATCCATTTTCCTATGAATTCCCATAGGAAATTCTATAGCAGCAGTATATCTTTTTTTTTTAAATGTTCCTATAGGAGTTGATAAGAACCTCACCAAAAGTTCTGAAATGTTATCAAATTGTAAATCCCTTAAAAAGTGATATAATGTAATTAAAAACATTATTTGTGCTCTAGGTGAGCCTAAGTTTGACTTTATATTTCATGGTTAACTTGCTTGGTTGCAGCAGGCAAATTACTTAAGTTTTATGAGCAGTGGTTTCCTCATACGATATACAAAATAAAAATGGTAGCACAGTGTTCTCAGGGGTTTATGAAAAACAAGTTGCACAAAAGTGCTGACAGTGCTCTGTGTGTAGCAGGTGCTCAGTAAACACTTGTTTTCTTTGCCTTGAGAAGTTCATCCTATCTCAGATTTTCCTCTCTGACCAATGATATTGCACGGTTTTTCTCAGAATATTCTTAGATGCCATTCACTGTTCATGTGGTCTGCTCTAGTTTGCATTTTGACTATTACCTTCCTTCAAATTAGGGACTGTTTCTTGTACTCAACACAGTCAGGATTCTAAGGAATGTCAAATTAAGATATTTAAAGTCATTACTGCTTTATACTCACTTTTCCATACTCTATTACAACCTAAAATATGTTGATATTTTCTTCTCTTGAAAAAGCCTTCATAGTTACACTTACAAATGTATTTTAGAAAAAGTTGGAGTATAAATAAATATATGCTATTTAAAAGAATGAAAAGAATAAACCCCTTTGATGTAAACCAAGTGCAACAAGAGAAATTGTGTGGGCTCCAATTAAAAATATATTTTTCTCACATTTATTTATTTTTGTTTTTTATTCATTTTTCCTATCACCATTTCTCATATTTAAATATAATTTATGAAGCCATATTGGCTAGTGTAATAAAATTAACCTATTCAGTTAACATTTTTTCTGATCAAATTATCATTGAATGAAATTACATAATTAATAATTAATTATGTTTAAAATATGTTATCACTTCCTGTATGCATATATCTAAAACCCGTGGACACAGACAATAGGGTGGTGAAGGCCTGGAGTGGTGGGTATGGGCAGGTTAGATGGATCAATGGGGGAAATGGGACATATGTTATATTTCAACAACAAAAATTTATTTTTTTTTGAAAATTTTTTATTAAATTATTATATGTGTACATATCTTACCATTGCCCCCCTGACTCCCATATATGCCCGCCCTCCCCATAGTTTTGTGTCCATTGGTTATACTTATATGCATGCATTCAACTCCTTCGGTTGATCTCTTCAACAAAAATTTAATTAAAACAAAACAAAAAATAATAAAATATGTTATCTCTTAAGAAAATGTGCTATAGCATAAAGAAGTTAGGAGAAACTATGTTATAAAGATTGTCTTTATCTCATAGAGCAATGCAACATGGTATAAATTCCAGGGATAAAAATATTAAAAATAAAATAAAAACACCACAAACCAGAGTTGATTCCAACGCATAAAATCAGTTTTCTAAAACAATCAATATTGTATCACAGAAAGAAACATGGAAATCTTGGGGTATTGCAAACAAGAGCAAACTAACATGGTCAGTAGCAATTACCTAGAAAGTTTCAAGGAAAATAAAGCTCCTGAAGAGTAGATCACAGAAGGGGAGATTCAAGAGCAATAAAGAGAAAAATACACTTGATAATAATGAAGGCAAGAGGTATTCATGGAATGTGACAAGAACCTTTTAGAGAACTACAATATATGGGAACATTAAGGTTAGAGAGATTATTCAGACATTAAAATATAAAGTTAAAATTTTGAATTTATCCTCTGTCATATTAGCGAAAGGAATGTTCTCTCTCTTGCTGTTGGTCTGGTTAGTTACCAGAAGTTTTATATTCTTGGGGCACATTAGCAGTGACTCATGACTTTTAATAGTTTTAAAGGGAAATATTAGATCATATGTAATTCAATGTGCAGGTAATGAATTAATGGAAAGTTGGCAGTGTTTCAGTCTCAATCTTTTGTCTCTACTCATTGCTTTGATTTTATTTTGTACTAGAAGCCTGGTGCAGGGATTTCTGCACCAGTGGGATTCCTCAGCCTGGCCTGCAAGGATCGGGCTGAACCTGGCTCTTTGACATGCCCCCTAGAGGTCCCAGATTGTGAGAGGGTGGTTCTCCCAGAATCGGGCTCCCTCCTCTCTGGTTCTGTGTGCATCACCAAAGAACCACATCAGCCAAGTCACCACAGCTCAGCAGCCCCTGCGTTGAGCATCTACTCCCTGGTGGTCAGTGTGTGTCATAGCTACTGATGGGACAGTCTAATGGCCTGAGGGTCACTTAGGCTTTTATATATAGATTAGTAAATGACATACTGAGGCAATGAGAATTTAAAAGATTTAAAACCCTTTTTCTTACCTACTATAAACATACTATAATGAAAGCAACATATGCTTCATATAACTTGTTCCTAACTGTAACATTTTCTAACACAGTGTGTTACCCCATGTTGTGAGATACTTAGATGAATGATATATTGTATTACACAGTCTTGGAGGAAAAAACACAAAATACATAAGCTCTTTATCTGTTAACTGTTCAGAGTTCCAGTTTTATTCAACCCTATTAATATCAGATTTCTCCTTTTTTTTTTTTTTTTTTTGCAAAAAATAGCACAACTTAGTGATAAACTTTTAAGAAGTTTATTTTAAAAGTTGTAGGGATAGCTTTGATAGATGTTACAAAATTAATCTAAAACATTATATTAAAATTATAATTGAATGAAAAGTAAATAAATTTCAGGGATTTTTAAATAGTTGCACAAGAAAATAGGAGAAACAGCCTTCATACAAATTTATTTATGGTAACTGTAGTGGATTCTATATACACATAACCTTTTAACTCATGTACGTGACACTTATTTTATCTGCTGTTGGTCTTTTTAAATTTTTAGTTTTGTAATAATCCCTGTTTAGTTTTGTATATCCTATATAATAAAGAGCTTATATGCCAATTAGACTGAATGGCAAAAAGACCTTCCAGAATGACCTGCAGGAATGACCAGTGGGCATGGGGCGGAGCCAGGGAGCCTGTACAACTAGGCCAGCCATGGTGGTCCCAGTACTTCAGGGGAGTGGGCCTAAGCCACAGTTGAACATCTCCTGAGGGTTCCTGTGTTGCCAGAGGGATGTCTGACTGCCAGCTTAGGCCTGAACCATCAGGGAGTGGGCCTAAGCTGGCAAGTGGACACCCTCTGAGAGGTCTTGGACTGCAAGGGGGTGCAGGCTGTGCTGAACGACCCCTCCGAGTGCATGAATTTTTGTGCACTGGGCCTCTAGTTTAATAATGTTAGTTAATATTACCTTCCACATCTCCTGATAGAAAGAATATACTTGGTTCTGGTATTTCTATAGTTTAAAGTTTTTTAAAAGTTAGGACTTTAATGATAAAATAAGTGTTTTAGACTAATAATTGCCATCACTTGCTACATGCAAATTAAGTGTGTTTTTTTCATCAACTTGAATAAATGGCATCTATTTTGATTATGATAATATAGTTATAGGCCAGGCACTGTGCTAAACCTTCTACATAAATTGGGTCAGTTAATTTTTTAATTCTCCTAAGTACATATTATACATAAAACCCCATTTTTTTTTTTTTTTGAAGAAAGAATAAGTAACTCACCAAATTATAAGTAGCAAGAAAGAGTCAGAAACCAAATGTGCAATCAAATCTTAGT
This sequence comes from Pipistrellus kuhlii, assembly GCF_014108245.1. Classification (NCBI taxonomy): domain Eukaryota; kingdom Metazoa; phylum Chordata; class Mammalia; order Chiroptera; family Vespertilionidae; genus Pipistrellus; species Pipistrellus kuhlii. Next base: position 23,217,660 of record NW_023425405.1, on the reverse strand, counting down.
TTCTTTCAGGGATGTGCTCTCTCTCTTATGGCCAATCCTTCCTAAGGTCTTTATATATTTTTAAATATTTTACCACAAATGTTCCTAACCAGGGTTTTTTGCAGTGCCTTCTCTTCTGTTCTTGTCATTGACTATTTGTATCCTACTATTGTTGTTCATACCCTTAACTTTTTGTTATCTTCCTCGGTGCTATTTCTTTTCTGCATTAATTTCATTTGTAACAGCATGATAGCTTGGAGGGTATAACCTTGTACTTGATTACAAAGTATAAAGGGGATTGTTCTGTCTGTTGAATGCCTGGTAATTTGTGGTGGATGTTCCACTATTTCATTTAACTTTATGTCTCTTATTTATTTGGTATCAGCAAATACCACTCAAATCGTAATAGCTGTGACTACTGGAACAGTGTAGTGGGAATGATGACTTTTTCTGAAATGAGAAGTGACCACTTCCTCTGCACACTGGGAGGATGACTACTCACCTATGATGAGGCCAGCTTTTCATGAGAAATAATTACTCAATAGTAATTATTTCTTTTTATTTAAAATCCTTTCTGTTAGACCTAGCTGGTTTGACTCAGCAGATATTCAGCCTGCTGACTGAATGGTCTCAGGTTCAATTCCAGTCAAGGGCACATACCTAAAACCAATCTCATATGGATGTTTCTCTCTCTATCTCTCACCCTCCACTCTCTCTAAAAATCAATGGAAAAATATCCTTCAGTGAGGATTAACTTAAATAAATAAATAAATAAATAAATAAATAAATAAATAAATAAATAAAATCCTTTCTGTTTTTCACTTCAAAACATACCTATTGCCTATTATACTTATATGACAGAGTCAAGCAAACCATATCCCTCGTCTGTGACTCTCAGAATTGCTAAGTTTGAATATTTCTGGGAACCATGTATGGAATATATGTGCAGAAGGCTACGTCTGCAGCTGTGAAAGATGGTGTTGGCAGTGGGGAGTGGAGAAACCAAACCCTTCTTTGCCCTTAAGTTTGCTATCATTTAGTTTAGGAGAAAGACATAAAACAACCCAAAATAAGATAAAGCAAGAGTACAATATTCATGAACTCACTAGAGGTTTTAAAATATAGAAGAATATATGTTCATATATCTAATACATATACATATATATATTTTAAAATATATACATACTTTAACACATATTATGTTAATTATAACTAGAGGCCTGGTGCATGAAATTCGTGCACTTGGTGGGGGGGTGGTCCCAGGGCCTGCCCTGTGCCCTCTCACAGTGTGGGAGCCCCACAATCGATTGCCCCAAAGAGGTAGGCCAGAGCTGGGGGTCCCACCTTTGCGGCACACAGAGCCACATGACCTGCCTCCTCTGCATGAGGCAACAGGGACTCTCCACTGTGACTTTCCTTCTCTGCGCAAGGCTGCAGAGCCACGGGACCCTCAGGAGCCGCCAGGCCCTGCCTCCACTGTGCATGCAGCCATCTTGTGACTGTGTTAGGGCATCATGGCATCAGGGTATGATGACCACCTAGACCCGCGGTCAGCAAACTGTAGCTCTTGAGTCACATGCAGCTCTTTGGTCCCTTGAGTGTGGCTCTTCTACAAAATACAACAGCTGGGTGAGTCTGTTTTGAAGAAGTGGCGTTAGAAGAAGTTTAAGTTTAAAAAATTTGGCTCTCAAAAGAAAGTTCAATCATTGTACATTTGGTTCTGTTGACTAATAAGTTTGCCGACCACAGTCCTAGGACAATATCTTCCTTGACAAAAGTCAATCTGTACCTTAACTGAGCCTGCCTATTGTCTTTTTTTGCACCTATGATAACATACCTTTGGAAGGTCAGAGTAATCCTTTTTTTCCAAACTCCTGCGGGTACAACCTCCCACTAGAACAGGAGACCACAGAACCCCTCATTGATATCTTGTTTTCCCCCACACCATCTCCATGTACTGAAAATATTGATTGTTAATTATCCTGTATTCACCAATGCAAAAGAAGTATGTCTCTCTCCATTTTACCTTTGTATCCAATCCCAGAAATTTCTCCACTTTGCTTTCTACCCAGTCCCCCTAATCTACTACCAATAAATTTCATATAACCCTCTTTACATCTCCTCCTTTGATTGTAATGTAAAAATATATTAATTTTATACATTATTACTTTTATACAGAATTAAAACTGCCATTCTCTAAAGCATTTTTTGAATCTCTTGAGATTGGTTCAAATAAACTCAAAAAATTATCTAAAAGAGAAGGCTGGAGCAACAATGATTTGCCGAGAATTCAAGAAAAAAAAATGACAAGGCATTACCTTGCTGTGGCAAATAGTGGAACAGGGCTTGTGAGTCAAATGGGGTTAGTGTTTCCAAATACAGCACAAGGCCTCTGGAGCTTGTCTGATACAGACATCCTGGCTGCAAGAAGCTCTCGGTGGGAAATGGTACTGTATCATTTCTGAGCCAGCTAGATAAATGAATACAGCAGCTCACCATGGATAATTTGAACATGTACATAAAAAAAAAATTGGTCATATGTCTACCTGTTGTGTTTATTTTAAATTTAGTTACAAACATAATTTAAAAGTATTCTGTTAAGCAATGTATTACTATGAAAAGGTAGTTTTCTATTTCACATTTTATGAGTTAATTTTACTCAAACTCTTCTCTTTAAATTTTGATTTCAGTATTTTGTCATCATTATAGCCAATTTTTGAGTCATCTATCACAGTTTTAATAGCACTTTATCTTCAATTCTCATTCAAGTTGTTTTAAGTACTGCACTTTTTAAAGTATGTGTATGATACAATTTCTGGAAATTTTACCTAATTTCCTAAATGACAGGCAATAACTTATAAAACATTACATTTTATTTTTTTCAAGAATCTCATTGTCCTGATTTGCACAGGGTGATTAATTTTAAACTTATCGTGTGTAGAGTGAAACCCAACATTTGTAAACAAAAGCTTAAATAAATAAAAAAGATACTGTTTTTCTCATTGTATTACCATATTGTGGCTGAGAACAGGGGAGTTTATATGACTACAAGAAAGAAAATGAATGTATATTTCTCTCAATTAAAAGTGAGTAGAAGATGATTCCTGATTTTTCTGACAGGGATTAAAAATGATTGTTATTTACCAAATCAGTAGCTAAACATCAGGTACCCAACAAACCTGTTGAGTTGTTCTAATGAAGGTGCCACATCCAGCTCAGCAGCTATGACTAGGGCTGCCACTTGGTTAAGTTTATGGTGGCTAATCCACCTGAGTTTTTTAGGGGCCAGACTGCAGAGACACGGGCAGATGCAATGGTAAGGCAGCCAATAAAAAAAAGGTTATCTCCATGGACAGTTAGATGATTAATTTCACTGAGGGAATTGGGGATTTATCTTATCTCAGGGTATTTTTATTCCAACTCTTAAAAAACATTGAGCCCTAGCCAGTGTGACTCAGTTGGTTAAGCTTTGTCCCATACACCAAAAGGTCCTAGTTCAGTTCCCAGTCAGGGCACATGAGTTGGTCTAGGCTCAATCCCCATCAGGGGGCATTCAGAAGGCAGCCAATAAATGTTTCTGTCTTTCTCTCTTCCTCCCCCTCCCTTCATCTTCTTTCTGCTCTCTCTAAAGCACATGTGTCAAACACAAGGCCCGCGGGCCAAATCCGTCCCGCCAGGCCTTGCAATGTGGCCCGCACCGCGCTGTCATCACTGCACTCTGCTGCGTTTCCATCACAATGACAGTTTATGACTGTTCAGTAAACCATTCGGCCCGCGATTTAGGCTGGATTTTAGATTTTGGCCCCTTCTCTGATTGAGTTCGACACCCCTACTCTAAAGTCAATAAAAACATCCTATATAATAAAGAGCTAATATGCTAATTAGAAAAAAGAGCAGAATAACTATCCAGATGACCTTCCGGATGAAGCTGGGGCTGTGAGGACAGCCAGGGCAGCCGGAGCTTCAAGGGCCAAGCCCCTTGCACAAATTCTATGCATTGGGACTCTAATATATATATATATGGATGACATTAATTTGGTGCTCTGTGTGTGGTAAAGGAGTGGCACAGGTAATTTTCTTACACCTCCATCCCTTCATACAAGCAGAAATGAGGTTTCAGTAGCAAGAGAAAGCCCTCTGTCAAAGAAATGTAGGTGATTGCAATTTGTAGGCTGACATAACTTAAGAGTATGAATGAGAAGACTTGAGCATGGCCACAACAGAGCCTTTTTCTCACCCTACCCTCTGTCATCAAGGTCTAATTCCCTCATATTGGCGACTACCTCACCATTTCCATGAGATGCCAGGCATGCCAACATTTCTGCTTTTCCATGGTTAAGGTTGCTTCATCAGATGCACAATGTAGTCGAGAAAAGCAGATGTTAAACTTTTTTTTTTAATATTTTACTTGGAGAGGTAAGGTTTGACAAGAATAGGGTTATTAATTTTTTTGACAAGTATAAGACTTTTTTATGCTATTTTATCATAGAAGTTGCTGTTTACTAATGGAAAAAATGAAACTTGGTCATATATATATATATATATATATATATATATATATATATATATATATATTTTTTTTTTTTTAACTTTTAAGGTAGAAATATAATAGTCTATGAAAAGTTACCTATTCTCACACTAAATGCTCTAAAATATATGAATGTAAATAAACTTTGGGAGATCATGACCATATAATTTGAAGCTTCTTGTGATATGCCTTCAATGACTTTCAAAATGAGGGGCAAGGGGGCATGATATCTTCTAATGATAATGCAGTCTTTTTTAAAATAAAAGCCCATCAGTCCTAAATACTAGTAGTACCGGTATTGTCAGTCTTGTGAGGCTTAGTGGCTAAAAAAGTAGCTATTAAAGAGTGGATCAGCTTTTTGATCTATGCAGTTGCATGAATTGTAAGTGTGAAGTTCATTTATAAATGACTTAGCATAGCATATAAATACAGGAAAATAAAATATGCTGTTGCTATATTTTTGATGCTAGAGTAATATGTTATAAGTTGATCTATGCAGTTGCATGAATTGTAAGTGTAAAGTTCATTTATAAATCATTCATTTATAAGTGACTTAGCATAGCAAATGAATACAAGAAAACAAAATATGCTGTTGTTATATTCTTAATGCTAGAGTAATATGTGCTAAGTTCAATTAACATAAATACACTATATATAAAATTTTGTGTATTTATTTAGTGACTGACCAAGTCATCATACACTTTATGATGCTGGTACTTAATGTCATTGGAAGACATATTTTTAATAATGTCAAAGTCATACTGTTAAAAGAAAAGATCTTGAGTGATATTTAGGACAGATAACGAGTCAGAATGCAACTGGGAAATTAAAATCACTCTAATTACCTGAAATAGAATGTACTATAGGGAATTGTTACACAGGTGATGGATATACTGAAAATCCAAACAGCAGATGGTGAGCAATCCAGAATTTAGAAACATCAGGAAGCTGCAAAACCCCTAAACTAGAGCAAGCAAAGAAAGAAATGTTTACACCAAGGCCCAGGGGAAGAATCACCTGCTGGTACAATGCTAGACTTATCTGGCAGTGACAGGAAATAAGGAGACTCCACCTAAGGCCAGCAGCCAAGAGAGAAAACAACCTAGCTTCTCCATGTCTTCCTTCTCCCCATCTTCCACTTTCCAGTCTTCCACCAGGGCCTACCAGTGGGCAAACTAGCAAGAAGCAAGCTGGCATAGATTCATGGGAAATGTCTGCAGAGAAGAGGAGAAGAGAGAAGGAAAAGAGGCAAACATGTAGAAGCAAGAGCAAAGAATTGGCATGAGAAAGACATGAGTTTCAACCAAAAGAAAGAACTAGATTTATTTATATGGTACTATATGGTTTATGCATTGCAAGAAATAATGGAAGGCCTGGCTAAAGGGTCAGCTTCACTTTGCTGAGGATTATGATGAATCCAAATCTGAAGAACTTTGTTTTTGGTGTCATTTGAGAATACTGGGTTCAAGAGCAGAGGTTGGCATGAAGAAGGCTGTCATGGTCACTGGAGAGCCCATAGGACAATGCCAATTGCCAATTAAGAAGAGCTCAGGCCTCTGTTTTGTTGGGTTGGGTTTGATGTTGGAAGTCTTGGTGAATTCAAGATTCCAAGCCTAGAAATGCTTTTTATGTCTGTGCCCAGTGAATAGTAATGGGAGTTACAAGTGAGATTTTCTTTTATGGGAGGAATAACAATGTAATATAATAAGGAAAAAGTATATCACTGTCTCTATCATCAGAATCTAGCATTTTTACAGTCAAAATGCTCCACATTTTTTTCATGGTTTTGTTGTGCATTGGGATCTGAAAGTCATTTAGAAACAGAAAATATATTTTAACAATTTTTCCTTTGAAATTAAACAATGCAAACATCATTTGAAATGATTAGAAATTTTGATAAATTATATTACTGTTCCCAAGAATTTGCTGCCCTTCTCTGTAAAAGGGTTATTGGCCTGGTTTCTTCGCAAGTCAGTGTGGATGGTAGTGTTCTCAGTGGAAAACAGGTTCTTCCACGGGATTGAGAGGAAATAAATCCAAGGATTCATGCACAGGAGATTGTGATGTGGCAAGGTTTATTTATGATGCAATATCAAAAGCGTTCTCCTCCTGGCTTTTCAGTGTCCCATCTCTCTCCATCCCGCCATGGAAAAAGTTGGACAGTGTCTATCCCACGCCTGCTTCATAGTCCTTTGGGGCCTGCCTGTCTTCTGCAGGCCCCAGGTGGCCATGAGGCTCTCACTGTAATGTGCTCCCTGGTGGGAGAGAACATGGGGAGGCAGGGAAGGGGAGAGAGAGAGAGAGAGAGAGGGGTTGTTTTCTGGGGTTATTTTTCAAAATAACCAATTAACTTCCCAAGAATCACTGGTTTGCATTGGATTACACATCAGACCCCTTAAGGAATAATCCCCTTCTCAGGTTAGACTGACAGTCCTCTTTGGTCAAGTACCTCTCCCTCACCATTTTCATTTTATTGCCCATGTGTTTACCTCCCTTTGTTCTGTCCCTTCCACCTGTGATCTGTGGAGAATGGACTGGTGGTTCGCTGGGGGCTTGTGAAGTTGTAGCTTCCCAGTGAAGCAAACAGGCTTCTGCTTCCCAGCTGAATATGACCAACAATGCCTGGCTCTGCTTTGGCTTCCTTTTACAGCAATAATTAGCTAAGGGTTATTGGCCTGGTTGCCATTGCCAGTCAATGTGGTTGGTAGCATTGTGTACCACTTCTAAGCAGAGCAATTAAAAGCCATCATGTGGTTCTGTCATTGATTTTGTCCCTTTGCCCTGAGATTGTCCTATCAAAACCTAGGTATAGCCGACCCATCAAAGACATTAAACTGATAGACAAAAACAAAAACCAAACAACCAAAAATAAAACACCCCTCAAAACACTGTTTGTTATAAACCTATTTGTTAGGTAACCCTTCTCCATCTGTTAGTTCCTGACCATCTTTAGAATGCCATTGCAGTTACATTCCTTCAGGCAACATTTTCTTAACCCCCACCCCAAGATTAGACTAGCTTTCTTTGTTTTACATACTATAAAAATATATTTGATTTATTTGAAATCAACTATCTTTTTTGCATTTTATCTCAAGTCCTATTTAATGTTTTAGTTTACTCCAAGGGCCATTTCATTATCCCTGAGAAACTACACTTCCAGGCAGTCATTTTATCCTAATTATTAAATTATTCATCAAATTCTCTATATCCATTTTTCTTTATAATTATGCATGTTATTTGAGCAATTAGAGTCAAAGAACATGATGTTATTTTTCCCCCTTTTTATTGAATTTATTGGGGTACTCTGGTTAACAAAATTATACAGGTTTTATTTGCTCTATTCCACAGCACATCATCTGTACACTGTATTGTGTGCTCACCACCCTAAGTCAAGTCTCCTTCCATTGCCATTTATGCCCCCTTTACTCTCCTCCACTTCCTGCTATACCCTTAGCAATAACATAGTTATCATATCACCCATCTGACATTTTATGCAATTTAAAATATATCTTCATTTGTGCTTATTAGGTTCCTAACATTCTCCTTTCTCAAATATTTTTATTAAGATATAATTGACATGCAATACTATATTAGCTTCAGGTATACAATGTAATGAATCAACCTGTGTGTATATTGCAAAATGATCACCACAATAATTCTAGTTGTCATTCGTTACTATACATAGGTACAAAATATGATGTTTTTGAGAGATAACTTTTAATATTTACTCTCTTAAGAACTTTCAAATATGAAATACAGTATTATTAACTATAATAATAATCCATCCACAATTAATTTTTAAATATATGAATGTCTTTAAAGTAAATATATAACAAAATATAACACTATTTATATTACCTATTGGGATTGCAAACAATTTCAAGAGCATTATTTTTCAAAATTTAAGATTCTGCTCTGTCTAATCCATAGTGCTAATGAATTTTGGGGAATGTTTGATTTGTACTATTTCATTTCATCTGACCTAAGGGCCACAGGCTTGCACTTATTGATTTAATTTGGAGAGAGCCAGGTGTCTGGAGACCTCTAACTTCATTGCATGTCAATCTTACGCCTTTCACCTTTACTGATGCTTCAGCTTTTCATTTCTTAGGATGATATATATTGACCAATCAATTCATACTCAGAATAATTCACAGTTTATGTTAAAGGAAAGCTCCTCAATCACAAATGACATTAAAATGGTTTATGTCTTCATAGGCTTCTGCTGTTGATAGAAAAAATAATATTTTTTGGAATTTGTGTTGAGGTAGAAAAAATTTCAGTGGTTTTAATTTCTCCCTCATCTAATTGTAGAGAGAGAATGGAGAACTTTGTTTTAGGTAGTAATCAGTTAATTAAAATCTTAATAGCATTTTTCATAAAAGTACTAACCTTCACTACCTTTCTCCATTAAAACTACTACTTTTAATTATCTTCATTAATCATGACTATTAATGTCATACCAGATACAATGTGTCTTACCGAGTTGACAAAACAGAAAATGAAGAGGCCTGTCATCCCAATTTGGTAGAATCTAAATGAGCAGAGGGTATTCTTGAGTTCCAATGACATAATTGTAGGTACTGTCATTATGAGGGTGTTTCCTTCTTTCTTGTATAATCTCCTGGACTCAGACAAACTATTTTGTAGTCATTTGGAAGAAATTGGAAGGAATAAGAAAAAAGTAAGAAAACACACACAAATAACTTTAAAAGTTAATGTTAAAAGGAAATTTAAATTAAGTATATTGGGATGGCTATGAAAAGAAAATAGAAAATTGGATCATCATTATACGTAGTTTTCTTTTATACAAATAAATTCAGTTTCCTAAGGGAATGGAAGTTGCTAAGGAACATATTTAGTCATCAAATAATGGCATGTAGCATTTGAAGTGAAGTGTGTGTCAGGAAAATGTTAACACTAAAAGTTTTTATATAGATTACATTGCCATATTAAAATACATGCCAACCATTAAAATAATTTACATAAATATTTTAAGCCATGTTTAAATGAGAAGAGAAAAATACAGGGTTCATTTCCATGTTACTTTATGACAATTAATGTGTGTACATTATTAGTTTAGAGCATAAAAATAAATCCATTCAGTGTATATGTGTTTTTAACATTACCCTTCAGAACAGAAAGAACAAAGGGAAAGTGACTCGTATATTATCATTAATAAGTATTAATTATTTGAATTAAGTATTGAAAAGATAGTGGGAATAATGATGAGACATCTATTCAGATGGTAAGATCACTATTTCTTTATCACTCAGCAACATTTTAACTTCAAACCCCATATTCTCTGTAGTACCAGAAAACATATTCATCAATTCTAGGTAAATTCAGTATTATAGGTGAACACTCAGTCTTTTCAAAATTCTCCCATTCTATTCCACCTCACTCTAGTCTGAACAGCTTCTTCCTTGTATGGTATTCTAGGATCCTATTCTGGAAAGTTTGGATGGTTTGATTGTCCTTGTTTGTGTCACCCAGTCCTCTCAGTGATCTACTGCAAACACAGGTGTCTGCTGAGATACTCCATTGTTATTCAGGCTTTGCCTGTAGAATTCACACAGCATCACGGCTTCATATCCTTGTTCCAAATTTAACAGTCTTCTGGCCTGTTAGTTCTCTCTCCACTAACCTCCATGCCTTCCTGTAAGCTCCAAGAGGTTCTGGATGTCCTTCCATCCCCCCTTGAAGTCACCTGTCAAGCAATGCCGCCTTCCCCTGCAGGTCTCCTTTCCTTCCATCTCGCCTTCCAGGAAATGAAGAGTCCTGTCATCCCAATTTGGTAGAATCTCAATGAGCAGAGGGTATTCTTGTTTGAGTTCCATCTTCAGATCTCTTGGTTTTTGCTTTGAGGCAGCTGCTGCCTGTTACTTAGAGTAAAATATTAAATTATATTTCTAAAATATGTCTTCCCGAATGCCAGTATTTGAATTCTTTGCATATTTATTTTCCCAATCTTGAAATGATAAATCAATAAAATGCTTCCTCTACCAAGTCCCCTCCCTGGTCCCCCCCCCCCATCCTTTTTCTACTTCATACAGGCTGTCAGGAATCAAAGCCCCTCCAAAAAGCTTCCATGGAGGTCAAGTTCAGAGACACTGGAGTAAACTTCTAGCTGCCATGCCATAGCAGTCTTGCAGGATATTGTGAGCATCAAATTATCTTTCTAGAGTTCAGATTCGGGAACATACTTAGGTACCACCCCAAGCTCACATGGGAAGTCAACGATCACTGTTAAGGAAAGGATGTTATTTTTCTCAGCAGATATTTCATAAGAATATAAATCAGTCTCTTAGTTGCAAAGGAATGTAGATATGCATTGTTTATTTAGAAATAAATTTAAAAAAAAAAGTGACAGGGGACAAATACTAGGAGAGCTCCCCTACAGTTATTTTCCCAGTGCCTGCTTAGTGAGTTTGGGCATGAAAATACCTTTAAAATGCTATCAAGACTCCTCTCACAAAAGACACCACTAAAGCAAAATGTTACACATTTATCTGAAACTTTGATAAAACAGGTTACTACAAGGTGAAAGAATGCACATATATTACCCCATTCCTGGGGCTTCAAAAGTTGAAAATACCCTGTTTAAGCACCCAGGCTACACTATTTTGTTTTGTGAGCCTGAGCAGACAAACACATCAATGATTTATTTACAATAAACAATTCCACAGAGTATGGATGGTTTTTTAATTCAAAATCTGAGAGCTGAACCAAATGCTCTAATGACATCCTTTAAGTATCTTATTTATGTGAAATATTCATTATATATATTTCTCTTAATTCCTCTGCTCATTTCCTTTTTACTCATCAGTATTCTCTAGAGCTAATATGGTCCATTACAATGCTTTAGAAATAACTAATGTGCTCCATTTTAGTCCTGGAGTTATTTCAGACAGTGCATTGAAAATTCAAACCAAAAGCCTGAAGCAATTCTATTAGATTTTGGACACTAAAATATCTTATTAGAAAGACTAGGACAGAGAAATTCAAATAGATTTTTTTTAGTAGTTCAACTACAGCTATTTTTAAATTCATGAATTTTCAGGTGTCAGTGTAATGAATCTACTTGTACCAAAAATGCCCATTACAGGTTATTAAAAATGTGGTTATTAATATTTACATGTTAAAGGAATCATTTTATTCATATACATGGCATTCTTTTTATATGTTCAAATATTGGTAAATATTTAATCAACCAAGTTTCAAGAATTGTGCATCTTCTGAGTTAGAAATGAGCATTTTATTTACTTGGTGTTTCCTTGTAAACTACCTAACAAAAAAAAGCAAAGGCGATGAAGATAATAGCAATGTGGAATTCACTGACTATAAAATATGAAAATATTTTCATAAAATCTAAGAACAACTCAGTAGAATTAAAGTTCACCCAAAATTGGTAGAGGAAGATCTCAAAGGTTTGAGGATATTTTTATCCTCAGATCTTTATAAGAAATGCATGAAACAGGTGAGATTGTTGATTTCTCACAGATTCTATATAATACAATATGTAATTTAAAAATATATGTGCCCCCTAAATCTATAAGCAGAGTAAAGAAGCAGGAAGAACAGGCAATGTGCCTTATTTCCAAACTATAAAAGTCATAGAACTGTGAATTAAAAAAAAAACAAACAAAAAAAAAACCTCAATAAAAATACTCAGAAAATTTATAAGATGTGGTCCCTGCCCTTAGCTATTTCTTTTCCATAAAAAATGAAAGTAAAACTCATATGCATTTTATTATTCATAAGAAGGAGCCATTGTTGATGGCTTAGCAAACAGAATGACAAAGGGGAAGAACAAAATGCTGTGAGAAAAGCAAGATAGTTGATCTAGGAACTAACAGAAGTAACTCTTTCTCACTTATATGATTTTAAATACCTGTTTCTATCAGAAAACAAAATAAATGTTTGTAGGCCATTCAGGGGCTGGGTGAAGAAAAGGTAAAGGTGATAGCTAGAGGGAAAAGGGGTGGGAGGAGGTGGAAAAGAGCGAAGAGGGGAAACTGGGGATAAAGAGACTTCACTTCCAGGGGTCCTCAAACTTTTTAAAGTTGGGGCCAGATCACGGTCCCTCAGAGAGCTGGAGGGCCGGACTATATGAACTACTAATTCCTACTGTAACACCTCGGCTGTGCTCACGGCCCAAAAAACCTGGCGGGCTGGATCAGACTCCTCTGCGGGCCGCATGTGGCCCGCGGGCCGTAATTTGAAGACTCCTGCTAGGCAATGGGCGCATGACGCAGTGTTTGATTGAGTTGTACACTTGAAACCTGTATGGTTTTATTAACCAATGTCACCTGAATAAATTCAATAGAAAAGAAAGAACAACAATACAGTAAACACACTAGCAAAAACTTAGGGACTTTCACTACAGTTATTTTATTTTGATGAAAATAATATGCTGCTGTACAAGGACCTATTTTTATATTTTTATCTTTGAATATGGAAATAATTTTAAACTTACAGGAAAATAGTAAAAATAAAATTAGTACAAAGAACCTTCATATTATTCTTGATCTAGTTTCATTTATTGTTAATATTTTACCTCATTTATCACTCTCACACTTTATTTACACACACACACACACACAGATATGCAGTGATATGCATTATGCATATATAACTTGCACAGACATAATTTGTCTGAATCATTTAAGTAATAACTAGCAGAGATTAAGGCTTCTTACCCCTACATACTGCTGCATACATTTCCTAAATATAGCAATATTCTCTTACATAACCACAGTATGCTACCATCCTCAAAAACTTTAACTTGAGCATGACATCAATGCTGGAAAATATGTTAATCTAATTTACCATTCATAGCTTCATATTTCAATTTTGACTGATGACCCAATAATATCATATATTATAGAAGTTCTTTTTTCTGTCCTGTACAGTATCCATTCAAGGGTCATGGATCATATTTAGTTGTCATATCTCTTTAGATTTCTTTAATCTGGCATATCTCCACAGCCTTTATTTGTCTTTTATGACATCAACATTTTTTTGAAGAATGAAACTCCCCCTTCTTTGGTTTGTAATAGAAACATTCTAATTTTGTGTTATCCAGTGTTTATTTGAGACAGATTAGACATTTTCATTCAGATCAGGGTTACTGCACAGGTGGTGTGTTTCAGGGTATCATGTCTGAACACATGATATCCATCTGTCCCTTTCTGGCAAAATTTGTTTTAGTCCTTTAAACAATTATCTTTATGTATAATTAACTCCCCTCGCCCCATAACTAGCAAGGAATCAGTGAAGAGAAACTTTAAGACATTGAAAAAATATATATATTTATATATCATTGATAATTCTTTCCTGGTCTAATCTCTCCTCTGATGATAGCAAAATAGTGATTTTCTTCCCTACCCATACCTAAACTTTTACCAGGTACCCTTCCTCACTCTCCTTGAGGAAAATACCTCCCTTCGTTTTTACTTATGTATCTTTGTATGTATATATTTATTCATCTACCTGTTATTAATTACACTCATGATTTTTTTTCACAGCTTTATAATTAATTACTGTACTTAATCTGTATAATTATTCCATTGTTGACTAGTGAGAACTCTTTGCCAGACTTTTGCATCCTATATCATGTCCACATCTGCTTTTCTTTAAATTTATTTTTTGTTTTGAGCACTTTTTTACTTTATGAAACAGCATTACACTTCAGTTTCTCCTTGTAACTACTCTTCCTAAACCTTGGAATCAACCAATACCTGCACACTTCTGGTTCAAAGACCTGGACTAGACATCAGTTTGCTCATTCAGACTCTCAGATCACTGTGAAAACTTTTCTGAACCAGCTTCAAATGAGGCACTCAATGTTAGTAATAATGATAAATATTGTGTATTTATTTATTACATGTCAGGCACTGCTACTGGCTTTCCATTAATATATATTAACCCATGTATAGAGCATGAATTTACAAAGTAAGTGTTGCTATCTCTATATTGCAATGATAAAAAGATATCCTCTACAGTTGTGTAACTTGTCCAAAGCCATTTAAAAAATAATTCCCAGAGCCAGTTAGGAAATTAGTTTTACTTATTAGCAAATCAGGTCCTTTATACCCAGTTTTAATGCTATATAAAACTATATTAATGGAAGCTGAGTATAATCTTAAAGCAAAGGTCAGAGGATGAGGCTCACAGGTTGCCCAGGATTTTTTGTTAGGCATTTTCCTGTGTAGCCTGTGGGCTATTTTGCAAAATATTCAAAAGAATTGCATTTACAGCATGAGTGTTGTTATTTCTTCTTTAAACATCTGAAGGCATGGGTACATAAAAATACTTTTTCAATAATTACAAACAGGAGGAAAAAAGTCAGGTCAGAAGAATCTCATCCAGAATAAGCCCAGTCAGACACCCAATCTCATCCAGAATAAGCCCATCCAGACACCCAATCTGCCTAAACCAGAGTCATACAAAACTCAAACATTTTCACATGTTTTTTTCCCAGTTTTATGTTTTTTCTCATCTACCATCAGGGGACAGCTGATGCCTTTTACTTTTCCATGCTGTCCTCCATATCAGTTTATTATGCCGGAGTAATCTCTTTCTTTTAGTTCTGTCTTCTTTTTCCATAAAACACATACTTGATCACATTACGCCTTCCTTAAAACTGTTCTATGGCTTATGAGAAGGTGATGGTCACAGCTAACAGAATGCTGGGCTTGCTTCCTCTAGGTTCAACTAGCCAGCTTTGCTTTTATCTGAACCATAAAGCGGTAATTACAGGTAAACTATATGATGAGATAAACTCTGGGCATAGTGCAAGAAACCATGTGTTTTGGTTTGCTTTTTCTTTATATAAGGCAAACCATGCCACTGCAGTGGCCTTTAGTACAATGGGAACAATAAAATTTACTGTCTATATCACAGAGTTGTGTTATGATGAAATGAGATAATTCATGTGAAGGAGTATTAGATAATTCATAAATTTTTATGCAAGCATTGTCATTATTAATATCCAATGATGGAGAAAACGCCTCATTTAAATTAATGCACATAAGAATCATTGCAGGACATTTGAAAGTGTTGTATCTGGAGGTGAACAATTTCATGTACTAGTGAAAACATTTTTATGGACAGCCTCAATAGCTAACTAATACTTATTGCCATGAATAATTTCATAAATATATTATTAGGAAATTATAATACAAAAGTAGATTTTCCATTGTATGCAAAAGTTTATTCTTATATTATTATTTATTTCAGTATTGGTTTTTTTTTCCATATGAACCACTGTAAACCCACTTTTGTCCCACCCTGTATTTTGTTGTGTGGTTAAACAAATTGTACATATCAGTTATTGGTAAGGAATATCTGAAACAGGTTCCACACACATGGCCTTTTGAAAGGGCCTCCTGCACCATTTGATTATGATGAATTGTTCCCAACTGGGCAAATAAAGATGGTGATTGCGGACAGTTTGATGGCTAGAATCTTGGATGATCTGTTGGTGGCCATTGCTAAAATTGCAGCTAACACACTAAAAGGAAGTTTCCTTCATCACCATGGAAAATCAGTGTTTTAGAAAGAAGTCCCTGGCATGAGAAAGGCTTGAGAATACTGCAGCCCATATCTCTGATGGAGCAGTTGAGACTGAGGTGTCAAGATGAAAGTAGTGTTCTGCAGGGATCAGTGGGACCATGTGGGGGTGAAGGCCTAGTGTTTAGCTAGAAAGCAGTTAATGAAGTGTTAGATGCTAGGATTGCTTTGCAAAGTAAAAAAAGTAAAAGGTAGAACACAGTCCTTTGAGGACCATGGAGACAAAATTTAGACAAGGTCACATGGGTCTAGAGTGGGGACAGTGAAGAGAGAAGAATCTGGGGTAGAGGCAGAAGTTGTGGCATCAGTCTTTCAAGACTTATAGAATGAAAAGACTAGGTCAAAAGCTCTGAGCAAAAAATCAGAATCCAGCAGGACTCCTGTGACAAGTACAGATTACTTAGCAATCAGGGACTATGACATGGAAAGAGCCATCTTCTGAAGCAGCTATAAAAAATCACTCACTCTCAAGATAACATTATCGTCTAAAAGTGTGGGCAGTTGAATACTCTTAGGATTGTGTAAGATCAAGATAAATTATATATCTTGCAGGAATTCATCAGAATCACTCCTCAGAGTTCTTCAGTATACAGTACAACCTATGTCCCAGGAATTCAGCTTGGACATCTAAACACTTAACTTAGCTTGATAAAACTGCAGAGAAGTGAGGATGATTCTGAAAAGCAATCCTTGCCTTAATGTGCTATCAACAATTGTCAGGTATTTAGTTTAAAAAATATCTGAACCAATTAGTAAAAGTCTATGATAAGGAATCTCAAACATTTTCAATTTTCAAGACTTGTGCAGGTGATTATAATACACTAATTGAGAAGTTGGATCGCAGGGAAGTAGTGCTGAACACCTGAGCTAAATGAGTGGAAATATTTAGAATCACAAAAGGATCAAAAGTTTGTTGCATTGATTCAGAGAAAGAAAATGGTAAGGATTAAGAGTCAAAATTACCAATATGTTTGGATATTAAATGTGGGGTAAGAATGGGCCAAGAAGGTGTTAAATGATGGGAAACAGCCTATGTACAGTGACTTAGGTTTCTGATGTGGATGTTTATAGTGGGTTCCTCAGGAAAATGGGCGTGTCTGAGCACAGGGAGGCAGAAGTACATTGCCTCAGGAACAAAAGAGCTTAACCTTCTTGGCTTATTAAAATCAGGGGGGAGCAGAAAGAGATTAACTGAAGTATTAATACTTATATACATAACCCATGGGTACAGATAATAGTGCATGAAGATCTTAGTGAGGGGGGGAGAAGATGATTAATGGAGGAAAAGGGGGACATTTGTAATACTTTTAACAATCTATATATAAAGCCCTAATATGCAAATAAAAAAATGGCAGAACAAACAATCAGTCACTATGACATGTGCTGACCACCAGGGGGTATACACAGAACATGTCCAATCCAACCTCAGGAGACTAAAAAATACATGGCCTCTAGTTTATTACTTTTTGTGGAAATAATTTACGCTGTAACCAAATGTTCATGAAGCGTGTTCCCATGCCTCATCTCATTTGATCCTCACAGGACTCCTGGAGTTGGTAGATAGGAGACTCGGTGGAATCCGATTTTCTTTTCTTTAGTCAGAAAACAGAGATTTAGAAAGTTTAGAAACTTGACCTGACTGAAAAGAAGTAAGAAATGGTAGACCTTGAAAATGACTTCAGGTTTTGTCACTGAACAGAATATAGTCAAACACTGCTGCAATTAAATATTTTACCCTTTGTTCTCCCTGTATGATCCACAATAATAATCTGCTTTGTGTTGATATTTATTGCTGTGTTGCTGACAATTACCTGAAAGAGAAGTTGAGGTGCTTCACTAGGCTGGAAAAAGTTTAGCTACATCAGAAAGCAGGTCTAATTAAGCAACTTTATTCTACATATATAAAAGGTTAAGTTGACTTGCACATGTGTGATACATATAAAACTCTTGCTGGCACCAATTGAACTTCTATTATAGAAAAAGGGCGAATAGTGATATTAAAATATTTCTTCTAATTAATTGCATTTCAATGTGCATAAATTCATGTACCAAGCCACTGGTAAGACAATAGTGGCAGCAGACTTTAGAGCAAAAGAATAGCAATTTGATTAAAAAAAAATTGAGTATCATATGATTAAGATAACATGATGATTCATGCTTACATATATATGTATATATGTGTGTTTCATGCTTCTGATGTAAATTATGTTTAAACAATTTCTTCATATTTCTTTTTTACTCAGTAGACCCAGCTCTCATCTTTGTAACACAACTCTTGCCCTATTGATGTGATTTTATACTTAGTGAATTTATAATATTTAAGTTGGGTCTGTGTCAAGATTTTTATAATAATTTTTTAATTCTTTGTCAGATACAGTCATTCTGTTGATGCAGATATCCCATTGTTTACATAGAGTGATAGCTACAAAAAAAAAAAGGAAGCTAGTCATGAACAGCATGGTATAATTAACAATAATAAGAGGCAGTATTTCCTTTGTAATAGCTATTTCCACATGAGAGCATATTTTATTAAAGGATGCATTTAGTTTTATATACCACTTAAAACATAATATCTAGAAACTCTGGTTCTGAAATGATGCCATGGTTTTTAGCTTCAGCAGTCTCATCTGACCACTCCAAACAAAAGTGGACCATCTGCCTTGGCTTGTTAATAGATGGTCATCTCATTGACTCTTTTCCAGCATCCGGCACACATGCTTTTAATTAAAACTCACTCTTTCTTTTACCATGCTCTTCCCCCACCACCCCAGTCCCCAACACACCCAATTTCTAGGGACTCTGGTTGTCTGGATAGTTTTTGCTGCTATTATTCAACCCTTCTATTAGTGTTGGCTCCCACCTCTTCATGTTAATAATGACCTTTTTTGAAAACCATTTAATATAACAATTCTGATAAATAATATAGAGCCTTTGAGTATTTAGGTATTTTAACATGTATTTCTGCACCTAAATACTAACATCTGAAATATTTTCAAGTATTAGTAAATACTAGGAGAATTTTAATGCTTTGTCCAAATAGAATTTTTTAAATTAAATTTATTAGAGTAACATTGGTTAATAAAATTATATAGGTTTCAAGTGTATAATTCCTTGATACATCATCTGTAATTTGCAATGTGTCCCCACCACCCAAAGTCAGATGAAATTCTGTCACCATATATTTGACCCCCTTTTATTTATTTATTTTTTTAATAAGTTTTTATTGTTCATATTATTACAAATGTTCCTTCCCCCCCCCCACCATTGCTCTCCTCCACCAGGTTCCCACCCCACCCTCTGCCCTTTCCCCTCTCCCCATTGTCCTCATCCATAGGTGCACAGTTTATGTTCAGTCTCTTCCCATGCCCCCCTCTCCCCTTTTCCCCAAGAATCGTCAGTTCACTCCCCTTCCATACCTCTGATTCTATTATATTCAACAGTTAATATTGTTCATCAGATTTTTTTAATTTCCTTGGTTTTTAGATTCACTTGTTGATAGTTACGTATTTATCTTTGTTTACTTTCTCTTCTGAAAGAACCCCCTTCAGCACTTCATATAATTCTGGTTTGGCGGTGATGAACTCCTTTAGCTTTTTTTTATTAGTGAAGCTCTTTATCTGGCCTTCGATTCTGAGTGATAGCTTTGCTGGGTAGATTATTTTTGGCTGTAGGTTCTTGCTATTCATCACCTTGAATATTTCTTGCCATTTCCCTTCTGGCCTGCATGGTTTCTGTTGAGAAGTCAGCTGACAATCGTATAGGTGCTCCTTTATAGGTTACTACCTTCTTTGCTCTTGCTTCTTTTAATATTCTCTCTTTGTCTTTTGCTCTTGGAATTTTAATAATGATGTGTCTCGGTGTGGTCCTCTTTGGATTCCTTTTGTTTGGAGTTCTGTGCGCTTCCTGGACTTGTAAGTCTAATTCTTTCACCAGGTGGGGGAAGTTTTCTGTCACTATTTCTTTCAGTATGTTTTCGATATCTTGCTCTCTCTCATCTTCTGGGACCCCCATAATTCTGATGTTGGTTCGCTTGAAGTTGTCCCAGAGGTTTCTTACATTATCTTTAATTTTCTGGATTCTCTTGCCTTCTAGCTTCTGTGGAGGAGTGTCTTCTGGCTCTTTATGTTCCAAA
Organism: Pipistrellus kuhlii; assembly: GCF_014108245.1. Taxonomy (NCBI): domain Eukaryota; kingdom Metazoa; phylum Chordata; class Mammalia; order Chiroptera; family Vespertilionidae; genus Pipistrellus; species Pipistrellus kuhlii. The sequence continues at coordinate 23,197,444 of NW_023425405.1, read as the reverse complement.
TCTTTGACTTGATTCTTGCGATCTTCCCTTCTGTTTTTAGGACTCTTGGGCTTTTCCAGCTCCTCCGTGCCTCCTTCTAGTTTTCTCCTTGCTTCTCGCTGTAGAATTTCCAGTCAGTCAACCTTCCTGTAGTTCTGGGCAATGTCCGTTTTATATTTTAGTTGTATTTTATTGAAATTGATGTGTACGGCTGTGGCTAGGCGTTCACCTGGGCACAGCCATCTTGGATATCTATTTGACCCCCTTTACCCTTTCATGTCCCTCCACCCGTCTTCCTTTGATAACCACCACCATACTGTTGTCTGTGACTGTGAGTTTTTGGGGTTTTTTTCTTATTTGTTTATATATTGCTTCCAGTTTTATATCCCACTTATGAGTGAAATCATATGGCTTTTTAATTTTTCTGTCTGACTTATTTAACTTAGTGTGATAAGCTCAAGATCTATCCATGTTGTCACAAGTGGCAGTATTTTGTTTTTTATGACTGAGTTGTATCCCACTATATAAATGTACCACAAGTTCTTTATAGTTCAGTTGGGAGAATATCAGACTCAAATGGACATTTAATTACATAATGCTATCAAGCCAAAATCATCTGTGTAGGGTTAAGCTAATCTTCACTTCTGCACCTCCACACCTCCTTCCAGCCTCAATGTGTTTTTCTCTTTCCTTCTAGTTAATAAATTCCACTCAGCCAGCCTCCCTATGGTTCTGGATGATACCCATTTTGTCTTCTAGTTGTAGTTTTAAAGTGGTTGTGTGCCGCAGCAAGTTCAGGTGTTTACCTATGTTGTCATCTTGGTTCCTCCCCTACATGTCTGTATGTGTTTTGTTGTTGTTGTTGTTGTTTTGTGTGTTTTTTTCTTTGCTATTTATACTCAAAACTAACCTCTCTCTAGGAGTTGCCTCTTTGTCAGTTTTATCAGTCTTTCTGACACCCAGGTTTGAAATCTTTCAGTGAGTTCCCAGGGCTGGAGCAGTGAAAAGATAATACAGCTCTTCTCAAGAGATTGAAAAAAAGAGTGAAAATACCTAGAAAACATATAGGTAATAATTAAGAATGGGGGGGGGGGGGGTAGGAAAATCACACTGATAGCTTAATTTCTTTTCTTTCTTTCTTTTCTTAAAATTTGGAACTGGCTATATACTGAGAGATAAATGTACAGGTTTGAATTAGTCATTGTGGCTAGTGGACCTAAGCTTGACCAGAATCATGTGAAATTATATCATTTGTAACAGAGCCAAGAACCCAGCTGATCTTGGAGACCATGCCCTGATAGTGCCACTAATTCTGGATGGATGGATGATGTTCTTTTAGTCAACCATGCTGAAAGCTTCATTATTAGGAGCAGAGGGATTTTGGAAGGCAGCTATGCTCACCACTATACCACCAATGCCTTAGGAGCAGAGGGATTTTGGATGGTTTAATACAAGGTTTAGGATTTATAAGGCAGGATAACAGAAATAAAAAAGCAACTGAGAATTGAAGGTGCTGACAATAAGTGGCTGAAATTATGAACCATGTGGTTCTAGGCTGTGTAAACAAATAAAATTATAATGAGAGGTAGCATTTGATAGAAAAGGTATGTTGTTTAAATAATATGAGACAAAGAGGTAGAAAATGAGATTGCTATGATGGAAATTAGGATTCCAAGAGGTTGCTAGTTCAGACCAATGATAAGATCTAAAGTATGGTAATGAGAGCTTGTGGCTGAGGTGAGCCTTTGTCAGAAGATTAGAAATATTTGACTCTCAGCTGGGTGCTGAGTGATCACATGGATACAGAAGTTGTTCAGGGTGGTGTCTGAATGTGCCAACCAGAGGACTCAGTGAAGCAGATAATCAGTGGCTTAGAGTGTTGCAGAAGACCAAAGAAAAACCAAGTGACGCTTTAAAGAAAAGGAGTGACACTTTTTATTTATGTCAGCGGACTCTGGGAATAACTTTCCAAGTCTGAGTAATGTAACATGCAGGGGGCTTCTCTTTTATATCTCCCTGGGGTCTTTGTCCCGCAAATATGGATTATGGTTCTGGTCTTTTTCGCGGGCCTTGCAAGAAGGCGCCCAGGTGTTTGGGGTTTCCAGACCATATCTGATGGTCTGGCCTTGCACCAGCGTTAATAATCCTTCCTCTGGGGCAGTGCACAGTTTTATGGCCTCTGTGACAGGTTCTGCAATACCAGTTTCTGGGAAGGAGGTAGTGATGTCATTATAGGTTATCAAGAATGTATACTGAGCTTGCTGGCATGGATTCAGATTGCTACTCTCCCCCCCCCCCCCCCCACACACACACACAAATATCAAGGTTACATTGGAATTAGCCTTTCAGCCTCCTCAAGAGAAAGTGGCCAGAGAGCCTTCTGATGATGACAGCAGATTTTTATTTGTGTGGCAGAATACTCAGATGAGAAAGGTCTGAGCATAAAAGTCAGAGGAATGGTCCAGGTGTCTAGAAGAACATCACTGCTTTCCCCCCATGTCTTAGGTTGTAGAGGAGCAAGTAGCTTCATTACAGGAAGGTGGTGTCCTCTTGTAAGAATCTGATTTTAGTCAAGATCAGGGGTTAAAAGGAACATCTGACAAATGACTGCAGGTGTAGATTTACAAATTAGTTTCTAATGCACAGAGAATTTAAGAAGTGCTGCAGAGAGTTTTGCAAAAGGACTTTGGTATGTGTGAAAATTAGTGGGGAGGGGTAGCTGGGTAAATATCACTCTAAATAGTCTTGAATTTTAGGCAAATAAAAATGAGGAGGTATACATTTTATCTCAAATTCTATAATAGTCTTTTTTTTAATTTACTGATTTGAGGGAGAGGGAGAGGAGGAGAGAGAGAACAAGAGAAAGAGAGAGAACTATCGATTTGTTGTCCTACTTATTTATTGGTTGCTGCTTGTTTGTATGTGTTCTGATCAGAAATTGATCCTGCAACCTTCGTGTATCGGGATGATTCTCTAACCAACTGAGCTACCCAGCCAGGCCTATATAATAAAGTGTTATTTGACTCTTCAACTCATAAAATAGCTCTTGGATTCATGAATTTAAAGTGTACTTTCTCTGGCTCACTCATCACTAATTCCCTAGATTTTTATTTCCTATCATATCGACAGGCAACCCTGTTGGGTCCTATCACAAAAAAAAAAAAAAAAATAGATCAGGACAATTACAGAAAACTCAGGTTTGGTCAACTCTATTTCCTCTCAGCCCGATCCTTGTTCTAACTTTTATTTTATAAGGCCATAGAGAAAATGTTTTAACACAACTGGAATGACTCCAGACACATTCTTCTATATCAGTCCCACGGGAAGAGAATATCGTAAAAATGAATTTAAGGAGCCCTGGCAACTCCTGCAGAAAATAGATCCTTTGCAGCATTTTATTATGAAAGTTTCTCGAGCATATAGCAAAGTTTAAAAACTTTTATAATGAACAGTCATTACCTAGATTCCAAAATTAACATTTCCCTGTAAATGCCTTATCAAATGCCTATTCATCTATCCATTCCTCTATCCAATCACTAATCCATCTTATTTTGGGTGTACTTCAAAGTAAATTGCAGACATCAGTAAACTTCTTTCTAAATTTCTCAGCATGTGTATAATTAACTAAAGATTCTTGGCTCAAGTGCTTTCTTGACTCATATTAATGCTATTTCTGAGCCAAAGATATGTATGTGTGGGGTGTGTGTATATTCGATAGTGCTTTACAAAAGCCCAGGGCTGTACTAGGTACTCTTCTTAATGTTATTATATGTACCACGTATTTAAAACAACTTGAACCACCAATCCTAAAATGTAATTCGAACAATACATCCAGTTACTAAGTTTCCTCAAAATGGTTTTTAAAATTAAACTTCTGGTTATTGCCTTGCAGAGGGGTTCATTTTGTAATCAAATTTTATAATTACAGAATATCTGCTCTAGGCAAGGTTTTCTCACGTGTTTGTGTTTCTGATGGCATTTTCTTTTCAGACTATAAAATTCCCCCTTAACTTAATAGCATCTCAAGACAGCAGGCAGAGGGTTGGTGTGCAAAGACAGAAATAGGGTGTGAGAAGTGTGTTTGAATGCGGCAGGCCTTATTAGACATGCCCTACTAGTCTACAGACTCAGTTGTTCATCCTGTGGCAGAGGATGATTTATTTGCTCCAATCAAGGTAGTCTTGAATTTCAAAATCCATTAACACTCTAATTAATCAAAGCATTATGGTTTTGAATAATTTATGTAATAAAGCAATGGCACAGAGGGAGTAAAATGTTAAATCCCGCAGGGGCCAAGGAGACTGAAGGAGTCAAGAGGCCAAATTTTGTGAGCAGAGTCATGTTCAAATTATCCCAAAGCTAGTTACGCAGTCACAGTCTAAGAAGGAAAGGTCCAGCTGGTAAACCTGATGGTTTCCTGTGGGAACTACTCCAACATTTTCCTTCTGGGATGTTAAAGAGGTCTGGGTTCCAATGAGGAACGGCAGGGCTGCAAGACGACAGGGGACAATTGGGAGAGTTGGAGCAGTGTATTTTTCAACACACATTGCAAGTATTTCAACCTCTAAATAACTGGTTCAGCTATCATGGTGTGTTTGCCAGTTCTGCTTTTTAGGTGAAAATCAAAACAATACGCTCAGTAGTTGAAATACACTTCTACCGAAGTTGGGAGCTTTGCCAAAGAAAGCGTGTTCTTTTTTTATATGCAGGGTAGCAAAAGTAGGTTAAAAGTAATAAAAATAAATGATACAATAATTTATAGATAATAATACAAGAATAAACTCCGTGTTTCTCATGCTCACAACTGTGTACCTACTTTTGCCTACACCTGCATTTAGTTCTTTGCTGGACTTATGCATTTAAAAAATGTCATTGCAACATTCTGTTTTAAGGGACAGAGCTATTTCCTCTGGAGCAGAAAATGTGAAATACTGTTAGCAAAATTACCAAGGAATATATCTTGAAATAAACATAAAAAAGAGAGGAAGGGCAAAGTGATTAGAGCATGATCCTGATACCATTGTGATTAGTTAGTCCTCTCTAATAAAGAGGGGATATGCAAATTGGCTGTCACACCATCACAAAGTTGGTGGGACCTATAGCCACAAGATGGTTGTGCCCAATGCCCTCAGGTTCATCTGAGTCCCCCAGTCTTTTCAGCTGCCCCAAGGTGGTTGGAAGGCAATGCAGTATGGCTGGACCTGCCCTCAGCCCCCCAGCTGCCCTGGACCAGCCTGTGTGCAGGCAAACGTCTGATGGTGGTTTCCCAGCCAATGCCCAAGGGGCTGGGAAGCCTTGGATGGCAGCTGCCCAGCCACCCAGGACCGCCCAAGGCTTAGATAACCAGGCCCAACTGAGGCTTGTGCTGCCAGCAGTGGCAGCAGCAGAGGTGAGATGATGGCACTGCCTTCCTTTGATTGCCAGGTTGCCTCCTGCCCCTGAGGGCTCCCAGACTGTGAGAGGGGGCAGGCAAGGCTGAAGGTCCCCTGCTCCAGTGAATGAATTTTCATGCACCAGGCCTCTAGTTATTAATAACAGAAAAGGAGAAAAGAGGGAAGTTAAACATTATAGGCATGTCATTTGGGCAGCTTCACCAGGAAGCTTCAGTTTCACATTCTCCAGGAATCCAACAAAGGGGAAATAGAAATATGTCCAGCAAAATTAAAGAGGGAGCAGGGAAGGTGCTTGCTTTCAGTCACACCTAGGAACAAAGGTCATTGGCCAAAATTGGTGTGGCCACTGCAACCCTAGGGATACATAGTCCCCTAAAGAAAGGAGTTCACTCTCTTGTTGTTCTTGGGACTTTTGTTGCTCATGTGCTCCTGGCTCCCTCTTGGCTTCCATGCATTCTCCCATATAGCCCATGGCCATGCATACCCCACACCCAATGGACTAAAGGACTTCAGTGGGAAAATACAAACTAAGTTAGCCTAACGCTGAATTGGACCTGGCCCAACATAGAAACAAAACTTTGGACACTGGCTTTGATTTTAGCTCTATTGAAACATCAGCTATACTTCTTCTATGATTGGATACGGGAAATGGGACTTTGGAACCCCTAGGGGGTAATTCAACAGAAATAAACCTTTCTACCATATTACATCCTGCTATGCAAGTCTCAGAAAATTCCTTTTATGGGGATATCATAAGAACTCCATCTCCAGCAGAAACAGGAAGAGATGACCCCCCTCTCCTCCTGTAACAATCCAAAAACAGACAAAAATAAAAAAGTTTCAGTTAATCTTGATGTTGGTTGTTATAACCTTTTGTATTTGCTATTGCTATCAACTAAAAATAAGTAGCACCTTGCCCTAACTGGTTTGGCTCAATGGATAGAGCGTCAGCCTGCTGACTGAAGGGTCCCAGGTTCAATTCAGGTTAAGGGCATATACCTTGGTTGCAAGCACATCCCTAGGAAGGGGTATGCAGGAGGCAGCTGATCGATGTTTCTCTCTCTCATCGATGTCTCTAACTCCCTAGCACTCTCCCTTCCTCTCTGTAAAAAAATCAATAAAATATATTAATAGCAGCTTATTAAAGAAATCAGAAGGGTAAAGCTACCTCAGGGGGGGAAAAAACACACAAAACAAAACACCAGTCTCCTGAAGTGTTGTTTTCAAGTTTTTAAGAAGATAGTCCACCTCTGCACTGCTCTAATGTTCTCCTGCAAGCTGCACTGTACCAGTTCTATTTTCTGCCATTGGCTTCTGGAAGTCAAATCCTTTTATATATAACTATATTACCCAAAACTGGACACACACACACACACACACACACACACACACACACACACAGAGAGAGAGAGAGAGAGAGAGAGAGAGAGAGAGAGAGAGAGAGAGGGAGATGTCTTATCGTTATTTGCAGAATTAACCATCACATTTGTTTATTTATATTTTTAGAGTTCAAGTGAGGACCGAAATACTGAAAACCATTCAAAGAGACCCAATTAGTCAGCAACAAATAACACAAGTAAAAAATAATAAAAATCACCTAATAAAATTGATAGTTATTTAGTAGATCAAACAAATTATTTGGGTATTCTAATATCTGTCTTTCCATAGCTCCCTTCCTCTATCTATCCTCTGTCTATCCTCTACCATCTGTTACCTATCTATCCATTATCTATCCATCCATCCATTTCTACTTAACATCTATCTACCTGTCTATCTATAAAAAGTATCATCCATCTATCTATCCAACAGAGATATAGGGGAAGAAGTGAAGAGAAGAGAGAGAAAAAGAGAAAGAGAGAGAGAGAGAGAGAGAGAGAGAGAGAGAGAGAGAGAGAGAGAGAGAAGAGAGGGAGAGAGATACTAATCAACTAATCAGCTCCTAGGAACACATGCTTAGAGGGGAGCAGACTAGAAAATTTTAATGTTCAGAGGAAGTAGCCTCTACTAAATCTATCAATCTCTCTTTGTCACACCAGGTTGCAGCTCTATCTCCATACCCCTATCTACTCACTATCTACACTTTCCTTTTAAAATAAATTAATTAATGCCCTTTAATATACCAGTTTTCTCTGATAAGAAGGTAATGTTTTAAAATTTAATTTTAGAGGTCAAATTAAAAAATGGTAGCCATAGACCAATATAAAGTTGAGTTTCAGATATGAAGCTATTTTCGAAGTTCTTCTGTGTCAACCACTAAGAATAAAAACACAGATATTACAAGGAGTCTTTATTTGAGAGATGGAGAGAGGGCACAGACGGAGCGGTAATCATAGCATTAGAAAAAAGGAAAGTTTGATAAGGTATATAAGAGGAGTTTCACAGCAACCATTACTGCCTGAACCATGATAGATTAAGAAATAAAACAAATGACCAATATTCTGGAGAAGAAAGATGTGAGAGAGTATTCCAGTGCACCTTTATCTGTTCGAAATTTCCCTCTGCCACATTCATGTCAGAAATATGGATAAAACTTCAGCTGCCCATGTGCAACACTGTTCTGAAAAACATTCACTACCAGCTGGAATTGGCATGAAATTGAATCTCATTTGCCCTCTCTAGTCTGGGAAAATACATGTAGGTTAAGAGTAGCACTTAGTAGTGAAGGTATTGGTCCATTGCTTATATTAATGTTAATATAATGTTAATCTTGCTTTAAATATTTATTATTTGAATTATGTATTATATTAATGCAATTTTAATAAGGTGTTTCCTTGACCAAAGAAATCTAAATTACACTGACTCTAAACACACAACTTCCTGAAGTGTATGTAAAGTAATATTAGTCACATTTGGGAGAGAGCACCAAAAAGATTAAATGCATAATCACATATTTTATGTCAGGATTATTTTCTTATAAACAAGAGTATCCTACTCTATTTACATGGAAATATGTATGGGCTATTATTGGTTAATAAAAATCTAGCATAGTTTCTAAAATTTTAAACAATGCATATATTTTAATCATATACTCTATATAATTCCCATTTCTGTAAATTATTTTTAAACAAAATTTGACAATCTCTTGAGCTTCAGTTTTGTTTAGATTTTTGTTAATTCTCACCTGATGATATTTTATCCCACTGATATTTAGAGTGGGAGGGAGAGGGGAAGAGGAGAAAGAGATGAAAGAGAGAAACAACAATTTAAGAGTGACACATTGATTGGTTGCCTCCCACATATGCACTCAGATGAGGGCCAGGGATCTAATCTGAAACCCAGGTATGGGTCCTTGACCAGGAATCAAACCCACAATCTTTTGATGTGTGGGCCAATGCTCTCATGACTGAGCAACGCTGGCCAGGGCAAGCTTCAGCTTTGTAATCTGTAGTAAATAAATGCTTCTGTGAGAATAAAGCAAAAAATGCATTTAAAGCATTTGGCCCCCAGTAGGCACTCTCTTATCCTTTAGATCTTTATAACATTTGGGGTCATTACTTTTTATGGCCTATTGTTCAGTTCATCATGAAAAATGTCCTGGAGATATACAACAAAAACTTTGAAGACAGTATTTTCTGTTTATAAAAGGCCTAACTTGAAAAATAAGATTTAGAACAATAATACAAACTAAACAGATGTTGCCAGATTTCTGCAAGATATTCCAAACTCAGGTGTTGTTACCATGAATTGCCAGAAACAAATCAGTTTCACTAAAAGAGATGCTGACAGGAAGCCAGGAAGGCTGGTCAACAACCTTAATTGCTCTAACCACTCACCCTTTAGTTGAGACATTGTCAGCTGAAGCAGCCTCCACCTTGTTTGTCCCATGTAAGTTTCTGTTATTTCCTGCCTAAGGGCTACATGTAAATTTCTGTTTATCTCGCCTAAGATGTTTTCCCCAAAGCCTCAATAAAAGGGGATGGCAGGGCAAGAGCAGGGAGTAGTTCTCCCACTAGAGTTGGACTACTGCCTGGCCCCCCATATCGCCTGGCCCTCCATATTGCCTGGCCCCCCATATTGCCAAATTGAATTTCTTCAATGAATTTAGGGAGATGTATTCCCATAAATAGTAAAAATCATTGAGGCCTATCTGCCAGTAATTCAGGAATTTAAAGATGTCTAGAACCTATGCAATTGACTGTTAAAATGTACTACATTAAAAACAGAGGCACAATATCTGCATGGAAATTCAGAATACAAAATTTTAATAGTGATGATGAAAAACAACAGTGGAGAAGATTTTTCTTTAATTTTCATGCCCATTAAATTATTTTTGACAAGAAGCATTTTAATTTTAGTAGTCAGAGAAAACACAGTAGTAAATCTTGCTAGCCAAATATTACAATGACCTAATAACATATTGATTTATTATATGACATCTTTAAAAAAATTATAGCACAATTATTTGGGCATGTCCACCTGTCAGAATGAAATTCTTTGGGATTTTTTTTTTTATTTGTTTCTATGTTGTTTAAATACTCTCTGGTTAAGTCTGCTACTTCAATTTGTACCGGCCCCGAAGTAACCTTTTGACTATTGCTTCTCTTAGAGTATTTAGAAATCCCTTTATCTCCTTAAGTAGCTGTTCACTCACTCCCTTCAATTCTAGAACCATTATTCTCTTATATGACTTTCATGCCAGATTGAGCCTGATCTTTTATTTTAGTGCCATTTCTTTATTTCCCATCTTTCTATTGACCCACCATAACATTTCTTATGCCTAAACATTTTTCTGAAATCTGCACAACGTGCTTAGTAAAATAAACTTTAATGAAGCGTTTTCTTGCTAATGCTACACCGGGTCTTTAACATAGTTAGCCCGACAAATCTCCTGAGCAAAATAAACCCTCCCCACAGGCTGATCGCTCTAGCTGAATGGTTTCATACTGAAATGCAAAAATGTTAGAGCTCTGCTATTGAATGAAGTATTTCTCTGATACATATATAGATATGTGAGCCCATATCTTGTCTATAAAATATGTAACTACAGTAGTTCTCCTCAACACCTCCTGGTTTCATTTACCCACAGTCAAACTCAGCCTGAAAATATTAAATAGAAAATTCCAGAATAAATAGTTTATAAGTTTATTTTTTATTTACTTATTTATTGATTTTTTAAATATATTTCATTGATTTTTTACAGAGAGGAGGAGAGAGGGATAGAGAGCTAGAAACGTCGATGAGAGAGAAACATCAACCAGCTGCCTCTTGCACACTCCCCACTGGGGATGTGCTCACAACCAATGTACATGCCCTTGACCGGAATCGAAACCTGGACCCTTCAGTCCGCAGACCGACGCTCTACAACTGAGCCAAACCGGTTTTGGCAATAGTTTATAAGTTTTAAATTTAATGCTGTTCCTGAGTGGCGTAAGAAAATCTCATGCTGTCCTGTCCTGTCCCTCTGGGATGTGAATTTCCTTTTCCTGAGATATTCCCAGTGTAGATGCTCCTTGCTCCTTAGTCTCTGTTATCAGATTGTTTGCTGTGATGTCACATGCTTGTGTTCAAGTCACCCTTGTTTATCTTAATAGTGGCCACAAAGCACAAGAGCAGCAATACTGGTAATTAGGATATGCCAAAGAGAAGCCATAAATTATATGTCTGTGTAGGAAAAAAGCATGGTATATATAGGTTTCTGTACTTTCTCTGGTTTTAGGCATTCACTGAGGGTTTTGGAATATATCTCTGAAAGACAAGGGGGCTCTACTGTATATCTTAATAATATGTAGTCTCTTTCTTGAAGACTACTTATTGATCATGAGAGTATGCATGTGATGGGTTATATGTGCTTGGCTATGTGACAGGGTGAGATTCTTTTCTGGACAGTCCCTTTAGTAAAGTGTCTGTGATGCCCATCATGTTCTGATTTAATGCTTATTCAATAATGAAAATCTTTGTCTTCCACTTTAGTGGAGAGCTTTACTGGGGTTGCAATGTGTTGATTTTCTGTGTTTTCACATCGCTGCCACATGGAATTTCATATGTGGCTTTATTTAATTGAATGGCCACAGGATTTGTTTAAATTACTAGAGGTCCATTGCACGAAGATTTGTGCAATAGGCCTTCCTTCCCCTGGCTGCTAGCACCGGTTTTCCTCCAGCACCTGGCACCCAGGTCTTTCGTTCCAGCCCCCATCTTCCATCTTCACTCCAGCCAGAGTGCTGCTCCTGTAGCTCCCTCTGCTCTATGCCCTTCCCCTCATAGCAGGCATCCAGCCCAGCCTGACTTCTCTGCACCCACATGAGTGCTGCCCAGAGGCCCAGAGCAGCTGGGGAGTGGGGGCCCATCTATCTTTGTTGGGTTGATTTGCATACTGATTCTTGATTGGCTGATGGGCTCTGTGAAGTGATGGTCAATTTGTATATTTCTCTTTTATTAGTGTGGATGATCATGGGGAAGGGCAACAGGAGTTGGCTGGAAGATGTTAATGGGGGGAAAAGGAGGAATTGTGTAATATTTTCAATAATAAAGATTTTAAAATAATAAATATATGATCAGGTAATCAGAGCCCTTCACTTGTGATGGAAGGCAAAGGGAAGGGAAGCATTTTCAGATTACTTTTAAAATTTGCTTTTAAAAACAACTTGATGACATGCACTGAAAACTCATAAGAATTAGCTGATGTTATTACAGAACCATCAGATATTTCTCTCAACTCTCTGAAGACTTGAAAATGAGCTAACAATTATAGATAAAAAGGAATGCATGTATTTTATATATAAAATAAAGTATATATCTCAGTTTTAAAATGTGTTTGGAAATTATATACTGATTACCCTAATTTTAAATTTCCTGAGATACTAAAATAAAACAGCAGGTAATCATTTCACTTTCAAAATAAACAAATTTTAACAAAACATGTTTGAAGGAAACTAATTCCACCAGTAGAGTATGTAACATATTACACACCCACAAGGCAAAATATTAAGGGATATGGAGTTATATTTCTACCATTACATTCTTTTCAAATATATATCACAAAATCTCAATACTGGTAGAATCCTTGAATATCACCTCACCAAGTTCCAGTCACTTAATCAATGTTGGATTCATTTCAGTACTTTCTCCACTGAGTGAATGTTCTGTCAGTGCTTGGAAAACTAGCAAGCACCAAGTAGGAGCTTTGTTCCAAATGCCTGTCTGTTGATAGCTCTTTCTCTATGTTATGTTGAAATGTGTCTCCCTACAGATAATTGAGGAAAGGTCTTTTCTGCTCTGAACATCTATCCAATAAGCAGAACGTTTTGAGGTCACAAAATATCATTTATTATTTCAGTCAATGACTTGCAAGTCAGAATGAATATATATATACTCATTAACCTTCCACGGGGGGGAAAAAAGTATCAAAGAGTAGAATGAATTCATTATATGTAGAGTGTTGTTGGTGGATATGTAATGCAGTGACTATGGAAAACAGTTCCTCAAAAGGTTAAACATAGAATTATTTTATGACCTATCAATTATGCACCTAGTTATATACTCTAAACGAATAAAATAAAAAAAACACACACCAGATACTCAAATAATTGTACAAAAATAGTCATTGCAGCATTATTGATTAATAAATAGAAAGAACCCAAATGCTCATCACTAGATAAATGAATACACAAAATATGGCATATATATAAAATGGAATATGATTCAACCATAAAAGGGAATGAAGTACTGTGATGCATGCCACTCTGTGGATAGATCCAAAAAATATTATGCAAACTGAAAGTTACCACACACAAAACTTCACACATAAATCCATTTATGAAATATTCAGGATAGGTAAGTTCATAGAGACAAAAGGCTAATTAGCTGTTGCCTGGGGTTAGAAATGGAGTGAATGAGGACTGGCTGCTGATGGGTGTGGCTGTTTTGGGAAGGGGTGAATAAAAGGTTTTGAAACTAGATAGAGTTGGTGGTTGAACAATATTGAAGATATACTAAATGCTGCTTTAAAATTGTTAATTTTATGTTATGTAAATTTCACCTCGATTGAAAAAACAACAACCATTGTTAGGCAGTTATTTCCTGGGGAAACTAATCAGCATATTCCTTAGCTACTTTCAGGGAGGGAGTTCAAATGATCTATAATAGATATCTACAAAATTATATATGCCCACCATGAATGCTTTCAGGGAAGGGACATATCAAATAAAGTAGTTGTGGTAATTGAAATGTAATGGCAATTTATTTTCTTTAAATTCTTAAGTGTTTAGTATTCTGATATAAGTGACCTATTTAAAACCACTGTTTCACCTTGCTTTTCTTCCCCAGAAAACTAAATGGGGGGAGGAGGGGAGAATTTGGTAAATTTTTACAAAGTAATCTTAATGTGGATTAACTTGTGGAGAAAGGAATTTGGAAGGGAAAATGTTATTAATTTAAAACAAAAACAAAAAAGCAAAACAGAAATCTATACTGTCTTCACTTATCATAATACTACTCTTATTTCACTTAGCATAATACTCTTTGGAAGTAATTGTGTGGTTTTTTTTTTTTTTAAATAGTTCCTAGGTTTAGGCTGTTCTAGAGTTGTTCTTTTTTTTTTTAATATATAACAATATATCAATTTCTTGATTTATCAGCTTGGATTGAATCAATTGATTCCTCATTTTTTTAAAAAAAATAGCAACTAAAAGCAATTTTATCAACTCAAGTCTCTCTATTTTTTAGAGTATACTAGTATACTCTGTGATATTTAAATATTTTCTGTATCATCAACTTCAGATGTTGTGTTTTTAACTCCCAAGTTGAAAAGTTTAGGAAATTATTCTTTATTTCTAACATTATCTAAAATGTTGGCAATTTTAAGATCTTTAAAATGTCAATGTTTGTTTCATTTACATCTAATTCTATAACCAGAAGTAGATCTTCTTTGCTTAGTGTCTGAGTCAAATAATGTAAACCCAGGCAATAAGGAATGATGGAAATATGAGCATTATTTATGCAAAACCCATTATCTAACTGGATCCATAAATAAGGCCTTGTAATTCTCTTTCACTTCAAGGATTAGATAAAATGTCTTCTCACATAACACTAGATATAAGTATATTATGTCAAACTTGAAATCTTATTTCAGTCTTGGTATTCATTTCATATTTGAAATATGATAAATCTATTTGAAACAAAAGTTGCCTAAGCCAGTTGATTGAATTAAAATTTTTTAGTATATTTGTCTTTGTTGATGTACCATTTCTTTTTTTCCTCAAAATAACTATTTTTTATTTTCTTTTAAAAAAAATATTGATTTTTAAAGAGAGAAGAAGGGACAGGGGATAGAAATATAAATGCTACACAAAGCATCAATTGGCTGCCTCCTGTACACCTCCCAACAGGGATTGAGCCCTCAACCCAGGCATGTGCCCCAACCAGGAATCAAACCTGCAACCTTTCAGTGAATGAGATGATGCCAACTAACTGAGCCACACTGTCCAGGACAAAAATAACTTTTTATAACTATTTGATTTTAAAAGTTTTGCTATTTAGTATTCAGATAAAAAGTTTTTAAAAAATTAATACTTAAGGACATGCTGTACTAATGGTTAATCTATACATGATGATACAGTGGAATGCTTATGTGTACATAGAACAAGAATTATATTGTAATATAGGGTATCACAGAATTCTCAGTGCAAACATTGCGAATAAATCATAGTGTGGCAAATGGCATATGATCATGCATATATATTTAGCTGATAGCATTTTGTGCATATAATTTGTAATTTATAAATTTTATATATGAGAGTTTCTGATACCCACTTTTTTTGGAGAAAACATTAGAAAATGACTTCAGTGTGAATGTCAAAATTAGTATAAGAATGAGAGGAAATAAAGGCCCAAGAATATTGGAAATCATTCATCTAAATATGATAAATGTGTTTAGTTACTAAGAATTATGTTTATTATGCTTTAGCTTAATAAGCTATGTCCTTAATAAGCTGTGATGGCAATAGAAGCCCTAAATTGGTTTAACATGACTCTTTTATCTTCCTTTCTAGAAAGCACTTCAGTGCAATGGAGGATGGAGGTAAAGATCACTGCACTGAAATAAAGATACGAGGTATGGCCATTTCCCTCCGTGAGCCCTCCAGTTCCTTATCTGTATGAAGGTAATCATAATATAAATAATATTACTGAGTTGCTGCAAAGATTAGAGATAATGCATGTATAATGTCTAACTCAGTCCACAGTATTAGTATTAATCTTGCTCAGTGTATTTTCTTGTAATGAACAGGCCTGTTGTGACCCACCAGGAAAGATGGGGTGCGTTTTTTTTTTGTTTGTTTGTTTTTTGATACAGTCATGCTAGAGCACCCTCCAATCTCAGGTTTTTCTTTTGGAATATCTGATTATAATAATGTCTATTCCCTGGAGTGGTCATAACCATTACATTAAGAACATAAGTTATGTGAAATAGTGTGTAAACTAAAACTCTACCAATGTTACATATTAAAATGGGTTATTAGGATAAGACAAAATAGATTTAAAAAATAAAAAAATGCACTTGCAGACGTGGCTGAAGTACCCTACAGTGGGATGCATCTTTTCAAACAATATGTACTGAGGCTTAGAATACACTTCTTCTAGGTATATTAATTGATTATATAGTAATTGAAACAAAGCCATGTGAGATAACTACTAATTACCAATTGGGAATATGAGCCATAGTAGGTACAGCTAAAATGTACTGGGCTAGGATTCAACACAAGGCAATGTGGATCCAGAACAAACTAGTTTTGAAAGATGCA
Organism: Pipistrellus kuhlii; assembly: GCF_014108245.1. NCBI lineage: Eukaryota > Metazoa > Chordata > Mammalia > Chiroptera > Vespertilionidae > Pipistrellus > Pipistrellus kuhlii. The sequence continues at coordinate 23,181,333 of NW_023425405.1, read as the reverse complement.
TGCAGAAATCTATTTATATGTCAAAGAAGTCACAAAGAATTAATTTATAGGGAATATCATGGATCTTACCAAGAGCTTGTTTTTTTACTATCCATTCAGGAATTCAAAAGATATATTTGCATTTTCACTTTTCAAATCTTTTATTAACTGATTTACTTCTCTGTAGTATACTTGAGAATACATAAATGTGAAGGTGAAGAACAGGATTGGAAAATTGTCTCTTTGAAAAATAATTATTCCCCTTCAACTGTAATTTTAAAACGAGCACTCTTGCTTTTAGAAATGGTATTTTTTTTGGCCCTGACACTGAAGGAGTTAAGACAGCCAGCACACAACAGAATCCAAGTACAGGCACTTGGAATAAATAACAACTACAGACCTGTCATGACTGTGTCTTGAGTAATGGGATTCATTCATTTTGGTATTTTTAATGCAATTGTAAACTGCCGTTTTCCTTACAATTTAAAGCAGTTTTATGGATGATATAGCTACCAATGTGAAAACAAAATTAACTTGTCACATCTGAGTGGCTAAAGTATTTCCCAATCCCATTTTTAGGGTATTACTAAAACCTCCATGATCCAGAATTAAATCAAGAGGAAGAATGGCATTTTGAGGGTTACAGAAATGTCCCAAAGATGAAAGATATAAAGAATGTTGGCAATATGTGGTTGTTTCTGAAGTACAGAATGTTTTATATTAAAAATAAGAACACACAATCCTGTGCTTACTGTCAGTGAGTCAATATCCACAATGGGAAACAGCACTATCATGCAGTATTGACTGGCAACTGCTATTTTATTGTTTATTAGGTTAAACCTATGTATTCTTGTGGAAGCTTCTATTTTGAGTAACTTAAACAAACTCTCCCCACCTTAGCTCACTTGTTTTTGAAGGTAAAGAATTTTTTCTAAATAGTACTAAACTTGGGTTCATAGATCCACAAAGAATATCTAGGCAGTGGGAGACTCTTGAAGCAAATGAGGAAATTCCTTAAGGGGATATATTTCTTCAAATGAACTCTTAGCAGGCTAGATGAAAAGCCACCCCACCAGCATCATCAGGGCCAATTTACAGAACCTTATCTGGGGAATTTTCATGAAAGAAGCATCTCCCATATTCCATCACATAAAAATGCTTCCACTCTGCAGAATCATCTAAATGCATGTTGTCTTAACCTGCCCAGCCTCACACTTGTGGAATGAAAACTTATCAGGATACATGGGAGAAGAGCAGAGGCTTGGGTCTCTTTAGCAGGTAATAAAATATTTATTAAAAACAAGAACCCAAACTAAAACACAACAAACAAGCTTTTTACTAACAGTGAAAAACTCTCTATACTTTCTGCTCAATTTTGCTGGGAGCCTAAAGCTGCTCTAAAAATAAATTTTATTGAATTTTTTAAAAATACTGTAAATAACTTTAGTAGTTAATTAAATGCCAATGTCATAATTTAAAAAAAGAACTGATGCATGTTCCTACAACATACAAGAACCATGAAAACACTTTGCTCAATGAAAGAAACTTGTGATAAGAGACCATATATTGTGTGATTCATTTTCTATGAGCTTTCCAGAATTGGAAAATCTGTAGGAAAATTACCATATTTTTCGGATCATAAGACACTCCGGACCATAAGACACACCAGTTTTTAGAGAAGGGAAATGAAGAAAAAAAGATTCTGAAACAAATAGTGTCCTAAAATATTTTATGTGCATTAAAACCCAACATCACAGTCATAAACACATGTAATCAACCCTGTAAAGTAAACAGCAGCATTTAGAACCATTTTAGAGCTGGGCAAGCACACAGAGACCACACAGAGCCGGGCAAGTAAAAAAACTTTTTTTAAAGTATATGTGTAGGCTATATTTGGACCATGGGGGGAAAAAGTGCGTCTTATGGTCCGAAAAATACGGTAATAGTGGTTGTCCAGGGTTGGGGATGAGAGTTGTGGAAGGCGATAGGGAGTGAATGCCAAATATTATAGAGGTTTCTTGAATGGGGTCTGATGAAAATATTCTAAAATTATTTTAAGAATGAATGTATGCCTCTTCAGATGTACTAAAAACCATTGACTTATACACATTAAATAGGGGAATTTAATGGTATGTAAAATGCATCTCAATAAAGCTGTTAAATAATCTATGGCTATCTTAAAAGCATTTTGATATAATGCCTGCATCATGACAAAACATGCAATAACCTCATATTAGAGGGTCTTCTTGAGAGATGTGTTTTTTCAAATAATTGCCATTTCCTTTTTTCATATTTAATCAATTATATTCAATGAGTTTCTTCCTCGAAAATGTGTGTCTGTGGTATAATCTGATACCTATATCATTTTTTTAGGGAGCACTATATATCCATATACCGGTATATTTATTTATGGAATTCTAGTCCAGCATCATTAGTTAAAAAGAAAAATGCTACAGGAGTCAAATGGGATTCAGTAAAGGCCAATACCTATGTTACTTTTAGTCAAGGATAATTTAGCAGACAACCAATTTTTACTAAAATATAAATTAAGTAGGGATGGCTAGCTAAAGCTCTGCAAGTGACTTTAAAAAAAAAATAAGTTTAGGTCAAATAGTTCACAATATATATTTTAATCTTCCATGGAAATACACAACTACATATATAAATATTTTTTTGTGATTGAAGAGACCAAGATTTAAAAGATTTGATCTACAAAAAGCAGATCAGAAGCAGAAACAATTGACTATCAAGGCAAAGTCACATTAAATCGTACTCCAAGTTTCCAGGGTAACATAATTTTCCATTTTTTCTGCCTGCCTTTTTAGCCTTTTCTGGACACTCTTTTCTTGCTGAATAATCACATTTGGTGTGTTCTGTGGCTCAGTCTTTGGAGCTTCTCTTTGCTTTATCTACAGTCACTCCTCAATAATTGCATACAACTCTGCTTTGAAATAGCATGTATAAGATAAATCTGAAAATTGTCTCTTGTTCAGACAGATTTATAGCACTGTGCTACACCACACTGGAGCCCCAGGCAAAAGGAAAAACCAGTTGTATTGATTCTGTTGGATTATTTTTCTATTGCTGTTGAAGTAAATTACCACCAAATTTAGCATCTTAAAAAAATATCAAACCAATTCCATATCTCACAATCTAGTGGGTTCATCTGGCTGTTGTGCTCAGGGCCCCACAAGGCTGAAATGAAGATGGCAGCTGGGCTAGGCGCTTCTCCAGAGGCCTTAAGAGAGAACAGACTTCCAGGCTTACTCAGGCATTGGCCAAACAATTAGTTGAAGTTATAGGGCTAAAGTCCTCGTTTCCTGGCTTGCTGGAGTTCAGTGGTTGTTCTTAGCTTCTACAGTCCACCTCTTCCTTGTTTAAATGTCTTTTGCCTCTTCTCCTACCACACATCTCTGAATCTCTTGGTTTCCTTTCCTTTTTTTATTTTTTATTGTTGACATTATTACAGATGTCCTTCAAATTTCTCCCCCTTTACCTCCTCCTTTTGGGCCCTATTCCACCACAGGCCTTTATCACACTATTGTTTCTGCCCATTGGTTATGCATATGTCTATACAAGTCCTTTGGTTAGTCTGTTTTCTAAATGCCACCCCTGTATTTCCCTGAGAAACACCATGCAGGCAGGTGTCAGTCTTTTACATGCCTTCATGTCTCCAAATCTATTGATATTTTGTTTGTCACTATATTTTTAGATTCCACTTGTAAGTGAGATCATGTGATATTTGTCTTCCTCTGACTGGCTTATTTCACACATAGCGTAATATTCTCCAGGTACATCCATTCTGTTGCAAAGTGTAAGAAACCCTTCTTTTTTACAGCTGCATAATATTCCATCGTGTAGATGTATCCCAGCTCATTATCCATTCATCTACTGATGTACACTAAGGCTATTTCAAGATATTAGCTATTGTAAATGGTGCTGTTATGAACATAGGAGTGCATATATCCATTTTGATTACAGTTTTGGAATTCTTAGGATATGTATACTAATAAAAAGGTAATATACTAATTAGATCAGGAGACCTTCTGAACATCTTTATGGACAAAGCCATAGTGTGAGGTCGAGACAGAGGTGGTTAGGAGTGACCAGGCCAAGAAGGGAGGGCAGTTGAGGGTGAACAGGCTGGCGGGGGAGGGCATTTGGCAGTGAGCAGGTCAACAGGGTGGGGGTAGTTGGGAATGATCAGGCCTAGCCAAAGGGGGCTAGTGGGGGGTGATCAGGCCAGCAAGGGGGAGCTGTTGGGAGTGAGCAAGCTGGCAGGCAGAGTGGTTAGGGGCGATCAGGCATGCAGGCAGGTGAGCAGTCAGGAACCAGTGGTCTTGGATTGTGAAAGGGATGGGACCTAAACCAGCAGTCAGATATCCTCCAAGGGGTCCCAGATTGGAGAGGATGCAGGCTGGGCTGAGGGACCCTGCCCCCCCCCCCCCCCCCCCCCCCCCCAGTGTACTGGTCCACTAATATACCTAGAAGTAGGATTGCTGGGTCAAACAGCAGTTCAAGTTCTTCTTTTTTTTTTTTTTTTTAGTAAATTCCATACTATTTTTTTCTAGTGGCTGTACCAATCTTCATCTTAGTTTCCTGCTAGTAAGAAATCATGAGACTGCAATGGACTTATTTAACAATCCAGGATGATTTTCAATTTTAAGAGAGATTGCTTAGTCAGCTTAATACCATCTGACAAGTTTCTTTTAGCTGATGAGGTCATATATTCACAGGCATATCACTACGGTAATTGATCAGAGGAGCCAAAATCCTCCTCATCAAAATACTTTTAAAATGTTTCTATTTTGTTCACCATGAATTGTTTGCATTAATTTTTTTAAAACAATATCATATTAAAATATTGATTATGATTATTGCATGTTTTGGGTCACTTTTAAATTTGACATCTGAGGAGAGTGCCTTATTCACCTCACCATAATTTTGACCTTGTAATATCACTACTGGCCTACTGAGATATTCAGCTGGAATTACAGTGGACTTCTCAAATGTTTCATGTCCCAGATCAAACTCCTGATTGCTCCTTCAAAACCTGCCATTCCCCTGAATGTTCCTTCTTTCAATAAACAATCATCTCCATTGACCCAATTGCTGAAGTCAAAATACTTGGAATTGGCCCATATCTCTTAGTCATATTCAGGATGAAATCTGAATCCCTATCTAGAATGTACACGCCTTCTATGATCTGGCCCTTAGCCATTTAATACTCTCTTCCTTGGTCACCCACTTTAGGAGCAATTACCCTGAGTGTTCTGCAATTTATTTTTACAATAAGCTTCTTACCAATATTCCAAATAAGAGCTGCTTCTTCTGCTGGGAGGTTCTTCTCCCAGATTCCACTTATCTTAGTCCCTAAATTTATTCTGTACCTAAATGTCTTCTCATATCTGTCTCTAATCCTTTTCTCTCTATTCTTCTTTATTTTCTTTGTAGAGATTATCATTACCCGACAACTTAGCATAATGTCATAAATGGGTTGTATGTCTTCTCCCAGAGGAGTGCTCCATGGGGACAGATCTTTGCTTTGACACAGATTCATCCCCATTCTTTAGAACAAAACCTGAAATATAGTAGGTACTTTATATACTAAAGACATACTCATTGATTGACAGGTGATACAACCCATCAGCACAGAATATAATGTAATGTGTTCTTATGGAACATAAAGATGGGCTTATAAAATCTCCATCATTTGTAGAAAAGTATGCATTCCTTAAAATGAATAATCAAATGGTCAAAGAGACCTTATACTATGAAAAGATGTTTCCTCAATCTGAAGACATGTACAGGTTCAGGGGTCATAGGTTTATGAATATTCATACTAATCATTTCTGTGCATCAGATCAATGATATTGTAAACAATTTACAAGCAGGAAACTTATGGGCAGAATAATAATGATTTATCTCAGTGTTACATAGGCACAGTTACTACAAATAACATGGGATACAAGAGAAAACAAAGTCATAAAGGAGTTGCATGGAATTTTACTATATCATGAGCTTCAGAGTTTTGTTGTGGTAGTAATTTGTGGTCCAGGGTCCATTAAATAAAATTTATTTAGGGATATACTTTGCTTAGGAATAATTTCATCCTCATTATCTCACTAGATGTTTATTATGTTCATATATGCATTACCAAGTTAGGCACTATGTGGATACAAAAATATATTATGATCCCTCTAGAGTAAAATAAAACATAACAGTATGAGATACTGCATAACTGCAGTAAAAAATCATATATATATATATATGATGCAAAAATTCAGGAAAAGGTTATATCAGTGGATAGTTATTCAGGATTTATTATTTATAATACAACTTTTAGGAAATATAGAGATATATTATATACACCTATCATTCTTGGGTTGGTTAATACAATCCTACTATATAATAGAAGAGAAACATGTAAATTAACTGTACCTCTGCTATGCTCACCAGCCAATCAGGAGTGAGTATGCAAATCAACCCAACAAAGATGGCAAGTAAATTTGCATACACAGGCACCAGGCAGAGAGCAGAGCATGAGAGGCAACAGAGAGTGGACCAGTTTGGGAAACTTGGCTCCCCAAGCTGCCAGACAGAGAGAAGAGAGGGAGAGCTGGCTGCTTAGAGGACTTGGCAGAGAGGGAGGCCATGAGACAGAGACAGAGCAGGAAGGGAAGACCAAGAGCGTGGGGAGCACCAGGAGTTCTGGGAATAGTAGTTTGGTGGCAGCCCCAGGACCAGAAGTGGAAACCCAGTTGCAGGGAACACCAGGGATGCTGGGAATCATAGTTCTGGTGGCAGACAGATCTCCTAAACACTAGAGCAAAGTGAGCCTGGAGCGAGTTACTGTTGCGCTGGGGGATGGAGGGAAAGCAAAGGTGAGAGACATAAGTAAAATCAGAGTGTCTAGGAAAAATTAAAGGGATGATATCTTAAAATTTCCAGTAAATCTCCACCAATGAAGCAAAGAAAAAAAAAAAAGCCTCTATTATTTTGTGAGCAACAAACCTAACTGGGTTGGGGTCTCAGATAATTCATTCATATGATTGCAAAGACAGATGGAAACTTCTGCATTGGAGAGGGATCCCCAAGGGTTCCCAGATTGGAGAGGGTGCAGATTAGGCTGAGGGATCACCCGCCCCACCACTACCCATACATGAATCTTCATGCACCAGGCCCCTAGTTAGATTTTAATAAAAAATATTTCAGGATAAAATTCCAAAGGGATAATTTAAGAGATAGCAGTATTGTGGGAAAAGAGACCAATTTGTGTGGTTGAAAAAAAAATTAATGTAGGTGAAATGTTTGAACCGAGAACTCTTTCACTCATATATGGAATTTAAAGAACAAAATAAACAAAAAATAGAATGACACTCATAGATACAGAGAATAGTCTGACAGCTGTCAGAGGGGAGAAAGATGCAGTTTTAGATGCATTGTAATTATTGTTAACTAGAAGCCTGGTCCACGAATTTGTACATGGGTAGGGTTCAGCTGGCCACCCCAATGGGAGTTGATTGGGACTGGGCCTGTGAGGGGAGGGGCCAATCAAGGGTGGGATCAGCTGAGGGGAGGGGCCATAGGAGGTTGTCCAGCCAGCCCTGCCCTTGATCTGGATAGAGGGACCAATCAGGAGTGGGGCCAGCCAGGGGGAGGGGTCACTGGAGGTTGGTCGGCTGACCCTGCCCCTGACTGAGACAGTTGGCTGGCCGCAGTGGAGTCATAGCAACCCATCACTCTGGTCATTCCAGCATTCCAGTCACTGGCTTTATATATATATATATATATATATATATATATATATATATATATATATATATATATATATATATAGTATTAGCCGATATGTAAGCAATGCTTTACATTTTATGGAGTAAAGGCAATTCTTGATCTGAAATGAAAGAGAATTTCTATGCATTTATCTGTAATTGTTTTTCTGGATGCAAAGAGCAAATGAAATTTGAATAGCCCTTTTCACTGCTAGAGACACCCTGATCCCAAATTCATAATTAAGTTTTGAAAACTTAGTATTAAGAAAAAATTTCTTGTTCAGGAGTGCTCTATATAATTGAAAATAAAATATTTAGTGTCTTTAACTATGCTAGAGCACTTCGACTTTTCTTCATTCCCTCTTCCTAGTAGATCCTAAAAGGGATGATGTGAAGCAGAAACATGTTTTGCCAGCAATTAACTTTTTATATGTATGTGAAGGAAGTGACCCTGCCAATTATAGTCCAAATGACAAAATTCATGGTAATCTACAGGAGCATAATACTTCTGATAAGTTAAAGATTGGGGGAGAGAGGATGACTAGGGTTAGAATCTCAGAAGTTCAAATTTTAATTAAATTTCTCAAAATAAATGGTTTCATAGGCAGTATGAGAGAAGTATAGAGGGACCTGGAGAGTATTATGCTAAGCGAAATAAAGCAGTCAGAGAAAGATAAGTATCATATGATCTCATTCATATGTAGAATCTAATGAGTAAAATAAACTGATGAACAAAATAGATCCAGAGACATGGAAGCATGAAACACACTCTTGAATCTCAGAGAGAAGTCAGGGGTGGGTGGAAAGAGATCAACCAAAGAACTTATATGCATATATATGCATAACCCATGGACACAGATAATAGTGTGGTGAAGACCTGGGGCTGGGACTGGGGCCAGGCTAGAAAGGATTAATGGGGAGAAAAAGTGGGCATATGTAATACTTTAAACAATAAAGATTTTTAAAAAATTATTTTAGAGTCAAAGGAATAGTCATACTGCCACAGTATTTTTGGTTTCCTTAACTATATATATGGTGTGCCTCCAAAATGTATACATAGGTCATAGCTCAATTTTGAAAATAAAATATATTTTAATACATACTGCCCTTATATGTATTCAAAATCTGTGTATGCATTTTTTGAGACACCCTATATTTTAAGTTCCACCAGCAGATCTTCCCCATCCCACCCCTTTAGTGTACAGTTTTGTTATAGGAGCATTCAATTTCTTCCTGCATAGGTTACAGATAAAATCTGATCAGTTTTGGCAGCTTTGTACGGGTGTCTAAGTGTATATGAGTAGGATACAAGGACACTGACAAATGGGCAAAGGGCCAGAGAAGGGGAGGATACGAAGGTTCAAGACATAGTAGCCTTACTTTAAAATTTTGCTCAAGGCTTTACTTGAGTGAGTAGCCACCCTTGTATGAAGGATGCTACCTTTATTAGACAGCATGGTATATCCTGTGTCATCTTGGTTCTTACATGTTTCGATTGCATAATTACAAATTAGCTAATCACATGAAGAAGTCATCTAATTAGGTCCTAGTATGTATATGAGCATAACATGCATACAAAAATATCCCCTAAAACCTCCAAATAATCTGAACAAAATAGTACCTAATGTTGTCTAAGTACAACATTCTGTATCCTCTTCTCTATCAAACAAAACAAAACAAAACAAAACAAAACAATACATATATATGCTAATCCATAGTAGAGTTTGTTGGGTGTCTATTATGAGCCAGACAGTGCTGTAGATACTTGACATGTATCAATGAATAAAAGAGATGAAAATATGTGCCCTTGTGAACCATAATTTCTAGCACTGCAAAATTAGCCTAAGAAATAAGCATTACCTAGGATATAAGAATGTGATAAAGGCTATGGAAAGAGAAAAAATAGAGCAGGGAAGAAGGACTGGGAGTGTAGGTTGAAGGAATGATATGTAAGTTATAATGGAGAGGGTAGTTACTATTTAATTTGTAAACATGTTTCTGCCTTATTAAATGCATTCAAGAACTCAAATTTAATTAGCAATGTAGATTTTTCAGGAAATTGTAGGAAGTTAGCTAAGCAAGGGAGTGAGCTAGATCCATCAACTGCTTTATTAACAGTAATCAATATTTATTAGCCAAATTGCCAGCTAGGTACACTTTGCTCTGCTATAATATATAACTAAGGCAACATATACTGTGTGTGGGTTTTGCATAATGGCATTCCAAGGCAGATCTGAAAGTAGGCTATTAAATATGAAGAGGAAGATAATGGGATTATAAGAATGAATTCGTGTCCTGGACAGCTGCAGAAAGCCCAATCACAGAGCCCAGTCACAGAGGGGTCATTTAAAGTCTGCAGTTGTCTGAAATACAAGAAGCAGAATAAAATCCAGAACCCCTTTAAATCCTCCCAGAGCTACAAAGACACTGTCTTGACTTACAGTGGCATGAACTTGAAATGACAGACTAGCACTGAAGGTGTTATTTTCATCTGAAGAGAAGAGCTGTTTAATTCAAAAGTGACTGGCAGGATGTAAAGGACTGATTAGTTTGTAGGCCAAAACAAAAACTATGTTTCAAAATAGCATTTGTCCTTTAAAGATTCAGGCTGAGATATTTTAATGTGGTAAAAAAAACATGAGGACAGCTGAAATTTACTTAGAACTGAAATGATAAAGAATTAAAAGACCATATTTAGACACCGATTGCATTTTCAGCGAAGAAAATGAAGTCCAAGAACATCAATTTTCTTTGTATACTTTTTATTATCAGAAAGACTCTAAGTGGAGTCTGGTGAAAGTGAATTATAGACAATACAAAAGTTTGTGTATGAAAATAACAAATTATAAATGTTTTTGTAAATGAAGAAAAATGAAAGAATGCAAAATTTTCACTTGAATCTCAGACATTATAATTTTAGTTTAACACATTTTCACAAATGGTAGAAGATAAGAAAGAAGTTTCTCAAATTTGAGTGTCAAGGAAGAAATACAAAAGAGAATTAAAGTATATTGATCTACGATTTGATCCCAGATAAACTACCATAGAATTCCTAAAGAAATTTATTGTGAATAAAGGACTAAATTGTGTTATGATATTTACAACCTGGGTTTAAAACAAAGGCAGATCTGATATTCAAACCCTGTTGTAACTAACTCCATGAACCTTGTTCTTTTCCAACCATACTGTTCTCATTAAAGGGAAAAAGAATTCTATCAATGTGCAAAAGACTGCAAAAGCCAATTAATTATAATTTTACTTAATTGCCCTAATATGTATTTTTAAAATCCCAATTGTTGAAAATATTACATATTAATGTGTCTTCATTAAACAAAATATATTAAAAACATGAAGTAGAAGTCACAAGGAAAAAAATGCATGCCCAATTCCATCACTTTAGGAAATGCTTCTTTGGTTCTTTATCATCTATCTATCTGATTTTCTTTCAGTCTATCTATATGTCCTTCAGGTATCTACATATGTACACATATATTGATATGTTTGTATTTAAATACAATATATCTATATGTATACTATGTTTTATGTACAATCATGTAATAGTCATTCTGCTGTTATATTACTTAAGGTGATATCATAAACATTTCCAATTTGTTAACTACTTGCCCCGACCCATGATCATGAATTATGATCATGGGCAACAACGGGTGCACGCAGGAACCACCTAAGAGAATGAAGCAAACAAGGAACGTGAAAGAATAGAGGCAAGACAAGGTTCTGATCAAGCCTCAACTTTATTCTTTGAAATGGCTGTATTTATACAGCAGAAACAAAGTGGGGCAGGGTTGCCTATGCAGAGGGGTCTTTGGCAGTGTATAATTGGTTTAGGCACTGAGTGGCAAGGTGGTAAGGTATCTGGCAACACAGGATTGGCTAACTGCCAGGGCGGAGTAACATTCCAAGGTGTGACATTCCAAGGCTGGGCTATCTGGGGGGGGGGGGGAGGGGGGGGGCGGAGGATCAGGAAGGGGAAGTTGCAAAGATGCTAAGCAGCAGGTTAATCTTATCTTCTGGCCAAACCCTCAGGGCACCGCATAACTTCTGCTAGAAGGAACTTAATTCTATTTTCTTAAGACTGAGTTGCTTGTCTCAACTCTGATGGCTCCCAACAACTACCCTTCAAAATATTATTACTAGTGGTTGCAAAATATCTATAGATTTGCTGAAACATCATTTATATAATTATTCTCTTTGGGGTAAAATTTAAATACTGCTCAAAATTGTTTATTCAGGATCAGCATAAATTTGAGTTTCATACATTGCAAGCAATGCTCTCTCTCAATCTTTGCAATTAATTTGTTTAAAAAACAAACAAACTGCAGAATTCCTCAGTATGAATTCTGCTAATGCTTCACGGTGGTGTAACTCAGTGTGCTTCTGTGTCTGCTGTATTATCCACAAGTTGGTAGTTTGAGTTCTACAGCAGCTTGGTGACATTTGGGAAAGACCTATCCCTGGAGTGCTCTATAGGTGACATAGTAGACACTCATTGATTGGAAAGGACATGCTGTGGTCTCCCACTTTTTGTTAGGTTAGAAATAATTCATGATCATTACCTAGATCCATTATCTCATTATGGATTATAAAATGATGATCTAATTTTATCATCTATGCATTTTATTCCTTGTTATGCTTCTATAGATGGAAACTTAACCTCCTCAAGTATGTGGCTCTTTTGAATTTTTGCAGGAAAAATATTTTCCACCATTTAACATTTTTCAAAATAATGAGTTGAATCTCTAGCATCATGATAAAATAACCTATTAGCATGTACCTATTTATTTATCTATCCATCTACCACCTTACTGTGAATTCATGCATTTACATATTTTGGTTATATTCAACACATTGCACTTGTTATTTCTAATGATGCTCAAATTGACCCATTGGTGACTATTAGAAGCTTCAACTTGGTCCTAGTGTTTTTAATGACATTATTCTTTTTATCTTTGAGATCTTGCTCACTTCCTGAAATGACAAAATAGTCTTGATTCATCTTGTACATTTCCTTCCCTATATCTAGAACTAGATGTATCTCCAAGATGTCTTTGTTTAATATGAAATCATATTAAGAGTCAGCAATGTGGCAGTTAGGGGGGCTCAATGGGTTGTCATCCTGCCTAGTAAAGAGGAAATATGTAAATTAATTGTCACACCACAAAAAAGATGGAAGCCCAGTCCCTTCAGCCCTACCACAGTCCCCCAATCCTTTTAGCCCTGCCAGGGGGGTGGCAGGTGTGCAATGTGGACCCGCCCTCAGGTGGGTTCAGTCACTCTTTGCAGTCCTTTCAGCCCACCCTCAGATTCACAGGCAAGCCTCAGATGGAGGCTTCCCAGAGCTGCCCCAAGGCTCAGGTAACCGGGCCAGCCGAGGCTTACACTGATGGCAGTGGCAGCAGCAGAGGTATGATGGGGCGTTGCCTTCCCCTGATCGACGGGCTACCTCTCACCTGATGTACTGTTCACCTCCAACTGACCACCATTGACATCCTGCTCACCCCCAAAAGGACCCCCTACTGATCTGCTTACCCCCAATGGCCCCACCCCCCACCAGCCTGATCACTCACAACTGTCATCCCCTCTTGGCCTCTAACCACCTCTAACTCGGCCCCACCACCATGGCTTTGTCCAGAAGAACATCCAGAAGGTCTCCTGCAAGATCTCCCAGTCTAATTAGCATGTTACCATTTTATTAGTATAGATGAGCCCTTTCCTGTCAGATGGTAGTCCCTGGGGACCAGACCTGGCAGACAGCTATTCCAGGATATCCTTATGTTCCATTAACCCAGGTGAGGGGAGGTACAGAGGTTCCAGAAGAAGGTTTTGACAGAGGATAGATGGAATAAAAGTGATAATGAACAAAACAACCCCAATATATGCTTTCTCTTTATTATTATTTTTGAAAGAAAGCATGGCCTTTCAGCTTTTCTCCAGATGCATATCTTTGGCATGTCTTTAATCAGCCATGCAGAAACGCTCAATAACCTCACTGGGTGCTTGATTAGCAAAACACACATGCTTACCAAAGAAAATAGTGACTTAATTAGGGGTAATTGACCTTTTATATACATTTTAGATGATAAGTGAAGCACACTGAAGACTTATTTATTGACACCATATGGCACTCCTTCACAGTGATATTCAAATTATGTTGAACAAGGCTAATCAAAACTAAATAGCTCATCAAAGGCCTTCCATTCTAAGATGCTGCTATTTTAATTCTGGGAGGTTTTAGATACCTCATTAGACACCAAAGTACTTTAAACATTCTTCTGTTCAAAGCATGCCAAGCTTCTAGTTAAATCAGTCTACAACAGTTCTCCATAATTTTCAAATCACAAGTGTCATTGTAATGCTTACCATCTCTTTGTTAGTTTATTAAATATATGTCTTCCTAACAAGTGCACAACTCCTGTCAGATTTTGTGCTAACGATGGCAGAGGTATCAGACACTGCACCTACTGTCAAAGTGTTGACACAACCTTGCATTTGAGATCTGATTTGCAAGCAACAAAATTTGTCTATACAGGATTCATGCAGGGAATAAATGTTGGAAAAGACTTGGGGTGGCATAGGGAATTGCTGAAAGCCTAAGGACTTGGAAGAATCAGACTCAACAAACAAATAAAAGAAACATTTTTACCTCTTCAGATAAAGCAAACAAACAAGCAAACACAGCAAACCTCTCACCTCTGTTCTCTTGCAATTTGAGGAATCTCACTCCAGAAGCAATAATTCAGGCAGGTCATATGTGCACCCAAGCTCTCAGGAGAATTTTCTTTTCTGGAGGGAGGCAGACGCAAGATTTATAAGTTAAGTCAATCCCCAAGTATCAGTATGTGGTTCACATAATATGGAGAAATAAAAACAAACAATATCCACTACGTACTAGTACATAAAACATGCTGAAATAAAATCCTAGGAAATTCAATGAATAATATATTGTAATGCTTTCTGGTTAATTAAAAATACCTCAATCTGGATATAATAAATATAGTGAATGTATAATTCTAATGGTACAAAGCTATTATATTATGGTTTTCATATGCAATAAATGAACGCATGTTCCTCAAACCCTAATAACTTAAAAAACATTATTAACACTAGAAATTATCTGTAGGATATTATATTGTCACCAGAGGTTTGGTGCACAAAATCGGGGGGCGGGGGGGCAGGGGGAAGGGAGGTCCCCTCAGCCCAGACAGCACCCTCTAGCATCTGGGACCCCTCCAGAGATATCTGACTGCCGGTTTAGGGCCCATCTCAGGGATTGGGCCTAAACTGGCACTCGGACATTCCTCTCACAATCTGGGACCACTGGCTCCTAACTGCTCATCTGCCTGCCTGCCTGGTCACCCCTAACTACCCCCTTTCCCCCTGCTGGCCTGGCGACCCCCTAACTGCCCCTCACTGCCAGCATGGTCACCCATAACTTAAACCTGCTGCTGGTCTGGTTGCTCACTGCTCCCCCTGCCAGCCTGGTTGCCCCTAACTGCTCCTGCCACCAGTCTGGTCACCCATCACTGACCCCCCTCTGGCCTGGTCACCCCCAACTTCCCCCTGCTGTCCTGGACACCCCTAACTGCCCCCCATTGCCAGTCTGGTTGCCCCTCACTGCCACCTCTGCTGGCCTGATCTCCCAACTGTCTCCCCTGATGGCCTGTTCACTCTTAACTGCCCGCCAGGCCTAGTTGCCTCCAACTGCCCTCATCTTGCCTGCCTGGTTGCCCCCAACTGCCCCTCCACTGGTGTGGTTACTCCTCACTGCCCCTCCTGCCAGCCTGGTTACCTATGCAGTCTGCTGTTCGGTTGTCCTTCTGGTTGTTTCAGTGGTGATGACCCCTGGATTTTTATATATTAGGATTATTATACATTATATGCAGCATATATAGTACATGCAGCATATTTTATATATTGTATGTTTTATGTTACAATGTATTATATATAGAATGTTTGATATATTTTGAAATTCTGCTCCTGAATTTCATAAGTATAAAATCTAATACTTCAAAATGGCATTGAAACCTTTCATAATCTATTCTTAACCTGTCTTCCAGGTGTCACATTCTGTTGCTCTCTTCCATAAAATTTATGCTTTAACTTAACCCATTTTCTAAACATGGCATACATTTATTTATTTATTTATTTATTTATTTATTTATTTTAGTTCTGTGCCTTTTTTCCCTATGGTGTTTTCTTGACTTAGAAGATTCTTCCCCTACTGACTTCCTCAGAGAATATAACTGATATGTTGAGACATAGCAGGGATATCCCTTTTCCTGTGAGCCCTTTGCCAAGTTTCCCAGAAAAGAAAAGTAATGCTGGCTGGTGTTTCTACATTAGCAATACATTTTACAGTAGTTTCATAACTGAGTTTCCTTGAAAGACTATAAGTTATTCAGAACCTGGGATTGTGTCTTACACTTCTTTGCATAGGTTTATGTGTGTAAAGATGCTTAAAAAGGTCATATTTATTAAATTCAATAATACTGTTGAAGGAACAGTGGGGTGATTAGAAAATATTCCTTTATCTGCTGATTTTTTAAATTATCTCCAAACTCTAAGGTGGTATGATTTTCTTCTTATTGTGTAAAAATTTGCTAGCAATATATGGGATAGAGAAATTTCAGAACCGCAATAACAATGTGATCCTTAAAATGTGCTATGTTCAAAGATTAGATTATACCTGCTCAAAAGGGAAGAATCAATAAATGTTAAATTGATAAAATTCTATGCATATTCATATAGATATAACACACATTCTATATGTTAAATGCCCCTTTGTTTTAATTCAGTATCCATAACTATTGAATTAGAACTATACAGAAAGTAAAGGGAATTTGTTATGCTAAAAGAGAAAATTTCAGAAGGATTATTTTCTTAAGGATTTGTTTTGGACGAAAGGTGAATTTTATCCCCTCTCCCTCCCTCACCACTCCCCCCCCCCACACACACACACATTTACCTCCAAATGTTTGGTGTGTTTGGTATTTTGTTTTGTTTTGTTGAGAGTTGTTTGTTTACAAGTTCCATGTTTCAATGACACCAATCTTTTAATTACATCATTAAACTGTCAGGCCCTTTGTGAATATTTGCCAGTAGGTGATGGCATTTTTTGGCTTTTAGCATTCAGCTGAAGATTATTGTATTTAACTCCAGTTAAAAATAACAATAATTACCTTTTTTTTTTTTTTTTTTTTTTTTTTTTTTTTTAAGCAGACAGGGAAAGTCAGAGGCTTTGATAAACAGGTTACATGGATTAACTGATTTAATCCTTGAAGCATTACAGAAAGCATTGCTGTGATATCACTTTAAGCTGTGAGGAGATGGATAGTAGGAATTGTTATATTGTAGACATCGTAAGGGCGCAAAACAGGTTTCTACCAGGTGTATATAACTACAAACACTTGCTCTTTTCTTTCTATTATCACTTATGGAATAAACATTGCAAAAAAAATGCAGCCGAAGCCGGTTTGGCTCAGTGGTAGAGCTTTGGTCTGCGGACTGAAAGGTTCCAGGTTTGATTTCAGTCAAGGGCATGTACATTGGTTGCGGGCACATCCCCAGTAAAGGGTGTGCAAGAGGCAGCTGGTCGATGTTTCTCTCTCATTGACGTTTCAAGCTCTCTATCTCTCTCCCTTCCTCTCTGTAAAAAATCAATAAAATATATTTTTTAAAAATGCAGCTCTTGAAAACCTGTTTAGATTCTGAATTTTTATAAGCTTCTTTATTACTAAAAGACAGAGTGTGATCTCAATGGGTGTGCTTCACCCCAAACGGCTGCATGCCTAGCTGCAGTAATGTCCCTCAGGCTGTTACCCTGTGGACAGCTTGCATTGCCACTCCCATCCCTGAATGATCTCACTTGTTTTGGGGTACTACAGAATGACAAAGGATAAGCATATCTCTCAGGTTGTCATTCTGAGTAGGAAGTCAAGCTGCAGTTAGCAAACAAAACTTATAATTTGTTAACAAACAAACTCTATCTCCTTAAGTTGTTGGGACAGAATAATCAATGAATCAAAGCAACTGCAGACTGAATTCTGATCCTGACATGGCAAAGTAGTTGGTGTCAGGCTTAGTAAACAATTATACAACTGGAAAATTTACCCAAAGATGATTATTATCCAGTATTTTGTGAGGGACTGCAAGTCTTAAGAGAAATGAAGTAAGCTCCATATTTACAGCAACCTTTTGCTTGGTAGCATGTTCTAAACTACGATGACGAGAAATAAAATAAGAAAACAAAAAATCTCTCTGGATAGAGAATGAAGTCTGAATTACTAAGGCAGATGGAATGTGCAAGACATGATACTGGAGAGCATTTCAAGATTTACTACAAGGCTGCTGTTCTATTGGATAAAGCTACAATAACTAAAAGATTGTGATTATTGGCATAGAGATAGAAAGACAGATCAAAGGAATAGACCAGAGAATCCAGCAATAGATTCACAAATACATGGTCAGTTTTAATTTTAGACAATAACATCATAAACATGGCTAATTAATTTTAATTTTAGACAATATAATCAAACAAATTAATGAGGAAAGGAAGTTATTTTCAACAAATGGTGGAGCACTGGGTATTTTATGGAAAGGATGAAGTTTAATTTCTAACTGGCACCAAACAAACAAAAAATTACTAGAGATAAATCTTTGACCTAAATGTGAGAGATAGAATATTGAAGTTTTAAAAGGAAGCATGGGATAATATTTTATCAAGCTTTGGGAAGCAAGGAGTCATTTGCCAAAAAGTCACTGTTACAGATTGAATTGCATTCCCTTTCGAAACTTGTTATGTTGAAGTCCCAATCACCAGCAATATAGGCTGTGACCTGATTTGAGAAATAGTTCTTTTGCAGATTTAATCATTGAAATTAATATGAGGTCACTAGAGAGGGCACCAAACCAAAATGATTAGTGTCCTACGAAGGAGAAATTTTGGAACAGACATATTCAGAAAGATGTGAAGACACAGGGAGAAGACAGCCATCTGCAAAGCAAGGAGAAAGGCATTGGAAGAAATCACCCCCCTGACCCCTCAGGACACCGTTATCTCAAACTTCTAGCATCCAGGATCCTGAGACAATACATTTCTCTTATTTAAATCACACAGTACATTGTTATGTCAATCCTAGTGAAATATAGTGGCAACCATACTTTGGTAAAAACTGCTGTTTCAATTTTAACCTTGCTATCTGACTTAGACCTTCTATTACTTGCTTAAACAATAGGGTAGTTACAGGAGATTGACTCCCACTGACTCAGTAGCTTCAGGGGTAGAAACTATAGATAACCTTTAGTTCTGCTTTTGTATTATGGGCAAGATAGGGCCACATTCCAATGTCTAGCTGGAGTGTGACTGGGATCAGACCCTGTGGGCTTTCCCCAGTCTTTAGAATTTAGTCTTTAGGATTTAGGAACAAAAGGAAAATTCTTGCGGTTTAAACCTTTAAAAGGAATTGCCTACCCCTGAAACGGTGCAGTCATTTGGAGTCCACCTGCGTGTGGTGCTCTTGTGGCTGTCCTGGCCAGTTCAATAAATCCTTGCCTGCTTTTTTAAATTAATTAATCAGCCTCCGGTGGTCTTATTTTGAACCCAGGGTTCGACCCCACAACACCTAGAAACTACTCTATTTACTAATCATAAGGGGGTGGGGGTGAGGGTGGGGAAGAAAGTATAAATTGGACCATACATCAACACAGAAAAAAAAAATGTTTTCTCAATAAAAGTCACCATTGAGAACAAGGAAATGAAAACAACAAACTGCAAGGAAACAGCTGTGGCTTATGTATCATACATCCATGTAACAAAGGGCTTATGCAAAATATCAATATATAAAGAAATATTACAAATCATAAAAATCAAATAACCAAATTAAGAAATGTACAACAGCCTTCAACTGATACCTTATACATAAAAATGCCAGAATGCCAAAACATATAAATACCTGCTCAAAAATCTATTGTGATGAAACGCATATTAAAACTACAATGAGATACCACCTCATATTCACTCGAGTTTGTAAAGTTAAACATATACACACACTCACACTGACTGCATCCATTGCTTGAAAGAATATGGAACAGGCTTAGATCTCAAAAATTGCAAGTGCATATTTAAAACAATGGAATTTTTTTGAATACCATTGTTCAGTTTCTCATGAAATTTATCATATGCTCATCATATGGTCCAACCAATTCCACTCCTAGATTCACCAAAATGATGTCCACAATAATAATCCTATGAAAAATGTAAATCAGATTTATTCATAGGAACCTAACCTAGAAATAACCCATTGGTTCATCCATAGGAGATGGACAAATTGTGGCATACTTGTACAATGGAATACTAGTTAATAGTAACAAAATTGAAGTACTGATATATGCAACAACATGGATGAATTTCAAGAACATTATAAACTAAGAAAAAAGCCAGACAAATAAGAGCACATATGATCTGTTTCCAATATGTAAATTTAAAGAATAGGCAAATATTTTAAGAGGACAGTCATTAAAAAAAAAAAATAAATTAAAAAAAATATATATATATATATATTGATTTCAGAGAGAGAAAGGGAGAGGGAGAGAGATAGAAACAACAATGAGAGAGAATCATTGATTGGCCACTTCCCGCCCCCATACTGGGCACTAAGCCCAAAAACCTGGGTACCTGCCCTGGGTTTTGAATTGAACCCTGACCTTCTGATTCATAGATTGATGCTCAACCACTGAGCCACACCAGCCAGGTGGAGACAGACATTTTAATAATTGTCCATGTAATGGTGACTCTATTGACTCTAAGGGACACTAGTTGTATTAAAATACATCACCAACACCTGAAGAGCAGTATTAAAGTTTAAAATATGAACTTAAATAAATTATAAATTAAATAAAATTAACAATGAACTAGGGTTGGGTATATGGAGTTTAAAATTCAAATGTGATATACTTCTTTTTAAATTTCCAATATAAATACTTCTCTATTTGCTCCAAGGCTGCATTTTGTGGCACAATGATTTTAATTTATCATGTCACTAAAATATGACTTTTATATCCTCTTATTGTAATGAAAACCTTTTGTATAACTAAGAGAGACTCAAACTATCAAAATATTTATACAGCATGGTAAAGCAGATTCTAGAAAAGTGATATGTTTATATAGCTTCTATGTATGTATATTATCTATATGTTTATATATATATACATCTAAGTCCATATCTATATATTTATTTGTAACCTTCCATAATTTAGAGCAGGTGTGGGGAACCTTTCTTCAAGGATTATTTGGATATTTATAACATCCTTCTCAGCCCATTAAAAAATTATCAACTTAAAAATTAGCCTTCAATATTTTGACAAACTTTTTATTAACTCGCCCCTACTGCCTTGGCAGGGCCAGACTAAATAATTTTGCGGGCCTTATATGACCCCAAGGCTAGATGTTCCCATCTCTGACTTAGAGACTCATGGGAGGAAAAAACAGTAGCTCAAACGTAAAAGTGTCCTATGAATTTCTTTGGCATTGAACAAATTAATTTTTTCCTATTTTTTTAAAAAAATATTTTATTGGTTTCAGAGAGGAAGGGAGAGGGAGAAAGAAAGATAGAAATATCAATGATGAAAGAGAATCATTGATTGGCTGCTTCCTGCATGCCCCCTACTGAGGATTGAGCCGGAAACCCCAGCATGTTGCCCTTGACCTGAATTTATCCTGGGACCCTTCAGTCCATAGGCCAATGCTTTATCCACTGAGCCAACCAACCAGGACAATTTTTTCCTATTCTTTTTTTTTTTAATATATTTTATTGATTTTTTACAGAGAGGAAGAGAGAGGGATAGAGAGTTAGAAACATAAATGAGAGAGAATCATCGATCAGCTGCCTCTTGCACACCCCCTCCGAAGATGTGCCCGCAACCAAGGTACATGCCCTTGACCGAATCGAGCCTGGGACCTTTCAGTCTGCAGGCCGAAGCTCTATCAACTGAGCCAAACCAGTTTTGGCTTCCTATTCTTAACGCATTTTGAATTCAGTGCTGGATGTATGTGTACAGACTTAACACTACAGTATTATTTACAATCAAGGATGCATTTGAAAATGATTTGTCCATATGTTCAGAAGCTTCTATTTGTAGGCTGCTGAAAACAACATGATTTTATTTTTTTGATATGTTCAAAGACCACAGATGCCTTAATTGATGCATTCTACTTGATGCATTAATTGATGTTTAGCCATTTTTTCTAATAAACACTGGATAAAAATCTGTAAAGAGTTAGCTGAATTGTATTGCACTAAATATAAACTAACTTTTTGAGAAGTTTGTGGTAGCAAACCAAAGCTCAAGGATCACCTAGGGTTTTAGCTGGCAGGTGTTTGCAAAGGGTCATTTACATCTGATAAGGTACAAACATGTTTCCACATAAATCACTTAGAAAAAAATTACTTAAAATAAGTACATAAGAAGGTGAATTCTGCCATCTTCCTTAAACTTCCTAATAAGTCCCAGGTGGTAAAAAAGAAGCAGCATATAATTTTATAAAATATTGTTTGTGGTCTACTAAATTTTTTTGTTTATAGGAATCCTGTGTCTCAAAAATTAGAAGAAACTTTTTTAAGTCTTTTTTGGTAAAGGAAACTTTAAAAGTGTTCTTTTTGATAGTTTTAAATAGTTTACTTCCACTTTGCAGTTTAAATAAGGATGCACTATACCAATGAAATACAGCTATGGCTTTATTTCAACGAATCCACTTACATATAGCCTTCAGATTCTATTTGATCAATTTGACTTTCTGTAGTAAACAAGAAATCCCATATGAAACTTTGAAGTATATTCACTACTTCAATCATTTCTTTTTCTTCTTCTTTACCATCTAATAATTATAAAAAACAAACTAGGAAAGAACCCAAGGTCACAGTGTTCAAATTCTTCATTTTACAGATGGAACATGTAAAGGGAAAATATTTCACAGAAGAAAAAAATTATATTCCATGTATCTTGGCTCAGTCTCATGTTTTATTGTTATAGTTCAGGGCTTCTGCTATGCCATTCTATACATCCTTACAAATATCAACACCCATTTCTTCATAAGATATTCACAGTTCAGCTTAAATATATATTCGTGCATTTCATTAAGAATCTGATGTTAAGTTTTGAAAGGGAGGCATATTTCCTTGCCTAATTTTCACAAAATGAGAGTAAGGTCAATGAGTTAGGTACCTGAAAAAGAATTTAAAGTAATGTTTCTTTATACCCATTTAGTTCTTTAGTTTAAGCTTATAATATAAGTTCTGGAGTGAATTATGGTTACACAGCTAACTGTTTGGGTATGTTTGGAGTGGGCAATTGCTTTGAATTGGAGGAAATATGTCAAGAATAGGAGCCATATAGGCCAGTGGTCAGCAAACTCATTAGTCAACAGAGCCAAATATCAACAGTAGAATGATTGAAATTTCTTTTGAGAGCAAAATTTTTTAACTTAAACTATATAGGTAGGTACCTTTTTAATAACTTAATTAGGGTACTCCTAAGCTGGCCTTTGCTTAAAACTCAAGGGACCAAAGAGCCACAGTTTGCCTACCACTGAATAGGCCACTTTTGAGCTCATGTGTATGAGACTTTCAGAAAGTCTCTCCCCATAGAGACTCTGCCTAATCTCCAAGCATTACTGTTAGTACGAGTGTCTCTGAGGACACTGGGCATCTCACATGGCCACTGGCCTTCAGTGAGCTGTCTCACTGCTGCTTTCCTGAACTTCTGACAACAGAGTCAATGAAGAGCCTTTCAGATAGCAAAATAGAGGCACCCTTAGCCTTCCAGCAGTTACAGTGTATCACTTTTCTCCCAGAACCTGTCTCATGTACTGTGCTAATGATATGCTGTCAAATATATACGCTTAAAATGAGAGGTTATTATTTCTGATAAAGATTACAAGTGGAATAACATGATATAAACTATTATTCCTTTCTCTGCCTATTGTAGGTTACATACTAGTATTTGGCAAACTGTCACCTAGGTTCATCTATCTTCTGATGTAGCAAGTACTTTGGTGGCATACAAGCTTGATTACAGGTTATGGATCAGCAGTGGGTGCCCAACCCACTATCTTAGTAAGCATAGAAAAGCCAGTTTAATCAGGTTCAGAACAGAGCAGATGATTAAGAGATGTAATTTACCTGAGTTGGCAAATACGTTTTGTGTGTTCAATGCTTTACTTTACAGAATCAGAAATATGGGGTGTTAAAGTATTGGCTAGAGACAACATAAAAAAATAATGAAATATTGGCTAGAATTTAGGACAGTTGTTTTGAGATGGTCTTTGCAAATTGTCAATTTTTTTGTTAAACTCAATGGCTACTTTTGGAAATCATTCAATCTAAATGCTAAATTTTGTGGGTTTTTTTTTTCTTTATTGATTAAGGTATTACATATGTGTCCTTATCCCACCATTGCCGCCCCCACCCCACTCCCATTCATCCCACGTTTTTTTGTTTTGTTTTTTTCTTTTTTCTCTGTTATGAGCTAATTCATTGAGCATTCTATTTATTTCAACATTGGTGAAGAGGAGTACATAAAAGGAGCCTATATAGAATGGCCTTGTGAGACATGTAAGTTTTAGTTAGCATCTGCATTGTCAGGATTTTGATGATTTGATAACAATCATCTTAAATCTAATAGTTTAGTCATGCGGAGATGCTTTAGTTTGTAATTCCTCTGATGTCCATTTCCATGTCCATGCCCACATTCATACCCACACTCATATGCATATTAATCCTCTAGACACATTTTACTTCAAACACAAGGAGTCATGGGCTATTAATTCCTCTTTTATCATCCAATACATAAATATATCTAAGATACTGTAAGATTAAATAAGTAAATACATAGCATTTATTCATTCAACAAATATGAGGGCCTACCGAACTTTAGAATCTTGCCAATACTGAATGCATATTTTAATAAGTAAAATTATACATAAATACATAAATGTAGATGATTTACTAGTAAATTAATGGAATAGAAAACAGGTATGTCAGAAAGATGGGGATGTATGATTCAGAATCAAAAGTATATATTTTTAGTATATGCATATAAAATAATATATATTAGGTCTTAACCTTATTTAATTCTCTTAAAATTATATGTAATATAAGCATTATCAATTTCATTACTAATGAGAGGCTCAGAGAAACTGAGATAACTATTTAAAATTAGCTTTTTAAACTTGGAGTCAGTATTTAAATTCAAGGATTTAAATTTCAAGTTTAAAGGGTTTAAGTGTGTGACCAGTTAAATTAATGAAAGAAACTGAAATATGTCATCATCCTTGCTCAAGCATAAATTGTATAACAGACAGTCATTTGTATATGCAAAATGGAAAGCCAATAATTTGGATTATTGGAGAAACAAACTAGAAAATTCTAAGAAGTATTGAGAATTATATGACTTCCCATTGGCTAAAAAAAATTGAATGTTGGAATTTGCACAGAATAAGAAATTGGACAATTGGAACTTTGCAAAGAAAAATGTAAATATGAAATGAAATGGATTAGGATAATCTCTGTAGAGAAATGATCTCTTTGAAATATTTATTCTCTCTCTATAGACAGAACAGCCTTTGGCAGAAACAAAGATAGAGGCATACAATTTTGGTGGACCATGGCCATGTTAGCCATGTGAGTATCTCTAATTGGCAAAATGACTCAGTAAAATATAAAATGCATGATTATACAATTATGGTCCTGTAAATATTTCCTTCCATGGGAATAATGTAGATACTTGAGTACTGACATATCCCTCCAACAACCTAGCCAAATGTGGTATAAAAGGCCAAGGCTAAGGGACTGCACTTCTGGGCTCTCTCACCTGTGGATAAGGGCTCCATCAGGACCACTTGGACCTGAGCAAATTGAATATGCTGTTATGAAGAATAAAAGAAAACAGCAGTGAGCCTCATCCACTTCTATTAAATTTAATGTTATGTGCATCTTTTGTGTCTCTTGTCTGCTACGCTGATAGTTAACCAAAATGAAGGCAGTTTGTCTTTCTCTTTCTCTCCTTCCTTAAGCCTGGAAGAGCCTGGGACTGGTTTGGCATAGCTGAATTATATTTTGTTTCAGGACCTGTCAATTACTACATTAGTAACCTTCTTGTGCTTTGATAATTAAAAATCACATGCTGCCTTTTAGATTATCAAAAAAAAAAAAAATCTATTTTGGCTTTCTGCTGAGATCTGTTCTAACTGAATAGCATCCCTATCTGCACACTTTTGTTCCTTTCATTTGCATTGAAATGGGCCTGCATCGTGTCCCACATTCCTTATGGCCCCTCTGTGTGCAGTCAATTATAATGAAAAAGCTAATTTGTGCTAAGTTTTTAATGGTCCATTTTACTGCCCTTCTGAGAAATTATATTTATCTATAATACCAATCCAGAGCAATATGGTCAACCGGAAAGAATTACAGTACCAATGGAGGATAAGACTAATGAAAGCAATTCACAGAATGAACCACATTTATTTACACTTTTAAATCGCTCAAAAATGGTGGAGAAAATAGGCATTTGTAGGGAAAGTTTTAGAAGAAAGTGGCTGATACAATTGTTACTGGAAGGATAAAAATCGCTCAGAGAATTTGCATTAGTCTGGTTCTTGTCCTTTTTAGCATCTTACTGTCAATGTGGATACATCGAGTCCTCCCGTTTCAACACCCAAACATGAGCCTTCAGGCCTCTGTGCCTTTGTTACAAACTATTCCCTTGGTTACTGTGCTCTTTCTTTCTTTCTTGTGAAACTCTGCTCATTCTTTAATAGCCAGTTAGAATATCTCACATTCCCTTTATTTCTTATTTTTATTGTTTAAAGCACATGTGTCAAACACAAGGCCCGCGGGCCAAATCCGTCCCGCCAGGCCTTGCAATGTGGCCCGCACCGCGCTGTCATCACTGCACTCCGCTGCGTTTCCATCACAATGACAGTTTATGACTGTTCAGTAAACCATTCGGCCCGCGATTTAGGCTGGATTTTAGATTTTGGCCCCTTCTCTGATTGAGTTCGACACCCCTAGTTTAAAGTATTACATGTAGTAGTACATATATTACCCATTGACTGGATTCCCCCAGCTCCCTTACCCCCTATCACATGCCCTCATCCCACCCCACCCCCCAGTGTGTCCGCTTGTTGTGCTTATATGCATGCATTCATGTCCTTTGGTTGATCTCTTCCTTCCAATCCCCAACATTCCCCTGCCTTCCCGCTGTAATTTGACAGTCTGTTTGGTGTTGAGTAGAACAAAAGGCCAAAGTGGGGAGAATTCATTCTCTCTACCTGATTGCTTGAGCTGAGACATTGGTCTTCTCCTGCCCTCAGACTGGGACTGACTAATACAGTTATTGTCATACTCGATTTTGGCTCTATAGCAAAATACCATGTACTTGGTAGATTAAATAACTGACATTTACTTCTCACATTTTTGGAGGCTGGGATGTCCTAGATGATATGCCTGCAGATTTGGTGCCTGGTGAGAGCCCTCTTCCTCATGTGTAGACTGCCTCCTCCTGTCTATATTCTCATTTGCAGGAGAAAGAGAAGGCTCTGGTTCTTCTCTTTTTATAAAGACACTAATCCCATCTTGAGGATTTCTTCCGCATGACTTTATCTAAACACAATTTCCTCCCCAAAGACCCACTTCCAAATACCTTTACTTTGAGAACTAGGGCTTCAATATATGAGTTTAGGAAGGAAACTGACATTTTGTTTTTAGCAGTTACTTAAAACAAAAACTTCTATTTTGAAATAGAGATATTAGAAATATCAACATGAAGACATGTTCATAAATTACGAAATTGGGTTAGGAAATTACAGGGAGCCTAATCTCCTGGAGTCCCATAGTTTAAGGATAACATACCTCTGTTCTATACTTTTTTCTCAAGGCAAAAGAATAAGTTATTCTGACTGCACATTTCAACAAATTAGGGTGGTAATTTATTTAGTAGACTTTCATAAGAATAAAAAGTTGAGTGAAAGAGGAGTTTGCAGATCTAGTTGCTATTAATTTATGTCTCATTCCTTTATATTTCACTAATTAATTGGGAGCAGATTTTGCTTCAGTGAAACTTGAGTACAAAAATTTGTTGAAAACTAGTATTAGTCAATGAATCAGCAACCTACCATATTGTATGGTAACTTAATTAGTGTTTCTTTTTTTGTGTGTTTTTTTAAATTAACTTTTGTTTAAACAATGTTGTTGGTCTTTTTTTTCCTTTTCATTTTGTGAACATCTGTTGCTTAGCATTTCCCGTTTTTATTATTACTACAAGAGAAGACAAGGTATTTTAATTGTAACTCTGAAACAATCATTATACACAGGTAGGTATAAAACAAGATTGTGCTAAAATTTTCATGCACTTTTAAAGGGAATACATTATCTGTTAAGAAATTTAAACAACCCAATAAAAAAAAAAATGGGCAACAGACCTAAATAGATACTTTTTGAAAGAGGACATTAGGAAGGCCAAGAGACATATGAAAACATGCTCAAAGTCACTAATCATCCAAGAGATACAAATCAAAAGGACAATGTGGTACCATCTCACACCTGTCAGAATGGCTATCACCAACAAATCAACAAACGATAAGTGCTGGCCAGGATGTGGAGAAAAAGGAACCCTTGTGCACTGCTGGTGGGAATGCAGTCTGGTGCAGCTACTGTGGAGAACAGTATGGAGTTTTCTCAAAAAACTAAAAATGGAACTCTCATTTGACCCAGTGATCCCACTTCTAGGAATATGTCCCAAGAAATTAGAAACACAAATCAGAAAGGATGTATGCTCCCCTATGTTCAAAACAGCACAATTCACCATAGCTAAGATTTGGAAACAGCCTAAGTGCCCATCAGCAGATGAGTGGATTAAAAAAACCAGTGGCACATCTACTAAATGGAATACTATGCTGCGGTAAAAAAGAAGGAACTTTTACCATTTGCAACAGAATGGATGGACCTGGAGAGCATTATGCTAAGTGAAATAAGCCAGTCAGAGAAAGATAAATATCACATGATCTCACTCATTTGTCAAATATAATGAACAACATAAACTGATGAACAAAAACAGATCCAGAGACAGAGAACCATAGATCAAACCATCAAACCTCAGAGAGAAGGTAAGGGTGGGTGGGGGTAAGGGAGAGAGATCAACCAAAGGACTTGTATGCATGCATATAAGCCTAACCAATGGACACAGACACCAGGGGGATGAGGGCATGAGTGGGGGTTGGGGGGTTGGAGGAAATGGGGGGATAAGGACATATGTAATACCTTAATCAATAAAGAAAAAATTAAAAATAAAATGTAGAATTTTTTGTATCTTGTATAACATATGAAGCATAAATTAATATTATTGCTAAGAACACGCATGACCTAGTTCAGATTAAAACAAAAAACCAAATTAAAGTATAATTGTTGATTCTTGTAGTGTTATGTATTTACAACACATTACGTCATTACACCGTCTGTAAAGATATCTGCATTCCTGGAGGTTGAAGGCCTTTTTTTTTTTTAATAATATATATTTTATTAATTTTTTTTACAGAGAGGAAAGGAGAAGGGATAGAGAGAAAC
Source organism: Pipistrellus kuhlii (assembly GCF_014108245.1). Lineage (NCBI taxonomy): Eukaryota > Metazoa > Chordata > Mammalia > Chiroptera > Vespertilionidae > Pipistrellus > Pipistrellus kuhlii. Next base: position 23,151,947 of record NW_023425405.1, on the reverse strand, counting down.
ATCGATGCGAGAGAAACATCAATCAGCTGTCTCCTGCACACCCCCTAATGGGGATGTGCTCGCAACCAAGGTACATGCCCTTGACCGGAATTGAACTGGGACCCTTCAGTCCCCAGGCCAACACTCTATCCACTGAGCCAAACCGGTTTCGGTTGAAGGCCTTTCTCTTCCATGATGTGCTATATCCCATGTGGATAGACTCATCCTGAGCCAATGACCCACTCTAATACACTGTTTGGGTAGGATCTTTAAGATAAAATATCTGAAAACATTTTTCTAATTTTGAAGTTACCTTTTCAATTACTTTCCTCTATTTGTCTAATTTAGCATGGCAAACAAAACAAAACAAAACTAAAAAAAAACCACCTAAATTCCTAACAATTTTGAATATCATTTTTTAAAAAACACATTAAATATTTTGTTATCCCTAATTGTATGCTGCAGGTTTTTGTTACATTTTCAAAAATTCTAATATATGTACACTAGGAATTTGTGCAGTATCCAAATCAGTCAGCTATTTAATTTCATCTATATATAATTTCTCAACCAGCAAGCTAGACATCTTGCTAATTATGCAGTTTGTCTGCAGAATATGAATAGATAGCTTTTAGGGTGGTGGTGACCCGCAGGAATGACATTTTTGATGATCACACAAATTCTCAGAATTTTCTTCTTCTACACTTTTCTGCCCATGAATAAGCACAGCTGTGGTTATTTCAATATTGGGAAAAAATAATGCTCTACTACTAGCCCTGTTGATCCTAGGGATTAAGTAATGCTTGCTCTGCAATGAAACCAGCTGTTAGGGAGTTACAAAGCAAGAGTTCTCTTACCAGATTCCCTGTCAATGACAAGGATACTGAAATTAATTAATAGTAGCTTTGCCATTGTAATTTGCCAAATGTGGGAGATATTTTAAAATTTCTCTCCATTCTCTGAAAACAAGTATTGTTCCAAATTGAATTAATAGTTCATCTATTTCCTAACACATATGTGAAAGCAGTCATTATTTTCTTAAAATATGGTAATGTGAAAATACTGGATATAAAATGCTTAAGCAACTATACCCCTTTGAACTCTAGTGAGGGATAAGATTGCTTAATGTTGTTGTTAGGGATTATTATTTCTGTCTTTTTGCTTAGTGGCAAAGTATAGGAATTTAAAAACTTTCTTCACCATGATGCTAATCAAAAGTAAGTCTTGCCTGGCCAGTGTGGCTCAGTGGTTGAGCATTGACCCATGAATCAAGAGGTTGCCAGTTTAATTTCTGGTCAGTGCATATGCCTGACTTGTAGGAATCGATCCCCACTGGGGGGTCTGCAGGCTGCAGCCAATTGATGTTTTTCTCTAATCAATGTTTCTATCTCTCTATCCTCTCCTTTCCTCTCTCTAAAAATCAATTAACACCTTTTTAAAACAACATTTTAAAAAGATGTCTTAACTGTCAATACAAAGCAGCTGAATAGTCTATATATAAAAAGTTGACCACTACCTCTGAGATTAAGCAAGACAGGCAAAATCGTACCACTGTGATATTTGAAGAGCTGTTATGAAAAATTATGGAAAGTGGAAAAAATGACATGGGCATGTTTTTCCTTATTCCTACAACTGAGTACAGCTAAATATCTGTGGGCATTATAAGACAAACATTAAGGTACTCTGACAGGCGGCCTGGTTCGGGAGGCCAGGAGCCAAGGAATGACATGCTAGACAGTTGTCTGGATTTTCATTTTGCCTCATATTCCACACTTGAAGCTGCAGAACCCCAAGATTCAGAAAAGCCAACATGGGCAGGCCCAGACAAAACAGACCACAAAACTCAGCCCCAGCAAAATAACACTCTTTCTAAACCCCACGATTGGGCACAAAACAAAGATATCCATTGTCACCACTCTTATTCAATAGAGTGCTAGAAGGTCTATTGAGTCTAATAAGAAAACTTTAGGAAATAAATGGTGTATACTGGGTGGGCAAAAGTAGCTTTACAGTTGCAATATAAATCAATAATTAATAAATAATAACACAAGAATAAGCTATGTTTCAAGTACTCATAACTGTAAACCTACTCTTGCTGTAGTTTGTAAAAGAACAAAATAATTCTGCCTATTTGCAAATAATATTATTATCTAGTTAGAATACCAAGGAAGTTATAACAAAATCCTGGAACTAATAATCGGATTCATCAGTGTTGCAGGATGCAAGACCAGCTTTTACAATAAAATCAATTGTATTTTTGTATATCACCATTGAAATGTGGGCACAAAAATAATTGAATATAGGATATTACTTACTATTGCTTAAAAAGAATAAATACTTATGTGTTAAACTAATGAAAAATGTACATATAGGTAAAACATGCAAAAACTACAAAATGCTGACCTAAATAAATATCATGATTATGGGTTTAAAGACTCAACATAGTAAAGATGCCAATTCTCTCCAAGTTTATATACAGGTTTGACACAATTCCTATCAACATTTTAGCAAGAATCTTTTGTAGCGATTGATAAGCTATTTCTGAAATTTACTAGAAAATGCAAAACAACTGGAATTGTTCAAATAACTTCAAAAAAAGAAGAAGAAAGTTGAAGGACTTAGTCTACACAATTTCAAGACTTATAGCTACAATAATCAAGACAGTGTGATATTGGAGAAAGAACAGTAGACATATCAATAGAACAGAAGAGAGAAACAAAAAGTAGGCCAACACAAATATTATAGATTTTTCACCAAAGTGGAAAACAATTAAATGTAGAAAAGGCAATTTTTTTTTTTACAAGTGATGCTGAAATGATTGGATATCCTTTAGCCAAATAAACAAATACATACAAATAAAATAAAAATACTCCCAAATCTATAACCCAATATGTCTCATTCCTTATGCAAAAGCTACCTCAATGTGAATCATGATTTACTTATAAAATATAAGTGGTAAAACTTTCAGAAAAAAATACAGAAGATATATGGAAAATAAAGTCTGAACACCCAAAGAAATGTCCATAAGTTGGAAAGTTGATTGTTCAATTTCACAAAGTTATAAACTTCTGTTCTGTGAAATACTCCACTATTAAGAGGATGAAAGGACAAGCTACACACTGACAGAAAATATTTGCAAACCACATATTTAGCAAAAGACAGAATATATCAAGCAATCTGAAACCTAAACAGGAAAAAAATTAAAAAGTTCACTTAGAAAATAGGCAAAAGATCCTAGGACATATTTGGCACTAGGTTTATAAATGATGTGGACATAATTGCCTACAATAATAAAAACCGATAATTCTGAGTGTTTGAGTATATGTGTACATGTTACAAAGAGAAGTACCGTGTTAACAGAATATTCAATTTGAACACAAAAAGAAAATTTGCAAATTACATGAAATGATATTTTTCCAAAAATAAACAAGATATATACATAGCAAATAAGCACATGAAAATATGGTCAACATTTTAGCCACACACGAATTAAAATCACAATGAGATGTCATTACATACTTATCAGAATGGCTAGAATAACAAATAGTGAAGACACTAAAACCCACTTAAATTGTAGGGAAATGGGACTGCTAATACGTTACTGATAGGAATGTAAAATGGCATATCCAGTTAAGAGGTTTTTTTTTTGTTTGTTTTTTTTTAAAGTAAATGTGTAACATATACTAGCAAATGCACTTGAGGTATTAATCCCAGGAAGATAAAAACATTTTGTCACTTAAAGAGTTGTAAATGAATGTTCATGACCCTTTTTTCATAATAACTAAAAATTGAAAGCAACCCAAATGTCTTTAGACAGTAATGCATTCCACAGAATAATAGCAATAAAATAGGAACAAACTATTGATACATGCATCAATCTGGGTGACTCACAAAAGCATTATGCTGACTAAATAAATAAATAAATAAATAAATAAATAGAGCCAGTCCTCAAAGGCTGCATACTGTATTATGTTACTTTGTATAATATTCACAAAATAACCAAATTTTAAAAATTGAGAAATGATTAATGAACGTCAGGTGCTAAGGAAATAATGGTGTTATGAGGGGAATCATTGTCACTATAAAAGGCACACTTCTTAAAGCATGTTACAGCAACACATTTCTCACAACTAATGATAATCTATAATTATGGTGAAGGGATTAGCCAAAGAACAAACATCCATACTCATAGACACAGACAATAGTACAGTGATGGCCAGAGGGAAGGAGTGCTGGGGTCTGGGAAGAGGTGGGCAAAGGGGGGAAAATGGGAATATCTGTAATAATATCAATAATAAAAATACAGTTTAAAATTATGGCAATAATTTTAAAATAGTCCTGAACAAAATATGAACAAATAGAACCCAAAACATATAAAAAGTATTATGTGCCATAAACAAGTGGAAGGCTGGTTCAACTTTTTTAAAAAGTTTTTTTTTATTTTATTGATTTTTAGAGATAGAAAGGGAGAGAGAGAGAAACATTGATGTGAGAGGAAAACATCTATAAGCTACCTCCTGCACACCTCCCTATTAGGGATCCAGCCTGCAATCTGGACATGTGCCCTGACCAAGCATTGAACCCACTGCCTTTTGGTTCCTGGAACCATGCTCAACTCACTAAGCCATACTAGCCAGGGCAAGTCTGGTTCAACTTTTTAAAATAAATTATTTTAATCCATCACTTCAATAGACTAAAAAATGATTGTCAATAGATGTAGTAAAAGCACCTGACAAAATTCAACATCCATTCATGACAAAATTTTTAGTCAATTAGGAATAGAGGTGAACATTCTCAACTGGATAAAGGCTTCCTACAGCTAACATCATACTTGATGAGAAACTTAAAGTCTTTCCACTAAGATCATGTACAAGGCCATGATGTCCTCTCTCCCCATTGCTTTTTAACAAGATACGGTTTTATTTCTTCCTTTCCAATCTGTTTTCCTTTTCCATGCTTTTCTTGTTTTACTGAATTAGTAAGGTGTTGTAGTATGATGTCAGAGTGGTAGTGAGAGGGACATCATACCTGAGCTTAGTGGGAAAGCTTCAACTTCTCATCATGAAGTAACTAAAGATAATAAAAATATTATATAACAAAGCTTGTGAAATATAGCAGGAAAATTAGAATAGCCTTAACTTAGAGTAGATTAAAAAAAAAAAAGGGCCCAAATATCCATCCTATTTAACTAGAAATAAAGGAATGAAAATGTCAAAAGTAGAAGGATAAAATCATACACATAGAAGCAGAAATCAATGATTTAAGTACAAAAGGAGGCAATAGAAATCCACCCAAAATGAGTTAATTAAAAATACTAATGAAATTTTAAAATGTATGGTGCCATTGCTTAGAAAAGAATAAGAGAGCCCTAGTTAGTTTGGCGCAGTGGATAGAGCTATGGCCTGTGGACTGAAGGCTCCTGGGTTCAGTTTTGGTCAAGGGCACATGCCCGGGTTGCAGGCTTGATCCCCAGTAAGGGGAATGTAGGAGGCAGCTAATCAATGATTCTCTCTCATCATTGATGTTTCTATCTATCTCTCTTCCTCTATGAAATCAATAAAAAAAATATATATTTTTTAAAATAAGAGAGTGATAGAGAACAACTAAACAATACTAAAAGTAAAAATGGGGCATAATTATAGCAAATAGAGTAGTATCAGGGCAGATATGGAACCTGTTATGTAAATACAAAGATGAAGATATAGCAGGACTGGATATTCATATAGGTAATAAAGAGATGATGCAGAAGAGTGAAGTAATAAGTACAGGAATAAAATCATCAAGTCAGTATTTATTGTGATTTGATCATTTAACAGCAGAAGGATTCTAAGTTGTGTATTATTACACCAATCACATAAATTATTATTTAGCACTGATAATAGCAAGTTGATAATTTTGGATCGCTATATAAATGATTAGCATAAATTTAATCTTTCTCAACAACTTTATTGAGAATAAACTATGCTAAAGTCTCTCAGAATTGTGAATTAAAACACTTCTGTGAAATTTTAAAGAGCAAATAATTGGTCTCAGATTACTAGTTAATTTCATTTAATGGTTATTTTTTCAGCCGTTTCTTACATTTATTTAAACAATTTATTTTTATAGTAGAAATATAGTATTTTATAAGTATAAATTGATTTAGATAGCAAGTCTTTATTACCATATAAAAACAGCTTATTTATTTATTTACATTGTAGAGGAAGATAATAAGATAATTTAGGGAAAGTAGAATTAAGATGTTAATATTATTCAACAATATGAAGCAGGATCAAGTATTCTTCAAAGAAAATTCTAAAAAAAATTTATGTGATACTTCAAAACATTGCAATGGCTAATATACTTGTTGAGAGCTAAATAGTTTATAAAAAGACCTTAGATTAAGTACTGTTTTCTTTTTAACTTTGCAGTTTATCATTCTTATTATGGACCATAGTCAACATGAGCAAAGAAAACAATACAGTCATAAATGAAAATAGTTGCTTGGGTGTATGAGGATTTAGAGAGGATGAATTTTTAAATGATATATTGGATGTATTTTCTTTCTTTCTTCCTATTCATCTTCAAAGTAGTTTCCTAAAATATTTCAGTCTTGCAAAGAGATTCTACCAAATTAATCTATGAAGTGATACCAAGCGAAAAGAATATCATGGGTGTGGAAAGCAAAAGCATGGCATTTGAACCTTTAAGGATTTTGAGATCACATCACCTATCCTGAAATTTAGGAATACAGAGAAGTTTAATAAATACATGTCACAGTATTCCATTATCTTACTCCTGAGAGCAATAATCGTTAGATCCTCATTCCAAGGCTATTTGTATACCATTCTCCTAAGTGTGACCATAAAAATGTACATAGCTATAACAAGTTGTAATGGATGTGAGAGACAGTTAAAAGATAAAAGAACAGTGACAGCAAAGATCCTGAAGATAAGGAATCATAAACCAGAAGAGAAGTCAACAACTTTGAAAAGTAGAATTGTATCCAAATTGAGTCTCAAACATGTAATTAAATTATCTCAACCATTACCATGACTAAAATTTGTAAAAAACAAACAAAACCTGAATCATGTAACTATGCATGATTAAATTATACATACTAAATATGTTGAATTTATTTAGAAAATCAAATGTTATCAGTATCAAAATGGAACAGTTTTCATCCTTATAGGTGATACCTATTTATATTCATCTATCATCTTTCCTATGCACATTGGTATCTAGATGCCTGTTTTAATTCTTAAATTAACACCAGCCGTAAGGAGCCATTAATCTAATCATTGCTTCATGCCCAAGCCAATTATAAATGCTGTTGAACAAAACTTGACCTATCATTGATCCATATTTGTCTTATTAGAAATTTCTTCAAAAGCAATGCACTGCCATTCATCATTAAATTTCCTTATGAAGCATCCTTTTCATTTCATGCTACAGTACTCAGCTGATCCTTGGCCTAGACTTTCAGCTGGTTTGAGCACAAGTCTGGTAAAGACAGAGAACTGATTTGTTAACGAAGTTAACTTTCCAGGGAGCAATTCTCCTTCCGGGTCATAGGTGGTATCTCTCTCTTCAGTTGTCAAAAACATGTCACTATATGGGCATAAGTTTCTGGGGAAATATTTTTAAAGCTTAGTTCAAAGTAAATACTACTCCCTAAAAAGGAAAAAAAATAATTAATGTATTTGTCCCATTGGGTTTGTTTATTAAAATAAAAAACCTAAATGTAACAATTCATATCTCATCACCAGTATCATGCCACTTCTTAAATGTAGGGTATCCCAAAAATGTATATACAAACTTTGAATAATTATAAGGGCAGTGTTTATTAAAATACATTTCATTTTCAAAATGAGCTGTTAAAATGTGTATACTTTTTGGGACACCCTGTATATGGCTTAGAAAATATATTTAACCTTACCTTTACAAAGGAATTTTCTCATATTGTAAAGTACAGATAATGCAGCACTTATGGATGGAATTGCTATAAGGACCAAATGAGTCAGAATCTTGATCTCCAATAGTGGTGACTATCAATAGTTCATTGCATTATATAAATATCTGCCATTATTATTACAATAATTATTATCATATTAATGTCAAGAAATAGGATGGTGCCTTAATCAGGTTGTTCAAATAGCAAAATTGCATCATTCCTAAAATTGATATGATGGATTTCTGTTCTAATTGCCTGGATTTATAATCTCAACATTAAAAAATATCTTATTCCAAAATGGTCATCTTAGAAATCACGTCTATACTAATAAAAGTATAATATGCTAATTAGACCGGGAGACCTTCTGGACATTCTTCCAGACAAAGCCATCATCACAGGGCTGAGGCAGAGGTGGTTAGGGGCAATCAGGCCAGGAGGGGAGTGCAGTCGGGGGTGATCAGGATGGCAGGGGGGCAGTTGGGAGCAAGCAGGCTGGCAGGAGGACCAGTTGGAGGCAAACAAGCCAGCAGGGGGAGGCAGTTGGGGGCAATCAGGTCATGGGGGGAGAGGAAGCGATCAGGCTGGCAGGAAGTCAGTTTGGGGTGAGAAGGCCAGCAGGGGTGAAGTTGGGAGCAAGCAGACAGCAGGGAAAGTGGTAAGGTGCAATCATACAGACAGGCAGATAAGCAGTTGGGAGCCAACAGTTTCAGATTTCGAGAGGGATGTCCCAGATTAGAGAGGGTGCAAATTGGGCTGAAGGACACCCCCTCCCCATGCATAAATTTTGTGCACTGGGCCACTAGTTTAAATATAATGTTTTAAGGCAAACACAATTAAGTTACAATTTCAGTTTTTACTGTATTATGTAATTGTTTTTTTTTTCAATAGACAGAGTTTATCCTTGATTACCAAAAACTCCTACTATTTTCTTTTCCTCCAATTAGCTAGGAGTCAAACTTTTTATATTTATTTTCTACACAAATGTCAGCTTTCGTTGATTGAAATCTTTTGTGCTTACATCAAAATTGCTAGGTATGTTTTGTTTTTCTCAATCCTTTTATAAGAGTGAGAAAAAGAAGTTGAATAACAAGTAGTTCAGTCTCTGATATTTGTCCCTAATTCTGTTCTTATTATTCCTTTACATTACTTAAAGAGATAGTACCTATTCACATAGGGTTGTAAATTCTAAATGTTCAGATCAATGTGTCTGTATTTTTTAAGTATTTAAAAGAAAAGGAACAGTTACATTTTGTGATCAAAGCTTTTAGTAGATATCATACAGAATTAAAGCATTCTGAAAAACTGTTGATTTTGAAGTTGGCACAAAATTGAATCAAGATTAAGTGGTAAAATTAGTTTCTCAAACAAGAACTTTTCTATGTTTAAATATTCAATTTGTCATTGCCATCATCTTATTTTTGTAAGTCTGAATAAATCATTTATTATATTCATAACTTTCCTATTGTTTCCCATTCTGATATATATTTTGTTTTAAATTTCTACCCCCTTTTTAACAAAATACTCCCAAACTTAGCAGTTTGAAATGGAAAACATTTATTTTCTCATGGTTTCTGCCAGTGAACAAGTGCCTCTGGCTCAAGATCTCTCATCAAACTATAATCAAGGCATTGGCCAGGGATAAAGTTACCTGAAGGCTCAACTTGGGTATTTTATTGAAGTTCATTTGTGGCTATTGGCAAGTCTCATGATCTCTTTGGCTTTGACTACACATATCAGTTCTTTGCCATGTAGGCAGTTTTCTGTTCCTCCAAGTGAGAGCTCCAAGAGGGAGAAGGGTGAATGAGGGTGCACACAATGACATCTTCAACATTTTTATAACCTGATCATAAATGGGCATCCTGCTACTTCCACTGTGTGGTATTTGTTTAAAGTGAGCCAGAGAGAACTGCCCACACCCAGGAGAGAGGATGACAGAGGGCATGAATCTCAGGAGGGAGAGGTCACTAGGTACTATAGTAGAGGTTTGCCACGCCCTTAACAAATTTCATTGAACTTTTCAATAACATAGGCCATGTTTGCTAGAAAAAAAGAAAGAAAAACTACAATTTTTAGTTATTATAGAACTACTCTGTCATCCAAAAATCACACTTCTGGATATTTTAGGAAACAGTTGAAATCATATTAATATTTGCCTCCTCTTGTTCATTGAAACACTATTCATAATAGACAAGATATAGAAACAACCTAAACATCTACTGACAGATGAATGGATAAATACAATGTAGCATGTACACATAAGGGAATATTATTCAGTTTCAAACAGAAGGAAATTCTATTACACATGACAGCATGTTTGAACCTTGTGGACACTATACTAAGTGAAATGTCAGTTTCAGGAAGAGAAATACCATGTAAATCCATATATCAGAGATAGCAAAAATAATCAAATTACTAGTAATTGAATCAAAGGGTGATTGCCAGTGGCTGGTGGAAGGGGGAAATGGTATTTTCTATAATCCACCTAAAGTCTCAGTTGAGCAAGATGAGTCATTTTAGAGATCTACTGTACAACATGACACCTATAGTCAACAATACTGCATCATACACTTCAAAGACGAGGGCTGTTCTCATGCCAAATATTATTCACAGGCACACCTAATAAAAATAAAAAAATAAAAAAAATAAAAGAAATCTTACAAAAGTCATGATCTGGTACTTTTATCAAAACCTTTTTTTAAAATGAGTATATTTACAGAAAAACACACAAAAAGTATAGTGTTTAGGACAACTTTATGACCCCGGAAAGATCTCTTATATCCTTAGTAGTCAATTTTCTCCTTATTCTGAGAAACAACCACAGCTCTTATCTCTAGTTTTTGTATTCTGATACTTTATATAAAGGAACTCCTCTACTCAAGCACTCTATTGTGCTAGCTTCTATCACTCAACAAAATGCTTTTGAGAGTGATACAAGTAAGAAACTCTTGTATATCTATTATTGGTAAACTAGAGGCCTGGTGCACAAATTTGGGCATGGGTGGGGTCCCTCTGGATGGCCTGCAGGAATTGAGCCAAAACCTGCAGTCCAACGTCGCCTGCAGCTCCTACCTGCCACTCCCTTTCATCCGGCCCCACTATGCCTGAGGTGGGCTCTCACCCAATCAGTCCCAATCAGGAGAGGCTTGCACTGCTACACCAGTGCTCGCCAGCAATGACCCCTGCGTCTGGCACCTTCCCAAGGGGAGGGGCCTGCGGGATCAGAATGAAACTGGCTCTCCACATCCCCCAAGGGGTCTTTTTGCTAGAGGGTGCATGCCATGCTAAAGGACCCCACTGGTGTACAATTAGACCAGGGAAAGACTGTGGGAAGGCTCCAGGGCATATCCAACACATCTTGCTCAGTCCCAATGGGCCAGACCCTAGCAAGCTAACCTGCCCGTTGGAGTATCTGCCCCCTAATTGTCAGTGCATGTCTTAGTATCTTAGCGACTGGTCCACCAGTTGATTGTCTGCCCCATGGTGGTCAGTGCACGTCATAGCAAGCAGTTGAGCAGCCTTAGCATATCATTTGCATATTATGCTTTGATTGGTTGCTTGGTTGTTCTGCCATTTGGTCTGTTTATCGGATATTATTCTGTAAAATAAAAGAGCAAAAGTTGTTTAACCATTTTTCTCTTGGTGGCATTTGAATTATTTCCAATTTGGGATACAAATAAGGTTGCTGTGACATTTTTGACATTTCTTTCTATGTTATACATTTTTATTTTAATTTGGCAAGAGCCTGTGAGTTGAGTTGCTGTCTTGTTGGATAGGTGTATATTTTAACTTTATAAGAAATTGTGGCACTATGCAACTTCAGCTTGTGTAAAATGATTTCTCACTGGGTTGTGAGAAAATGTTTCTATGCTTATTTGTTATTCATCTATCTCATTTCCTGAACTGGGTGATCAACTATATTGCTCTTACTTTCTTCAATTATATTGTTTTCTGATTATATAGCCTAGGCATTCTTTAAATATATTAGATACAGGTCCTTTCTCAGATCTGTATGGGTGAATTTTTTATTTTATTTTTTACCATATATGTGTCTTGTTTTTTCATTTTTGTAATATAATTTTGGTTGAGCAGACATTTTCATTGTAATGAAATATAATTTCTTATATTTTTATTTTGTGATTGATACTGTTTGTATTCTTTCTAAACTTGTTACACGTTAAAAGTCAAACATCCTATCTAATAAAGAAGGAATATGCTAATTGATCATCACTCCATCACAAAGATGGCTGCACCCACAGCTGAGGCCAAGTTCCCTTAAGGAGCTTTAATGAGCAATAGGCAGGGACCTGAGGCTATGCCCTCCCCCATCCCCATGGGACTTGACAGGAAACCTCAGTCTATGCCCCTCACCCGGCAGGCAGGGCTTGACAAGGGACCTCTGGCTGTGCCCCTCGCCCTGGTGTCAGGCTGGGGGATCTCAGGCTGCACCTCCTGCCTTGGCACCAAGCTGGGGACCCCAGGCCACAACCCCCTCCCCAGAGCCAGGCCGGGGGACCTTAGGCAACACCCCCTGCCCAGTGGGGCTTGATAGGGTACTTCAGGCCTGGGGACCTCAGGCTGCACCCCCACTCCAGCACTGAGCCAGGGGATCTGAGGTTGCACCCCCCCTGCCTGGCAGGGCTTGACAGGGGAGCTCAGGCCGTGTTCCCCACCCCATCGGGTTTGACACCCCAGGAGACCTCAGTGTGCACCCCAGTGCTGTGTTGGGGGAACTCAGGCCATGCCTCTAGCCCAGCAGCACTTGACGGGGGATCTCAGGCCATGTCCCCCACCTGGCAGGGCTTGACAGGAGACCTCAAGGCATTCCCCTCGCCCCATCTAGGGGACCTCAGGCCACATGCCCATCCTGGCACAGGGCCAGGGAACCTGAGCCACTCCCCATGCCTGGCAGGGTTTCACAAGGGTGGGACTGGCCTAGTCTGGATCTAGCCCAATGTGGGGAGAAGTGGCTGGGTCTGGGTCTTACAATTTTGAGGTGCATATGGGTGGGCGGGGACCTGACCCTGGGTCCCCCTTTTAATTTTGTGCACCGAGCCACTAGTATTATCTTATATTCATCTTCAGATGGTTTATTGCTTTAGCCTTTACATCTATGATCCAACTATATATAATATATTATATACATGATATGTGGATTTGTTATTTTTTTAATGGGTATTTCCCATAATTATTTATTAAAATGACTTTCCTTTATTTAAAAAATCAGTTACTATCTATGTGTGGAACAATTTCTGTATCCTATTTCCTTGATTTGTTTATATATTTATTCATTCATTCATTTATTCATTCTGATTAGAATGCCATACACTCTATTTTACCTCAGTTTTAATATTCATTAAATTTATAGTATAAGATATGGTACAATTTATTTATTACTAGAGGCCCGGTACACAAAATATATATATTTGCACAATATAGTCATGGGGGAGGGGGGAGTGTGTTTCTCAGCCCAGGTTGCATCCTCTCCAATCTGAAACTGCTCTAGTAGGTTGGGCCTAAACAAGCAGTTGGACATCCCTCTCACAACCTAAGACTGCTGGCTCCAAACTGCCACCTGCCTGCCTTCCTGATTGCCCTTAACCACTTCTGCCTGCCAGCCTGATCACCCTCTAACCACTTCCCTACCAGCCTGATTGATGACTAAATTGCTCCTCTGCCAACCTGATTGCCCCTAACTGCCCTCCCCTGCTGGCCTGGTTTTCCCTAACTGCCCTCCCCTGAAGGCCTGGTCGCCCCCCAACTTCCCTCCACTAAAGTTCTAGTCCCCTCAACTGCTCTCCCCTGCAGGCCTGGGACCCCCCCCCCCCAACTGCCCTTCCCTACAGGCCCAGTCATCCCCCAACTTTCCTCCTCTGCCAGCATGGTCACCTTTAACTGCCCTCTCCTGCAGGCTTGATTGCCCCGAACTGCCCTCCCTTGCAGGCCTGGTCCCCCCCACAACTGCTCTCCCCTCTTGGCCTGATCACCCAAACTACCCTCCCTTGCAGGGCTGGTCTTTCCCAACGGCCCTTGCTTGGAGGCCTGATCCCTCCCAACTGCCCTCCCCTCCTGGCCATCTTGTGGTGGCCATCTTGTGCCCACATGGGGCAGCCATCTTGTGTGTTGGAGTGATGGTCAATTTGCATATTACTATTTTATAAAATAGGATTTTCCTGTTACTAAAACTGATAGTTGTACTGAAATTAATATATATATTTGTATAATATAGTCATGGAAATTGTTTCAATAATATATATTTGGTTATGATTACTTATTTTGTAAGATAGATTCCTCTAACAGTATAGGAAAGTTATTAAACAAGCCAATTTAATTTTAATAGTATCCTGTTAGTGTTCAACTATTCTAATTTCCATTTCTACATGATTAAACTTGTTTGATGATAAATAATTTATTTTTGCTTATTTATTTTGTATCTTGTTGATTTACTGACACTTCATTATAGTAGCTTTTATTTTGCCTGTAATTTTTTTCAAAGCACAATTATATTGCCTTATATTTTATATAAATTATTTTACTTTTCTGTTACTTCAAATCAATGCTCCCCAATGTTTTTTTTTTAATTTTTATTGAAATATATTTGACATAATATTGTATAGATGTAAGGTATACAAATGTTGATTTGATAGTCTTATATACTGTAATGTGATTGAATTGTAATGATAGCACCATTATATCACATAATTATTGTATGTTGTTGTTGGTGTGTGTGTGTGTGTCTATGTTAGGAATAATTAAGATCAACCCTCCAAATTATATTAAAAACAAAAAGATTATACTACAGTTATTTCTCACTTGGTCCATAATTTTAATAAAAATAGCTCTGATATTTTATCACTTAAGATGGTGCTTATTGCCAAAACTGGTTTGGCTCAGTGGTAGAGCATCAGTCTGCGGACTGAAAGGTCCCAGGTTTGATTCCCGTCAAGGGCATGTACATTGGTTGCGGGCACATCCCCGGGTGTGCAAGAGGCAGCTGGTCGATGTTTTTCTCTCATCAACGTTTTTAGCTCTCTATCTCTCTCCCTTCCTCTCTGTAAAAAAATCAATAAAGTAGTTAAAAAAAAAAGAAAAGAAAAAGATGGTGCTTACTTTTTGTTTTTGGTAAATATTTTCTTTGATATCATAGTTTACTTATTTTATAGTTTTCTCCAAAGCTGTTGTCCCCTGCCTCCATCTCCCACAATAGAGGTTAAAATGATTACCTGTTTATTTTCCGAGGCTCCTTTGCATCTAGGGATGGCTTGTGTAAATATCTTTAGTATTTTAGTCAATATATTTCAAACTCAAACTTGCAAGTGGAAATGAAATCAATTTAATGGGTACCAGGCAGATTTTTTAAAAGCAAAGAATAAAATTGAAAAATCAGAGTGCATTGCACATACTATGATTTTTGAAACATTTGCTTCAGTTTATATATATGAATATATACATATACATTAATATATATAGGTATGCTGGGAAAATGTATTTTTGCATGACTTATGTTGAAAAACTGAATGTCACTTCTTTAAGTCATAGCTATTTGAATTCACTGTCACTTGTAGCCAAATGCATCCAAATTGATTCTAAAATTGATACATGTAAACAGTGTACTTAGGTAACATCCTTTAAGATTTGGAAGTAGTTGCATATAGAAGGTAAAGTGTCCTTTAATCTATTTCAGCTGGGCAATCTGTGGCCTGAATATGAAGTGGAAAATATTTTTATCAAACTTTTTCAGATGACATACTGAGGAGCATGTTATGAGTGGACTAATTTGCAAAGGTGTCCAGGACAACTAACATATAAAATATCCCAAGGACATACCCCATGATGGGGAGGTTTACCAAGTCCACACCTATAGAACGAACAAACTAATACTTAAAGCTATAGAAATGTCCTGCCCTATAGTAATTATGGCCTCTGGTAATTTAGGATTACCCTGCCCTTGGATGTATGTCTGGGACCTCCATTTGGCTATACCCAAAATGAAACCAGTGGGAAAAGAGGCTTTACTTTTATATCCATGCAGATTAGCATCTGCCTGAAGGCAGAAAACATCACTAAAGGTAAAGAGGATCTCTCTATACTGATAAGAAGTTCAATAAATTAAAAAAAAAAAAAAACACATGCAAAACTGTCCTATTTAATAAAAATGTAATATGCAAATTGATCATACCTCCACTACACACACCAGCCATGCCCACCAGCCAATCAGGAGCAAATATGTAAATTAACCCAACCAAAATGGCTGAAACTGCAGAGAGAGCAGATGGCCACTACAAGTAGCCAGCAGGGAAGGGCAGTTGGGAGGCACCAGGTCTGCAAGAGAGAGCAGTTGAAGGCAATCAAGCTTGCAGGGGAGGGCAGTTAGGTGTGACCAGGCTGGCAGAGGAGGGAAGTTGGGAGTGACTGGGACTGCAGGGAAAGGCAGTTGGGGGAAACCTAGGCCTGCAGGGGAGAGAAGTTGTGGGGGGACCAGGCCTGAAGGGGAGAGCAGTTAGGGATGACCAGGTCTGCAGGGGAGTGCAGTTAGGGGCAAACAGGCTGGCAGGGGAGTGGTTAGGAGGTGATCAGGCTGGCAAGCAGAAGTGGTGAGCGGCCATCAGGAAGGCAGGGAGGCGAATGGTTGGGAGCCAGCAGTCCTGGTTTGTGGGAGGGATGTCTGACTGTGCGTTTAAGGTGGGATTGGGCCTAAACAGGCAGTTGGACATCCCTTGGGGAGTCCCAGATTGGAGAGGGTGCAGGCTGGGCTGAAGGACACCACCCCACCCCCTTGAACAAATTTCTTGCACTGGGACTCTAATAGAGTTTTATGCACCTAATATCATCCTCAAAAATATTTAAAGAATTCACAGAACTGCAGGAGAAAAATGGACAAATACACCATTTCAATGGGAGATTTTTAATATATTTATTATTAAAATAATAATAATTGATAAATTCTGGGGGAAAAATCACTAAGGATACAAAATATTTTAATAATGCAATTAACTAACTTGATGTAGTGGATAAGTGTACATTACTCTCAACAACTGCAGAATACATTTCAAGCTTGAAAGAACACTTATGAAAGTTGACCACATACTGAGGTATAAAAAAAGCTCATCATATTTCAAAGCTTTGTTACCATGTAGAATAAAATATTCTCTCTGTATACAATAAATTAGTGATCAGTTATTTTTTTAAAAAAGATAAAATTTTGATCAATTCCCAGGGAGAGGAGAGAGAATGCAATATTAAGTTGGGTTGTGGTGTAAGGTTTGGCGAGACAGTAATGAGTGAATAAAGACTTGACTGTGATGAGGGAATTAATTAAGTAGATATCTTGTGGAACTCTGTTCTAGCAGAACAAAAAGCTGAAGCAATAGTCTTTCCATGGTTTTTGTAATTTAAACAGGGAGGCTGGTCTGGAGTAGAAAGAGCAGGAAGTAGTTAGAAAGTGAACAGGAGGTCAATTGTACAGAGTGTGTTAGCCATTTTTAAAGTTTGTTTTTTACTTTTACTCTAAGTAAACTGGGGAGCCGTTGCCATGCTGTGAACAGGGAAATAGCATTTTGTCTTATGCTTTGATAGGACACTCCAATCTGTTTTTTTCACTGTGAAGAGAAAACAATCACTTGGGAGATTTATTAGAAAGTTGTTGCATGATCAGATCAGTGATCCTCATGGATGTGACAAGATGGACATAGCACTAAAATAGTTGTCTGGGTGTATGTTGAAGATAGAGTCAACCTGAAGGGAACATGATTACCCATGGTCTGAGGGAAAGGATGACTCCAAGATAGTTGGCTTGAGAATCTAGATGTGAAGAGTTGTTACCAGAGAAGATGTGAAATCTATAATCAGAGTAAGTCATATGGGGAAGATCCAGAACTAGGGAGAGAAGCCTGAACTAAATGTATAAACTTGGGTGTGGACAGCAAGATGATATTTAAACTTGTTGAACTGCATGATATCATCAAGGCAATAAATGTTAACAGAAAGGAAAAGGACTCTGAAACTTGACACTTAAGGCAAACATATACTGAGAGTTCAATATAAAAAGAAGGATCTGTTACTGGAGACATCAGTGGGCCAGATTTCTCAGAGTGGGTGTGAGGTTTTTTTTGGTACCCCTGAAATAAGCAGAAGCCCCCATGGGAGAATGGGATGTGGTAAAAAGACTTTATTTGATGGAGTTACATTCCTCAGGTTGCAAAGTCCCATGCCCCTTAACCCAGTCCTGAAAGAGGTGAAGCTAGGGTTCCAGCAAAGCCAAAAGCAAGGCCGATTTCCAGAACTTCCCTTCCATGTTGCAGCCATGTCCAGTTCAGCATTCAGGTTAATTCAAATCCATCTGTCCATTGTGTGGCTCCCACATGACCATAGGGGAGCAAAGCTCTTGAAACAGGAAAGCCAGGAGCCCAGCAGGTAAAAGAACCAAGAGAGTGCACTCTTTTGCCCAGAGATTTAAATAATCAGGTTTCTTTCCCTTGCAGTGGCCATGCCTATTCTGGCCAATTACCCATTCCCAGGTATAAATGACAGGTAAGCACGTTCCCACATCACTCAGACCTTACTGGGCATGCATCCAAACTGCCTTTGTCCAGTTCCTTCCCCCATCAATTTTTAGAGAACAGACCTAGAGGGTGTTAAATTAGCAAAACTGTATAAATGGCATACCTACAATATCTAGTTTCCCTTTACTCCTTTCCTATTAAATAATAACCAGGTTATTATAGCATTATCAAAACCAAAAACAAAAAATGAGAATAAAGACAAGTGAAGGAAGTGGATCAAGAAGGAGAGAATAACCAATCATATGTATCAAATATTAATAATTGATTAAATAATATGAGCACTAAGGATTAATATCACTTTAGCATAATAGAGCTGATTAGTAATCTTAAAAGAACACAGTTCACTATTTTTTTTTCCTTTTTATTGAATTTATTGAGGTGGCCCTGGTTAACAAAATCATACAGGTTTTAGGTGCAAAAAAATACAAAGAATTGGAAAGAATAAAGTTAATATAAGATAATAGAAAAAGAACACAGTTTCACTAAGGTCTTTGATATAAAAACTGGATTGAAATAGTTTTAAATGAGAGTGGGTGAAGAGGAATTAGAAAGTCAAGCTATTGCCAAATTTTTGAGGAGTCCAGGGAAGCAAGAATAAGTCAATAGTGGAATGGTGGCAATGTCAGGAGAAAATGCACTGTATATATATGAAAATAAGTAGAGCCTGAAAAACTAACGATGTGTTGTGGATCTTGGGCAGCATAACAATGGAAGTAAAAGAAGAACGGAACAATAAAAAATACTTGAAGAAAGAGATTACTCAGGGTATGCACCAATGGGGTAGATGAAAATCTTTAGACAGCTATGCTAATGGATATACCATACCCAATCTCTCAACCACTGTTGTTTTTCTTCTTCTTTCCAATCTTTTTGAATATTTTGTTTTACATTTGTATTCTCAAAATCACATTTGAGACATTCTAAGTTTTATCATCAATTACATTTTCTTTAGTAGGTCATTAAAGTTGGCCCTTGCAACTAACTCTTAACTTCACACAGAATTTTCACACCAATAATACTGAACAAGAAACTTAGTACACAGTCCTAGCTAGGCTCTCCCTGTGCAGGGTCCACAATGCCTAATGAAAAATTTCCAGGGTTTTACTGCAGGAGAGAAGCTGGTAAATATTGAAATAGGCACGGTAAACACTTTCCAGGATTTTTGACTCCTATTCTTATAACATTAAAAAAAATATTGATCATCATTAAAAATGTTGCTTGAAAATATCTTTTTAAAACATTCACTAAAATAATTCTATTTATTATGTGTGTGTTTTTTTCCTGCAAAATAAATAAACTAGGCAGTAATAAATTTCTGTTTGGATTGTGGAGCACATGTTTTCCTGGAGCATGCTTCTGGCCAAGACTCCCAGCTATTCTTTCATTTTCACTTCTTCTTTTAGTAATAAAATATCTGAATATTAATTAGGCATAGGGTCTCCTTGCCTAATCACTACATTTTCATAATGTCCATAGAGAAAGTTGTAGTCACCTGCCCTGCATATCTCTTACTAGTAGCATGTGAGCAGAAGTGATTGGTACTATTACTAGGTTGCATTCTTAAAGGTAAGGATTATTTTTCAACACTTAATTTCCCCCTCTATTGTTTGCCGTGTTGACACTATGGCTAACACCTTTCAATTTAGACTATAAATTGGAAGCCCAAAATGAGTTTAGCAGAACAATTGGATAGGAGGATCTGGACTCTTATGACTATAGTGGCAGCATCTATCTTGGATTTTCTACTCAGACTTGTTAAGTAAAGGAGATATTGTACATTTCACCTGATGAACTTCACTAGTATTTTGAATCTCTCATTTATGCAGCTGCACTGATATCTTAAATAATATACTCTTTTAGCCTCTAGTTTATAGTAATACTCAAACTAAATAGAATTGAAAAGCTCTCTAAGTCAAAAATAGAATTGAAAAACTCTCTAAGTCAAAAATCAAATATTTTTGAGTAAGCCATCATTATCATTGGAGTGCCCTTTGTGTCCCCAGCTGTTGCCAGTGGAAGTAGAATTCTTGCCATGTCACATGGAAAGGACTTTCCTGAGACTCACCTGGGAGAATGAGTGGTACCTATTCCCTTGGAATTAAACCCCCGGGTTTCCAATGTCCTATTTCGCTCCATCTCTCCATGGAAAAAATCCAATCTTGTCTTCGCAGGGCAAGAATTAGAGCCAGTGCACAGTTTTTGCTCCATATTAAAGTCCTTTCCAGTCCATCAACTGGCTAGGTTAGCTTTTGTTCCCAACTTCAGTCCATTGCATGTCAGGTCTGCAAGGCCATGGGACATGTAGCTACGTAAAGCCACGTGACTGTGGAGGCACATGGGTGAATACAGGTCACAGAGCAAGAGACTGCAAGGAAGCAGGAGCAGGAGAGAATAAGAGAGAGAATTCTTTATCTAGAGATTATGTACAGTATTCCAACATGTTCACAGGCTTATGTTGGGGTTCACCCTCCTAGCCAATGATCATTGTTCCCAGGTTAAATTGACAGGCAAGCATCTTCCCTAGGTCACCCTGACTTCACTGCATGTGCCCATCTTCCCCTTAGCTGGAGCCTTCCCCCCAGTGCCATGCTGGGAATGGAGCAGTGGTTCCCTGGGGAATGAAATGTTACCGTTTCCTGGAGAAGCTGCCCAGATGACCGTGCTAAAATGTCTGGCTTCCCCGTTGCTCTCTCCCTATTATTAATATTAGTTAGCTAGTTACAATGGTCACACTACGGCATTTTTCAAACCAGAAATGTTATAGTCTATTTATCAGCAGAGTTTGTATGTTTTATAAATAATCATTTGGATCTGATAGTGAGTTGGAATATCATTGGATATTCATAGGTCACTGATTTATTGTGTTATAAATTAGGTGATTGGAGTCTGTGTATGGCTTAATGAGTAATAATTCCTTAGCTGTTTCAGATGATTAATCCTGGAGCTGGCTCAACATTTCACTCACTGCCTGTGTACACCTGTCTACCAGGATGATAAGTCACTAATAGATTCTTATTTCTATCCAGGGGCAAAATGTGTTTCTGTTCAGCATTTTTTTGTGACTATCTTAACACTTTACAATGAATGCACAGAGCAAAATGAAAGAGATGTAAAATAATAGAGATGAAAAAAGTAAATGACATGGTGTGATGCAGATAGGTACATTTTAGATTGAAATTATTCAATATAACTCTTTTCTTCTGGATGACATATTAGACAGAAATTTTAAATTACTCTTTTATAGAACCATAGGTCTTAAAGCTAAAAGGCATGTTGAATGATAATCCGTTGTAAAGCCCAGCTTCGAGGCAGGTGAGGCATTAATAATACTGGTCCACACACTGGTGAATAGCATTCTCTAAGATTACAAAGTAGGAAAGTCAGGATTACATCCACATTTCTAGACTCCTGTATATATAAATGCTTGTAAATTATTGATAATGTGACATACATTTATATTTGGTGATTCATTTGTTTGTATTTATTTGTCAATTCTCTTACTTTTAAGGATCTCAGGCAGTAGGTAGGGCAACAGAGAAGTAGACAGAGAAATGATGACACCATGTGGCCAGTGAAACAGAAGTACTAAGGAAATCTTGGTAGAAGTTGGTTTAATTTCAGAAAGAAATCAGTTAAGTTGCTAGATGAAGAACTTGAGCTTATTATCAAGAATAATTAGATGTTTGGATAAGAGGAATAGGGTAGAGGAGGGCATTCCAGCTGGGAGGAATGTGTTATGCAGAGACAGGGAGCCATGAAAGACCATGGTAGGATAAAAAACACGAGCAGCCCAGTGGCGCTCAGACATGGAATTGTTGGTTCAGGTCTTCACTGGGTGTCAGCAGGAACAGTGTGCAGCCTGACTGTGAATTGCTCTGTCAGTCCGCTAAGAAAGTTGAATATTTATCTGTAGGAAATAGAGATAAAAAAAAGGTTTCCATAAGTAGTCTTTTCTTCACCCCTCCACCCCATCCCCTTTAGGATGATCCATATTCTTTTCTAAGTGATTAGTTGAAAAAATACTTGGGGTATGAATAACATACTGAATTTAGACATAATAAAGAGTTTTCCTGAGATGAGACAGTGCGAGGGAAGGAAAAGGCCAGACTTGATAGTGTTGCAGAAGACCAAAGGAAAACCAAGTGATGCTTTAAAGAAGAGGAAGGGCACTATTTAGTACACCAGCGGACTCAGGGAACAGCCTTCCAAATTTGAGTGAAGGAACATGCATGGGGTTTCCTTTATATTTACCTCCCTGTGGTCTTTGTCCCACAAATATTGATTATGCTTCTGGTCCTTTTTGCGGGCCTTGCAAGAAGGCCCCCAGGTGTTGGGGGTCTCCAGGCCATATCTGATGGTCTGGCCTGGCACCAGCGTTAATAACCCTCCTTCTGGGGCAGTGCACCGTTCACAGTAACAGGTTATGCAAGACCAGTATCTGGGCAGAAAGTAGTGGCTTAATTATAGGTTATCAAGAATGTACACTGAGCTTGCTGGCATGGATTCAGACCACTAAGGCAAAATATTAGAGTTACATTGGAATTAGCCCTTTTTAACCTTCTCAATGGGAATTTCTAAATTATTGTAGAAATTACAATTAAACATGGGGCTAGAAATTGGGACATGTTCACATTAATAGAAAGTAAGAGTATAGATGTTGAAAATTGATTGAGAGGTGGTGAGAACATACAGGATTACCACCCCACTCCCAATGTATGCACATTTCAGCAGCTGATAGTTCAATTTTAAAAATGAAATGTATTTTAAAAACACTGCCTTTATAATTATTCAAAGTGTGTGTATACATTTTTTTTTTTTTTTTTTTTTTGCGGGGGACACTCTATAATTGTTCATGCTAAATGTAGATTTCCAAAATTACTTAATCTTTCTGACCCTCAGTTTTTTATAAAGTAAAATAGCAATAAATATGTATCTAAAAAGATTATTAAACTCATAGAAAAAGTAAATTAGATAAAGCACATAAAATAACCATGATTGCCAGCTAAATGGTAGGTATTGAATAAAAGGTGTTATTGTTATTTCTTATGTTATCATTGTTATTATCACAGAGAATTTAGAAATAAGTATCTGCAGGAAAATGAAAATGAAAATGTGACCTTTGGAAGAGAGGTCAGGGAGGTAAATGACTATTTGACAGTAATTACTGTAGTTAAAAACATAATATTAGACATAAATGCTAATAGAATTTTACTCTTTGGCTGTTTTTGTTTAAAAGGAAATTGAATTTTGTAAAATTTGAACACCCCAAGTTAAATGAATAAGCCAAGAGCCTGAAAGCTATTAGCAATGTGGCTCTATAAAAATAGTGAAATGTCTGCATTTGTGCCTAAGTCTGAATAAATATGTTTCAGGCTTCAAAGCATTCTTTAAGTAGTAAAGTAGGTTGACATTGGGTCAAAAACCAAAATATGCAAAGTTTGTCTTCAGTGGCTACCTTTGCAAATCTATTGCAGGGAGTGGTAGTGGAGGGTTTCCAGAATAAGAGCTGAAAATTTCTCTAAAGGTTTATAAGCCTTAGGTGTATAATAGCATCTTCTAATCTCTGCATCATATATTTTCATAAAAGTGAAATCAAGTTAAATGAATGTTTGAAAATGACTTGAAGGAGAAAGGAAATCACAAAAGGAATCTTAGTATTGGGTAGCATAGAAAATTGTCTAGGAGACTTTGATAGGAATGGTTGGTTCTGATTATGCGTGCAGAAAACTGAAGTCATTTGTAGCAGCCAATGATAGAATCACATATTTTGGCTCATGAAAGACTTTCCAGTTCACAGCTAAGATCTGAGAACCTGGTGAATTTAAAACATGATCTCCAAAGACAATATGCTCAAAATATCTAAGATACATATTTGCTTTTCCTGAGTGGGTACTGTATGCAGACAAGTGAGTCTCTCCTCCCATCGCTAAAAGGAAAAATCACTATATCATCATCACAATCATCATCATCAGAGTCAGAGATACAGGATACTCGGGTTGAGACAGAATAATTTTTAGCCACTTTTCAAATATTAACTCCTTTAACTCAACAGCAGTTTTATGGGGAAGGCATTCATGCTGACTCTTATTTTACAGAGGAGAGTTTAAAGAACATCCTCAAAGTTATACATAGGGAAATGCCTTCATTTAGTTTGCTATAAGTCAAAAGTGCCCAGTGCCCAATGGCGAGTGTTGGAAGAGGCAGTGCCCCGGAGAGGTACAAATGGTTGCTGAAGCCCTGACTGACCTGTAGGCTTCTACTCAAAGTGCCACAGCCTTTGGAAATACAGTCCAACTTCAGTTTTCAAATGCCTCCCCATCTGGAACAATTGGGTTCTCCAACACATTGTTCAGGGAAAAAAAAAAAAAAAAAAAAAAGTCTCTTTTAAATGTCTGTCTTAAACTGACAACCTTTCTTGCTGGTACATCAGCATGACAAAAGGCGTCTCCTGGACCATAAAAGAGAGAATAGGAATCAGTTTACTGCCACACTTTGTCAGCATTGTTAATATCTCAGGAAGTTGTGCTGTGTTGAAGAGGTAGAAAAACTGTTGTTGGTTTGGATAAAGGGAAAGCAGCCAATGCAAGCATCTCAGAGGCAGTGATCTGTGAAAAAGGGGAGATGCTGCATACTGACTTCCTGAATGACACCCCTGGAATGGGTACTGAAAGTGATTCATTTATGGTGAGTAGGAAGTGGTTCAATAAATTTAAGAAAATAAGTGTTTGTTTATAGGTTAAAAAGTACATTAGATGTGTGGTATATATGAGAAAGGTTAAAACAGGCAGTTGGACATCCCCCTCACAATCCAGGACTGCTGGCTCCCAACCACTCCCCTGCCTGTTTGCCTGATTGCCCCTAACCACACTTCTGCCAGCCTGATCACCTCCTAACCACTCCCCTGCCAGCATGATTGCCCCTAACTGCCCTCCCCTGACATTCTGGTTGCCCCTAACTGCCCTCCTCTGATAGCCCAATTCCCCCTAACTGCCCTCCCCTGATGGCCTGGTTATCCCTAACTGCCCTTCCATGAAGGCCTGGTCCCTCCCAACTGCCCTCCCCTGCTGGCCTGATCACCACAACTGCCCTCACCTGCTGGCCATTTTGTGTCCACATGGGGGCGGCCATCTTGTGTATTGGAGTGATGGCCATTTGCATATTACTTCTTTATTATATAGGATTATATAAGATTATTATCTTGGATAGTGATTAATAATGTTAAGCATATTTTCATGTACTTACTATCTGTATAACTTCTGGTGAAATGTCTCTTTATGTATTTATTTTTGCCCAATGTTTAAGTTTTGTTCAATTTTAAAAGTTTTCCATATATATGATATATATAACACATATATAACATATAATATATATAATATGTACATATGTATGTGTGTATATATAATACATATACATGTATGTATATATATAAAATACCATTTGTTAATATTTACTCCCAGTCTGAGTCTAATCTCCTTATTAACTTGAGTGTCTTTCAAGCTGTAGAACTTTAAAATTATAATATTGTTTAATTTATCATTTTCTCTTAAGTTTCATGCTTTCATTTATATCAGATATGACATATTTGATTAATTTACGTTATAAAGTTTTTTCCCTACATTTTCATCTAAAACCCTTATAGTTTGAGTTCTTACCTTTTACTCTGTGACCAATAATTTTTGCACATCTTGCACAGTAGGGTCTTTGCTTAGATACGTGCCCTGCTGTGTCTTCTTTATACTTTTCCTACATAGAATTCCCAAATTTTTTCACATCTGTTACTTCTTGTCATACATTAATTTTAGAAAATTCTTGTTGGTAAGCTTTTAAAATATTTCATTTTCTGTTTTCTCTCTTTAACCTCTGGGACTCCAAATGCATAGATATTTAGACTTTAACTAGAGGCTCAGTGCATGAAACTCATGCACTGGGGGTGGGGAGATCCCTCAGCCCAGCCTGTGCCTCTTGCAGTCTGGGACCCCTCAGGGGATGTCCACCTGCCAGTTTATGTCTTATCCCTCCAGGGATTGGGCCTAAGCAGGCAGTCAGACATCCCTCTTGTAGTCAGGGGCTCTTGCAGTATGGGATCCCTCACTTCTTACCTCCCATCACCGCCTCTGCACTCACCAGCCACGAGCCCAGCTTCTGGCTGAGTTGTGTTCCCCTGTGGGAGTGCACTGACCACCAGCGAGCAGCTCCTGCATTGAGCATCTGTTCCCTAGTGGTTAATGCACCTCATAGCAATTGGCTGTTCCATTGGCTGTTCTGCCTTTTGGTTGATTTGCATATTTGGGTTTTATTATATAGGATATTGTCACACAGCTTTTGGATGATCTACTCTGCTTCGGTTTTTTTGCTTGTTCTTTTTGGCTTTTTTTTCCTCTTTGTGTTTCTGTTTCTAATTATCATTGTAATGTTTACTAATTATTCATCTGCTGGTGTTCAGTTTCATGAAAAGCCAATCAAAAACATTTGCAATTTCTGAATTATGGGAATTTCTTTTTATTGCTAGCATATATAATTGACATTTAAAAAATACTTTCAATCAGCTCTTCAATTTCCTGTCTATTTATAGACATTGTCCATCTTTCCTACTATCTCCTTTTAATGTTAATCAAAAATATTTATAATCTCAGTTTAATTTTTCCAATATTAGGGCTAATTCTGGCTCTGGTTCTATGAATTCCTTCATTTATAGTAGTCACCAGAACCACACCTAAAGATGTATTTATCTTCTTCCCACTTTCTTATGTCTTATAATTTTTTTATCCTATGCTAAACATCATATGTAGAAGAATGATAGAATCTGAGGTATAATACTTTTACTTGGCAATGGACACTCCTCTTCTTCTGTCAGGCTGTTTTGATGATCAGTTGAGCCAATGAGGACATTCCTTTGGTGGATGTGGGTTTTGTTTTTTGCTATATTTATCTTTAGTGCAATTACTCTTTGGTTGCCTAGTGTGAGGCCTGGAGAACCAGAAACTTTATTTCTCATGTTTCTGCACCATTCATAGGGTTTGGCAAGCATTGCATTATTGATGCATACACTTTTACCTTTTCTGATAAATAAGCCCTGCCACATATTGCTATAATTTTGTTTTCATTTTGAAATATGTCTTCTGTTTTTTGCATTTTCTCTATTAATTTTTCAGCAATATGTTAAAAATATTTCCTAGCATTCTCTCTTATCCTATATGTTTTCCTTTTTAATGACATGGCACTTTCATAATATCACCATCTACATATTTTAAAAAACTAGAATACACAAATATAAAAGCATACTGTGGTCTGTAAAGCTCATGAGGCAGCTGCACATATATTTACTACTGTGATGTAAAAACAGCAAGAGCAGTGTATAGATTTCTCTCTGTGTCTGAAAACAATTGATGTATGGGTTTATATGTGCATAGACTATCTTTAGTACAGTTCAGAAGAAACAAGGAATGATCATTGACTCTTAGATGGGGAAGCTGATAAGTACAGAAATTAGATGAGGACAAATATGTGATACCTTAATCAATAAAGAAATTAAAATGAAAAAAAAACCCTGTTTTTTAGATTACACAATTATATGGTTTTTTAGATCACACATTTTTATAATTTTAAGTATTTTACAATGTGTAAATGTTATCTAATCAACATTAGCAAGACACAGTAATGTAAGCTGTATAATTTAGTGTTTGAATATTTTAACAGAATTACCATATTTTTCGGACCATAAGACGCTCCGGACCATAAGACGCACCAGTTTTTAGAGAAGGGAAATGAAGAAAAAAAGATTCTGAAACAAATAGTGTCCTAAAATATTTTATGTGCATTAAAACCCAACATCACAGTCATAAACACATGTAATCAACCCTGTAAACTAAACAGCAGCATTTAGAACCATTTTAGAGCCGGGCAAGCACACAGAGACCACACAGAGCCGGGCAAGTAAAAAAACTTTTTTTTTTAAAGTATATGTGTAGGCTATATTTGGACCATAAGACGCAGGGACTTTTCCCCCCCACTTCTGGGGAAAAAAAAAGTGTGTCTTATGGTCCGAAAAATATGGTATATATCATTTATATAAATAAATATTTCAACTAAGTCTAAAGATAGTGTGTCTTAAATCATGGTCTTCCTGAAATGTCTCTGCTTTGAGGCTCACAGAATTCTTATGTTGTATCCAGGATCTGCTGTGGTTCCTGAATTTGAATACCCACCAGTATAACCTGATACCTTTAAAAAATTACTGGACTTTGCTTCAGAATCTTGGTTAAATTATTATTATAAAGCACCATGCATTAAACATCTCTTTTATATACTCTCTTTTCACTTCCCCTTTTGGGGACATATG
Source organism: Pipistrellus kuhlii (assembly GCF_014108245.1). Lineage (NCBI taxonomy): Eukaryota > Metazoa > Chordata > Mammalia > Chiroptera > Vespertilionidae > Pipistrellus > Pipistrellus kuhlii. The sequence goes on along the minus strand of NW_023425405.1, from coordinate 23,123,140 downwards.
AGTAGAGAAAAATTTAAAAACAATTGTAAAATGTTTAATAACTAATTATAAGGAAACATATGTGTATTGTATGTATAGCCCAGAAAAATAAACATAATGTTGCTGGCTTTTGCAATCACAATTTCTCCCTTTCTCTCCCTCACCCAGCTACCACCTTCATATAAATCTATCCAGATTTGGGGGTTAATTATGTTCTGTTTTTCTTCTGAGTTTTGCCACCTAAAATTATAATTTTGCATTCCTAAAAAATATATTTAGGTTTTATTTGGTATAGAATCTCAGAAAAAAAAAACAAAACTAACATATTATTTTATGCCTTAAATACTTTCATTCTATTTTATATTTGATCCAACACTTTTTAAAAGCATCTGTTTCTATATTCAGTTTTCATTGCTATACTGTATTTCATTGTATGAACTCAACATGATAGGCATGTGTTTTGTTTTTTTTTTAAATCTTTATTCTTTAAAGTATTACATGAGTCTCCTCCCCACAATCCCTTTTCCCAAGCACAAGCCATCACCTCCCCTACTGTCTGTGTCCATTGGTTTTTGCTCATATGAATGCATACAAGCCTTTTGTTTGATTTCTTAGTCCCTCACCACTCAGTGTATTTTCTATTCTTGATGGATATATGAATTGTTTCTAGTTTGGGGTTATCCATAAACTCCCTTATATATTCTCCCTGTGCTCATGTGTAAAACCTTCTCTAAAGTTTACTTTAGATGTGAATTTAAGTCAAATGTATATAAATTTGGATTTTCACTATATTAGGTCAAACTGATTTTTTTAAGTGTTTTTTTCAATGTAGGCTCACACCAGCAGCGATTAGGAATAGCATTGATTCATATATTTGTCAGCTCTCAACATTGTTAGGTTATTAAAAGAAATACTGGCCAAGCTGGTGGATGTGTAATAATAAAATAAATCCAAGGACAGGAAAAGTTGGATGTAGCACAATTGCTGTTGCCTCTGGAGTACTGAACTACTTATTTAAAGACACTTCAGCAAATCCATTAATTTCCCAATGAAATCATGTACTGTATAATAATGAACTTTTTGGTTCCCATTCATAAAACTATGGGACATTATCATAGATAATATTTAAAGGTGAATTTCCTTGCCCACTCTAAGTTATCATATCATTAATGAAATTAAAGTCTCCCCAGTCTTTTCCTACATAACATCCTAATTTGGTTTAATGGAAATGACATTGCTTCAGCTATCTCTCATGAGACTTATCAAAGCATTTTTCTTTTCCTGAATTATCTCTTTTCTTTTGGATAAGCCTTTCTGTTTTTTTCTTATTCTTGCTTGCCTCCTATGCTAGATTTTCCTCAAATGCTTGTAAGGCTGATGTAGAACTCTGCTTGTGGGGGGGCCCTTTGCCCAATTACCTTTAGTTTAGAAGAAAGTCTGGGAATGGAGGCAATTTTAGGGAGATAATCAAAACTCGGGGACATTCCTCTGCAGTTTTACCATCCATTTTCTCTGTATTTTATTTGATCATATGTGAATTTTTTCTAGAAGAAAAACTGCTGGTTATTTTATGGATGTAATAATTCCCATGTCAGCTGATTCACACCAATTCCTGTTCCTCATTCTATCTTCCTATTCAGAGTCTCTCAAGGTTTATGCCAAATACATTGGATTCCTTTCCTACTTTTTCTTTGAGCAGTGCCTGCTTTATTTACTTACTTTTTATGTTTGTTAAAATTTCTTGTTTTGTTCTCTGATATTATATATACGTTTAAAACTCCTTTTTGTTTTTTTTTTTTTTTTTTACAATGGAACGAGGACTCAGGAGCATGGGTTATTACAAACATACTTACAATCCAATATTTTACTCTGGAAGCCAATTATGTATTTAAAATGTTGGCAAATAAAACAGTTGGGTATTTTTTAAAATTATTCTATATTAATGGATGTTTTACTAGTAAATTGCCTTTTCCCTGTGCTTTTAATTTCCTTGTGTTTCCATGGCTTACCCCATTGTTAAATGCCAGGCTGCAGAAATTCCTATTTTCCTGTCTTTCTAATTTCTGCCTCTTCGTTTATATAATAAAATTTAATTATCTCAGATGAAGCTAATGTAGGCAGAAAAGAAGAGAAGACTTGGTAAAGGTCCCACTATACATGTGATTAACATAAACCCAGTGATGATTATTAACATGGATTGAACTGCTGGAAGAACTTAAACTGGAAAACATGGACTCAGGTGCAATAGGAATAACAGCTGCAATAAATGCAATATGTGGTTTTATATAAAGTTTTAAGTCGAGCATCAGCTTCTGAGCTGAATTGCAAATTTTTACAATTCAACACTTCATAATTTCTGAGTTTGTGCCATTGATATCCAAGTTATAGAAACATCCAGGCTCATTTACTCATGTCTGAAATTATTTCCTATATTATTATGGATTGCTTGGAAGACATGGGAACATTCTTTATAATATTGTTCATAAAATGGCTGTGATAGGAATCAGTCAAGAAATGTACATCCCAGGCCTTCGCTGCACTATTGTCTTCCATAGGCATTGCATATATGCATATAAGTTCTTTGGTTAATCCCTTCCTGCCCTTTCTCCCTATTTTCTTCTGAGATTCCTCAGTTTGTTCCATGCTTCCACTATCATTGCCTTCCCCCTCCAAAAAAAAAAAAAAAAAAAGAAAAAAAGAAAGAAATGTATATCCTCATTATATAGGGGCCTTTCTGTATGAATGTTATGGGATACCAGCTTGCAGAAAAGTATGTAAAACAACCTGCCTCATGGGTCTTCTCAGGATTTTTACTCTTTTGAGTGTTAGAATTTGTTAAAGAACGATGTAAGGGGGAACCAAAATTCACACAAACACACACCATTGACTTTATTTGGTGTAAATTATTTTAGTTTATAATAAAATAATTCTAGTTTAGACACACTTTCTTTTTTCCTGATGATATCTCCATAGGGCGATTTTATGATCACAGTAAGTTATCTTGGTTCTTATGTCAACAATAATCTTTTTATCCCTCAGGTAGTTATAATTCTCTGCCTTTGACCTAAAACAAGGACAGGAGAAATACAGAAAACACTAAAGCATGCCTTATAAAACCTACCATAACAGATTGCTTTATTTTAAAGATTAAGTGCCTTAAAATCTAATGTTGGCTTCCTTTAAATAAAATAGAGCAGTCGATATCTAGAGTTTGAATTCTATGTACACATACATTTCCCAGGCCCTTTGAAAAATAATCTAATAAATGTTAAACCAATAAAGCATACACTTGAAGATTTCTATTAAATTGAAATAAGGGAATATTAGTGTTTGCTATACTTTGATAACTATAAAGCCCCAGTGGTATTTTTTTATTCTAAATTTAAATTACTTTTACTCCCAAGGTTTTCATGAGGCATATTAAATGTAAGATGAAATGGGCTTAGTAATTGTAAGGTTATTAAGTGTGTTTGTATGTGCCCACATGTCTTTTTAGCACATTTACAACAACTTATTTGAAGTAGGTATTGTTTACCCTTTCCTGAGAGCAGGTCAGTAAGCTTGGTGTAGATTCCACTACTACCATCAGACGGTGACAAACTGAGCAGTTTGAACAGCACAGACGTGATCATTAGTTCTAGGGGGACAGAAATGTGGTCTGAACAGCACAGAATTAACAGGAAGTGTTGGCAGGCTTACTTTCTGGAGATTATAAGAACTGGTTTCTTTGCTTATTTGTGTTAATAGAATTTAGCCCTTGTGGCTCCAGAACAAAGGCACCTGTTTCCTCGCTGGCAAATCAAGAAAATGAACATAAACATTTAAAAAAAAGAAAAAGGAATCCCTCTTTCTGCAAAATCACGACCAGCCCCAACCGCCTTCTTCAAGCAGACATGCATTTCCCCTCTATCACTGTACATTAATTTGCATTTCCTAAAATGTTAGACTGTGATTCACAGAGCTCCTACTCTTTTTGTCTTGCTTTTTTTCATTCAACATCATTTTTGAGATTAATTTATATAGTTAATTCTTTTCATTGATATCATTCATATATATATATATATATATATATATATATATATTAATATATATATATATATTCACATGTTGATGGATATTTAGGTTGTTTCCAGGTGT